>NC_135809.1:11152889-11752889 GCF_964213995.1 Mustelus asterias
CGATGACCTTTCATCAGAACTTCTCTCGTTGTTGTTAGGTAGAAGGTTCCAGAATTTTAACACTCGGAATTGGAAACTGATTTAAGGAGGGGATGATTGAAGCAGGTATGGATGGGACGGGAGAGGGGGAAAGAAACACAGACAAGGTTTATGAGAAGGTGGGAGGCAGGTGATATTAAAGGACAAAGGGGGGGGGAAGATGGGGGGGGGTGTAATAATGCGAGGTATAAGAGAATGGCACTGGGGCAGGTAGAGAAAGAAAAGATAAGTCTTGAGAAGGTGTTAATGGCAACAGCAGAATGGGTGCCAACATCCGCTGTGTGAAGAAATGGTGGTTATGATCGATGGTTGAGGGACTGCATGAGAACCTTTCAACCACCTTCCCGGATAACGCAATGTTAGCATTGCAGGTACAGCAAGCAATTAGGAAGGCAAATGGGATATGGAATTATTGCAAGAGAAATGGTAATTAAGAATAATGGCAATTATCTAGGGCTTTGGTAAGATCGCACATTGAGTACTGCACAGTTTTTAAATCTCCCTACCTAAACCAGGATGTACTCCCTTGGAGCAGAGGGGGGTTACAGCAAAGGTTCATGAGATTCAGAGAATTCTAGATTCTCTGGGCAGCACGGTAGCACAGTGGTTAGCACTGCTGCTTCACAGCTCCAGGGACCTGGGTTCGATTCCCGGCTTGGGTCACTGTCTGTGTGGAGTTTGCACATTCTCCTCGTGTCTGCGTGGGTTTCCTCCGGGTGCTCCGGTTTCCTCCCACAGTCCAAAGATGTGCGGGTTAGGTTGATTGGCCGTGCTAAAATTGCCCCTTAGTGTCTTGAGATGGGTAGGTTAGAGGGATTAGCGGGTAAATATGTAGGGATATGGGGGTAGGGCCTGGGTGGGATTGTGGTTGGTGTAGACTCGATGGGCCGAATGGCCTCTTTCTACACTGTAGGGTTTCTATGATTCTCTACAGAGGAGGCAATTCAGCCCATAGTCTGCACCAATCACAATCCCACCCAGCCCCTATCCCCATAACCCCACATATTTATCCTGCTAGTTCCCCTGACGCTAAGTGGCAATTTATCATGGCCTGTCCACCTAACCCACACATCTTTGGACTGTGGAAGGAAACCGGAGCACCCGGAGGAAACCCACACAGACACAAGGAGAATGTGCAAACTCCACAGAGTCAGTGACCCAAGCCGGGAATCGAACCCAGGTCCCTGGCACTGAGGCAGCAGTGCTAACCACTGTGCCATCGTGCTGCCCTTGAATTCCAGATTAATTTCTGGGATGAGAGGGTTGGCTTGTGAGGAAAGATTGAGTAGTTAACAGTCTATATTCTCTGAAATTTAGAAGAACGAGAGCAGATCTCAATGAAACATACAAAATGAAGTGGGCAGATGCTGAGACGCTGAAGTACTCGGGGGCGTAGACCCATGATAGGGGGTTAGCTATATTTTAAGACTGAGATGAGAAATTTCTTTATTCAAGGGGGTTGCAAACCTCTGGTATCCTTTAGCGAAGCCTGCGGATGCTCAGTTGATGACTATACGTAATGATGAGATCAATAGAGTTTTGGGAATCCAGGAAAATGGGGATCGGGCAGGGAGGTGGAGTTGAGGTAGAAAATCGGACATGATTTTGGTGAATAGTGGAACGTGCTTGATGGGCTGTATGGCCTACTCCTATTTCTTACCTTCTTAGAGATCAGGATGCTGCCAGTATTAGTAGTATTGATACTGAATAGACTAACAGTGTGTGAGTACCTGTCCACACTAGAGAGAGAGAGAAGTGTGGCAATATGGAAGGCAGTAGTGGTGACATTGCATTGGGTAAATGTAGATAAAACAGATATTCTTACAAAGGGTGAAAAGTCACTTGGTGGGATGTATCCTAGGTTATTGAGGGAAGTAACAATGGAAATTGCAGAGGCTTTGGTCACAGTCTTTCCTGCATATTGGGGTGGTGCCAAGCGGACTCGCCGTATTACAGTCCTGTTATAAAATAAGGGGGAGAGGGATTAACGCAGCGAATCAAGGCCTGTCAACCTTTGCCATCAGCGGTTAGGAAACTTTGAGTTAATGATCCGGACAAAATTAATTGGCATTTAGGAAAATATAGGCCAATAAAATGGCAGTCAACATGGGATTTATTGAAGGCAAAGTTCAAGTTTATTTATTAGTCGCAAGTAAGGCTTACATTAACACTGCAATGAAGTTACTGTGAAAATCCCCTAGTCGCCACCCTCCGGTGCCTGTTCGGGTACACTGAGGGAGAATTTAGAATGGCCAATTCACCTAACCAGCATGTCTTTGGAGTGTGGGGGGAAACCGGAGCACCCGGAGTAAACCCACGCAAACATGGGGAGAACGTGCAAACTCCACACAGACAGTTACCCAAGCTGAGATTCGAACCCAGCTCTCTGGTGCAGTGAGGCAGCAGTGCGACCCATTGTGCCACCGTGCCACCCCTAAAGTAATGTTCGATTAACTTGATTGAGTTCTTTGGAAGTAATGGAAAGATTTGTGTGGCTGATGTCGCCTATGCGGATTTTTCAAAGGCATTTGACGGAGTGCCATATCGTGGGCTTTTCTTTTGCTCATAAGTCTCTGGGATTCAACAGTAATTGACACCATGGACACATTTACTAGAATGGCACCAAGGAAGAGAGACCACTTATGTCCAGAAGCTGGGGTTGTTCTCCTTAGAGCAGAGAGGGTTAAGTGGAGCAAAAACAGAAAAATGCTGGAAAATCTCAGCAGGTCTGACAGTGGAGAGAGAATAGAGCCAACGTTTCGAGTCTAGATCACCCTTCGTCAGAGCTGAGAGGAAAGAGAGTCGGCAGAGATTTATATTGTGATGTGGAGATGTTAGTGTTGGACTGGGGTGGGCACAGTAAGAAGTCTCACAACACCAGGTTAAAGTCCAACAGGTTTATTTGGAATCACGAGCTTTTGGAGCGTTGCTCCTTCAATCAGGTGAGTGAAGAGTTGGGTTCACAAACAGGGCATATATAAACACAGACTCAATTGCAAGATAATGGTTGGAATGTGAGTCTTAACAGGTAATCAAGTCTTTACAGGTACAGACAATGCGGGTGGAGAGAGAGTTAAGCACAGGTTAAAGAGATGTGAATTGTCTCAAGCCAGGACAGTTAGTAGGATTTTGAGAGCCCAGGCCAAAGGGGGTTGGGAGGGGTGGTGGAGTTGGACAAAGAGAATGTAAATGAGCGTGCAGAAGGCGGAGAAGGTGTTGAAAGTGTCCATTAAGTGATCAGAATGTGTGAATGGCAAAACAAAGGTACAGCTGGGTAAAGGACTACCTGAGGAATGTGGCGGTTGGCCTGAGGAAGGAGGGGCGGGGGAGGGTGAAGAGAAAGAGAGTGATAAAATGGAGGATGAGATGAGATGAAATGAAATAAATTAAATGGAAATGGGGTGAAAGGGAGAGTTCATGCTCTGAAGTGGTTGAACTCAATGTTCAGTCCGGGAGGCTGTAAAGTGCCTAATCGGAAGATGAGGTGTTGTTCCTCCAGTTTGCGTTGGGTCTAGTTAACGCATTCTGATCACTTAATGGACACTTTCTTCTCAGCCTTCTGCACACTCATTTACATCCCCTTTGTCCAATTCCACCACCGCTCCCTACCCTCAGTATAAACCTCTGCTGACTCTCTTTCCTGATGTGGAGATGCCGGCGTTGGACTGGGGTAAACACAGTAAGAAGTCTCACAACACCAGGTTAAATTCCAACAGGTTTATTTGGTAGCACAAGCCACGAGCTTTCGGAGCGCTGCCCCTTCATCAGGTAAGTGGGAGTTCTGTTCACAAACAGGGCATATAAAGACACAAACTCTCTTTCCTCTCAGCTCTGACGAAGGGTCAGCCTGACTTGATGCGTTGTCCGTATTCTCTCCCCACAGATGCTGTCAGACCTGCTGAGATTTTCCAGCATTTTTCTGTTTTTGTTTTAGATTCCAGCATCCGCAGTATTTTGCTTTTATCTCGGGGTTAAGTGGAGATTTGATAGATGTGTTCAAAAAGCATGAATGGTTTTGATGGAATCAATTAGACAAAGTGTTTCTAGAGGCAGACAAGCGGAATACACTGATTAAAGGTGATTGACAAAATAGCTAGTGGGGGACATGATTTTTTCCATTGTTGCGATCTGGAATTTACAGCCTGACTGGATGGTAAAAATAGATTCAGGAGTAACATTCAAAAGAGAATTGGACAAATACTTGTAGGAAAAAAACAATGACAGAGCAACGGGGAAAGAGCCCGATTGTCTCTACCCAAATAAAGAACAAAGAAAATTACAGCCCAGGAACAGGCTCTCCAAGCCTGCACCAACCATACTGCCCGACTGAACTAAAACCTTCTACCCTTCCGGGGACCATATCCCTCTATGTCCATCCTATTCATGTTTTTGTCCAGACACCCCTTCAAAGTCACTATCGTATCCACTTCCAATATCTCCCCCGGCAGCAAGTTCCAGGCACCCACCACCCTCTTGTGTAAAAAAAAAGTAACTTGCCTCGTACATCTCCATTAAACCGAGCCCCTCGCACCTTAAACCTATGCCCCCTAGTAATTGAATCTTCCACCTTGGGGGGGAAAAAAGCTTCTGACTATCCACTCTGTCCATGCCCCTCATAATCTTGTGGACTTGTATCAGGTCGCCCCTCAACCTCCGTCGTTCCAATGAGAACAAATCAAGTTTCTCCAATCTCTCCGCATAGCTGATGCCTCCAGGCCTCACTTCCTTCCAAACGGAAATGCCTCGAGATAAAGGGAAGAATCAAACATGGCGCAAAAATAGTGTATGGGTGACTTGAGAGCTTATTATTGCTTGGACTTGATAAATCAGACAGAGAATATTGCTGGTGGTTTCACACATAACAAATGATTCACAGTGTATATGACTCAATTCAGGAACGTCATCTCAATAGAAGCATGAGAAGCTTTCTTTAAGCCTGCAGTTCATTCTAATAAAATGCTGGAGTAATTACTTGTGTGCGTCTTTCATTCAATTAGGAGAATGACTATAGCTGCACCATTGATAAAAGCTGGATTGCTGTTGATATTTGATGAACCCGGTTTCGATTCCCGGCTTGGGTCACCGTCTGTGTGGAGTTTGCATGTTCTCCCCGTGTCTGCGTGGGTTTCCTCCGGATGCTCCGGTTTCCTCCCACAGTCCGAAAGACGTGCCGGTTAGGTGCATTGGCCGTGCTGAATTCCCCCTTAGTGTACCCGAACAGGTGCCGGAGTGTGGAGATTAGGGGATATTCACAATAACTTCATTGCAGTGTTAATGTAAGCCTACTTGTGACTCTTAAATAAACTTTAACTTTTAAATGTTTTTGGGCCACCTTCATTCTTTTAGTGTAACATTGCTGATCAAATTGCTGTGCATGTTTCTATCACCCTGCTGCTAATGTCTTCAGTTTTTTTTTATGCACAGCAACACCAACTTGCTTTTATATTGTACCTTTTATGTAGTAAAGCATCTCGAGGCACCTCACTGGAGCATTATTCAAAGAAGGAAACGTTGGCATAATTTTCCTGTCCCGCCTGTCACGGGAATCGTAGCGGGCGGGACACTGACCATGCAAAGGTCCGTTGACCTCAGGCGGGATTTTGGGGCGAGCACGGCAGGAAAATCCCACCCATCAGGGAAGCTGCTGGGCGGTACGGTGGCACAGTGGTTAGCACTGCTGCCTCACCGCGCCAGGGACTCGGGTTCAGTTCCAGCCTTGGGTCGCTGTCTGTGCGGAGTTTGCATGTTCTCGCCGTGTCTGCGTGGGTTTCCTCTGGGTGCTCCAGTTTCCTCCCACACCAAAGATGTGCAGGCAGGCAGATTGGTCATGCTAAATTGCCCCTTAGTATCCCAAGACGTGTAGGTTAGATGGATTAGCCATGGGAAATGTGGCGGGTTACAGGGATAGGGCCTGTGTAAGATAAACACAGAGAGTTGGTGCAGATTCGATGGGCCAAATGGCCTCACTGTAGGGATTCTATAAGGTGATCAAACACTGTGGCAAAGAGTTCAGATGTACAATAGGCTGGAGTGGGAGGAGTGCAGAGTTCGCCAAGAGAATGAGTTGCCATGTTGAGAATTTCTGGTAGCCTCGTTCCTCATGTTCTATAACACCTCACCTCCGAAGAACGGGTGATTGTAAAGGAAACTGTTGCAAAGCAATTATAATTTCTTCAAACAATAATCCTTTCAGAGTTGCATAAAGCTCTATTTTTGGAAAAAAAACAATGTAGGAGATTATATGTATTTCTGGCCTGCTTGGCATTAATTCAAAAACTACTGAATATCAAAGTGACTTGAGATATCCTCAGAAAACAATTGTGGTTTTACCTGGGAGAATTCGGTTTGATCATTGTTGTTTATTTTTAAACACGTCTCCAAATAACAATGCCACTGATTAATGGAGTATTTAGGCGCTTTCTGCTCGGAATGCCTTGAGAGTATGGCACGAGGCTAAGCCAAGGATAACTAAGGATTTAACCATTGGTAATCTTGAAGCCATCATTCCCCCCCTTTCCAAACTTGCGGCATTTCACCAAAACTGTAGGATTTAATGATGAGTTGCTCCAATCGAACCAGACCAGGCAATAAAGTGCAAGTTAAAGAAGCTTTCAAAATGTTGCTATGTTCATTGCAAGACATGAGATGAAGACTATTTCTCTTGCTTTTCGAGGGCTGACTGTCGTCCCTGATCCTGGTTTCACTCTTCCAATCTGCCAACAAAGTCAGACAAGCTGTAGTAGATGCAATGGATAATACATTTAAACACAAGCTACATGATTACATAAGGGAGAAGTGAATAGAAATGTTTACTGATATTGTTTGCTGAAGGGAGACAAAAGGAGGCTCATATTCATAGAATCCTTACAGTACAGAAGGAGGCAATTCGGCCCATCGAGACTGTCCCAATCACAATCCCACCCAGGTCCTATTCCCGCAACCGCACACATTTACCCTACTAATCCCCCGACACTAGGGTCAATTTAGCATGACCAATCAACCTAACCCGCACATCTTTGGACTGTGGGAGGAAACCGGAGCACTGAAAGGAAACCCACGCAGACACGGGGAGAATGTGCAAATTCCACACAGACAGTGACCCGAATCCAGATTTGAAACTGGGACTGTGGTGCTGAGAGGCAGCGATGCTAACCACTGTGCCACCGTGCCGCCCCTGGGGCTGGCATTGACCAGTTTGCTCAAAACATTGAATACAGGAGTTGGGACATCTTGCTGAAGTTATGCAAGACATTGGTAAGGCCACACTTGGAATACTGCGCACAGTTCTGGTCACCCTATTATAGAGAGGATATTAATCTAGAAAGAGTGCAGAAAAGATTTACCAGGATGCTACTGAGATTTGATGGTTTGAGTTATAAGGGAAGCTGGATAGACTGGGACTTTTTTCCATGGAGCATAGGAGACTTGGGGATGATCTTATACAGGTCTACAAAGTAATGAGGGGCATAGACCAGCTAGATAGTCAATATCTTTTCCCAAACATAGGGGAGTCTAAAACTAGAAGGCACAGGTTTAAGGTGAGAGGGGAGAGATACAAAAGGGTCCAGAGAGGCAATTTTTTCACAGAGGGTGGTGAGTGTCTCGAACAAGTTGCCAGAGGTAGTAGTAGAGGCAGGTACAATTTTGCCTTTCAAAAAGCATTTAGACAGTTACATGGGTGAAATAGACATAGAGGGATATGGATCAAATGCAGGCAATTGGGACTAGCTTAGTAGTTTTTAAAAAAAGTGTGACATGGGTAAGTTGGGCTGAAGGACCTGTTTCCATGCTGTAAACCTCTGTGACTCTGCGTTAGGTCAAATGATCTGTTTCAAAGAACAAAGAAAAGTACAGCACAGGAACAGGCCCTTCGGCCCTCCAAGCCCATGCTGATCATGATGCCCTAACTAAACTGAAAAAAAACCTTCTGCTCTTACACAGACCGTATCCCTCTATTCCCTCCCTATTCATGTACCCATCCAGATGCCTCTTAAATGTTGCTAATGTGCCTCCTTCCAACACCTCCTCTGGCAGCGCGTTCCAGGCACCCACCACACTCTGCGTGAAAAACCTCCCCCCCCACGTCGCCCTTAAACTTTCCCCCCCTCACCTTGAACCTGTGCCCCCTTGTAATTGACACTTCCACCCTGGGAAAAAGCCTCTGACCATCCACCCTGTCGACACCTCTCATAATTTTGTAGACCTCTATCAGGTCTCCCCTCAGCCTCTGTCTTTCCAGTGAAAACAACCCTAATTTATACAACCTCTCATAGTCAATGCCCTCAAGACCAAGCAACATCCTGGTGAACCTTCTGGCTTGATGTAACTCTGTGACATGTATAATAGTAATCTACACTTAACTAATTACCAGGATTGTGCGTAGGCCAGTTCAGACACCTGTAAAGTAATTACATTTTAATTTCTGTGTGGTACCTTGGCTTATTCAGTCATCATTTGCTAATGAAAATATCTTTTTTGCAGCTTGACTGTCTGCTCCAGGTTTCCTGAGCGGTGGAGTTGAGTTCAATGCGAGTAAAGTTTGTAATACACCTCTGTGGGCTGATGGTTATTTATGCAGTTGAATAGTCGAAAGGTATATAGAAGAAGGTCATTTGGCCCACCGCAGCTATGCTGGCACTTTTGAAAAAACTATCCAATTCGTCCCAATTCTCTGCTCTTTTCCCATAGCATTGATATCTGCTTGAAAAGCAAAATTTTGCAAAGTCCCTTTTAAAAGTTAGCTCCTATTGAATCTGCTTCCACCACCCTTTTGAGCAGTGGATCCCAGAGCCATCATGGTGTAAAGATAATTCTTCTCATTTCTCCCTTTTGGTTCTTTTGCTCCTTGCCTTCAATCTGTGTCTTCTGGTTACTGTTAGTGGGTGGCACAGTGGTTAGCACTGCTGCCTCACAGTGCTAGGGACCCGGGTTCGATTCCTTGCTTGGGTCACTGTCTCTGTGGAGTTTGCACATTCCCCCCGTGTCTGTGTGGGTTTCCTCCAGGTGCTCCGGTTTCCTCCCACAGTCCAAAGATATGAGGGTTGGGTGGATTGGCCATGCTAAATTGCCCCTTAGTGTCAGGGGGACTGGATAGAGTAAGTGCATGGGGTTATGGGGATAGAGCCTGTGTGGGATTGTGGTCAGTGCAGGCTTGATGGGCCGAATGGCCTCTTTCTGCACTGTAGGTTTCATAAACAGCTTTTCTCCCTGTTGACTTGATCCAAACTCTTCATAATTTTGAACACTTCAAATCTCCTAATCTTCTCTGCTCTAAAGACAACAGCTCCAGTTTCCCTTGGCTCTCGACATAACTGAAGTTCTTCATCCCTGGAATAATTTTAGTAAGTCTTCTCCCGGCAGCTGTAATGTCCTCCTTTAAAGTGTGGTGCCTGCAGAATTGAACACACTTCTCACTCCAGCTGGGCCCATAACTGATGATGAACGTTTAGCATAACATTTTGCATGTGTGCTCCAGTTATAAAGTCATACGTCTAGTATGTTTTCTTACATGGCTTTATCACATTGTGCCATCATCTTCAAAGATTTTTGAGCAACAAAAGAACAAAGAACCGTACAGCAGGAACAGGCCCTTCGGCCCTCCAAGCCTGCGCCGATCATGATGCCTGCCTAAACTAAAACCATATGCACTTACAGAGTCCGTATTGTTACATTCCCATCCTATTCATGTATTTGTCTAGATGCCCCTTAAATGCCGCTATCGTACCCGCTCCCACCACCTCCCCGGGCAGCGCGTTCCAGACATTCACCACCCTCTGTGTAAAAAAAAAAAAACTTGCCTCGCATATCTCCTCTAAACCTTTCCCCACGCACCTTAAACCTATGTCCCCTAGTACTTGACTTCTCTACCCCAGGAAAGAGCATCTGACTATCCACTCTGTCCACGCCAGTCATAATCTTGTAAACCTCTATCAGGTCACCACTCAACCTTTGTTGTTCCAGTGAGAGCAAACCGATTTATCCAACCTCTCCTCGTACCCTCCAGACGAGGCAACATCCTGGTAAACCTCTTCTGTACTTTCTCCAAAGCATCCACATCCTTCTGGTAGATGGACCAATTCATCCTTCGTGCTGGGTTAACATTCGGCAACATTTTGCCCCTCTGGATAATTCACAGATATTTTGCACAGATGGAACCTGGTGTCTGGAAGGTATGTGGCTGTATCAGCACATGTGTACAAGGCGAAACAAGTGGCATGATATTCTGTTGTATCCAGGCGAGGGAGGGCAGGTAAACAAGTGCACACTCTTCTTTGGATTTGTGTTACTTGGGTGGGATTTTCCGGCCGTGCTCGCCCTGAAACCGGAAAGTCCTGCCTGCGGTCAACGGATCTTTCCATGGTCTGCCCCTCGCCCGCTACGATTCCCGTAGGGAAAACTCTTCCCAGCATTGGCAAAGGAAGTTGCACTTGTTTTCTGCTCTTATTGAAGGAGACCCAAGCATGAACTGTTTAACTTTGTTGTGCAGTATAGAACAGTCTAGGAGACTGTTACTCCCTTATTAAAGGAAATCATAGAAATGATAGAAATCCCACAGTGCAGAAGGAGGCCAATCAGCCCATCGAGTCTGCACCGACAACAATCCCACCCAGGCCCGATCCCCACATATTTACCCTGCTACTCCCTCTAACCTACACATCCCGGGACACTAAGGGACAATTTACTATGGCCAAAGCACCTAAACTGCGCATCTTTGGACTATGGGAGGAAACCAGAGCACCCGGAGGAAACCCACGCAGACGCTGGGAGAATGTGCAAACTCCACACAGACAGTGACCCAAGCCAGGAATCGAACCCGGGTCCCTGGAGCTGTGAGGCAGCAGTGTTAGTCTGTGCTTTTTTAAAAGTCATTTTCTCTCCTCGCCAGTTAGCTTGTCTTCCTGTGCATTCTGCAAAATCTGCAGCTTAAATATATGGTTTAAAAACAACTTGAAGTTTAGAAGTGGAAAATCTTTGCTTGCACTAGCTCGAACTATGAGTAAAGTTAGCAACTCTGACTGTATTTTTGGAGGTTTCATCATGTGTCTTCCCAACCACAAGTCACCCAACCATCAGTCCATCGTGCGGGTGCTGTACATTGCCCTGGGCCAATTAGAAATGGAACAGCCTCCTCATTCAATGCTTAGTTGAACAGACTACCCATCCTTGCCAACCGCACACATCTCCAATATTTTTATAATTAATAAATTAAAATGTCCCAAGAAGCTGAAACAAATTTTTTATCAACGCCTCTGTGATTTTTTTCTCCCCACTTGCTTTGTAACAGTGTTCTTGAGAGTGCAGAAAAGATTTACTAGGATGCTATCGGGGCTTGATGGTTTGAGTCATGAGGCTGGAGAGACTGGGACTTTTTTTCCCTGGAGCGTAGGGGTGATCTTATAGAGATCTATAAAATAATGAGGGGCATGGATCAGCTACATAGTCAACATCTTTTTCCAAAGGTAGGAGAGTCTAAAACTAGAGGGAATAGGTTTAAGGTGAGAGGGGAAAGATACTATATAGCTGATCCATGCCCCTCATTATTTTATAGATCTCTATAAGATCACCCAGAGGGGCAATTTTTTCACACACCGGGTGGTGTGTCTGGAACAAGCTGCCAGATGTAGTAGTAGAGGCGGGTACAATTTTGTCTTTTAAAAAGCATTTAGACAGTTACATGGGTAAGATGGTTATGGAGGGATATGGGCCAAATGCGGGCAATTGGGACTAGCTTAGTGGTTTTCAAAAAAAAAGGTGGCATGGACAAGTTGGGCCGAAGGGCCTGTTCTCATGATGTAAACCTCTGACTCTGAGATTAATTCTCAGTTCCTGGAAGCTCTGGACTTGTTTTAGCAGGTTGGTAACAAAAGTGTGGACACTTGGGCCCAGACCAGAAATGTTTCTAAAACAAGTAGGTTTCGTCATGTTTTTATTTTTCGCAGGATGTAGGCGTCGCTGGCTAGGCCAGCATTTATTACCCATCCCTAATTCCCCTTGAGAAAGTGGTGGTGAGCCACCATCTTGAACCGTTGCGGCCAGTTGTGTAGCTACACCCCAATGCCATTAGGAAGGGAGTTCCAGGGTCCTGACCCAGCAACGGTGAAGGAATGGCGATCCAGTTCCAAGTCAGGATGGTGAGTGGCTTGGAGGGGAACTTGCAGGTGAGGTGTACCCATGCACCTGCTGCCCTTGTCCTTGTAGGTGGTCGAGGCTGTGGGTTTGGAGGTTGCTGTTGAAGCAGCCTTGGTGAACTGCTGCAGTGCATCGTGTAGATGGTACACACTGCATTGGTGGAAGAAGGAGTGAATGTTTAAGGTGGTGGATGTGGTGCCAACTAAGTGGGCTGCTTTGTCCTGGATGGTGTCCAGCTGCATTCATGTTGCCACAGGAAAGTACTTTGAGAGAGGAAGGGTTAACATATCCACGTGAACTCTCAAGACAAAGTTAGTCTATCACGATCCGGGAGAGGGAAAGCAGCTGCAGGTAGCAAGATGCTGTGGTACAGCATGCAGCAACATAGGTGGGAGCTCACACTTGGACTGAACAGGAGTGGCATGGTGGCACAGTGGTCAGCATGCTGCCTCACAGTGCCAGGGACCCGGGTTCAATTCCCAGTTTGGGTGACTGTGGAGTTTGCACATTCTCCCCGTGCCTGTGTGGGTTTCCTCCAGATGTTCTGGTTTCCTCCCACAGTCCAAAGATGTGCGGGTTAGGTTGATTGGCCGTGCTAAATTGCCTCTTAGTGTCAGGGGGATTAGGAGGGTAAATATATGGGGTAACAGGAATAGGACCTGGGTGGGATTGTTGTTCGTGCAGGCTCGATGGGCCAAATGGCCTCCTTCTGCACTGTAAGATTCTATGAGATCAAATTCATGGGGTAAATGCTAGCATTGGGAATCATAATTGGGGGGGCGGGGACGGGACCATCAAGATCCATTGACCTTGGGCAGGATTTTCCGGTTTTGTGGTGAGCACGGCTGGAAAATCCCCCTGGAACTTTCAAACGTTTCTGTAAGCAACTGAGAGGGAGCCCCTGCAAATTCCAACAAACCCTCCAGGGAGTCTGTTTTCGAAAGAGTATCACTATCAAATCCCATGTGTTCTAATAGTGTACAGAAATAGTGACCAGTAATTCAATGAATAGGGAAAAGATCCAGTGACTCTTGGCATCTCAACAGGATCTGTTTGCAGAATCGCTGTGGTCCACAAACTCCATTTGAAAGTTTGCATATTGGAATATGTCCCAAAAGAATGAAAAGGAACACTGGGAAGTCTGGTGGGGGAGGGCAGGTTCAATGTGGGGAGGCGATGGCCTAGTGGTATTATCGCTAGACTATTAATCCAGAAACTCAGCTAATGTTCTGGGGATCTGGGTTCGAATCCCACCACGGCAGATGGTGGAATTTGAATTCAGTAAAAAAAATCTGGAATTAAGAATCTACTGATGACCATGAAACCACTGTTGATTGTTGGAAAAACCCATCTGGTTCACTAATGTCCTTTAGGGAAGGAAATCTGCTGTCCTTACCTGGTCTGGCCTACGTGTGACTCCAGATCCAGAGCAATGCGGTTGACTCTCAACTGCTCTTGGGCAACTAGGGATGGGCAATAAATGCTGGCCAGCCAGCGACACCCATGTCCCATGAATGATTTTTTTAAAAATTGAGGTATTCAAGAGGCCATTAGATGATGATTTGAAAAGCCAGTGTGTAAGGGTATGGGGAAAAGGTAGGAGAATGCATTAAGACGTGATGCTCAGAATCGGTGCAGACTCAAAGGGCCGAATGGCCTCCTTCTGCTCTTGAACAATTCTGTGATATGACTTTAGAATGTCACAAATCGCCGTTAGCCGATGAAGTAATTTTGAAGAGAGAAAATGCTGGAAAATCTCGGCAGGTCTGGCAGCATCTGTAAGGAGAGAAAAGAGCTGACGTTTCAAGTACAGATGACCTTTTGTCAAAGCTAAAAGGCACAAAGTGGGAGATATTTATACTGCAGGGTGAGGGAATGAAAGATGAGTCATAGCCACAGAAACAAGGGGAAAGGCAGCTAATGGCTGTCCATCGAGAGAATGGAAGTTGCGAATGGCCAAATGGCAGAGAAGCTGAAATCAGAGGGTAAACTGTGACAGATGAAGATGTGGGGGGAGGGGGGGGAGATGGGTAGGAGAGAGGTAAAATTGAGAAAAAGAGGGAGAAAAGGTAAGGAAATGGGGCATTAAAAGAGGAAAAGAGTAGAGGAGATGAGGAAAAATAAAGACAATAAAAAAATAAAAGATATGGAACAGTTAAAGATAAATTGAAAACAAAGGGGTAATTTTGAAGTGCAGTTACCGATGTCACATGGGAAAAGGCAAGAACACATCACAGGACAAAGAGGATCTTGCCATTCCAGTTCCTCATTATAAGGTTTGTTACACATTTTTAAATTATGTTGCAAATAGCACACTGATCTTAGTTCCCATCTTGATGTCTTTTTGACTGTAAGAGGATTGGCTTCCAAAGGGTTACAGTGAAGTAAAAAGGGAGGATGCTGTTTGCATACACAATAGTGATACACATTTTGTGGGAGTCAGCAATAGTGTGCGCTGCAGTGAAGAAATTGTAGCTAATCGGTCATTGGAGGCGCTTGTTGTCCTTGAGTCTGGCACTGATTTAAAGAAGAGTCCGGCCAGAAATAACAGAGGCTTAGAATGTGCATTCCGCTCCGAATCTGAAACCTGTTTATCAGATCACAACGACATTATCTGTTTATTATTTAATTTCACAGCTGTTGAAATAGAATGTCATTGTTGGAAATCGTGAAGAATGCAAATGCTTCTTTCTCAAGTTCATTATATCCTGATTTAGAACGGTGGATGCAAAATATAAAGAAACCATCACACACAACCGCAACACCTCATAGATTGCCCCCCCCCCCACCCCACCCCCCGGCCCTTTACACCCACCAATCCCCAAAGGTAATCGAGCAAAACTGTGGATTTTATATTTTCTTCATCGTAGGACATGGGCGTCGCTGGCTAGACCAGCATTTATTGCCCATCCCTAGTTGCCCTTGAGAAGGTGGTGGTGAGCTGCTGCCTTGAATCGCTGCAGTCCATGTTCTGTGGGGTTGACCCACAATGCTGTTAGGGAGGGAATTCCAAGATTTTGACCCAGCGATATATTTCCAAGTCAGGATAGTGGGTTGTTTGGAGGGAAACTTGCGGGTGGTGGTCTTCCCATGTATCTGCTGCCCTTGCCCTTCTAGATGGAAGTGGTTTGGAAGGTGCTGTCTAAGGATCTTTGGTGAATTGCTGATTATGTATTGAACTTTACCCTGCTGCTCAGAGGGTTCGTCTCTGTTTGCAAATTCCAACTAAGTATTCATCCAGCTTTTTGAGGGTGTTGGTCTGTGTGGATTGACCTGTTTGGACTGAAAATATGTTCCTTGTATCCAAATCAGGAGAGACCTTCAGTTCTCCAGTTTCAGTTGAGGCTTTGTTTAATTTAAATATGTTCTTCCATTTGTCGTTCCCTGGTGGCAGATAGCTTGCTTATATTTGCATCATAGAAACTGTTACGATTATATAGGCCCTAATTTATTCTTCATAGAATCATAGAAACTCCACAGTGTAGAAGGAGGCCATTGGCCCATCGAGTCTGCACCGACAACAATCCCACTCAGGTCCTATCCTCGAAACCCCAAGTATTTACCCTGCTAATCCCTCTAACATACACATCCCAGGACAATAAGGAGCAGTTTAGCATGGCCAATCAACCTAACCCGCACATCTTTGGACTGTGGGAGGAAACCGGAGCACCCAGAGGAAACCCACCCAGACACGGGGAGAATGTGCGGAGTTTGCACAAACAGTGACTGAAGTCAGGGATTGAACCCAGGTCCCTGTGAGGCAGCAGTGCTAATCACTGTGCCACCATTTTTGTTTCACCAAATGAAAATTAAATCTGCTCTTTAAAAAAAAATCTCTCTCTCCTTCAGAACCTTCTTTCCAAAATCCATCCTCCTCGTTCTAGCCGCCAACGTGCTGTTGAAATTGAAGACCAATGGTGCGCACAAAAGTAGTAAAATGAATGATTTCTATTTGTATAGAGCCTTTCATGCCCTAAAGCACTCATGAATTCTTAGAATCGCTTAGTGCAGGAGAGGCCCTTCAGCCCATCGAGTCTATGCTGACACGTGAAAAACACCTGACCTCCCACCAAATCCCATTTACCAGCACTTGGCCTGTTATCAAAAAACCTAGAAAATCTCACCAGGTCTGGCAGCATCTGTAAGGAGAGAAAAGAGCTAATGTTTCGCGGATGGCCCTTTCTCAAAGCCTTGAATGTTATGTTGTGCCAAGTGCTCATCCAGGCACTTTTTAAGTGTTGTGAGGCAACATGCCTCCATCACTCTCCCAGGCAGCGCATTCCAGACCGTCACCACCGTCTGGGTAAAAAGTTTTTTCCTCACATCCCCCTTAAACCTCCTGCCCCTCACCTTCAACTTGTCTCTTTTGAAGTGTAGTTACTGTTGTAACTTAAGAAAAGTGGCAGCCAATTTAGGCACAGTAAGGTTCCACAAACAGCTGTCCAATGATGACCACGTCATCTTCTGTTCTGGTGAAGGTGGCTGAGGGGTAAATGTTGGCCAGGACAGGAGAGCTCCCTTTCTCTTTTTAGAAATAGCGCCGTGAAATCTTTTATCCCACCTGACAGGAAGAACTTGTTTCGATCAGCCCTCGATCTTGACAAAGGCTCAGTGCCTGCTGTCCTTATTGTCATCTGACAAGATGTTGTAACGTGGTGATTTTTCTGCAGTGGAACATGCAGCACTGTACAAAAGCCCAGAAAACGTAATATTATTCCACTATTAATAGTGTCAAAGCTGCCTTGCGAGATATCGGTAACAGAATCTCCGACTTGTTAAACGGGGGGAGGGGAAAGAAGAGAATGTGTGCAACAAGAAGAGGGCAAGACACAAGTTTGGCAATCTTGTACAAAAAACAGGATCATTTTCATTGGACTGGGAAAAAGCTTCCAAACATTTGTAATCTCTAGCCAAAAGCACCTACACCTCTTCTCACTCAATATGTGTCGGTGTGCTTGCATACATGTCTTTTTGCAAATATTAATTACAGTCCATGTAATATTGCTGGCATTTACTCTCTATACATGTTATTTAAAATATGCATAGCAATATTGCATCTAAAACCTTTTTAAGGATATGCCAGGTACTTTTTTGGGCGAGGGTCTTAGTTTTAATTCGTTAATTCAGACAAAAACAATAATGTTTAGTATTGTCCTCGGTTCCTACTCACAAATCAATGAGATGCTAGGATGATGGAGCACAAAGAGACCATTCAGCCCATTCTGGTCCGACCGTCAGCAGGCAAAGAAATGTCGAGGTCCCAGGGTGTTGCCATGCCACCACACATCAACGTCGGTAATGTGACGCGAATGGCTTCACATATCTCAGTTCCACTATCCCCAGCAATCTGTCCCTTGATGCGGAAATCAACGCGCACATCACAAGAAGCTGCAACTGTTCTGTCCAAGCTAGTAAGAGAGAGCGTGGGAGGCGGTGGTATTGTCACTGGACTAGTAATCCAGAGACCTACAGCAAGATCGAGGGACCTAGGTTCAAATCCCACCACAGCAGATGGTGAAATTTGAATTAAGTAAAAATCAGAAATTGGAAGTCTCCTTATGATCACATGTAACTCCAGACCCACAGCAATGTGATTGACTTTCAAATGCCTTCTGGAATGGAAGGCAGTTAGGGACGAGCAACAAATGCTGGACCAGCCAGCGATGCCCACATCCCCCAGCCCCCACAGATAATTTCCAAGATGAAGACATAAAAATCCTGACATATTTTTGTGTTCCTGAGACACAGACAACACCAGCAAGGCAGCATTTGTCAAGATATTGTTATTTGTTGAGGTGTCTTCCTGTTTAAGACCAAGATGAGGAGAAATGTCTTCACTCAAATGGTTGTGAATTTTTGGAATTCTCACCTTGAAGAGCTGTTGATTGTGTATTGAGTCCAAGATGAATAGAGTTTTGTAACATCGAGGGATATGTGGATGGTGCAGTTGATTTAGCAGTTCAGCTGTTATCTCGAATAGTGGAGTAGGCCTGGAAGGGCTGAATGGCCTGCTATTTGTGTTGCTATTTCTTATGTTCTTATTGCCCATCCTTAGTTTCCCTAAGTGCATTAGCATTGACTATACAGTGGAATGACTTATGGAGGTTGGAGGTTCTTTTATGAAGGGCACTTGAGAGCAGCCAGGGTGTTTACAACAACCCAGCAGTTTTCCTGTCCCACCCTGCTAGCCCACAAATGATCAGATTTATTAAATTAGTCTTGCAACTTCCCCATGGTGGGGTTACAGCTCAACCTCTGGGTTGCCCATGCCATATACCACTGGGTAACTTAACCTGCTGTACCACTTTCTCCATTTGTACTTGTCAATACATTTACCTCCGATGAGAGAAGAATAGCTAGTGAGTTTTACAATTGGCAATGGATGTTGCAATGGCAATGTTTACTATTTGCTTCAGCATCAGAATAGATCCTGCCAAGGTGTTGCTGACTGTAATAATCTTTACCTTTTCAGTGTAGTCATAGTTCTCCTACATTAGCATGTCAAGGTTGGACATTATATTTGTAGGTGCAGACACATCATTTACGCACATGATTTGTGGTGTTCTATTGCACACGGTGCTCCTTTTACCTTGTCAGTCCCACTTTAATTCACACCACAGTAAAGCAGAATGTAGCTTAAGAGAACCAGCCTTGCACAGAAGCAGGCCATTTGGCCCTTGTGTCATGTGCAAGCTCTTTTGAACGAGTCTCGCAGCACCAGATGAGTCACCTGATGAAGGAGCAGCCCTCCGAAAGCTCGTGCTACCAAATAAACCTGTTGGACTTTAACCTGGTGTTGTGAGACTACTTACTGTGCCTACCCCAGTCCAATGCCAGCAACTCCACAACTTTTGAACAAGACATCCGATTTATAGTATCTTTCCCCATCGCCCTGCAAATCCCCTTTTCTTCCCCTTCTCTTCCCCCAAACATACATCCAATTCCCTTTTGAAAGTTACGATTGAATCTACTTCCTTTTCAGGCAGTGACGTGTTCACCAGTGGGTACGAAATGGTGTTATCGTGTTTGCTGCAGTTTTGCCACTTTACTCAAGTTTGTGGCATTGACACAGGATATGCAGCTTTGAAACTTGTCCTGACCACATTATATCTATCTCCCACCAAAGCCTGCAGCTGACAGTCGAGTTATTCCCTCCCTCTCTGAATTGGTAAGTTAGGCAGAGAGTTGGAACTTTGACAAAGCCTTTACTGACACCTGAAAAATAACTCTTTGTGAATTTAATTTTTTTTTAGGCAGGGTGATGAACAAGACAGTTTAATATTAAACTTGAAACGCACAGTTTTTTGAGGGTCATTGAAGCTTGAGGTTGTAAGTTCCAGTGGGAAATGATTAACTGTCTTCCATTCCTGAACTCCCTCTATGCAGCTCCTTCCCATCCATTTGATGCCTGGTGTTTTGATTCTAACTGGGATCCTTTTATAGATTTCCTTTTTTGCTTTTAGCGCAGATTGTGTAAGACGTGAGGGAATAACATTTTCTACCATTTGCAATCCTCCCAGCCATTTTCTTCATGTATTGGCTTCTTCCTGCTTGAGAACCTCTGTATTGGTTTCAGGTGTTCCCCATCCAAAGAGTTAACCTTGGGAGTTTAGAAGGTTACTTTACTTTGCGGGGTGCGCCACAGATCACCACACCCCTGCCCTTACTAGTATTCTTTACATACTTGCATGGGTGCCACTAGATAATGATTAAGAGCAAGTGCCATGACTAGTTTTCTTTAATAATCACAGGGCCCTGAGGTTCATTGGCCTACTGGCTATAATGCACAGTAAATTTTGACACCCACTTGTTGATGATACTGTAGGACAAGGGGCAGCACCTTACAACTCTGGAGCCGAATGTGGGTCTGTATTGCATTAACATGAAAAAGCCTAAAAAACATTAAGTCAGGAAAAATAAGAGCCATGTTTTATTATGTGACCGCCACAGCCTGCTAACGGTAAACCCCTGCTGCAAGTTTGCCGGTGGCAGGGGGTGCATACAATGGGAAACAGCAGCGGGATCAGAAGATTGCATACAATTCTGCTGTTGCTGATGACCCTCATGAATGCTGAGTCTTGCTAGCTCTGTTCAAAATCTATCCCGTATAGTACGGTGGTAGTGCCACGCAACACAGTGGGGGGTTGCCGCAAGATGGGACTTGAAGAGAGCGAGGGCAATCATGAGAGACAGACATCACATCACCTCCTTTCACAAACTGTCCAGTTATCCAAACATGGTCATAGCAAGCTGATTCCAGATCCGCCAATGATGGGCCATGGAGTTTAACATGGATACGTGTGAGATAATGCATTTTGTTCGCAAAAATGGGAAGGCAACTTATTATCTAACTGGGGAGAGATTTTGGGGTGCTCCGGTGCAGAGGGATCTGGATGTCCTCGTTCATGCGTCACAGAAAACTAACAAGCAGGTACAGCAGATAATAAAGAAAGCGAATGGAATATTGGCATTTATAGCTAAAGGAATAGAATATAAAGATAAGGAAGTATTGTTGCAACTATACAAGGCATTGGTGAGACCGGACCTGGAGTATTGTGCACAGTTTTGGTCCCCTTTATTTGAGGAAAAATGTAGTGACATTGGAGGCAATTCAGAGGAGGTTCACTAGATTGATTCCAGAGATGAGGGGTTTGTCGTATGAAGAGAGATTGAACAGTTTAGGCCAGTACTCTCTGGAATTTGGAAGAATGAGGGGAGATCAAATTGAGGTGTTCGAGATGATAAAAGGTATGGTTAAAGTAGACATGGCGTGGATGCTTCCTCTTGTGGGGCATTCTAGGACGAGAGGCCATAGTCTTAGGATAAGGGGTCGCAAATTTAAAACCGAGTTGAGGAGAAACTACTTCTCCCAAAGGGTTGTGAATCTGTGGAATTCGCTGCCCCAAAGTGTGGTGGATGCTGGGACAGTGAGTAAATTTAAGGAGGAGTGAGACAGATTTTTAATTGGGAATGGGTTGAAGGGTTATGGGGATGAGGAGTATATCAGCCATGATCGAATGGCGGAACAGACTCGATGGGCCGAATGGCCTAATTCTGCTCCTATATCTTATGAACTTATGGTAGGACTCGTTGTGGGCGAGGACGGAAAATTTGGCGTTTCAGCCAAAACTCCTTTCGCTTTCAGCGGCACCTGGAAACCGCAGCCGCAAGCGAGGATGGAAAATTTCCACCAATTTCATGCTCTAAATAAACATGTTCAAGTGGTACGGCCACCTCATGGTTCCAGAATAACGCCTGTGGCTTGAGGAAAATATTGTTATTGTTGTCACCATTTTTCTTTCAAATAAGTTCGAGATGACGAACTATTCTAAATGTGTCTTTTTAATCACGAGAATTGATTGCCTAACATCTTAATTCTATGCATCTTAAGTAAAAGTTTGTTTTTAAAGATGACTTTACACTGACAAAATTTTAGTCAAAAGCCTGATCGTTCAGAAGTCTATTTTTGGTGCAGTGATGATGCATTTATTTTATATAATGTATTTTATCTGTTATATATTCAAATCACACATGCTGCGAGAGACAAACTTGTCAGGTATTTGCTTTGGAAATGACTAATTTTCATCTTGCGGCTCCCAAAGCAAAGTTTATTTTTTTAAAAAGGGCTCTTTTGAGTAAAAATGGGGTGGCACGGTGGCACAGCACTGCTGCCTCACAGCGCCAGGGACCCGGGTTCGATTCCCAGCTTGGGTCACTGTCTGTGCGGAATCAGCATGTCCTCCCTGTGTCTGCGTGGGTTTTCTCCGGGTGCTCCGGTTTCCTCCCACGGCCCGAAAGACGTGCTGGTTAGGTTCATTGGCCATGCTAAATTCTCCCTCAGTGTACCCGAACAGGTGCCAGAATGTGGTGATGAGGGGATTTTCGAAGTAACTTCATTGCGGTGTTAATGTAAGCCTACTTGTGACAACAATAAATAAACTTTATGCCACTGCTGTTGGACAAAGGAAAGATTGTCATCATGAAAAATGTATGCAATAAGTTCTTTGGGTCGGGAGGGAGGTTCTACCCTTTTTTTGGTGAGAGCACCCCCTTGCCTCCTGACTTAATTTAGTGACTTGAAACCCATTATTTCCTCCCCATCCCCCTCAAACCATCCAAAGATTTGTTGTTATAAAATCATTTTTAAGTTTACTTTATCTGTTGACTGGAATGAAATCATTGGACATACTTGGGTCTCAACAACAACATTTTAAGTGACTTGAGCAGTAGCTCCCAAGATGGCCGAACATTGTCATCAGAGCAAGTCTGTCTAGAAGTAGCCCACCAGAGACAAGTAACTTGGGCGAGTGTGAATGACCCTTTTCCTCAACTCTTCACAAGCCACCTAGACATAGCTTGTGTATCCAAGCTATTGAACTCAACAGGCAAGATTCTCCAGCCTCCTTTGTTGATCCAAAAGGAACTCTTCCACTGTAGACAATAAAAATAAAACAAAACTTATTCCAACTTATAAATCAAAGAAAAGGTTTAATAAAGAAACTTCATTACTCCAACACTTGTGGCCTCACCCTGGGCCATTCCAAACAAATTAACAATTCTCAACAGGTTCTCATTTATACTGAGTCAGCTGATCATCACATCATTCTGTCATTGGTTACATGGTTTACTGGGTCAGCTGACCCTTACAGCTTGTTACCATTGGTCACATTACAACTAATCCAATGTTATCACCGGTTACATTCTAACATCCTTGCCGCATGTTTCTTGCCGATGGGAGGTGGCGCATTGTTTGCTCACGGCGGGCTGCTTTGGCCCCTCCGCTATCGATGGGAATTCCAGTCTTCAGACAGAAGTATCAAGTGGATGATCATCTCTGCCTCCTCTCGAGGTCACCAACATCACAGCTGCCAGTCTTCAGCCAATTCGAATCACTCCATGTGATGTCAAGTAACGGCTGAAGGCTCTGGATACTGCAAAGGCTTTGGGGCTGGACAATATTCAGGCAATACTTGTTTTTATCTTCATTCACGGGATGTGAGCATTGCTGGTAAGACCAGTATTTATTGTCCTTGAACTGAGTGGCTTGTTAGTCCATTTCAGAGTCAACCACATTGCAGTGGCTCTGGAGTCACATGTAGGCCAGACCAGGTAAGGACGGCAGATTTCCTTCCCTAAAGGACATGAATGAACCAACAATCAACAATAGTTTCATAGTCTTCATTAGATCTTTCCAGATTTTTATTGAATTCAAATTTCGCCCTCTGCTTTTGTAGGATACGAACCCTTGTCCCCACAGCATTACCATGTACACAAAAAGCCAGATAAATCCAAACCAACCAATTAACCACCCCATAAGTTTACTGATGATCATCAGTAATGTGAAATGATGGAAGGGGTCATCAACAGTGCATTCAAGCAGCACTTGCGCAGCGATAACCTGCTCACTGGTATTCAGTTTGGGTTTCGCCAGGATCACTCAGTTCCTGATCTCATTACAGCCTTGGTTCAAACAAGGATAATAGAGCTGAATTCCACAGGTGAGGTGAGAGTGACTGCCCTTGATATCAATATAGCAATAGATTAAATGGAGCACCAAAAAAGCATAGCAAAACTGTAAGAGTCTTTGGGAATCGGGGGATGTGGGGGGGAATCCTCTGCTGGTTGGAGTCATACCTCGCACAAAGGAAGATGGTTGTGGTGGTTGGAGATTAATCATCTCGGCTCCAGGACCTCACTGCAGGAGTTTCTCGGGTCAGTGTCCTCGGCCAAACCATCTTCAGCTGCTTTGACTATAACTGTACTTCCATCATAAGGTCAGAAGTGGGGATATTCGCTGACGATTGCACAATGTTCAGCACCATTCACGATTCCACAGAGACTGAAGCAGTTCATGTCTAAATGCAGCAAGACCCGGACAACATTCAGGCTTGGGCTGACAAGTGGCAAGTAATATTCGTGCCAGGCAATGACCATCTCTAACAAGATAGAATCTTAACCTCAGCCCTTGACATTACCATTGCTGAATTCCCTACTAACAACATCCTTGAAGTTACCATTGACCAGAAGCTGAACTGGACGAGCCATATAAATACCATGGCTACAAAAACAGATCAGAGGCTTGGAATCTTATGCCGAGTAACTCACCTCCTGACTCTCCAAAGCCTGTCCACCATCTACAATGCACAAATCAGGAGTGTGATTAAATACTTTTCCACTTGCCTGGATGAGTGCAGCTCATTTATCAGATATCTGTAGATCTTGCTGTGAGCAAATTGGTTGTTATGCTTGCCCACCTTACAACAGTGGTTACTTCCCAAAAAAATAGCCATTCTAGGATATTGTGAAGATGTGAAAATGCAAGCAATTCCTCCTTATAGTCCTGATTCCTTCAGTTCTTCAAATACTCTTACCTCGAATAGCCTAGCAGTTAGACATACAGAATGAGTCATGCTGTATTTGATGTTGACTCTGAGTTATTTGTTTGCGTACTATATTGTATCCCTTTCATTGCATTGTAGATCATAATCTTCCAACAGTCACAGACATTCGCAGAGATTGTGCTATTAGTATGTCTCCCTTTCAGCACATGTGTTTCTGCAGTATTTAAACCAAATATTTTAAAACTCTTATTCAAATCCCTCTTTGGTCTCGCCCCTCGCTGTCTCTGTAATCTTTATCAGCCCCACAGCTCTCGAGCTATATCACTCTGTTATCAGAGCTGTTATCACTCTGACCTCCTCACTGTTTATCCTCACTGTTTAATTGCTCCTCCACTGGTGCCTGTGCCTTCAACTGTCAAGGTCCCCAAGCTCTGGAATTTCCTTCCTAAATCACTTTGCATCTCTGTCGCATTTCATCCTGTAAGATGCGCCTTGAACCTATCACTTTCGCCAAATTGTTGGCATTTGCTGGAATATCTCCTCGTGTAGAGGGAAAATGGTGCTCCTGTGATGCACTTTTGGAAGTTTTATATTGCTTGGCAGTTAACTGTCACTATTAACTGGTGCATTCTCTACGGCATCACCTCTACGAATCAGAGTCTCCTTGTCAATCCATCAGCACTTCTCAAACAATATAAAGTTGTTGTTTCCGCTGACATTGGTATTCTTGTGATTGTCCTGATGAGTGCAAGACGAAAAGCTTCGACAAAATGTCTTTTTTTTTCAAGTTATTAACACTCAAGTTATTTTTACACAAAGGTAGCAGTGGTCTGGAATTCACTGTCCAAGTTGGTGGTGGAGACAGAAACCCTAAACTCTTTCTAAAATTATTTGGATCTGCACCTTAAGTGCTGTGAGCTACAGGGCTATTGGCTGGTTGCAGGAAGGTGGGGTTAGAAAGGGCACCCTGGGTGTACTTGGGTTAACACAGTAAGAAGTTTAACAACACCAGGTTAAAGTCCAACAGGTTTATTTGGTAGCAAAAGGCTTTTGCTACCAAATAAACCTGTTGGACTTTAACCTGGTGTTGTTAAACTTCTTACTGTGTTTACCCCAGTCCAACGCCGGCATCTCCACATCATGTACTTGGGTTGACATGGACAAGATGGGCCGAAAGGCCTCCTTCTGAGTTGATGGTTCTGTACAACTAAATGACTATTTGGATGTTTTATTTGTTAAAGGTTCTAAATAAATACAAGTTGTTGTCAATTTAAGGGACCTTCCATATCATAGAAATCATAGAAACCCTACAGTGCAGAAGGAGGCCATTTGGCCCATCAAGTCCGCACCGACAACAACCCCACCCCTCCCAGGTCCTATCCCCACAACCCCATACATTTACCCCGCTAATCCCTCTAATCTACAAATCCCGGAACACTGAGGGGCAATTTGGCATAGCCAATCAACCTAACCCGCACATCTTTGGACTCCTTTTCTGCGTCCCTTGGACAAATGGATGTGAATATATCCCTGGATGTAGGAAGTTAGTGCCCAGGTAAGGAGAAAGGTTGGATGAACAGCAAAGTGTGTCTACTCTGAAAAAGACAAGTCATCCTGCAGCACTGTTACCTTTCGATATCCTTTTCATCAATAGGTTTTTTTCCCCCTCAAACTCTCCTCTCCTGACTCATTGCTCTGATACAGTTCTATAGTGTCATTCTAATGACACACATAAGTGGTCATTGTTTGAATCAGGTTATAGTGCCATCGGGGCAATACATCCAACCCTGATTCTCAAAAGGTAACAGTGCTGCAGGATGACTTGTCTTTTTCAGAGTAGACACACTTTTCTGTTCATCCAACCTTTCTCCTTACCTGGGCACTAACTTCCTACATCCAGGGATATATTCACATCCATTTGTCCAAGGGACGCAGAGAGGGAGTCCAAAGATGTACGGGTTAGGTTGATTGGCTATGCCAAATTGCCCCTTAGTGTTCCGGGATTTGTAGATTAGAGGGATTAGCGGGGTAAATGTATGGGGTTGTGGGGATAGAACCTGGGGGGTGGGGTTGTTGCCGGTGCGAACTTGATGGGCCGAATGGCCTCCTTCTGCACTAGGATTTCTATGATATGGAAGGTCCCTTAAATTGACGACAACTTGTATTTATTTAGAACCTTTAACAAATAAAACATCCAAATAGTCATTTAGTTGCACAGAACCAACAACCCAGAAGGAGGTCATTCGGCCATTTTGTGCAGAGATCATTGATATTGATGTGAGTTGGAGATACTGGTGGATTTTCTTTCCCCCATTAACCTATCTGAGACTGGTTAACATCCACACAGACTAAGATTCAACTTGTGACCTAAGGTTAGTGACATACTGGGTGAAGTCAACCAGCACAAAATAATTGTAGGGGCCTGGACAGCATAGATGGAGAGAAACTGTTCCCGTTCATAAAAGGATCAAGAAGGAGAGGGCACAGATTTAAGGAGAAGCAAATGTGATGAGAGGAAAAAACTGTTTCACACAGTGAGTGGTTAGGGTCTGGAATGCGCTGCCTGGAAGTGTGATGGAGGCTCGTTCAATTGAGGCATTCAAGGCATTTGGAAATGTGATTTCCGAATTGTTGACATCCAAATTCTGACCAACCTGCCAAGTGCTTTGTTTTTGCTATGTGTCCGCTACTGCAATGTCTAAGGACTAGCTGGGTTGGAGAACAGTGCCTGTGCGTCTTTGGTGCATATATTCACAAGGTTAATGGGATGTGGGCAATGACCCCTCTAATACCTGTTTGTTGTGTGTGACTGGCTTGCTGCATTGCACAATTCCTTTCATTCCGATTATATTGCATCTCGTGTGTATCTTAGAGATTGCTGCTTGTGTGCGGCCAGTTTGTTCCCTGAGTGGCACATTCCCAATTGCTGCGTGGAGCTTTAGGAGAGAGTACTAGGAGAGATATCAGAGGGACGTTTTTTACACAGAGAGTGGTGGGGGCCTGGAATGCGCTGCCAAGTAGGGTGGTGGAGGCAGACACGCTGGCATCGTTTAAGACTTGCCTGGATAGTCACATGAGCAGTCTGGGAATGGAGGGATACAAACGAATGGTCTAGTTGGACCAATGAGCGGCACAGGCTTGGAGGGCCGAAGAGCCTGTTTCCTGTGCTGTACTGTTCTTTGTTCTTTGTACTAGTTGGAAGTCCCTCCTTTCGCTGGCCATGAGGTTAGTAGCTCTCTGCCCACTTGCTAATGTGGGGCAATCTGTAAAATGGACCAAATAACAAGCTACCTCATTCAGTTTGACCATAAAAGACATGGATAGGAAAAGAGGCTGGAGGTAAAAATTAAAAAGTTTGTTTATTTATTAGTCACAAGTAGGCTTACCTTCACACTGCAATGAAGTTAGTGTGAAAATCCCCTAGTCGCCACACTCTGGCACCTGTTCGAGTTCACTGAGGGAGAATTTAGCACGGCCAATCCACCTAACCTGCACGTCTTTGGACTGTGGGAGGAAACCGGAGCACCTGGAGAAAACCCATGCAGATACGGGGAGAACGTGCAGACTCCGCACAGACAGTG
Organism: Mustelus asterias; assembly: GCF_964213995.1. NCBI lineage: Eukaryota > Metazoa > Chordata > Chondrichthyes > Carcharhiniformes > Triakidae > Mustelus > Mustelus asterias. The sequence continues at coordinate 11,180,980 of NC_135809.1, forward strand.
GCCCAAGCCGGGAATTGAACCCAGGTCCCTGGTACTATGAGACAGCAGTGCAGCTTTACTTGAAGCTACTGATGAGCCACTGTGACCTTAAGCACCAAACACTTGCAAGCAAGTTCCTGCTCGGATGGCTAATGTTTTGATTATTTCAGTTCTGCAACTGAAAGCTGCATTTCAAACCGTGTTAGAGTCTCTGGCACACTCCATCGTGATATCTTGTGAAAGACTACAGGGATATTTATTCCTCAGGTGCCCTATGGTGCTGCTTGTAGGTCAGAGGATGTATCTTGCATAAGGAACAGAAGTATGTAACTTGTAAAATGCCATGCATCATTCTGCTGTTGAAGTGTGGACTTTTCTTTATTCATTCATTGCTGACAAGGCCAATATTTATGCCTGTCCAAAGCTGGTGGTGAGCATCTTCATGGAATCATAAAATCCCTACAGTACAGAAGGAGGCCTTTCAGCCCATCGAGTCTGTAACGACCACAATCCCACCCAGGCCCTATTCCTGTAACCCCACACACCTTCTTAAACTGTTGCCATCCATACGATGTAGGTAAACTCCCCATGATGTTCGGGAAGGAGTTCCAGGATGTATTATTCTTTCAAGGGAAGTGGGCTTTGCTGGGTAGGCCAGCATTTATTGTCCATTCCTAATTGACCTTGAGAAGGTGGTGGGTGACTGCCTTCTTGAACTGCCGCAGTGCCTGTGGTGTAGGTAAACCTATGGAGGGATTTCCAGGATTTTGACCCAGCAAAGGTGAAGGAATGACGACATAGTTCAAAGTCAGGCTGGTGAGTGGATTGGAGGTTCCCATGTATCGGCTGCCTTTGTCTTTCAAGGTGGGTTTGTGGGTATATGAAGTGCTGTCAATGGAGGCTTGACGAGTTGCTGTAGTGCATCTTGTAAATGGTGCGCACTCCAGCTACTGCGCACTTTGGTAGAGGGATTGAAATTATAAGGTGGCAAATGAGGTACAGATCAAGATGGCTGCTTTACCTTGGAAAGTGTTGAGATTCTTGAGTGTTGTTGAAACTGCACTCATCCAGGCAAGCGGGAACATCCCATCATATTCCAGACTTGTGCCTTGCAGATGGCGGACAGGAGCAGAGTTGATTGCTGCCGAATTCCTCTGACTTGCTTCTGCAACCACAGCATCTTTGCAGCTGGTGCAAAGTAATTTCAGGTCAATGGTGATCCAACAAGATCTTGATGGGGGATTTGCTGATGGTAACACTGACTCTCCCTTAGTAGAGATAGTTATTGTTTGGCACTTGTGTCACTTGCCGCTTATCAACCCAAGCCTGAATGATGTCCAGGTTTTGCTGCCTGGGCTGCTTCGTTATCTGCAGAGTTGCAAATGGAACTGAATGTTGTGTGTGCGCCTCCTCAAGACTATAAAACTTAATTACTATTAAATAAACATTGGATGAGTACTCGGCAAAGTCAATTAAGAGGTCGTGCAGGCATTCTGGTTCCCTGTGTTTTGTAATTCCAAAGCTGTTGTTTATTTAAAGTGGAACAGAAGAGTGTGATATACATACTAAGGCCTTCATGCAACATCTTCCTCGCAGCGGGAGATGGCGTGCCGTTTGCCAGCGGTGGGGTCTTCTGGTCCTGGCACATTGACTCCATCCCATGCCGCCAGCAAACTCGCAGCGGGGGTGCGCTGTCGGTGGGAGCAGAAGATCCCGTTGGCGTGAACAGCCGGAGCATGGCAGCCATCGTTTTTATTCTGCAATAGCGATGAGGGCAAATTCGCCTAACACTGGTGCTTAAAGGGAGAGCAGATCTGAGAATTCCCACGCTCGTCCTGTACTGAGCCCACCTTCTCTGCAACGTTTACACAATATTGGCCTGGAGTTTGCTCCTTGGGTGAAATGTGGGCGCAAGAACCTAAAATGTGTCCAAAAATCCTCTCAATCCCATTTGGAATATGGAGATTGAGATGGGTGTGAATTAACATAAGCAAGGAGAGCCCAAGGACTTTATTGAACCTACCTACTGTACATCATTCATTCTCTCTTTCACCTTCTTCCGTCGGGAAAAAGATACAAAAGTTTGAGGTCACGCACCAACCGACTCGAACAGCTTTTTTCCCGCTGCCATCAGACTTTTGAATGGCCTTGCCTTGCATTGAATTGATCTTTCTCTACACCCTAACTAAGTTTAAGTTTACTACTAGTGTCACAAGTCGGCTTAGATTAACACTGCAACGAAGTTACTATGAAAATCTCCTAGTTGCCATACTCTGACGCCTGTTTAGGTACACAGAGGGAGAATTTAGCATGGCCAATGCACCTAACCAGCACGTCTTTGGATTGTGGGAGGAAACTGGAGCAACCGGAGGAATCCCACGCAGACATGGGGTGAACGTGCGAACTCCACACAGACAGTGACCCAAGCCAGGAATCGAACCTGGGTACCAAGGCTATAACACTACATTCTGCACTCTCTCCTTTCCTTCCCTATGAACGGTATGCTTTGTATAGCGCGCAAGAAACAATACTTTTCACTGTATACTAATACACGTGACAATAATAAATCAAATCAAATCTATTTTATATCAACAGCTACAATCAAACACAGCAGGGTTAAAGGCTAACAATCTGGGACACCTTTTGCTCATTCTTCAATGGCGTCAGTCTAAAAGGAATAGAAAAGACATCGCTACCCTCAGTGAGGATACATTCTTTAAAGTCAATTGTTCAAAACAATTGCAAATTGACTTGATTTCCTGATGCACCTGGAAATTGCCCCCCCCCTTCCCCCCCAACCCCCTCCAACAATGGCAATTGAGGGGGGGTGCTCTCATTTGAATCTCTAGGGAGGGCGGGGTGGCCAGTTTTTCTGGGCAGTGATTCATTCGGGCAGAGTGTTTGATGAACAGAGGTTTCTTTTCATTCATTTGTGGGACATGGTCATCACCTGGCTGGCCAGCATTCATTGCCCATCCCTAGTTGCCTGAGGGCAGTTGAGAGTCAACCACATTGCTGTGGCTTTGGAATTACATGTAGGCCGGACCAGGTAAGGACTTTTCTTCCCCAAAGGACATTAGTGAACCAGATGGGTTTTTCCGACAATCGACAATGGTTTCGTGGTCATCAGTAAATTCTTAATTCCAGATTTTTTTTAAATGGAATTCAAATTCCACCATTGGCTGTGACGGGATTCTATCCTGGCTCCCTGGAGCATGAGCTGAGTTTCTGGATTAATAGTCTAGCGATAATACCACTAGGCCATCGCCTCCCTGATGGTAAAAGACCAAGAGGACTGGGGAGGACTGTAGTGATGCCCATAATTTACGCAGACACTTCCTTGATCTGTGAAACCACATTGTTCATTTGGGTCCAGATCACACTGGGTACCAAGATGGAAGATACTTGAGGCTTATGGACTTGCTTGGGATGCTGAAATGTATAATTATTAAATACTTAATTGACTGCCATTTCTACTCTCTCTCAAACTCCACACGGAGCACAGTGCTGCTCTTCTTCCCATCTGCATTCCTTACTAGAACTTTGGTTTGAATATTTATAGGCTGGGTCTTAAAATATTTATGGAGTGTTTTATTGATTTGACATTACGTTTCTCTTCTTTGCTAGAAAAATATCCTCCCAGCGTTCTAATTCCTCTTCTGCCACTTACTGCATGATGTAACATTTATTACCCTATTGCGAAAAGTCATTCTGTGTACATTTTCCTTCTGTTGAAAACATTTCAGCTTTAATTAGATGCTTAATTGGATAAAAGGTTTTCTACAGCCCTGCTAACCTTTTTATTCTCAACATAATAAAAGGGATGCATTATCAGAGACCATTGTGGGCTATGATATGTGGGCATCTGGTAATATGGAACATCCTGGTTACTCCCAAGTGCGGGATCTTCACAGTGCCCTTTGATGACCCACCGTGACATTGCTCATTCGGTGCTAAAGGAGCACCGACTGTATAATCATTCCAGCTCGGCATCCTTTAAGGCCCCAGAAGTAAAACTGCTGTGGATTTAACGTCTCTGGAGATGGTAGTGTGGAGTTCAAGGGACTTGGGTTTGAATCCCGCTACAGCAGATGGTGGAATTTGAATTCAATAAAAAATTATCTGGAATTAAGAATCTACAGATGACCATGAAAGTATTGTTGATTGTTGGAAAAATCCATCTGGTTCACTAATATTCCTTTAGGGAAGGAAATCTGCCATCCTTACCTGGCTTCACCTACATGTGACTCCAGACCCACACCAATGTGGTTGACTCTCAAATGCCCTCTGAAATGGCCGAGCAAGCCACTCAGTTTAAGGGCAAGTAGGGATGGGCAATAAATGCTGGCCAGACAGTGACGCCCATGTCCCAGGAATGAATAAAAAAAGTTAATGTCACTGGGCTAGTGACCCAGAGGTGCAGACTAATGCTCTGGGGACATTGGTTCAATTTAAATTCAATTATAGATTTTGGGATTGAAAAGTAGCCCCAATAACGGTGACCATGAAACTATTATTGATTGTTGTAAAAACCCATCTGGTTCACTGATATCCTTTCGGGAGAAAAATCTGCTGTCCTTACCTGGTCTGGCCTACATGTGACTCCAGACCCACGCTAATGTGGTTGACTCTGAACTAGCCTCTGCAGCGGTCTAGCAATCCACTCAGTTGTAGCAATTGGTGATGGGAAGCAGATGCTGGTGACACCAGTGATACCCACATCCCATAAAGGAATAATTTTTTAAAAATCTTGCTATTGATTGATTCTTGTTTTTAATTCATTCATGGGATGTGGGCATTGCTGGCTGGGCCAGCATTTATTGTCCATCCCTAGTTGTCCAAGGGCAGTTGAGAGTCAACCACATTGCTGTGGCTCTGGGGTCACATGTAGGCCAGACCAGGTAAGGATGGCAGATTTCCTTCCCTAAAGGACATTAGTGAACCAGATGGGTTTTTTCAGACAATCAACAATGGTTTCATGGTCATCAGTAGATTCTTAATTCCAGATTTTAAAAAAATTGAATTCAGATTCCACCATCTGCCGTGGCGGGATTGGAATCCGGGTCCCCAGAACATTAGCTGAGTTTCTGGATTGATAGTCTAGTGATAATACCACCAGGCCACCACCTTCCCCTGATTCTCTGATCAACTATTGAGGACTTGTTTTTCCAAACGCCTTTTTAACTAGGATTCCTGGGGGGCTAATTCAGCCAGCCTTTACACATCGCTCCGAGAGTTCGGAAGTGGCAGTTGAATTAACATTTTTTATATCACCCAACTTCGATATTATGGTCCTAAAGACAACTGGAAGTCGTCTTCCCAATGTCGGATGGTTTTTCTCTACACTGGCAATGATTAAATGTCTTTTTTATTCTTGAACATATTTTGGTTTGAGTGTAGCTGAAATCCCGGTGCAGATCTCCCTCCTATCTCTAGTCAAGCTGATGACAGATTGACTATTGCCAGAATTATCCCTGCTGCCCTCGTTGTTTTCCTGATGCTTTGTCAGTAAATTCTGAGTCTGCAAATATCGAAAAACACATTAGCTGATCCCAATCACCTTGAGCAGTGCCACGTCCTAGGATATGTCCAAACTGTGTCCTCTGAAATGCAGTATCCAGTGTGACGTGTTGTGACATTTTTCAGACGTACGCACTGACTGCTTTTTGATATTCCGGATTGCATCCATCCCCATAGTTCTACACTCATTGTGCATCCTTTCCAGATATATCACAGCTTGGTATGGCTCCTGCTCTGACCAAGACCACAAGAAACTACAAAGGGTCGTGAACGTAGCCCAATCCATCACGCAAACCAGCCTCCCATCCATTGACTCTGTCTACACTTCCTGCTGCCTTGGAAAACCAGCCAGCACAATCAAGGACCCCACGCACCACCACGGACGTACTCTCTTCAACCTTCAGTAAGGCATTTGACAAAGTCCCTCATGGCAGGTTGGTTAAGAAAGTTAAGGCTCATGGAATACAAGGAGAGGTGGCTAGATGGGTAGAAAACTGGCTTGGCCATAGGAGATAGAGGGTAGCAGTCGAAGGGTCTTTTTCCGGCTGGAGGTCTGTGACCAGTGGTGTTATGCAGGGCTCTGTACTGGGACCTCTGCTATTTGTGATATATATAAATGATTTGGAAGAAGGTGTAACTGGTGTTCTCAGCAAGTTTACGGTTGACACGAAGATGGTTGGACTTGCGGATAGCGATGAACATTGTCGGACAATACAGCAGGATATAGATAGGCTGGAAAATTGGGCGGAGAAATGGCAGATGGAATTTAATCCAGATAAATGCGAAGTGATGCATTTTGGAAGAAATAATGTAGGGGGGAGTTATACAATAAATGGCAGAGCCATCAAGAGTATAGAAACACAGAGGGACCTAGGTGTGCAAGTCCACAAATCCTTGAAGGTGGCAGCACAGGTGGAGAAGGTGGTGAAGAAGGCATATGGTATGCTTGCCTTTATAGGACGGGGTATAGAGTATAAAAGCTGGAGTCTGATGTTGCAGCTGTATAGAACGCTGGTTAGGCCACATTTGGAGTACTGCGTCCAGTTCTGGTCGCCGCATTACCCGAAGGATGTGAAGGCTTTAGAGAGCGTGCAGAGAAGGTTTACCAGGATGTTGCCTGGTATGGAGGGTCTTAGCTATGAGGAGAGATTGGGTAAACTGGGCTTGTTCTCCCTGGAAAGACGGAGAATGAGGGGAGACCTAATAGAAGTGTACAAAATTATGAAGGGTATAGATAGGGTGAACAGTGGGAAGCTTTTTCCCAGGTCGGAGGTGACGATCACGAGGGGTCACGGGCTCAAGGTGAGAGGGGCGAGGTATAACTCAGATATCAGAGGGACGTTTTTTACACAAAGGCTGGTGGGGGCCTGGAATGCGCTGCCAAGTAGGGTGGTGGAGGCAGGCACGCTGACATCGTTTAAGACTTACCTGGATAGTCACATGAGCAGTCTGGGGATGGAGGAATACAAACGAATGGTCTAGTTGGACCAATGAGCGGCACAGGCTTGGAGGGCCGAAGGGCCTGTTTCCTGTGCTGTACTGTCCTTTGTTCTTCTGTTGGGAAAAAGATTCAAAAGTCTGAGATCTCGTGCCAACCGACTTGAGAACAGCTTTTTCCCTGCTGCCATCAGACATTTGAATGGTCCTATCACACATTAAGCTGATCTTTCTTTACACCTTATCTATAACTGCAACACTACATTCTGCACCCTCTCCTTTCCATCTTCCTTATGTACTCTATGAACGGTATGTTTTGCTCAAGAAACAATACTTTTCACTGTATCCCAATAAATGTGGCAATAATAAAATAAATCCACTCCCACAGCCCCTTCTGGTCCTCCTGTGTTCTGGAGACCTAGTAAGGAGTCTAACAACACCAGGTTAAAGTCCAACAGGTTTATTTGGTAGCAAACGCCACTAGCTTTCGGAGCACTTGCTCCTTCAGATGGAGTGGAGATTTCCACTCCATCTGACGAAGGAGCAGCGCTCCGAAAGCTAGTGGTGTTTGCTACCAAATGAACCTGTTGGACTTTAACCTGGTGTTTACCCCAGTCCAACGCCGACATTTCCACTTCTGGAGACCTACACAAGACATTGGGGGGGGGGGGGGGGGCGGTGGGACTGCGGTCTTCAATTGGTGGCTGCCTGTATTTAGCCTGAAGAAATCGGGCCGCAAACAGCGTAACAGTTTGGGGCGTCCCAGCCGTGTCACTGATACTCCAGACTCTGCTGATTTGCACATTGTAAGGGTGACGATGAATGGGTGAGCAACGTACCCAAGTGTTTCTGCCGTAAAGCTGCTTAAATTTGTAAAGAGAGGCAGTTGGCGAGTGCAGGTGGTCAAGAGAGTTTGCCTCCCTGCTGGTAGTACAGGTTCAGCAGAATACTCTCATTGTTCACTGTGGGGCTGCAGCATAACTTCTGGAAACTCCACTCTTCCGGCCAGTTGGCATGCATTTCTTTTTATTTTATGAACAACTATTACAAATATCATGCCCGCTCTAATCGGAACCAACAGAAATTATTTTCTTGCTGCCATTTCTTGACACCAATGTTTCTAACTTCACTTTGGAGCAACAAAGCATCCAGTTCGGTGAAAAGCTGTCATTTTAACTGGGGGAAAAATAAGTTTTGTGAGGTTCTTTTTTTTTAAAGAGAGAAAGCAAGCCTTCCGCGACGTCTGTAATTATAATGTGGCTTCTTAACTGATTCACTGGAGGACTGGGATAGCTTTGGCTGCTTTGCAGATGCGATGACTTCAAAGGCAGAGAGGAAATTAAATTGTATAGGGGGCCATCTATTTTGCGCAAGTCATTCATTTCCTCCTCAATTCCAACATCGCGTGCGTCTCGCAGTCATACTGCATGATTGTTTGTGTCTAATGGCTTATGCCAAATGACAAAACCGCTGGATTCACAAGATCACAGCATCAAGCAGTACAGAATGAGGCCATTGAGTCCATTGGGTCAGGCTCTTTGAAAGCACCATCCGAGTAATCTCACTCACTCCTCTTTAGCTCTGCATTAAAAGACAAAAATAAGTCAAGAGGATTCGGCTCTTGTTCCAATAACTAAAAATTGCAGAAGCCCAGGACATAACAAAATGAAGTTGTGGCATGGTTCATTGTAAGCAATTTTGTGTTTTGTCCACATGTTACTCTGCCTTCCTTTCCCATCACCTTGTTAGGGCAGCGCGGTGGCACAGTGGTTAGCATTGCAGCCTTACAGTGCCAGGGACCCGGGTTTGATTCCCAGCTTGGGTCACTGTCTGTATGGAGTCTGCACGTTCTCCCTGTGTCTGCGTGGGTTTCCTCTGGGTGCTCCGGTTTCCTCCCACAATCTGAAAGCCGTGCTGGTTAGGTGTATTGACCCGAACAGGCGCTGGAGTGTGGCGATTAGGGGAATTTTACAGTAACTTCATTGCAATGTTAATGTAAACCTTACTTGTGACTAATAAATAAACTTTGCTTTGCTTTACAAGTAGGCTTACATTAACACTGCAATGAGGTTACTGTGAAAATCCCCTAGTCTCCAAACTCTGGCGCCTGTTTGGGTACACTGAGGGAGAATTTAGAAGTTCGAACGCCACTTCAAGCCCAATATGGGGTGCAATGCCTCATCTTGTCAGCTGGGATCTCTCTCTTGGGGACCGTGAATTAGATTCAATTTGAATTTGGTTTGTCGGATGAAATAAAAATTTAAGGCCTTCCCGAGGTCTGTTGCACAGAACTGAACATCCCAACCAGAGCTTTGCATGACCGGAAGAATTCACCTGCTGTTTTGCCCCCATAACCTTTTGCTTTTTTTGCACAGTAGATTAGGGCAATTGAAAGCATTTCACTCTTAACATGACATCTAGGTCTCATTATCAGTGTTCAAGTTGGATCAATCTTTTCTGTGATGCACTAGTGTACGTTATGGTACATACGGGTAAGTTCTCCTCTATGGTAAAAGCTTTGCTAATGGTGTGCCCATTCCGCTGTTCTGTTATGCAATTTGCACATCTGCCAAGTGACATATCTGGTCCAGATTGAAGAGGCTTAAATTTGATTATTGCTGTAGTTACGGATTCCAGTTTGGGCAGGAATGTAATCATGTGCCTTTTAAGTACATTCTCGGTTATTGCAATCGAGTTAATCCACAAGGAGCCTGATTCTGTCTTTCTAAAATTAAACAAAAATTCTGATCAGTTTACTTTTTGTGCACCATTTTCAAAGCCTTTCAATTGCACTATTTTCCCATTCTGATTGCATCGTGCAGGTATCTGTTAATGAAGATAACAACAGCACTTACAAGAAGGCGGTGGACACTGAGAAAATCAATTGGTTCAATTAGGAGTGAATTGCATTGTTGAACTCTGTGGCAGCGAGATGAAATATTAGGACATTTTCCGATTCTATATATCCCCTTTCTTTACCCGCACCAAATTCTCACTTATTTTTCACTCCTGTATTTTACAGTTAAGCCTTGCCATAATGACTCAAGGCTTTACATGGCTTCGCCCCTCACCATCTCTGCAATCTCCTATAGCCCCACAACCTGCCTCCGAGATATCTGCGCTCCTCTCATTCTGCCCTCTTTTTTATGGCGGCGGCACTGCTGCCTCACAGCTCCAGAGACCCGGGTTCGATTCCCAGCTTGGGTCACTGTTTGTGCAGAGTCTGCACGTTCTCCCCGTGTCTGTATGGGTTTCCTCCGAAAGACGTGCTGGTTAGGATGCATTGGCCATGCTAAATTCTTCCTCAGTGTACCCGAACAGGCATCGGAGTGTGGCGACGAGGGGATTTTCACAGTAACTTCATTGCAGTGTTCATGTAAGCCTACTTGTGGCACTAAGAAATAAACTTTTAAAACTTTCTTGTGCCTCATCACATTTAATTGCTCCAAAATTGGTGGTTGTGCCTTCAATTGCCTCATCCCCAAGCTCTGCAAAATTGCTCCCTCAGCTTCTCTGCCTCTCTAGTTCTCTTCTCTTTAAGACACTCCTTAAAAGCTACTTATTTGACCAGACCTTTGGCCACCTGCCCTAATATTGTCTCCTGTATCTCCCTATCTGGTTTTGCTTTACATTGCTCCTGTGAATGCTCCTCTTCTGAATTTTTCTGACAAAACTTCATGGTCACCATTAATGATACGAGCTTTTTATTCCAGATTTATTTAATTACCTAGATTTGCCAATTAGGTGATTCCCCGAACTGCTGTGGCGAGATTCAAGCTTTCGCCTCCACATTTTTAGTCCAGACATATAAATTATTCGCTTAGTAACATAACCATGATGCTCCTGTACCAGGTATGCTACCATTACGCAAATCAGCCTCCCATCCATTGACTCTGCCTACACTTCCCGCTCGGAAAAGCAGCCAGCATAATTAAGGACCCCAAGCACCCTGGACATTCTCTCTTCCAACTTCTTCCATCGAGGAAAAATATACAAAAGTCTGAGGACACGTACCAACCGACTCAAGAACAGTTTCTTCCCTGCTGCTGTCAGACTTTCGAATATACCTACCTCATATTAAGTTGATCTTTCTCTGCAAACTACATTCTGCGCTCTCTCCTTTCCTTCTCTATGTAGGACATGTTTTGTCTGTATATTTGGTTCACTAATATCCTTTAGGGAAGGAAATCTGCCGTCCTTACCTGGTCTGGCCTACGTGTGACTCCAGAGCCACAGCAATGCGGTTGACTCTCAGCTGCCCTCTGAAATGGCCTATCAAGCCACTCAGTTCAAGGGCAACTAGGAACGGGCAACAAATGCAGGCCCAGCCAGTGATGCCCATCTCCCACGAATTAATAAAAAAAAGGATTTAATTTAATTGGTGAATTGCAGAGTTTGTGAATTGCAGAGTTCCCAATTATTTCAGAAATTTGGGTAGCTCATCTTGAATTGCTATGATTTAACAGTATTGGTATACTGGGCTGAATGGCCCCCTTCCATAGCAGGTTATATACAGGCTTACTATGCTTCACAACTCAGCCCTGAACACCCTGAAGCAGTTTTAAAGGTTAGACCCAAGTCGGATAAAGCGTATTTACCTATCAGTGCAGACGTGAATGATGCCAAAAGAAATCCGTCAACCAAATGAGGGATGAGGGTTGCAAGGTTCTAAGTGGCCCATGTCAATTGAAGGTTGAAAGGCAGTATGGAACTCAGCCAATCACTCTTTCCTTTTGTATTAATTTCAAGGACACTTATTGGAAGCTATTCCATTTCTGCTGGTTCCACCTCTGAAATTCAGCCAAGCTGAATCCAGGCTGATCTGAGGCCCGTTTACCCTGTACTCAGTGATTCACCTTGGATCCTGCACCGCCCCCCACCTCACCTCACCCCACACACACACACACACCCAACAGGGCCATCTGTCACTTGTTTTTCAAGTTTTGCTTTGACGGAACACTGAACTTTGTTCTTCTATTGACGCATTCTGCTATATCACCTTTATGCCACTATTAGCACCTTTTTGAGCCCTTAATATTGTCATTAACTAACTCTTCCTTTGACTTGTGTATGGCAAATTTCTCCTTAGCTCCCATCTATCTCTGACCTTCTATTTTGCAGTAAGAAGTTTAACAACACCAGGTTAAAGTCCAACAGGTTTATTTGGTAGCAAAAGCCACACAAGCTTTCGAGGCTCTAAGCCCCTTCTTCAGGTGAGTGGGAATTCTGTTCACAAACAGAACTTATAAAGACACAGACTCAATTTACATGAATAATGGTTGGAATGCGAATACTTACAACTAATCCAGTCTTTAAGAAACAAAACAATGGGAGTGGAGAGAGCATCAAGACAGGCTAAAAAGATGTGTATTGTCTCCAGACAAGACAGCCAGTGAAACTCTGCAGGTCCACGCAACTGTGGGCGTTACAAATAGTGTGACATGAACCCAATATCCCGGTTGAGGCCGTCCTTGTGTGTGCGGAACTTGGCTATCAGTTTCTGCTCAGCGACTCTGCGCTGTCGTGTGTCGCGATGGCCGCCTTGGAGAACGCTTACCCGAATATCAGAGGCCGAATGCCCGTGACCGCTGAAGTGCTCCCCAACAGGAAGAGAACAGTCTTGCCTGGTGATTGTCGAGCGGTGTTCATTCATCCGTTGTCGCAGCGTCTGCATAGTTTCCCCAATGTACCATGCCTCGGGACATCCTTTCTTGCAGCGTATCAGGTAGACAACGTTGGCCGAGTTGCAAGAGTATGTACCGTGTACCTGGTGGATGGTGTTCTCACGTGAGATGATGGCATCTGTGTCGATGATCTGGCACGTCTTGCAGAGGTTGCTGTGGCAGGGTTGTGTGGTGTCTTGGTCACTGTTCTCCTGAAGGCTGGGTAGTTTGCTGCGGACAATGGTCTGTTTGAGGTTGTGCGGTTGTTTGAAGGCAAGAAGTGGGGGTGTGGGGATGGCCTTGGCGAGATGTTCGTCTTCATCAATGACATGTTGAAGGCTCCGGAGGAGATGCCGTAGCTTCTCCGCTCCGGGGAAGTACTGGACAACGAAGGGTACTCTGTCCACTGTGTCCCGTGTTTGTCTTCTGAGGAGGTCGGTGCGGTTTTTCGCTGTGGCGCGTTGGAACTGTTGATCAATGAGTCTAGCGCCATATCCTGTTCTTATGAGGGCATCTTTCAGCGTCTGGAGGTGTCTGTTGCGATGTTGGAGGTGTTTCCACATCACTTCTATTTTGCTCCACCTCCCCTTATCTTGTATAAAATCCATCACATTTCTCCCTTTCTTTATTTGATTTGATTTATTGTTGTCACATGTATTAACATAGTGAAAAGTATTGTTTCTTGTGTGCTAAACAGACAAAGCATACCGTTCATAGAGAAGGAAAGGAGAGAGTGCAGAATGTAGTGTTACAGTCATAGCTAGGGATCAACTTAATGCAAGGTAAGTCCATTCAAAAGTCTGACAGCAGCAGGGGAGAAGCTGTTCTTGAGTCGGTTGGTACGCGACCTCAGACTTTTGTATCTTTTTCCCGACGGAAGAAGGTGGAAGAGAGAATGTCCGGGGTGCGTGAGGTCCTTAATTATGCTGGCTGCTTTGCCGAGTCGGCAGGCAGTGTCGACAGAGTCAATGGATGGAAGGCTGTTAACTTTAACTCTATAGAAGAGTCATACAGACTCGAAACGTTAACTTTATTCCTCTCTTCACAGAAGCTGCCAGGCCTGCTGTGTTTATCCAGCATTTTCTGTTTTTATTTTGGATTTCCAGCATCTGCAGTATTTTGCTCCTATTACCTTGGCTTCTGGTTCAGTGATACCTTGATTTGAAAATTCCCACCCTTGTTTCTAAATTCTTCCGTGGCCTGGCTCCTCCCATTCCCTGCAAACTCCTTCAGCTCCACAACCTTCCCACGTGCTTTTTCCCGACGGAAGAAGGTGGAAGAGAGAATGTCCGGGATGCGTGGGGTCCTTCATTATGCTGGCTGCTTTGTCGAGGCAGCGGGAAGCGTAGACGGAGTCAATGTATGGGAGGCTGGTTTGAGTGATGGATTGGGCTACTGAGTTTGTCCTCCTTCGACCATGCAAAGCTTGAGGGAAAATCTTAATAGATGTGTTCAACATTCTAAAGGATTTTGGGGAATAAAAGGAAGATTTGCATTTTTCTGAAACACTTTTGCTAAAGGCATGACGTAAATGCAAGTTTGTTGTTCTTGTTGATGAAATTTCAGATTAAACTCAATTGGCCAGATTAATATCTTAGGCTGGGAAGGATACTAATTCCTGCTTATCGTGTTAGTGCTTAATTTTTAATTTATTCATTTGTGGGACATGATTATCGCTGGCTGGGCCACCATTTATTGCCCATCCCTAGTTGTCCTTAGAGGGCAGTTGAGAGTCAACCATATTGCTGTGGCTCTGGAGTCACATGTAGGCATGATGTGGAGATGCCGGCGTTGGACTGGGGTAAACACAGTAAGAAGTTTAACAACACCAGGTTAAAGTCCAACAGGTTTATTTGGTAGCAAAAGCCACACAAGCTTTCGGAGCTCTAAGCCCCTTCTTCAGGTGAGTGGGAATTCTGTTCACAAACAGAGCTTATAAAGACACAGACTCAATTTACATGAATAATGGTTGGAATGCGAATACTTACATTGGGTTCATGTCACACTGTTTGTAACTCCCACAGTTGCGTGGACCTGCAGAGTTTCACTGGCTGTCTTGTCTGGAGACAATACACATCTTTTTAGCCTGTCTTGATGCTCTCTCCACTCACATTGTTTCGTTTCTTAAAGACTTGATTAGTTGTAAGTATTCGCATTCCAACCATTATTCATGTAAATTGAGTCTGTGTCTTTATAAGCTCTGTTTGTGAACAGAATTCCCACTCACCTGAAGAAGGGGCTAAGAGCTCCGAAAGCTTGTGTGGCTTTTGCTACCAAATAAACCTGTTGGACTTTAACCTGGTGTTGTTAAACTTCTTACTGTGTCACATGTAGGCCCAGACTGGGTAAGGACGGCAGATTTCCTTCCCTAAAGGACATTAGCGAACCAGATGGGTTTTTCCGACAATCGACAATGGTTTCATGGTCATCAGTAGATTCTTAATTCCAGATTTTAAAAAAAATTGAATTCAAACTCCACCATCTGCCGTAGTGGGATTCGAACCTGGGTCGCCAGAACATTAGCCGAGTTTCTGGATTAATAGTCCAGCGGTAATACCACTAGGCCATCGCCATTGGTTCCTTTCCAATTAAGGAAAGCTGACATTGCAGCCTGCACAAGACAATATTTGGAATAAATGTGTCTAATACAGAGCAAAAATAATGAACCAAAATCCACATGAAAAGGTGCTTGGAGGGGGAAAATACTGTGCATATTTAATGCACGATTGAACTAATGTAACTCCAGCGCATTGTCTTAGAGTAGATCCTACATTGTGTACGTAGCTGGCTGCTGTCCAATATGTTGCTCAAAGAGGAAAATAAAACAGGATTGCCTCCATCTTGCTATTTTGTCTCACTTGTTCTGACCTTCATTTTTTTTCCTCCTTTATCCTCCACTCCCTCTCGATGTATGATGCTTTCAGACTTTCTCATTATTCTGCCTATTTCTCTTTTCTCCCAACTCTTTAGTGCGTCAGTCTCTCCATTGACATGTCTCCTGTGCATCTTGTATGCTTATACATATCTTTCTATAGACCAGAGATGGGTACAGACATCTGTTAACACTGCAGAGAGGGTGAGCATTCGGATGCCCGGGTGCACTACATTGAGGAGTCTGGAAAAAGCTCTGGCTTGGTGATCTGGAGATTCTCCAGTATAGGAGTGTCCTGAATGAAGAGTTTGTATTTCATAGAATAGAATCCCTACAGTGCATAAGAGGCCATTCAGCCCATCCAGTCTGTACTGACTCCTGACAGAGTATCTTACCCAGGCCGTCTCCACTGCCCTATTCCCATTACCCCACAAATTTCCCATGGCTAATCCATCTAATCTAAACATCTTGGGACACTAAGGGACAATTTAGCATGGCCAATCCACCTAACCTGCACATCTTTGGACTATGGGAGAAAACCCATGCTGACACAGGGAGAACTTGCAGACTCCACACCGACAGTCACCCCAGGCTGGAACTGAACCTGGCGACAGTCACCCTATTTGGCAGCAGGGAGCTAGTCTAGGAGCAACCAAAGAGTTAAAAACACTTCACACAACCCGATGTATTGAGGAATGGGTGGGATGTGAGCATGTATGGGAGCTGAGGTCTCTGAGCAGTCTGGTTGATGGAGGGGGGTGGTCTTGGAGCACTGGGACCTTTGAAACTCAGTTGGCTCTGGGTGGACTAAGATTTCAGTACTGGGGTTAGGAAGGAAGTCATTCAAAGTCTATGTTCCGAACATCTACTGTGATAGATGTCATAATCTTGTCACCTATGAAAGTCATTGCCTTAGGTGGCAGAACCCCTGGGGCTTGTGAAACCTGAGCCCCAGCAATGAATCACTGCCTTGGGCAAGGGAAAAAAATTGCTGAGATGAAGTTGCAATTTGAGTTCTGAATCCTCCCACCATCTTTTCATACTCAGTATGTCTGTGTTTGATGTAATGAGGGTGCGGGGGCGGACAAGACGCAGTGGAATTAAATGAAAAATTGTTGGCAGAAGCTTTTTTGTATAGAGTATACAAGGGAATGAAACATTTAGTTTCGATGTTCGTCATTTCTTGCTCTTTTTATTCCTCCCCGTCCCATGTTCCCCACTTCAGCGTTGTGATACATTGCCATTAGGTGGCCACCAGGATGCCCATGTTGTCTGCCTAGTAGAAGGAAGGTTGCCATTTCTGGTTGGACACATTCCAACAAGACCTCCCAGTGCAGTCAAACAGCCTCTCCTATTTTCTCCCCCATCCTCCAAACTAACATGTCCAATGTTTCTACAAGTAATAAATGACATTATGGAAAGAAAATGAGAAATATAATTTTCTTCTAATGCTCCTATGAAATTTTTTTTCTCCTCAATTGCACATGAGAGATTAATCTTCAATTCCTTACGACTGGTGGGTTGTTAACTCTGTCTATAGCAGAGTCTTCCCATCTCTATAAAGCATTTAGGCAATTACATGGGTGTGGTGAACCATAGATGGTTACCACTATGGGTACTGAACCATAGATGGTTATCACTATGGGTACTTGTACATATGTTACTCTTGTTACTGTTGGGGTTAGGGTTGGGGTGTTCTACCTGTTGGTATTGTTCTGTGGTACACTCCGGTTGGCTCCGCCTTCCTATAGGAGTATAAAGGTCACTGCACTTCCTAGTGACCCTTTAGTCTGGGATTGTATTGTTAAGCAGTATGCTCTATTCTTGTTGCGAATAAAAGCCTTTATTTCCCGGGTACGATCCAGCCTCCTGAGTGGATTAATCGCGCATCAATGGGTAAGATGGGTATAGAGGAATATGGGCCAAATGCGGGCTATTGGGACTAGCTTAGTGGTTTAAAAAAAAAGGGTGGCATGGCAAGTTGGGCCGAAGGGTCTGTTTCCATGCTGTAAACCTCTACGACTCCATCTGACATCTCCACAATCTCTCACCTGGATTGTAATTCTCCAGCCATTCACGCTGGCGGGATTCTCTCGTCCCGCTGCAGTGAATGGAGATTTGGCTGAGTGCCAAATTCCCCGTCATCGCTGGCAGCGATGGAAGGGCATGAACGGCCTGAGAATTCCAGCCCTGCTTATAAAGACACGAGGGAGGCAATTTCCTACCCTGCAGTGTCGGGCGGGAATTTTGGCATGATTCCCGCTGGGAACACACGTGATCTTTTGCTGTTCGGCTCAATAATTATGCACCAACAAGGGAGCTCAGCGAATCTCGTGGCGGAGACAGGAAGTCTCCTGCCCCGCTATTACCGAATGGGATCAAAGGTCCTGGTGCTATATTTAAAGGGCACCTGAAGAGAGATTCAGACATTGCAGGCTCCGTGTTCCGCCCTCCAGAGTCCTTGCGGCCGTAGCTCACACTGGAGAAACTGGCAGATGTAAGCGAGTACATCCTGAGACATACGAGGACACCCCTGGCACTGCCTTTCACCTATCTCTGGATAAGCAGACCACTGGTGACACACACATGGTTGAACCTGCAGTATTCCTTGCTCACTAGACTCGTAACCTTCCAGCGACTCCGCTCTCTCTTACAGTTCAGGCCCTTGCTCCTCCTGGCTCTTTGTCAATCACTGATGGGTCCTCCTCATCTGAATGACAGCCATTAGCAAGGCAAGGTTGCCTGCAGCCAGCATTATTGACTCCCCTATTGATCTGTGAACGAACTGAAGTGAGACATTTAGTGAGCATGTCCTTTATGGATTTTCCACCATCTCAAAGCCAACAGGCAAGTGCACAGCCACTCGTCTGGCTAGACAGGGCATCCCCACCCCTTCCAGGTAAAGGTCATCCTGGAGGACTAGGGATGGATGTTCCTCCTGTTCATACATGGAGATATTGATCTTTTCCACTTGTCTTCACGATTCTTGAATTTAAAGAGATCGCTGCCTTGGCAGCTTAGAAAGACTATTTGTAAGATCCTGTGTCAGCCATGATTATTCACCCAGGAGGATGAAGGTTTGGGGTCGTGAGTTGTCCGCCCTCTACCAGCTCTGCACCTACACCCCTCCCTCTCTTCATCTCTGTCCCTGACTGCAGCTGATAGTAAATGCCACAGAACGAAGACCAGCTCGAAACCTCATTGGGACCTTGGATGTTGTGAGACCCGAGAGTCGAGTTGGGGCCGAACCTGCTGCAAGGTGAACTGAGCAGTAGACTCGCATTCCAACCATCATCTTGTAATTGAGTTTGTGTCTATATATATGCCCTGTTTGTGAAACAAATCCTGCACTCACCTGATGGAGTGGTGCTTCGAAAGCTTGTGCTACCAAATAAACCTGTTGGACTTTAACCTGGTGTTGTGAAACTACTTACTATGGGTAAGATGGGTAGAGAGGGATATGGGCCAAATGCGGGCAATTGGGACTAGCTTAGTGGTTAAAAACTGGGCGGCATGGACAGGTTGGGCCGAAGGGCCTGTTTCCATGCTGTAAACCTCTATAACTCTATAACAGGTGGGGAGGTGGATTTGAGACCAGGGAGAGATCAGCCATGATCTGATTGAATGGCGGAGCAGGCTCGAAGGGTTGAATTTGCCTACTTCTGCTCCTAGTTCCGATGTTCCTATGACTTTGTTTTGTATTAGTGAGTTAGATGTTGCGTTTGTGTTGATGTGTTTATCTGGGATTTTTTTCTGCTGACAGTATTTGCCCCTCCAGTGATCTGCTTTTCACTGTGAACTGGAGAAAGAGAGAGGATTGCAGCAAAGACTTTTAGCTGCAGGGTATGGGAATGTGACCTTTGTTGAGGATTAACACACACTGTAATGGTGGGGCGGTGGGAAGCATCCTTTTAGATAAACACATGAAAAGAGTCAACAATGTTGCTGTTTAATAACAGCAGATTTTTGCGTCAATTCCTTCGTCTGGTATGTGCTCTTAATGAGTAATCACTGGCGTATCTTTTTTTAAGGTTGTTTGAAATGTGGAGATATTGTGCACTCACCAAACTCCACTTTGCAAATGTTTGCAGCTGCCACAGAATTGCTTACGGCAATGTGGCATGTTATTATTTTTGGTGAGGGCGTAAGCTTTTTGTCTCTCCTACTTTTTATTTTTCGAAGCTCGATATTTATGATTCGGGGTGAAAACAAGAAGTACAAAGTGCAGTTAACAGGCCCTTCGGCCCACCAAGCCTGCACCAATGTGCAGTTTCTATCCCTCTGTTCGCCTCCCGTTCATGTGTCTTATCAAGATACACCTTGAATGTTGCTGATGTATCTGCTTCCACCACCTTCACTGGCAGCGCGTTCCAGGCACCCACCACCCTCTGTGTGAAAAACTTTCCCCGTACGTCTCCCCTAAACTTACCCCCTCTCACCTTAAACCTGTGCCGCCTTTGTAGTCGATCTTTCTACCCTGGGGAAAAGTCTCCGACTATCCACCCCACCTATGCCTCTCATAATTTTGTAGACTTTTATCAGGTCACCCCTCAGCCTCCATCTTTCCAGTGAAAACAATCCAAGTTCATCCAACCTCTCCCCACACCTAAAAGTAACGAGAGAAGCAGCTTTAAGTTTAAAGTCTTGAGTTTTCGGACGGTACCCAAAGTGACCTCCCACTGCCTTCTGGCACAGTCTCACCCGTAGCTTCCGGTTGCCAACCCCACAGGATTGGCCTGGAGCCTTCAGAATTGAGAACAATCTCCAGGACCCTGCTGTGAGCAACGCGGGAGAAAAATAATTTTCTTTTCAACTCTTAAAACTGTGAAACGTGGTGGGACGGTGGGGCAAGACCATTTAACCAATACTCAAGATAAATCCGATTGGTTAACTCGGTCAGTTCTCTTTCCAATTTGCTTTGAAGGACAGCGCCCCAGAGGGTGGACCAATGGCAGGAATGTTGTGGGGGAGTGGAGCTATGAAGTGGGAGGTCATGTGACCAAATGTTCAGGAAAATGGGCAGAGTTGGCACCTCTACCTGCAGCTGAAACTCGGCATGCGTGTTGGGTCAATGATCTGGCAGGACTCTCTGCTTCCAATTGGAATTGTTAAATAACCATGTGGGAGCTGAGATTTTTTAGGCAGTGAGTTATGATGATCTGGAATGCCCACTGGGGACCTGACCTTTCAACAGATGAATGTGTGTTTTGCACCCAACACCTTCTGACTCACTGAAGGGCCATGTGAAAATGTGGTGGGGTCAGGAAGACAGAAGAAACTGTTCTTAGCAAAAAAAGCTAAGTTCAGTTACTCACGATCCAATTTACACCTTCTCTCCCTCCTCTTTTTCCCATTCTTTCTCTTTTTCCCTTTCTCTCGTTTCCCCCTCTTTTTCTCTGTCTCTTCGGGTACCATGCCTTCTCCTGCCCTCAGCTTCGTGCCCTCACTCACATTTGCGCACTCCCTCCCCTGCTCGCCCGCTGGTTCTCTCTCTCCCTCTCCCAGGGCATTGATGACTGTGGACCTCTATGTTAATCTTTCCCTGGAAGCATGAATCATATTGAACAGAACATAAGAACATGAGAACTAGGATCAGGAGTAGGCCATCTGGCCCCTCGAGCCTGCTCCGCCATTCAATAAGATCATGGCTGATCTTTTTGTGGACTCAGCTCCACTTACCCGCCCACTCACCATAACCCTTAATTCCTTTACTGTTCAAAAATTTATCTATCTTTGCCTTAAAAACATTCAATGAGGTAGCCTCAACTGCTTCACTGGGCAGGGAATTCCACAGATTCACAATCCTTTGTGTGAAGAAGTTCCTCCTTAACTCAGTCCTAAATCTGCTCCCCTTATTTTGAGGCCATGCCCCCTAGTTCTAGTTTCACCTGCCAGTGGAAACAACTTCCCTGCTTCTATCTTATCTATTCCCTTCATAATCTTATAAGTTTCTATAAGATCTCCCCTCATTCTTCTGAATTCCAATGAGTCGTGCATTCATCCAGTTGGCGCGGAACATTCCCAGTCTGCCTCCATCTCTTTCACCATTGATCCGACCCACCGGCATCAGCCTTTCCTAAATCATGATTTGTTATTACATGCCCAAGAAATTCCAACTGTCTGGTCCTAACCTTGGCGGCAGTGTTTTGGATCCTGTGCCTTGTCTCCATTAGCTGGGTCCTCATGAGGTCATCTTCCTTTTGAGTCATGCAGTGCTGTGAAATGATCACTCAGTGTGGCTTCTTCTTTATCAGTGGTCACCGGTGGTACTGGTGTGATCATTATCCTTGCTGCTGCACATTAGGGAATTTATAAACACAGGAAATGTCATATCATCAACCGCACTGTGCAAAACATTCTGTAGCTACTTTCGCGTCAACGCCACAGCGTGCAGGGAAGATACTAATTTGATGTAGAATTTAGGTTAGCCTTTTCGTCTATGGAAAAGACTCTTTGGCTCAAATTATGAAGGCATAGATTTTGCAGGACTGGGGCATCTCAATGTTCCTCGATCATTAAGTCTATTCCCCCTCGTCCTTCAGATTGAAATAGTTTAGAGCTGAAAGTGCTGGTTGCCCATGGCACGAAGAGGGCAGCAAGGCACCGGGGACCTTATAGGGTGGCATGGTGGCACAGTGGTTAGCACTGCTGCCTCTCAGCGTCAGCGACCCAGGTTCAATTCCCGGCTTGGGTCACTGGCTGTGTGGAGTCTGCACATTCTCCCTGTGTCTGTGTAGGTTTCCTCCGGGTGCTCCGGTTTCCTCCCACACACCAAAGATGTGCAAGTTAGGTGGATTGGCCATGTTAAATTGCCCCTTAAGCGTCAAGCAGACGACCAGGGTAAATACATGGGGTTAGAGGGACAGGGTCTGGGTGGGATTGTGGGCGTTGCAGACTTGATGGGCTGAATGGCCTCTTTTGGCACTGTACAGATTCTATGACCTTGTTGAACAATAGAACCAACCAGTCTATCTCTCGTAACCAACGAAATTTCAGGATTGAAGAAAAAAGTGGGATTTTCCTGTCCCGCCCAGCCTGGGACAGGAAATTCCCGCCTGAGGTCAGTGGATCTTTAAATGGTCTGTCAAGTTTTCTATCCCACCTGTGATGATTCCCACGGTGGGCGGGACTGGAAAATTTGGGCCCGAGAGATTAAGAAAGAAATAGTGAATTGGAGTCAAATCAGGTCGAGAAATAATGAAAGGAAAGAGGAAATGGATAAAGAGAGAAAATAAAAAGAAAATAAATTGGGGAGGGGGAATGTTTTGAAGTTTATTTTAGTGTCACAAGTAGGCTTACTTTCATACTGCAATGAAGTTACTGTGAAGATCCCCTAGTCGCCACACTCCGACGCCTGTTTGGCTACACTGTGGGAGCATGGCCAATGCACCTAACCAGCATGTCTTTCGGACTGAGAGATGAAACTGGAGCACCCGGAGGAAATCCACACCGACATGGGGTGAACGTGCAAACTCCACACAGTCAGTGACCCAAGCTGGGAATTGAACCCAGGTCCCTGGCGGTGTGAGACAGCAGTGCTAACCACTGTGCCACCGTGCCGCCCTGGGAAGAGAGTTGATTTTAAAGAGCTAAAGTAATTTATTCCCTAAAGGAATGAGACTGCAGTTCCAAATCCTCTCTGTGCTGGAGAGGGTGAGTGGCGTAAATCTGGTCGTTAAAAGAATGCTGACCCTGCAAAGCACCAGCCCTAATGTTATGCGGTAAGTATAATTGGCAATTACGGCACCAATGCAGCAATACCATGGAACAGACTGGGTGGTTGAGGGCCAGGTGCTCTTTTCACATGGGTAACAGTGGGCTGACAGACATTATCCAATAGTGTGTCGTCATTCACGAATCATGACGTATCTCCTCCTCACCAAGAGATGCTGGATAGTTTCCACATGAATATAAGTCTGTACCATTAAACTCACTACTGGTTTATGCTGCAGATTCCAGTCCATTGTATCCAACAAAACATCTCCTATTGATGCACAAGCAGGAAGACCTTCTCGGGTTGAAATTGGTCTTAGGTGATGGTGAATCAACAGCCTACTTGTCCAGTTCTCTGTCCCATTGAAAGCTGGGAACAAGGGGAAATCCCATTTGCTGATTGTACCCAAGTTGGGAAATTATTTAGATTTGTTTCTAGTCTGTTGGCATTAATTCGCCAGAAGCGTCGTGGAAATTTTGTTCACACATTGTGATTAAATGGGTAAAGTAATGCTGGCAAACAGAAGCAGTTCTGAGGACTTTTCCAGGCATGCGTGTATACGTGTGTGCGCACATGCAAAATAGCTATTTTCTTTTCTCTCCCTCTTTCTTTCTCATTCGCCCTCTATTTCTTGCTGTCTCTTTCTTGTTCGCTCTCTCCTTCTCATCATATCTCTTTCTCTCTGTCTAGGGTGGCACAGTGGTTAGCACTGCTGCCTCACAGCTCCAGGGACCCGGGTTCGATTCTCAACTTGGGTCACTGTCTGTGCGGAGTCTGCACATTCTCCTCGTGTCTGCGTGGGTTTCCTCCAAGTGCTCTGGTTTCCTCCCACAGTCCGAAAGACGTGCTGGTTAGGTGCATTGGCCATGCTAAATTCTCCCTCAGTGTAACCGAACAGGCGCCGGAGTGTGGCGACTAGGGGGATTTCATAGTACCTTAATTGCAGTGTTAGTGTAAGCCTTACATGTGACTAATAAATAAACTTTATTAGTTTATGTTTAAAGTGATGACTATTCGATGATGTCAGTGTCTTGATGATGACAGATGCCTTTTTGGCGATTTAATTTTGTAGAAAAACTCATTAGTATTTTGTTTAATTTCCAGAGCCCATAATCTAGATTCATATCGTAAATCCAATATAATATATTGGAAAGCATCACACTCACCAGTATTTAACAAGCTGTTGCTTTCTTTCCTGAGGTTCCTATTAACACTTTTGAAAATCTGAAGAGATCTGTTCTCCAAATGGAATTTTCTAGTGAAAGGTCCATTGGTGGCCATTTACCAAGAACAGATACATTTGGTTAGTCAGTCACAAATAAAGGCTTTTGTCAGCAGCAATGTAACTGGCCTTGGGATATGTAGCTCTAGATTTAATGACTTTCATTAGTCTCACCCTCTGAGCGCACAGCAAGGTGTCATGCAGCAACTTTACAGGAGGTGGATCATGATTCGGCAACAAGGAGGGAGGAAAGGAAAAGAAGGGTTAAGATAAGGATACCCCTGAGGATAAGGGCATAGGGTGGGATCTGAAACCTTGAAGCACAAGCGGTAAGGGTGGCCAAAGTGAAGAAACAATACTTTTCACTGTATACTAATACATGTGACAATAATAAATCAAATCTAATTAAAGATTCCAGAGGGTGATTTGGCTTGGAGAAGGACCTCTGATAATGGGGCAGAGGGAGTGAGGAATAAGATGGGCTTACAATGGAGGTGTGCGTGCGTGCGTGCGAGAAAGAGTGGGTAGCATCCCTGTCTCTGAGCCAGAGGCTTTGGGTCCTAGTCCCAACCCAGGACTTGGTGACCAAGGAAGGCACATTCCTAACGCGGTTAAACAGGTTGACTGCCAACCTGCAATTCCTTCCAACACAAGTTGTTGGCTGTAAGAGTGGGAGAGACTCCTGGTCAGCCACATTTGTCGCGGAGTGGCGCCTCTCAAGCTACAAGCCCCTGGCGACAGACGAGCGACTTGTTCCGGGAATAATTAACGATTGAAACAGACAAAAGTCTGCAGGAAGAGAATTGGAAAGTGGAATTAAATCAGGACAATGAAGGAGTTTTTCGAATTGGGGCAAATGGGCGTTTGGGATACAAAGGCGATGATTTTGGATGTGAGAATGAGGATCTTAAAATTGATTTGCAGAGACACAGGATGTCCGTGTTGTGAATGAAAATAAGGATCATGAATCTTTCCAAAGTGATTTGAATACTGAATATCATCACTAGCTAAATATGTAGATATGGGTGGCACAGTGGGTTAGCATTGCTGCCTCACAGCACCAGGGACCCGAGTTCAATTCCCAGCTTGGGTCACTGTCTGTGTGGAGTTTGCACGTTCTCCCCGTGTCTGCGTGGGTTTCCTCTGGGTGCTCCGGTTTCCTCCCACAGTCTGAAAGACGTGCTGGTTAGGTGCATTGGCCATGCTAAATTCTCCTTCAGTGTACCCGAACAGGCACTGGAGTGTGGCGACTAGGGGATTTTCACAGTAACTTAATTGCAATGTTAATGTAAGCCTTACTTATGACAAATAAATAAACTTTTTTATATAATGTAGAACATTGTTAATATGTTATGCATTTCCATACATTTTCTCGAACTGGATATTATGATAAGCATTTTCCTACAATCATTTAATCCTAATCTGCTGTGATCTGAAAATACATTTTAATATTTGGTGCAAATCCTTCAGTTCAGAATATTATCATGAGGAATAAAAACTCGGTGTAATCTAGTTTACGACTGTGACGGTACTTCAAAAAGTGCAAAGTGCTTTGGATTTCCTGAGGGATGAGGTGCTATGTGGAAGCTACGTTTTATAAAGCCTCATTGCGGCCTTGTCCAAACAGGAAGCTGACAGAAAAACTAAATTCCAGATGTCGATGTGATAAGAGTGACTGCCCATGGCATCAAGGCAGCATTTGACTAAGTGTGCCATCCATCGTGGAGCCCTAGTTATCTTGAAGTGAATGGGAAATGGTGGGTCTCTCTCTCTCTCTAGTGGGTGGCATGGTGGCACAATGGATAGCACTGCTGCCTCACAGCTCCAACGACCTCAGGTCATTGTCTGGGTGGAGTTTGCACGTTCTCCCCCTGTCTGCGTGAGTTTCCTCCCACAGACCAAAGATGTGTGGGTTAGTTGATTGGTCATTGCTAAATTGCCCCTTCATGTCAGGGGGACTAAATAAGCGGTTAGGGCCTGAGTGCGATTGTTGTCAGTATAGGCTCGATGGGCCGAATGGCCTCTTTCTGCAGTGTAGGGATTCTATGATGTGAGCCATAACGAGTGCAAAGAAAGGTTCTTATGGCCCTACACCCTAGCTATGACTGTAACACTACATTCTGCACTCTCTCGTTTCCTTCTCTATGAACAGTATGCTTTATCTGTATAGCACGCAAGAAACAATACTTTTCATTGTATACTAATACATGTGACAATATCAAATCAAATCAAAACCTTGGAGGCCAATCATCTCAGCCCAGGACGATAACTACAACTTCAATTTTTATATAACACCTCTAATGCAATGAAACGTCCTAATGTGCTTCTCTGGAGCATTACAAAACAAAGCGTGACACCAAGCCACAAGGGGAGATCAGATGATTGAAAGCTTCATCAAAGAGGTAGGTTGTAAGAAGAGTCTTGAAGGAGGAAAGTCAGGTGGAGAGGTGTAGCAAACTATTCCAGAGCTTGGGGCCCAGACAGTTGAAGGCGTGGCCACTAATGATGGAGCGAAAATAATGGGGATACACGGGAGGGCAGAATTAGAGGAACGCAGATGTCTTGGAGGGTTGTGAGGCTGGAGGAACTTACAGAGATGGGGAGAAGTGAGACCATGGTGTGATTAAAGAACACAATGAGACTGCCTAAATCAAGATCTTGCTTGACCAGATGCCACGATAGGCTAGCAAGGATGACGGAACAGATCTTGCTGTGAATTGAAACACTGGCAGCAGAGTTTTGGATGACCTCAAGTTTGGTAGAATGGAGGGTAGATTGTGGGAGATGTTGGAATTCTTGAGACTGGAGGTAACAAGAGCATGAATGAGGGTTTCAGCAACAGATGAACTGAGACAGGGGCATCACTGCACAGTTCCTTTAAGTAGTTTTCTAAGCCCATCCATCTTCAGCTGCTTCACCAATGTTTCCAACATAAGGTCAGAAGTAGGAGAGTTTGCTGATGTTTGCACTGTCAGATCCATTTGGAATTTCTCAGATAATTAAGCAGCCTTTGCCTGCAGACGGTGAGTCTTGGACAACATTCAGGCTTTGGGTTGATAAGTTGCAAGTAACATTTGCGCCACACAAGTGCCAGGCAATGACCATCTCCAACAAGAGAGAATCTAACAATCTCCCCTTGGGAGGCAATGGCTGAGTGGTATTATTGCTAGACTGTTAATCCAGAAACTCGGGTTCGAATCCCACCATGGCAGATGGTGGAATTTGAATTCAATAAAAAAAATGTCTGGAATTAAGAATCAGCTGCTGAACATGAAACCATTGTCGATTGTCAGAAAAAACCCATCTGGTTCACTAATGTCTTTTAGGGAAGGAAATCTGCCGTCCTTACCTGGTCTGGCCTACATGTGACCCCAGAGCCGCAGCAATGTGGTTGACTTTCAACTGACAAGGCAACTAGGGATAGGCAATAAATGCTGGCCAGCCAGTGACGCCCTATATCAACATCTACAAAGTTACCATTGACCAGAATCTGAACTGGACTAGCTATATAAAAACTGTGGCTACAAAAGTAGGTTAGAAGCTGGAAATTCTGTGGGAAGTGACTCAGCTTCTGGCTTCCGAAACCTTTCTGCCATCTGTAAGCAGTGAGGCAGGGATACGATGGTATATTCTCCACGTGCCTGAATGAGCCGAGCTCCAGCAACACCCGAGAAGCAATCATTCGACACCATCTGGGACAAAGCAGCCCTCTTGATTGGCACCATATTCACGACCTTAAACATTCACTTCCTCGGCCACTTGCACACAGTGGCAGCAGTGTGTACCATCCACAAACTGCACTGCAAGGAACTCCTTGCGCCTCCTTTGACAGTGTCTTCTAAAACCCTGACCTCTACCACCTAGAAGGACGAGGGCAGCAGAACGCATGGCAGCACCACCACCTGCAAGATTCCTCCAAGTCACTCACAATCCTGACTTGGAAATATGTTGCTGTTCCTTCACTGTCGCTGGGTCAAAATCCTGGAACTCCCTCCCTAACGGCACTGTGGTTCAAGAAGGTGATTCACCATCACCTCCTCAAGGGTAATTCCAAATGATGCACAAACAGCAGCATCCCCCGAGTGAATAAAAGACATTCTCTTTTCCTCTGGAGCTCTGAAGAAGACTCACATGGCCTTGAAACATTAATTTTGTTTCTCTCTCCACAGGTGCTGCCAGACCTGCTGGGTTTTCTGTTTTTATTTAAGATTTCCAGCATACGCAATATTTTGCTTTTATTCCTCTTTTCCACCCTCTTTGGCGATTATAGATTTGAAATAATTTGCAAATACGACTGCAATCTTCAAGATGAACAAGCTGCCAATCATAGAATCCCTACAGTGCAGAAGGAAGCGATTCGGCCCATCGAGTCAGCACCAACAACCACCCTATCCAGGCCCTATCCCCATAACCCTACGTATTTACCTTGCTAATTTCCCTGACGCTAAGGGACAATTTAGTAAGGTCAATCCATCTAACCTGCAGAAGCTGACAAAGGGTCGTCTCCAAAAGAGTAGGTGGAGATGGAGGGGTAGCAGGCTGATTTTAACCCGTTGAGAATGGTGCGTGTGACAGGGTTAAGATCTGGCCAAGCTCATTCCTTGGCCTGAGACGGCGTGGAAATCGGCTGAGGTGTCCCACAGTTAGTAAGCACCAGCTGGGTGTGGGTGTAGAAGTTGTGGCCTCGTGGTTTCATCATTATCGTGATTAATGTTTCGAGGGAGCCACACGAGTGTCAGACTGACAGGGAAAGCTGTCAGGATGCAGCAGAGTGGCCAGAACAGGCCGAGCTAGGTCAGACTATTTTATACATTGGTCGGAACTCTTGGGAGCCAGACAAAGCTGGAAGAAATCCTCGAGCCTCTCTCGCCCCACGACAGTGTCTGGGTCAAAATCCTGGAATCCTCTCCCTAACAGCACTGTGGGCGTATCTATGCCAGACAGACTGCAAAGGTTCAAGAACCTGGCTCACTGCCAGCTTCTCGAAGGCAACTTGGGGATATTCTGGCCTTGCCAATGATGCCAGATGCCCATTTCCATCTGGGATCTTCCACCCCATGCCAAAGGCAATTGCGTTGGATCCAAGGATGGCATAATTCCCACTCTGAAAGTGTCTTATTTCATTCTGCACGTACTATAACAGTCGATTGACTTTTTAATGAAAGCAACTAGCCCATCGCATGGGCAGGCTCCAGATCTGTCCATTACCCATATTATCCCAGATTGGCGCAATGACACCAGGAATACAGACGTCTTTGCTTCCAATAATGTGTGTCCGATAATGTGGCACGTGCGCATTTTGCTGTAGTTTTCACTGCATATTATTCAGCCCTTGCATCCTCCTCACAACTTGCTTTCCTATCTATCTTTATAAAAGTTTATTTAGTAGTCACAAGGCTTACATTAACACTGCGATGAAGTTACTGTGAAATTCCCCTAATCGCCACAGTCCAGCACCTGTTAGGGTCAATGTACCTAACCAGCACGTCTTTCAGATTGTGGGAGGAAACCGGAACACCCGGAAGAAACCCACGCAGACACAGGGAGAACGTGCAAACTCCACACAGACAGTGACCAGGCTGGGAATCGAACCCAGATCCCTGGCGCTGTGAAGCAGCCGTACTAACCACTGTGCTACCTGAGAATATTGTCAGCAGATCTGACTACAGCGCAGTCTTGTCCCTTCGTCCAAGTCATTAATATAGATGGTAAATAGTTGAGGCCTCTTACAGTCTGCCAACCTGAAAAAAAGACCCACTTATTCCTACTCTGTTTTCTGTCTGCTAACCAAGTCTCAATCCCAGCTAATATATCGCCTCTAAAACCACAATCTCTTATCTTTTATGGCATCTTTTTGTGACACTTTATTGAATGCCTTTTTGAAATCCAAATACACTCCATCTACTGGTTTCCCCTTTATCTACCCTGCTTGTTGCATCCTCAAAGAACTCTAATACACTCATCAAACTCGCTTTCCCTTTCACAAAACCACGTTGACTCTGACTGATTGTAATATGATTTTCTAAAGATCCTGCTACCTACTATTTAATAACAGATTCCAGCATTTTTACAACGTCAGGTGTTAGACTAACTTGCCTATAGTTTCTTACTTTTCGTTATGCTCCTTTCTTGAATAAAGATGTTATGTTTGTGGTTTTCAAATCCCCTCAGACCTTTCTAGAATCTAGGCGATTTTAGACGGATTACCACCAATGCATCCACTATCTCTGAGCCACTTGTTTTAAGAGCCACGGTGCTGGCCATCAGGTCCAGGAGACGAGTCAGACTTGAACCCAACTAGCTTTCCTCGTACTGTTCTCCAGTGATCGTGATTGTTTTAAGCTCCGACAAACATACGAAATAGGAGTCTGCCCTGCCATTTGATAAGATCATGGCTTGTTTGTGTTTCCAGTTCTACATTCTCCTCTATCCTGACAACCTTTGATCCCCTTGCCTAAGATCCTCTTGTTCCCTCACCCAAGAAGAATCTATCTACCTCCACCGTAAAAATATACAATGACCACGCTTCCAGTGCCGCCTGAGGCAGAGTTCCACAATCGCAGAATCATAGAATCTACAGTGCAGAAGGAGGCCAATTAGCTCATCGACAACAATCCCACCCAGGTCCCATCCCTGTAACCCCACATATTTACCCTCCTAATCCCCCTGACACCTAAGGGTCAATTTATCATGGCAAATCAACCTCACCCGCACATCTTTGGACTGTGGGAGGAAACCGGAGCACCTGGGGAAAACCCATGCAGACATGGGGAGAATGTGCCAACTCCACATGGACAGTCACCCAAGGCCAGAATTGAACCCGGGTCCTTGGCGCTGTGAGGCAGCAGTGCTAACCACTGTGCCACCGTGCCGCCCTTCCCTCTGAGAGAAAAACATTCTCCCTTCTTTTTGCCTCTTGATTTTTTTTGGCAATGTTTTCTGTGCCTTCCACAGTGAAGGCAGAAACCAAATACCCGTTCAAAGTCTCTGCCATTGCCTTGTTTCCCATTATTAATTCCCCAGTCTCCCCTTCTAAGGGATGAACATTTACTTCATCTATTCAGTTCCTTTTTTATTCATTTCACCTCTTCTGTGTGTTTTCTTGCAGATCTTTTTATTATTCATCCTAACCCTTTTAAATAAATTAGGGCCCGGTTTAAGAATTGCCCAATATAACCAGTTATATTAGATCAGCATTTTATTCATATTTTGCCCATGTAAATAGTTGAAGTGTCCACATCTCCAGCAATTGAATTCTTTGTATAGTTTGGAGAGAATTCGGGGAGGTTCTGTGTACAGCACAGTAAAACATTACGGTACTTAGGTATCTGCATTTTTGCCTTTGGCATGTGTGCAACCCCTTAGCTGGCAAAATATCTTGAGGTGCTTCATTGTAAGAATTCATTCCCTGAAACAAATAACCTACATCTCCCAAAGTCGGGTCCTGTCATGTTTAGAGTAAAGACGAGGTAAGATGGAATGCCACATGCTGGGATAATTGAAAATGTCAAAGCTGTTGTGTGCTAATCTGGAACATGCACTGTTGTGCTGATATCGGGCATTCAGGTCCGTACAAACTTCGAAGCTCGCTATCAGAAGGGTCTGTTTTGTAAACAAAGTGGCTGTTTTCCAGTATTAGCTGGGAGATGTGTTGGTATCTATAATCTCCTCACCCGGGCACACACAGTTCCCCACGCTGTGAGAGGGCAAGTCCTTGACTAGAGGTCAGGCAACTCCCGCAGAGTGATGGGCAAGTATTGGGAGGGAGGGACCTCTTTCACTGCACCAAGCAACTCCCAAGAGACGGAGGAAGCTGCAGTCAATGGAACTAATATTAATTCTACACTGTACCGGATTTTCAGGTCATGTACCGGATTTTCTCGCCATCAAAGTCCTAATTGGGAAGACTTTCGTGCTGTCAGTCAGGGTGTGAACCAGAGGAGACCGATTTAAGATGATGGGCAAAAGAAGTAACTGCAGGATGAGGAAAATCTTTTTTTATGCAGCGAGTGGTTAGGATCTGGAATGCACTGTCTGAGAGCGTGGTGGAGACAGATTCACACAGTGAGTGGTTAGGATCTGGAATGTACTGTCTGAGAGCGTGGTGGAGACAGATTCACACAGTGAGTGGTTAGGATCTGGAATGTACTGTCTGAGAGCGTGGTGGAGACAGATTCACACAGCGAGTGGTTAGGATCTGGAATGCACTGTGTGAGAGTGTGGTGGAGACAGATTCACACAGCGAGTGGTTAGGATCTGGAATACACTGTCTGAGAGCGTGGTGGAGACAGATTCACACAGCGAGTGGTTAGGATCTGGAATGCACTGTCTGAGAGTGTGGTGGAGACAGATTCACACAGCGAGTGATTAGGATCTGGAATGCACTGTCTGAGAGTGTGGTGGAGACAGATTCACACAGCGAGTGGTTAGGATCTGGAATGTACTGTCTGAGAGTGTGGTGGAGACAGATTCACACAGTGAGTGGTTAGGATCTGGAATACACTGTCTGAGAGCGTGGTGGAGACAGATTCACACAGCGAGTGGTTAGGATCTGGAATGGACTGTGTGAGAGTGTGGTGGAGACAGATTCACACAGTGAGTGGTTAGGATCTGGAATGTACTGTCTGAGAGTGTGGTGGAGACAGATTCACACAGTGAGTGGTTAGGATCTGGAATGCACTGTGTGAGAGTGTGGCGGAGACAGATTCACACAGCGAGTGGTTAGGATCTGGAATGTACTGTCTGAGAGTGTGGTGGAGACAGATTCACACAGTGAGTGGTTAGGATCTGGAATGCACTGTCTGAGAGCGTGGTGGAGACAGATTCACACAGCGAGTGGTTAGGATCTGGAATGTACTGTCTGAGAGTGTGGTGGAGACAGATTCACACAGTGAGTGGTTAGGATCTGGAATGCACTGTCTGAGAGCGTGGTGGAGACAGATTCACACAGCGAGTGGTTAGGATCTGGAATGCACTGTCTGAGAGCGTGGTGGAGACAGATTCAATCAAGGCCTTCAAAAAGAAAACCGATTTGGGGAAATTTTCAGGGTGACGAAGGAAAGACCCGGGGTGTCGGGACCAGGTGGGCTGCTCTTGCAGGGAGCCAGCAAGCACACAATGGGCCGAATGGCTTTCCTCTATGCTGTAACCAATCTATAATTCTATGGCAATCTGAAATTATGAGCTTAAATTGTCCAAAGAACTTCCACCCAAAGTAGTCTAATCAAATAATTAAAGTAACTCCAGGACAAGATAATTATTAAGCATAATAGTTTAAACCTTGCCCCTGAGCAGTCTCACAAGACATTCTCAAATGTAAAGATTCTCCCAGTTCACGTGGGAGAATGTCATGATGCCAACAGTTATTTGGTGCATAGATTTCCATTGCATTTTGGACTTCAACCCAATTAGATGGTGAAAGTGCACTAAAAGAAAGAATTTGCATTTATATAGCACCTTTTGTGCTCGCGGGATGTCCTAAGGCATTTCACAGATGGTTAAATGCTTTAGGTGTCGTCACTGTTGAAGCCCAAGCTGTGGATGGAGAGTTGAGAACTACATATTATAGTCTTCGAATAAGGAGTCAAACATTTAGGACAAGGGTGAAGATAAATGTCTTCACTCAGAAGGTTGTGAATAGATTTTGGAACATTAAAGGAATCAAAGGCCTGGCACAGGAAAATGGAGATTAAGGAGCAGATCCGTCATCATTGAATTGAATGGCGGAACAGGCTCGAGGGGCTGAATGGCTGGTAACTTCTCCTATTTTTCATGTTCCTTAATAGAACATAGAAAGCCACAGCACAAACAGGCCCTTCGGCCCACAAGTTGCGCCGATCATATCCCTACCTCTAGGCCTATCTATAGCCCTCAATCCCATTAAATCCCATGTACTCATCCAGAAGTCTCTTAAAAGACCCCAACGAGTTTGCCTCCACCACCACCGACGTCAGCCGATTCCACTCACCCACCACCCTCTGAGTGAAAAACTTACCCCTGACATCTCCTCTGTACCTACCCCCCAGCACCTTAAACCTGTGTCCTCTCGTAGCAACCATTTCAGCCCTTGGAAATAGCCTCTGAGAGTCTACCCTATCCAGACCTCTCAACATCTTGTAAACCTCTATCAGGTCACCTCTCATCCTTCGTCTCTCCAGGGAGAAGAGACCAAGCTCCCTCAACCTATCCTCATAAGGCATGCCCCCCAATCCAGGCAACATCCTTGTAAATCTCCTCTGCACCCTTTCAATGGCTTCAACATCTTTCCTGTAATGAGGTGACCAGAACTGCGCGCAGTACTCCAAGTGGGGTCTAACCAGGGTCCTATAAAGCTGCAGCATTATCTCCCGACTCCTAAACTCAATCCCTCGATTAATGAAGGCTAGTACGCCGTACGCCTTCTTGACCGCATCCTCCACCTGCGAGGCCGATTTAAGAGTCCTATGGACCCGGACCCCAAGGTCCTTCTGATCCTCTACACTGCTAAGAATGGTACCCTTCATATTATACTGCTGCTTCATCCCATTGGATCTGCCAAAATGGATCACTACACACTTATCCGGGTTGAAGTCCATCTGCCACTTCTCCGCCCAGTCTTGCATTCTATCTATGTCTCGCTGCAACTTCTGACATCCCTCCAAACTATCCACAACACCACCTACCTTGGTGTCGTCAGCAAACTTACCAACCCATCCCTCCACTTCCTCATCCAGGTCATTTATGAAAATGACAAACAGCAAGGGTCCCAGAACAGATCCCTGGGGCACTCCACTGGTCACTGACCTCCATGCAGAGAAAGACCCCTCCACAGCCACTCTCTGCCTTCTGCAGGCAAGCCAGTTCTGGATCCACAAGGCAACAGCCCCTTGGATCCCATGCCCTCTCACTTTCTCAAGAAGTCTTGCATGGGGGACCTTATCGAACGCCTTGCTGAAGTCCATATAGACCACATCCACCGCTCTTCCTTCGTCAATGTGTTTGGTCACATTTTCAAAGAACTCAACCAGGCTCGTAAGGCACGACCTGCCCTTGACAAAGCCGTTAATGGTCAGCAAATGAGTGAGTCGGTGCTGACACTGTGATATTGAAGCAATGTTGTTGCTTGGTATGGTTAGTCCAATTAATCCCTGGGGGTGGGGTCAGTGGTGACTCTCCAGGATGTTTATGGGAAGAGATTTTGATGTGAGATTTTGGCAAGAGTGCCTTTTGACGGTTAACTAGGTATTTGGGATGGTTCTTGTTGGAAATGGCCATTGCCTGGCAACAGTATGGTGCAAATAATACCTATAAGATGTATGCCCAAATATAGTAATGATCCTGGTCAGGTTGCAGGAGGTGTGATGAATGGAATTGAATAGCATGGAAATGACTTCCCAATCAACTTTAACCCAATGATTGAGGAACACTGGGGGCGATTCTCCCAAAAGTGCTGAATTGGTGGGGAAACTGTTCTAGATCATGACTGTTTCGTCAGTTCAGCTTCACACTCGAATCTCCGCACTCTGTGCACTGCAGAGTTCCCAGTCGTGAATCTCATTAAAAACCCAGGGGGGCGGGGCCTGTTCACGCCAGAATCTGGCAGTTCTGGAACTCTGCGCATGCACAGTGGTCCCAATCTGTCAATTTCCCCGTTTGCTGGTCGCCAGGACCCCCGCAGTGCTGCCCCTCCAGCACCCCCCCCCCCCACCCCATGACCCGATCGCGGCCCTCACAACAACCCCCGGGCCAGCCCTGTGACCCGCCCCGGAGCGCTCCGATGTCCAGGCCCCACCTCCCAGCAGTGGCGATCCCCTCACCCTGTCAGACCGCCCCTGCCCCCAGCCCACCCCGATCGCTGGCCTTCCTCAAGTCCAGACCGATCCCCATGCAGAGTGGCAGCAGGACCCCCCACCCCCTTGGCACTGCCCGATGGGGCACTATCCCCCCTTGCTGCCCAACCCCCTGGGGGGCCCCAATTGCCCCCTTCATTCCGGCAGGATCTCCCGCTAGTTCCCCGAATGTGGGGAGCTACTCTAAACCCCACTGGAATGAAGTACTCCTGGCGGGGTGGGAGATACGATCGGGACTGGTACGTTCCTGATAATGACATTGAAAACATATTTAAACTACATTAAAAAAGATTCAAATGACTTACCTGTCTTCCCGCCAGCGCAATCTGGTCTCCCGCTGTTCTCCGGCTCTGGGAGATGTGCATGTGTTCCTGGCGCACGCACAAATCCCAGAACAAGGCCGATGACGCGCATCTCCCAGCCCGACCTGCCAGAAAAGTTGCGGGTCGTGAGGGGAGAATCGCCCCCATTATCTCTGAAATTTACCGAAGAAGGTGGAGCTAAGGATGCTGTCCTGAGGAACTCCAGCTTTGATGTTCTGATTCTCTGCTAAATGTTTCTCGGCTATGACTGGAGAGTTTCCCTATTTGATTCATTGATTTCAGTTTTAGGAAGGTCCTGGGTGATATATTTATCTAGATTTCTAGGGCAGCTACTATAGAATGTTGTGGGTTCCTTACATTACCCACATCAAGGACTTCCAACAAAGGTAGCTTATTCCTCAGCTTAATAGCTACTTGCAGCAACTGTGTGAACTCCCCAGCTCCGGGGGGGGGGGCAACTCCCACCATGTGACCTGAGGGGGGGGGAGGCAACTCCCACCATGTGACCTGAGGGGGGGGGGGCAACTCCCACCATGTGACCTGAGGGGGGGGGCGGCAACTCCCACCATGTGACCTGAACACTCGGTCTACAACTATTCTTGATCCTCCTTTGTGTTCAGCTCACGTGCTTGTGTCTGGATCGAGGCTATAAAGAGGACAGGAGGGAAGTGTTTCTGGTCAAACCTGTCAGCGAACAGGTTATTGCAGAGTTAGTAAAAAATAAAAGCAAACTACTGCGGATGCTGGAATCTGAAACCAAAAGAGAAAATGCTGGAAAATCTCAGCAGGTCTGGGAGCATCTGTCAGGAGAGAAAAGAGCTGACGTTTCGAGTCCAGATGACCTTTTGTCAAACGTCTCCCCATCTTTGACAAATGGTTGTCTGGACTCGAAACGTCAGCTCTTTTTTTCTCCTTACAGATGCTGCCAGACCTGCTGAGATTTTCCAGCATTTTCTCTTTTGATTGCAGAGTTAGTGTTGCGTTTTACTATTGACAGGAACGGGGATGGACTGAGTCCTAATTAACTGGATCATTAGATACCCTGTTTTTTTTTGTTGGACACTTGGACAGATTTACACAATGTTGGGTAGATATCCGTGTCCAAGCTGCACAGGGCTATTTGGCTTTAGTGGGGAAGCATTATTGAGTCTGGTCCACAATACTTGAACTGGAGCTGGCTGTAATTGGGTCCCATATCCTTTGTGTCTTGCATGGACACACAACGGAACAATAGCTGAAATGCTAGGACATTCCTTGTTCATGGGGTGGATGTTATTGCAGCCTTCAGTACATTGCTTTTGGTAGCACCCAAGTAGATAAATGTCATTTTACAACAAAAAGCAGCCAAATAATTCTGTTCCTGTTAAACAAGTTTGTAGTTCAAGGAAGTAATTAGTTACCTTTAGAGTTGGAGTTTAACTGACTCAGATGCGTAAAGATTTATTAGACAGGGTTGAACACTTGGCAAGCAAAAGATTTCCAATGAATAATATTGAAATTGGGGATGGGAATGACTCACCATTGTGATGGCATCACCGAACCTGTACTTGGCATCACTCGTAAACTTTTCCCCTTTCATTGTCTCCGACACTATAAGCTTGTTACCATCCCTGTATAGAACAATAGTAGGGCGGCATGGTGGCACAGTGGTTAGCTCTGCTGCCTCACAGTGCCAGGGACCTGGGTTCGATTCTCGGCTTGGGTCACTGTCTGTATGGAATTTGCACGTTCTCCTCGTGTCGGCGTGGGTTTCCTCCAGTTTCTTCCCACATTCTGAAAGCCGTGCTGGTTAGTTGCACTGATCCAAACAGAGCCCAGAGTGTAGCGACTAGGGGATTTTCACAGTAACTTCATTGCTGTGCTAATGTAAGCCTGCCTTGTGACTAATAGATAAACTTGAATTTTAGCGATAATACCACTTGACCATCGCCTCCCCTATTGTTATTGAGACTAGCTTTGAAGTCCAGATTTATGAAACAAATTATAATTTCACCAACTTGCCATTGAACCCATGTCCCCGGAGCATTGGCTTAGGCTCTGGATTACTAGTCTAGTGACATGGTCACAATGCTACCTTCTCTCCTAATGGTGAAGAGGTACTGAATCATTATAGACCAAAAAGGCTCCAGTTCAGGTTCTAATCTGAATTCACTCACCCTCGGTTGGAATGCTCTCGTGAATGCTAAAATTGATGACTTTTTTTTCATTCGTGATGGGACATGGGCATCGCTGAATGGCCAGCATGTATCACCCATCCCTAGTTGCCCCTTGAGAACGAGGTGGCGAGCGGCCTTTTTGAATCGCTGCAGTCCATGTTCTGTGGGTTGACCCACAATGCTGTTTGGGAGGGAATTCCAGGATTTTGACCCAGTGACTGCGAAGGAACAGCTGATATATTTCCAAGTCAGGATGGTGAGTGGCTTGGAGGGGAACTTGCAAGTGGTGGTGTTCCCATGTGTCTGCTGCCCTTGTCCTTCTAGATGGAAATGGTCGTAGGTTTGGAAGGTGCTGTCTAAGGATCTTTGGTGAATTGCTGCAGTGCATCTTGTAGATAGTACACACTGCTGCTACTGAGCATCGGTGGTGGAGAGATTGAATGTTTGTAGACATGGTGCCAATTAAGTGGGCTGCTTTGTCCTGGATGATGTCAAGCTTCTTGAGTGTTGTTGGAGCTGCACCCATCCAGACAAGTGGGGAGTATTCCATCACACACCTGACTTGTGCCTTGTAGGTGGTGGATAGGCTTTGGGGAGTCTTGATTGGGAGTGGATTAGGAAATCAGGTAGAATTCGGAGGGGTGGGGGGATCTTGCTGAAAAGTGAAAGCTAAGAAAATTGCTCAGTTGTGATGCACTATCAATAAGGCGAAAGACTACCGATATGCCAATATAAGTGTAGGCTTTTATTCACAACAGAATCAGGAGCAGATCCCAACAATTAACCGACCTGGACTGAACAAGGGGGAGGAGACAGCCACCTTTATACTAGGTGCTGAGGGGAGGAACCAAACTGGAAGGGGATGTGTCCAGGTATGACAAACACACACAACGGTGGTCCATATAGGACAAAGGCACAACTGAGGTCCACCACAAGTTGGCAAGTTGGATTAGATATTCGGGCATCAAAAATGTGCAACTCTTAAAGCAAACCCCCGCTGCAGCCATCATCGGTACCTAAGAAAAACCAAGCAGCATGCCTTAATGACTATCGGCCGGTGGCTCTGACATCCATCATTGTGAAGTGCTTTGAAAGGCTAGTCATGGCACGAAGCAGTTCCAGTCTCCCGGACTACCTGGATCCACTACAGTTTGCCTACTGCCGCAACAGGTCCACAGCAGACACCATCTCCCTGGCCCTGCACTCAACCCTGGAACACCTAGATAACAAGGACACCTGTGTCAGACTCCTATTTATTGACTACAGCTCAGCCTTCAACACCATTGTTCTTATGAAACTCATCTCCAAACTCTGTGGCCTGGGCCTCGACGCCTCCCTCTGCGACTGGATCCTGAACTTCCTAACTCACAGACCACAATCAGTAAGGATAGGCAACAACACCACCTCCACGATCATCCTTAACACCGGTGCCCCACAAAGCTGTGTCTTCAGCCCCTTACTATACTCCTTATACACCTATGACTGTGTGGCCAAATTCCCCTCCAATTCGATTTTCAAGTTTGCTGACGACACCACGGTAGTGGGTCGGATCTCAAACAATGACGAGACAGAGTGCAGGAAGAAGATAAAGAATCTGCTGAACTGGTGCGGCAACAATAATCTCTCCCTTGATGTCAACAAACCGAAGGAGGTTGTCATCAAATTCAGGAAGCGTAAAGGAGAACATGCCCCTGTCTGCATCAATGGGGATGAAGTGGAAAGAGTCGAGAGCTTCAAGTTTTTAGGTGTCCAGATCACCAACAACCTGTCCTGGTCCCCCCATGCCGACACTATAGTTAAGAAAGCCCACCAATGCTTCTACTTTCTCAGAAGACTAAGGAAATTTGGCATGTCAGCTACGACTCTCACCAACTTTTACAGATGCACCATAGAAAGCATTCTTTCTGGTTATATCACAGCTTGGTACGGCTCCTGCTCTGCCCAAGACTGCAAGGAACTACAAAAGGTCGTGAATGTAGCCCAATCCATCACACAAACTAGCCTCCCATCCACTGACTCTGTCTACACTTCCCGTTATCTTGGCAAAGCAGCCAGCATAATTAAGGACCCCACGCACCCCGGACATTCTCTCTTCCACCTTCTTCCATCGGGAAAAAGATACAAAAGTCTGAGGTCACGTACCAACCGACTCAAGAACAGCTTCTTCCCTGCTGCTGTCAGACTTTTGAATGGACTTACCTCGCACTAAGCTGATCTTTCTCTACGCTCTAGCTATGACTGTAACACTACATTCTGCAGTCTCTCCTTTCCTTCTCTAATGAATGTTGTGTTTTGTCTGTATAACGCGCAAGAAACAATACTTTTCACTGTATGCTAATACAGGTGACAATAATAAATCAAATCAGATCAAAAACTTTGGCGGGAGTTGGGTGGAACTAGACCAGGACTAGGATGACCCAGGCGACCTTGGCCTCACCCCAAATAATCCAGATATTCTTATGGAAGCAGAGTTCCCGCCACCTTGAGTGAAGTCACTCAATGTCCTCATCAGTCCTTGATGTTCAGAGTGTATCTATATTCCTAGCACCCAGTATTGTTATGATGCAAATTATGTTGCATGATGTAGTCCCATCATTAACAATTCACTTCAATATGGGTGGCATGGTGGAACAGTTGTTAGCACGGCTGCCTCACCGCACCAGGGAACTGGGTTCAATTCCCGGCTTGGGTCACTGTCTGTGCGGAGTCTACACGTTCTCCCACTGTCATGCTAAATTCTCCCTCAGTGTACCCGAACAGGCGCCGGAGTGTAGTGACTAGGGGATTTTCACAGTAATTCCATTGCAGTGTTAACATAAGCCTACTCGTGACACTAATAAATTAAACATTAAACTAGCTGCCGTTTCCTACATTCCATTAGTGACTACATTTGGATAGTACTTAATTATCTTGTACATTCTTTGTGATAGAAATAGAAATCCGACAGTGCAGAAGGAGGCCATTCAGCCCATCGAGTCTGCACCGACCACAATCCCACCCAGGCCCTACCCCACATATTTACCCACTAATCCCTCTAACCTACGCATCTCAGGGGCAATTTTTAACCTGGCCAATCAACCTAACCTGCACATCTTTGGACTGTGGGAGGAAACCGGAGCACCCGGAGGAAACCCACACAGACACGAGGAGAATGTGCAAACTCCACACAGACAGTGACCCAAGCCGGGAATCGAACCCAGGTCCCTGGAGCTGTGAAGCAACAGTGCTAACCACTGTGCTACCGTGCCGATGTTCTGTGGATGTGAAAGGCATCATATAGTCAATATCTTTTCCCAAAGGTAGGGGAGTCTAAAACTAGAGGGCATAGGTTTAAGGTGAGAGGGGAGGGATACAAAAGGGTCCAGAGGGGCAATTTTTTCACACGGAGGGTGGAATGTCTGGAACAAGCTGCCAGAGGTAGTAGTAGAGGTGGGTACAATTTTGCCTTTTAAAAAGCATTTAGACAGTTACATGGGTAAGATGGGTATAGAGGGATATGGGCCAAATGCGGGCAATTGGGACTAGGTTAGTGGTTAAAAAAGGGGCGGCATGGACAAGTTAGGCTGAAGGCCTGTTTCCATGTTGTAAACCTCTATGACTCTATCAGAAATACAGCTTCTTTGCATATTGCCTGGGTTAGCACACAATTGATTTTCACTTGCCTTTCTTCTGTTTCTTTATCTTTTAATGACAATTTTAGCTAGAAGTACAATGGCTGTTCTTTGTTATTTTATCTATACGTCCTGGGTTGAAGGCTTCTGATATGTTGAGGAAAGAATTACATTTTTGAGAAATTTTGAACGTTGACCCTGAAATTTCTCAATAAGTAACATTTAAGGAGCATTCCAGAGAAATGACCTCCTATGATCCTTGGTCTTCATTCTTGCTGATTGCCATTGTTTGAATCTTTGGTGTAGGATAAGCGACTTTTGTGCTGATATTTTACCAGTAAATCTGTGTTGCTTTGGGTGTCATGATGACTTGCTTTGGGTGAGCAGTGACAGTGAAAATCTTTAATTAAATGAGGGGAAACACTATCACCCTTCGTGAGTTACCGTGACAATTCATGGCAAAATGCTTAAGATAAGAAGGATTCTGAAGGCCAGTCGCCATGGACACCACATTCCATACTTAACAATGGGACAAGAATAAATATCAAGTATTGTCGTGTGGAATGTTTAATCAGTTCAGATGAAATTGGAGAAGGGAATGTGGTAGCTGCATCTAATCGCCACACTGCATGGGAGTTTCTCTCTTCTGTTTCATAGAATCCTACAGTGCAGAAGGAGGCCATTTGGCCTGCACTGACCACAATCCCACCCAGGCCCTATTCCCGTAACCCCACAAGTTTACCATGCTAATCCCCCTGATGTTAGGGTCAATTTATCATGGCCAATCAAGCTAACCCGCACATCTTTCAACTGTGGGAGGAAACCGGAGCACCCGGAAGAAATCCATGCAGACACGGGGACAACGTGCAAACTCCACACAGACAGTGACCCAAGGCCGGAATTGAACCCAGGTCCCTGGCGCTGTGAGACGGCAGTGCTAACCACTGTGCCACCCCAACCTGGGAGGGCAGCAGATATGTACCCGCTCCTCAAATTAATTCCAAAAAACTGGCAAGGAAAGTCCTATGGGAAGTGGTCCTGCAGTATTTAGGGGGAATTTCCAGGATTTCCTGTGAGAACTGACATTGTGCAGACCATATGTATGCCTCAATACGTGTGTTAAAGTTTATTTATCAGTGTCACAAGTAGGC
Source organism: Mustelus asterias (assembly GCF_964213995.1). Taxonomy (NCBI): domain Eukaryota; kingdom Metazoa; phylum Chordata; class Chondrichthyes; order Carcharhiniformes; family Triakidae; genus Mustelus; species Mustelus asterias. The sequence goes on from NC_135809.1 coordinate 11,224,456, forward strand.
TTACATTAACACTGCAATCATAGAATCCCTACAGTGCAGAAGGACTATTATTAATAGACTATTAATCCAGAAACTCAGCTAATGTTCTGGCGACCCGGGTTCGAATCCCACCATGGCAGATGGTGGAATTTGAATTCAATGAAAAATATCTGGAATTAAGAATCTACTGATGACCATGAAACCATTGTAGATTGTTGTAAAAACCCATCTCGTTCACTAATGTCCTTTAGGGAAGGAAATCTGCTGTCCTTACCTGGTTTGGCCTACATGTGACTCCAGAGCCACAGCAGTGTGGTTGACTCTCAACTGCTCTCCAAGGGCAACTAGGGATGGGCAATAAATGCTGGCCAGCCAGCGACGCCCATGTCCCATGAATTAATTAAAAGAAATAACCATGAAACCATCAACTATTTTTGTGAAAACCCATCTGGTTCACTAATGCCCTTTAGGGAAGGAAATCTGCCGTCCTTGCCCAGTCATGATTACATGTGACTCCAGGTTTACAAAGATGTGGATGGCTCTTAAACCTCCCTCTGCAGTGCCTAGCCAATAACTCGAGGGTAATTTAGGGATGGGCAACAAATGCTGAGCTTGTCAGCGACGTCCACATCCGATGGAGGGATAAAAAGAACAGCCCCATTCGGCCTTTGCACTAAGTGGTTAGCACTGCTGCCTCACAGCGCCAGGGACCCGGGTTCGATTCCCGGCTTGGGTCACCGTCTGTGCGGAGTCTGCACGTTCTCCCCCGTGTCTGCGTGCGTTTCCTCCGACAGTCCGAAAGACGTGCTGGTTAGGGTGCATTGGCCATGCGGAATTCTCCCTCAGTGTACCCGAACAGGCACTGGAATGTGGCGACTAGGGGATTTTCACAGTAACTTCATTGCAGTGTTAACGTTAGAATACTTATGAAACTTAAAATAAACTTTTTTAAAGTTAATTTTCAGGTAGATAGAAGAGGAAGGCTGCCCATTAGAAAACAGCAGGGACTTGAAAGAAAGCGAGGCTGCTCTGATAACGAACAATAAATTCAGCTGCCATCTACCATTATGTTGCAATCACAGAAAGATCATTTAACACAATTTTCTTTTGGTGAAGGGAAAATTACCTCAACGTAGTCAGTGTAGATGAATGGGGGAAAAGAGTATAATTTATTTCTCCTCACGCCATCTTTCTTGCTAACAGGAGATTAACAAAACAGAACTGCTAATGGGTATAGACTGTCATTTCCTCACCAATGTAATTACTCAGCAGTACTGTTGCCATCTACATTTAATAAGGTGAGTGGGATTGAGCTATGAATCACCAGCAGTCGGGGACCTCTGTGTACCGACCGGTTTGTGGGGATCGCAACTCCCAGCATTGGGTTTCGTGGCTGACGGACTTTGTATGCTGCATTTCCTTGCTCCACTTTCAACAGCTGCTCTTCAACAGAGTGGAGAACTATATTAGGCAAAAATAGTGTTGCCCTCCAACTGATGCTCAAAGACACTCAGACTCATTATTGTACAACAAATCTCCTTTATTATACAGCACCAAGCTACCACACAATGGCACCAGGCATCAAACTTCGTGATACACAAAGTAACTAACCTCTGCCTTCATTACACACAAAATAATTTGACCTTTGACCGACTCCGTCACACACACGGGTATTCAAGAGGTATCCAAGCTTCACAAAATATCAAACTCCTGACTTGGACTTGGAGATACAACCCTGGTGAGGCAAACTGATCAGATTCTCTCCTAATGGGCTTTGTTCTCATGGCTCTGAATCCCAGGCTGGGGGTCTTGCTGCTTTTGCTACAGCATTTGGTCCCGGGTTACTGCTGCCAATGTCACTTTGTTTCTTCTTCCTCCTGCTGGCACCGATCATGCTTCCAGTTACGTACTCGCAGAACAGGCACCAACCAATCACTGTCCTCAGGAACACCACACACACAGGGATCTGTGTTCAATCTCTGTCAAGGCACAGCAGTAGCCACTGTCCAATCAATTCCACTTAGTAAGGAAGTTTTCCACTTAGTAAGGAAGTTAAAACTAGAGGACACAGCCTCAAAATAAAGGGGGGTCGGTTTAAGACAGAGTTGAGGAGGAACTTCTTCTCCCAGAGGGTGGTGAATCTCTGGAATTCTCTGCCCACTGAGGTGGTGGAGGCTACCTCGCTGAATATGTTTAAAGCGCGGATGGATGGATTCCTGATCGGTAAGGGAATTAAGGGTTATGGGGATCAGGCGGGTAAGTGGTACTGATCCACGTCAGATCAGCCATGATCTTATTGAATGGCGGGGCAGGCTCGAGGGGCTAGATGGCCTATTCCTGCTCCTATTTCTTATGTTCTTATGTTCTAATTCCCCTGTTCTACAGCTGCACATCCTGTGTTCTTGCTGCTCCCACAGTCCTTCGCCTGATACAGAGTTACCCCTTTCAACCATCAGGTTATGCTAGTCTCTTCACTTTGCTGGTGTCATTATGAATACCCATCAGGCTACAGTAGCAATTTAAAGTTAAAGTTTATTAGTCACAAGTAGACTTACGCTGCAATGAAGTTACTGTGAAAATTCCCTCGTCGCCACACTCCGGCGCCTGTTCGGGTACACTGAGGAAGCATTTAGCATGGCCAATGCACCTAACCAGCACTTCATTGGACTGTGGGAGGCACCCGGTGGAAACCCACGCAGACACGGGGAGAATGTGCAAACGCCGCACTGGCAGTGACCCAAGCCAGGAATCGCTGTGAGGCAGCAGTGCTAATTTAATAACATAAAGCAGAAATCTGGGTGAAATGAGGTGCGAAGCCTTCATAGCACATTAACACACAATTGCTGCATAGGTTCGAAATAAAAACAGAAAATACTCTGCAAAACTCAGCAGGTCTGGCAGCATCTGTGGGGATAGAAACAAAGTTAATGTTCCAAGTTTGTATGACTTCTTCAGAGTTCAGCGATATTTTGCTTTTATTATGCTGCATACATTTGATAGTTTGTTGGAAACTTGGAACTCACTCCCTGAAAGGGTGTTAGAGGCAGGAAACCTTGCAACATTAAAGATACATTTAGATGAGCACTTGAAAATAGTTTACCGAATATTAGAGATCAAGAGTTGGTGGGAGGTGAGGTCCTTAATACAATTACTGTTACTAAAGAGGTAGTGCTTGGTAAACTAATGGGACTGAAGGTAGACAAGTCCCCGGGCCCGGATGGAATGCATTCCAGGGTACTGAAAGAAATGACTGAGGTAATAGCAGATGCATTAGTAGTTATTTATCAAAATTCGTTGGAATCTGGGGTAGTGCCAGCTGATTGGAAAACAGCTACTGTAATTCCGCTGTTTAAAAAAGGAAGTAGACAAAAGGCGGGTAACTACAGGCCGGTTAGCTTAACGTCCGTAGTTGGGAAGATGCTGGAGTCCATCATTAAAGAGGAAATAGCAGAGCACCTGGATAAGAATGGTTTGATCAAGCAGACGCAGCATGGATTCATGAAGGGAAAGTCGTGTTTGACGAATTTACTGGATTTTTATGAAGATGTGACTAGTGCGGTTGACAGAGGGGAACCGGTGGATGTGGTGTTTTTAGATTTCCAGAAGGCATTCGATAAGGTGCCTCACAAAAGGTTGCTGCAGAAGATTGGGGTACACGGAGTTGGGGGTAAGGTGTTGGCGTGGATTGGGGATTGGCTATCTAACAGGAAGCAGAGAGTTGGAATAAATGGGTGCTTTTCTGGTTGGCAGTTGGTGACCAGTGGCATGCCGCAGGGATCGGTGCTGGGGCCTCAATTGTTTACCATTTACATAGATGATCTGGAGGAGGGGACTGAATGTAGGGTATCAAAGTTTGCTGATGACACGAAGATGAGTGGGAAAGCGAATTGCGTGGAGGACGCGGAAAGTCTGCAGAGAGATTTGGACAGGCTGAGCGAGTGGGCGAGGATCTGGCAGATGGAATATAATGTTGGCAAATGTGAGGTTATCCACTTTGGAAGAAATAATAGTAAATTGGAATATTATTTAAATGAAGAAAAATTACATCATGCTACTGTGCAGAGGGACCTGGGGGTCCTTGTGCACAAATCGCAAAAACTCAGTCTGCAGGTGCAGCAGGTGATCAAAAAGGCGAATGGAATGTTGGCCTTTATCGCGAGGGGGATAGAATATAAAAGCAGGGAGGTCTTGCTGCAACTATACAGGTCACTGGTGAGGCTGCAACTGGAGTACTGTGTGCAGTTTTGGTCCCCTTATTTGCGAAAGGATATATTGGCCTTGGAGGGAGTGCAAAGAAGGTTCACCAGGTTGATACCGGAGATGAGGGGTGTAGTTTATGAGGAGAGATTGAACAGATTGGGTCTGTACTTGTTGGAGTTTAGAAGGCTGAAGGGTGATCTTATAGAGGCATGTAGGATAATGAAGGGGCTGGATAGGGTAGAGGTAGAGAGATTCTTTCCACTTAGAAGGGAAACCAGAACTAGAGGGCACAGCCTCAAAATAAGTGGGGGGTACTTCTTCCCTCAGAGGGTAGTGAATCTCTGGAATTCGCTGCCCATTGAAGTGGTGGAGGCTACCTTGTTGAATATGTTTAAATCACGGATAGATGGATTTCTGATCAGTAGGGGAATTAAGGGATATGAGGAGCAGGCGGGTAATTGGAACTGATTCGCTTCAGATCAGCCATGATCTTGTTGAATGGTGGGGCAGGCTCGAGGGGCTAGATGGCCTACTCCTGCTCCTATTTCTTAAGTTCTTATGAAATGGCATAGCATAGAAGGTTGTGGACCAAGTGCTGGAAAATGGGATGAGAATAGATAGGTGCTTGATGGCTAGCACAGACACGATGGGCCGAAGGGCCTCTTTTTGAGCTGTAAAATTCCGCGACTCTATTAATTCATGTCAGCTTTCTTGCATTTATGTGGGCGGCTCGGTGGCACAGTGGTTAGCACTGCTGCCTCACAGCGCCAGGGACCCGGGTTCAATTCCAGTCTCGGGTGACTGTCTGTGTGGAGTTTGCACGTTGTCCCCATGTCTGTGTGGGTTTCCTCTGGGTGCTCCGGTTTCCTCCCACACTCCAAAGATGTGCGGGGTAGATGCATTGGCCATGCTAAAATTTCCCCTTAGTGTCGGGGGATCAACAGGATAAATGTGTGGGGTTATGGGGATAGGGCCTGGGTGGGATTGTTGTCGGTGCAGGCGCGATGGGCCAGATGGCCTCCTTCTGCACTGTGGCGATTCTATGATTGTTTAAAGTTATAAAGCTATCCAAGGCACTTCACTGAAATATAATCAGACAAAGGTCAAGCCAAAAGCTGGGTCAAAGAGGTAGGTTCTAGAGATCGTTTGAAAGAAGGAGAGACGGACGGCGAGATTAAGAGGGGAACTTCCAGAGCTTTTGGGTCTGAGGGCATGGCTACCAATGATGGACCGAAAGCAGTAGGGGACGCACAAGACACTGGGTTTGGAGGATCGCTGAGCTCCCTGAGGATTGTAAAATAAGGTTAGGTGGCAGAGCAGTTTGGTGTTTAAAATGGCAGGTGCTGTTTGAAAGGCTGGATGCGGATATAAGCATGTGAGTTAACTCTGGTGTCCTCATTTTAATTTGTTTCTCGGGGCTCCGAGGGGGGGCGGGGGGGGGAGGGGGGGGGCGGAGCGGGGGTGTGGAAGAGAACATTGGAACAAGAATAGGCTATTAAACAAGTGATACAGAGAAGATGGATACAGGGGGATCATTCTCACAACAGCAACTGAAGAAAGATACAGGAGGAAGAAGATGATTCAATCTCGATGGGCCAAATTTAATTACACAAAAATGTTGAGAGAGGGATAACAAACGCCAAAGGATGAACATTTATAACATGACTTTTCAATGTAATTAGAGATTTAATTTGATTGGGGTAACACTCATGAAAAACGCCTTTGAGGACAAAGGAAATATATTTAATAGCATACTGAGCGTACACGATAAATATATACCCAGGGCTAGCAGGTATAAATTATGCAAATATGACTAGATTAATAATACATTACAAAGCAATTTAAGTAAGAATAATAACATTGTACCAAATCATAGTTAAGGGAAATCAGTGGGTAAGGTGACCTCCTTAAAAAAAAAATAGAATGGTTAAAACATAGAAGGTGATGATTTGGCCCATCTTGTTTGTGCTGGCTTTTTGTCACAGCAGCTCGGCTATCCGCTCCCCCGCCCTTGCCCCACTGCCCAGCAAATTTTCTTCCCATTCAAATGATTTCCTTTTGAAAGTCATGATTGAATCTGGCACACCCCCAATCTCCGGCAGAACATTCCAGATCCTGGCCGCTTGCCGAGTGTGTGTGAGTAAGACCCCAAGTGTGGGACTCGGAGACATCTGAACAAAACCTCTCGGGAGGGAATCTGATCTGTTTGCCTCGCCACAGGTAGTATCTCCAAGTCCAAGTCGTGAGTTTGGATATTTCGTGAAGTTTTGACACCTTTTGAATACTTGTGTGGATTACGGAGTAGGTAAAGTTTAGTTACTTTGTGTGTAATGAAGTTTGATGCCTGGTGTAAGTTTTCCTCATGCTGCCTCTGGTTCTCCTCTGTTCAGACTCCTTGTGACTTTCATAGAATCCCTACAGTGCAGTAGGAGGCCATTTGGCCCATCGAGTCTGCACCGACCACAATCCCACCCAGGCCCTATTCCCATTACCCCACATATTTACCCTGCTAATCCTGACACTAGGTTGAATTTAGCATGGCCAATCAACCTAACCCCACATCTTTGGACTGTGGGAGGAAACCTGAGCACCCGGAGGAAACCCACGTAGACACAGGGAGAATGTGCAAACTTCACACAGTGACCTGGGGCCGGAATTGAACCCGGGTCCCTGGCGCTGTGAGGCAGCAGTGCTAACCACTGTGCCATCGTGCCGCCCTTTGAACACCTCCATCAAATCGCTCCTCAGCTTTAGGGTGGCATAGTGATTAGCACTGCTGCCTGTCCAAAGATGTGAGGGTTAAGTGGATTGGCCTTGCTAAATTGCACCCTAGTGTCCCAGGATGTGTGGGGGATTAGCGGGGTAAATACATGGAGTTACGGGGCCTGGGTGAGATGCTCTGTCAAAGAGTCGGTGCCAACTTGATGGGCTGATTGGCCTACTTCTGTACTGTCAGGATTCTATGGACTCCCAGCACCAGGGACCCAGGTTCGATTCTCAGCTTCGGTCATTGTCTGTGTGGAGTTTGCATGTTCTCCCTGTGTCTGCATGGGTTTCCTTTAGGTGCTCCGGTTTCCTCCTACAGTTCAAAAATGTGTAGCTTGGGTGGATTAGCAATGGTAAATGTGCGGCGTTATGAGCTTAGGTCAGGGAGTGGGCCTGGGTGGGATGCTATTTCAGAGAGTCGGTGCAGACTCGATGGGCCTGATGGCCTTTTTCTGCACTGTAGGGATTCTATAGTTCTCTTCTCCAGGGAGAACAGTCCCAACTTTCTCCAGTCTGTCCAAATTTTTGAAGTGTGCCATCCTTGGAATTGTATCCAAAAATCTTTTCTGCATCCTCTCCAGTCCCTTCACAAGTGTGATGTCCAGAACTCAACGTAATATTCTAGTTTAAGCCAAACCAATGTTGTATAAATCTTCTCCACTTCCTTGGAATCTCTATCAATATTTTAAAACAATGGATCCCATGTGCCTTATTTCGCAACCTGTGCCCACGTACCACCAGAACCCTCTTGCTCCTGTACCCCTCCCTTTAGAATTTCATTGCCTTTCTTAAATGGATCAGTTCACCCTTTCCTGCATAAAATGCCCATCAATTTCACCATCCTGTCTATGTCCTTTTTACTGTCTTTTTAAAAATTCATTCGTGGGACATGGGCATCGCTGGCTGGCCAGCATTCACCGCCCATCCCTACTTGCCCTTGGAGGGCAGTTGAGAATTAACCACATTGCTCTGGCCCTGGAGACACATGTAGGCCAGACCAGGTAAGGACATTAGTGAACCAGATGGGTTTTTCCGACGCTGGTTTCATGGTCATCAGTAGATTCTTAATTCCAGATTTTTAAAATTGAATTCAAATTCCACCATTTGCCATGGCAGGATTTGAACTCCGGGTCCCCAGGACATTAGCTGAGTTTCTGGATTAATGGTCCAGCGATAATACCACAATCACAATCCTCACAGTCCGCAATACTTCCCAGGCTTTGTGAAATCTGTAAATTTTGGAAAGTGTCTTCCACGCCCCAGTTCAGTCGTTAACATAGATGAAGAATCGTAGAATCCCTACAGTGCAGAAGGAGGCTGTTCGGCCCATCGAGTCTGCACCGACCACAATCCCACCCGGGCCCTATTCCCTTAACCTCATGTATTTACCCTGCTAGCCCCCCGACACTGAGGCAATTTACCATGGCCAATCCACCTAACCCGCACATCTTTGGACTGTGGGAGGAAACCGGAGCACCCGGAGGAAACCCACGCAGAAAAGCAAGAGCCTGAGCACACCCCGCCCTCACTATATCGCCTTCTTCCAAAAATACTCTTTTTTTAAATTTCAGAAGAAGTTTATTTAAAAATCCAGTATTAAAACAGCAAGAAACTTATTAAAGAAAAAAATGCTCAAAGTAGAAAGTGTCGAGAGATTCAAGTTTTTAGGTGTCCAGATCACCAACAACCTGTCCTGATTCCCCCATGCCGACATTATAGTTAAGAAAGCCCACCAAGGCCTCTACTTTCTCAGAAGACTAAGGAAATTAGGCATTTCAGCTATGACTCTCTCCAACTTTTCCAGATGCACCATAGAAAGCATTCTTTCTGGTTGTATCACAGCTTGGTATGGCTCCTGCTCTGCCCAAGACCGCAAGGAACTATAAAAGATCGTGAATGTAGCCCAATCCATCCACAAACCAGCCTCCCATCCATTGACTCTGTCTACACTTCCCGCTGCCTCGGCAAAGCAGCCAGCACAATTAAGGACCCCACGCACCCCGGACATTCTCTCTTCCACCTCCTTCCTTTGGGGGAAAAAGATACAAAAGTCTGAGGTCACGTACCAACCGACTCGAGAGCAGCTTCTTCCCTGCTGCTGTCAGACTTTTGAATGAAGCGACCTCGCATTAAGTTGATCTTTCTCTACACCCTAGCTATGACTGTAACACTGCATTCTGCACTCTCTCGTTTCCTTCTCTATGAACGGTATGCTTTGTCTGTACAGCGTGCAAGAAACAATACTTTTCACTGCATGTTAATACATGTGACAATAATAAATCAAATCAAATCAAGTTCCATAAAGGTGCAAACTTTGGGATGAACTCAAAATGTATCAGACGGTTATTGGAAGGATTCGTGAGTATGGTTCCAGGGATTTTTAACCTGCAACTTAGTTTTCCTGTACAGCTGTAACATTATTTTTATTCTCACTTGCTGCAGTTTTCTTTTATAATTGCGCTTGCAGCAAAAAGTATGGTTTTCCAACACTCCAAAACCCTGAACATTTTAAATGTGCTGTTGAGTATGATGGTACGCAGTGCGACTAATAATTACTGCCTGTTATGCTATTGTGCTAACCGCGGCTTTGTCACTTGCCTCTCATTTCTGAGCCGGGGGGGGGACTTCAAATGCCTCTACAGACACTTGAGCACGTATCCTAGGCTGACGCTTCAGTGAAGTATGAAGAAAGGGCTGCACTGCCGTCTTTCGGACGAGACGATAAACTGAAGCTCCTTCTGCCCTCCAGGGCAAACATGGTGGCAAAAAACAGAAAATGCTGGAAAAGCTCAGCAGATCTGACAGCATCTGCGGAGAGAGAATAGAGAGTTGGCTGTATTCTCCCTTCACAGATGCTGTCAGACCTGCTGAGTTTTCCAGCATTTCTATTTCTGCTTCAGATTCCAGCATCCGCAGAATTTAGCCTTTTATAAAAGGTGGTGGCACTATTTTGAAGAGCTGTCTTCCCCCCCCCCCCCCCCCCCTAAGTATCCCTCAACCAACGTTACTGAAACAGATTGTATCCCATGACCATATTGCTATTTGTGGAATCTTGCTCTGCGCACATTGGCTGCTGAATTTCCTGCATCTCATTTCAAAAGATTCACTGTAGTGCTTTGAGTGTCCTAACGTCATGGCAGGCGCAATATAAATGCAACTCTGTCTTTTTTGTATTGCACTGGACACCGTTTGGTTTGTCTGCCACGAGCTTCGGTTTATTGCAAGATCGTAATTACCACAGTGTTCGATAAATACATGAAAAAGTAACGTTATTTATTAGTGTCACAAGTAAGGCTACATTAACACTGCATTGAAGTTACTGTGAAAGTCACCCTCATCGCCACATTTCGGTGCCTGTTCGGATACACTGAGGGAGAATTTAGCACGGCCAATGCACCTAACCAGGATGTTTTTCCGACTGTGGGGGGGGGAACCAGAGCACCCGGAAGAAACCCACGCAGACACGGGGAGAACGTACAGACTCCGCACAGACAGTGACCCAAGACCAGGAATCGAATCCTGTTCCATAGCACTGTGGAGCAGCAGTGCTGACCACTGTGCCACCGCGCCACCCATAGCTTCTACTTCAGGTTAAAACCAACAGCCAAATTTATTTACGAAGCTAATATAATTGCGAGCACAGCGAGGAGTTAATTATTGCACGTAACGTTTCAAAAACAGAAAAGAGCCGTAACTGCAGTTCCCGTCAGCAGCTTGTCTGAAGGATGTAATGGAGTTGGAGAGGGAATGGACACAGAGCCCCCCTTAGCTCCCTCTTGTGGTTGAGATGGTGCAAAACGAAAAAGGAACTGTGTAACGTGACAAAAGTTATTTATTATCACAGATCGAGTGATCCAAGAGAAATTACAGTGACAACATTTCGCTTGAGCTGCAGAGATCCCAGAATTAATATATAGCACCCTCTCCTTTCCTTCTCTATGAACAGTATGCTTTGCATAGCGCACAAGAAAAAATACTTTTCACTGTATACTAATACATGTGACAAATCAAATCAAATTTTAAAAAATATCCATTGTCCTTCAGAGGATTTGCTAGTTTTATTATCTTGGGTTCAACTGGGATTGTGGCCACCTAGTTGCAATCAGCTTACTGTAGATGCAGCTAGGGTGGCACAGTGGTTAGCACTGCTGCCTCACAGCGCCAGGGACCCAGGTTCGATTCCCGGCTTGGGTCACTGTCTGTGTGGAGTTTGCAATTTCACCCGTGTCTGCGTGGGTTTCCTCCGGATGCTCCGGTTTCCTCCCACACTCCAAAAGACGTGCTGGTTAGGTGAATTGGCCGTGCTAAATTCTCCCTCCGTGTACCCGAACAGGCGCCGGAGTGTGGCGATGAGGATGACTTTCACAGTAACTTCAATGCAGTGTTAATGTAAGCCTACTTGTGACTAATAAATAAACTTTATTTTTATATAGCAGCTTTAATGTAGCGAAATGTCCCACGGCCCTTCACAGGAGCATTATAAAACAAAATTTGACACCAAGCCGCACGAGGAGATGTTGGGCGGGATTTTTATGGTCTCGCTCGACCCGAGACTGGAAAATCCTGCCTAAGGTCAACGGACATTTGCATTGTCCATTCCTTGCACGCTCCGATTCCGTAGAGGGAGAGTGGTAGAATTCTGGCAATTGGGTCAGATGTCCAAAAACCAGGTTAGAGAGGTAGCTTTTAAGGAATGTCTTAAAGGAGAAAAGATTATAGTGTTAGCTATAGTGTTTATCCATTTACCTACAGTGTTTATCCATCTAAATTCATGTAAGACTGTGACTCAGGATGGGAACTGTCGTTTCCACCGCGCTGACCTATAGAATTTCTGATATAAGAACATAAGAAACAGGAGCAGGAGTAGGCCATCTAGCCCCTCAAGCTGGCTCCGCCATTCAATAAGATCATGGCTAATATCCTCTTTCAGAAGCTGATTAATTTGCTTTATATTAACAGCACTTTCATAGAATCCCTACAGTGCAGAAATTCAGCCCATTGAGCCTGCACTGACAACAACCCTACCCAGGCCCTATCCCTGTAACCCCACGTATTTACCCTGCTAATCTCCCTGGCACTAAGGGTCAATTTAGCATGGCCAATCAACCTAACTTGCACATCTTTGGACTGTGGGAGGAAACTGGAGAACCGGGAGGAAACCCACGCAGACACGGGGAGAACGTGCAGACTCTGCACAGACAGTGACCCGAGGCCAGTATTGAACCCGGGTCCCTGGCGCTGTGGGGCAGCGGGGCTGACCACTGTGCCACCCGTCATAGAAACCCTACAGTGCAGAAGGAGGCTTTCAGCCCATCGAGTCTGCACCAACTCTCCAACAGGACATTTACTGTTTGTATTTCTGATTTTGGGCTGTTTTTGTTTATATCGTGCACAGCCTTGAGGAGCTTGCCTCCTCCTCTCTCTTTAATTCTAAATCTATTCTGGTAAAGAATCACAACATTCAGACTTGAATTTTCATCGTGTCGGAAGGGGTCCTCATCTTAGTCAAAACATGGTCGGAGCCCAGATTCCTGAAGCTCCCTCACCTCCCCCAAATTCAGCACCCACAATTTTCACTGGATGTGGTGGGGGGGGGGGGGGAGGGGGGGGGGCTGCTGCAGATTGGGAGGTACAAGGGCCAGCGGCACCAATCACAGAGCCAGCTGCACAATCACTCAAAACCAATCCTGGTCGGCCCAATTTCTGAAACATGGGCTTTCGGGAAAGGTCTAAGTCTGCCGGAGAGGTCGGGTAATTGAGGGTCAGGTTGTTGAGACTAGACTTGAATGTGTGCAAAAAGTAGAAAAGCTCTGTGGAACTGTCAAGTCATTTAAATTCCCTGCTATTTAAATTTTTGGAAAAAAAATTGTTTATATTTGGAATAAAGTCAGCGCATGCAATTTCACTAGCTGTTTGTTGACATAAGCCTGAGGGGTATCATTATAGTATTAGTGCTGCTTGACTGCTTCCACAACCTATGGTGGGCCTGTAATTTCACAGTTCGATTAACAGCTCCAAGTGGTTATAAAAAAATTAGCTGTCTTTGATGTGAGGTTATGAATACAAATGTTTTTATAAGGGATTAAGTATTTGAAGAATTTAAATGTATTGAAGGGGCTTTTATCAGTGAGATTTTTTTTAATATAGTGAAGTCTTTAATAGATACTTTGGGTGCAATTCTCCCATTTTGAGACCAAGTGCGGTAGCGGTCAGCTCCCGCGGCACCTGTTCTGCCAACCAGAAGGGCGAGACCCCGTCCTAGATTGTGCATTTGGAACCTCATTAATTATGCACGGACAAGTTCCCTTCCAATTCTCCAGGCGGACTAGCAGCTGATTTGTCCACCCACCCTCAGCTGAAGGGTTCGAAGGACCCGGCACCACATTTAGACACCAGTCCAGTGCACTCACATCACTCTCTCCAGTCCACCTGCCTTCACCAGATCGTGCAGGGTGTCAGCAACTCTGAGGCAAAAGACTCGTAGCCTCAAGAAGAAGTTTGTGCCTTGACTCAACCACCATTTCCCCCAAACCCATCACTTCCGAGGCACCCAAGCCTCACTTGGAACTCTGCCCCTGCATCTGGAGTCTTTGTGAATTCGCTTCCCTCAGAGTCATATCCTTTAGACCCCCTTGTTTGTAAGCTTTTCATGCAACCTTGTCGGGGTCCAGCTTCCTCCCCGCAGTCTTCCCTCTGCCTTCCATTGTTCATCATTATCTTCCACCTCCTTGCTTCCCCTCGCTGCCATTCTCACCCTTCACTCCCTCTGCCCTTGCACAACCTTCCTTCCCACGTTGTCTCCCTAATGTTTGTCAGGCCATATACACCCTCTCATTCCTGGGGTGGGCACAGTAGGTAGTCTCACCGTGTCGCTCCTGTCTTGATTAAGTTTATTTATTAGTGTCACAAGTAGGCTTATGTTAACACTGCAATGAAGTTACTCTGAAAATCCCCTAGTCACCACACTCCGGTGCCTGTTCTGATCGAGGCTAAGCCTCAATCAGAAGGACTTGGGCCCCTCGAGCATCGTCAGAGAAAGGTCTTCTATACGCCACATTTCCCACGCCCGTCAGGCGAGCGGGGATTCGACGCTGGGCTCTTCCCTCTTCACTCGCAGTTACTAGGGTAATCCTTGTTAGTTTCTTTTCCTCCGCTTAGTAATATGCTTAAATTCAGGCACTGAAGGAGAATTTAGCACGGCCAGTGCACCTAACCAGCATGTTTTTCGCTCTGTGGGAGGAAACCGGAGCACGCGGAGGAAACCCGGACACAGGGAGAACATGCAGACTCTGCGCAGACTGTGACCCCAAGCCGGGAATCGAACCCAGGTCTCTGGCACTGTGAGGCAGCAGTGCTAACCACTGTGCCACCGTACCACCCATAATTAGAATCAGCGAAATGTTTTTTCATCTCTCTGCTTGTTGTGGGATCTTGCTGTGCACCGGCTGGCTGCAACGTTTGCCTTCCAGAACATCAGCAATTCATTGCCTGGGATGGCCGCGGGTGGCGCAAGGTGCAATATAGATGCAAATACTTTCCAATCTCTCAGCGTTTTACCACAAGCCATTTCATTATTGCAAATTAAGTTTCATTATGGCTGTAGTGATTGACCCAGCTTGCACTTGAGACTATTAGCATGAGCAAGTGTCTGATAAGTGGGAAGAAAGAGTGCAATAAGGTGTTTGTGGGGATTGGGGGGGTGGGGCGGGGGGGGGTGACTATGTCATGTGAAGGGGACAGATGGGATGTACCTGCTGTCGTTTATGCACAGTAATTAAACTGAAATGTTTTCCGGTGGCTTGCAGGGTGATCAATGCAGGGAAAAGCACGCACAATGAGGACCAGGGTTCCTGCGAAGTGGTGACCGTGAGGAAGAAATCCAGCGCTCCCATCACGCCGAGTAAGAACTCCACAGCCAAAAGGAGATCGTCGTTACCCAACGGGGAAGGGTTACAGACCAAAGACAATTCGGTAAGTTGAGGCTTCGTTCTACTTTCAGTGGGAGCTGGTACAAAATGCACGGGCTACACAGAAAGGTCAAGTCGCACCAGTGTGAATTACTGTGCACATTACTGTGTAGCATGGAGCCTGCAGCACGCACAACAGGCCATTTGGTCGACTGGTTAACACCGACCTTTATGCTCTGCACAGCCTCCTGTAATTCTTCATCTAATTAGCCCTTCAGCATGTTCTTCCAATGCTTTCTCCCTCATGTACTAACCTGACTTCCCCTGAAATCAATCTGTGCTATTTGTCTGGATTGTACCTTGTGGCAGCAATTCCCACGTCACTCACACTGTCTGGCTGAAGAGGCTGCTCATGAATTTGCATTTATTGGTGACTATTTTTAATAGAATTTCATAGTAACTTCATTGCGGTGTTAATGTAAGCCTTACTTGTGACTAATAAATAAACTTTACTTTTATTTTTTACATCCATTTTGTTCTCTGCCACCAATGAAAAGAATCTTCTCTACGTCTATCCTTGAACCCATTGGGAATTTTAAAGAGCTCCCATGTTGTATGTTCCACGGGGAAATCCCTGCTTTGCTAACTAGCTTCCCTCCGGCCTCCGTTCCTTCACAGTCGCTGGAGGGAAGCTAGTTAGCAAAGCAAAATCCTGGAATACCCTCCCTGACGGCATTGTGGGTCAACCCACAGAACATGGACTGCAGCGATTCAAGAAGGCAGCTCACCACCACCTTCTCAAGGGCAACTAGGGATGGGCAATAAATGCTGGCCAGCCAGCGATGCCCATGTCCCACAAATGAATAAAAATTAAACCATTGGCAGCTTTGTCTTAAGCCTCACAGTTTCACTTTCTGGAATTCCCTCCATACGCTGCTCTGTCTTCCTCCGTATTAAGACTTGCTGAAATACATCTTCTCTTCGACACTCTCTTTTATATCTTCCCTTTTGACTCAGCACCCCTTTAGTTCAGATTTCCAGCATCTGCAATATTTTGATTCTATATTAGTCCTTTAACCCTTTCTTCTGCCTCTCTGAAATGCTTGGACATGTCGCTCTCAACATTAAAGGCACTTGGTAAATGCAGGTTCTTGTCGAGAAACTTGCCGTTTTGCTTACTACTTGTCGAATTTGTGCTGTTGTTTTAGTGTGCATGGGCAGCACGATGGCACAGTGGTTAGCACTGCAGCGTCAGGGACCCAGGTTCAATTCCGGCCTCGGATAACTGTCTTTGTGGAGTTTGCACATTCTCCCCGTGTCTGCATGGGTTTCCTCCGGGTGCTCCAGTTTCCTCCCACAGTCACAAAGATGCGTGGATTAGGCAGATTGGCCATGCTAGATTGCCCCTTAGTATCAGGGGATTAGTAGGATAAATACGGGGGGGTCACAGGGATGGGGTCTGGGTGGGACTGTTGTCGGTGCAGGCTCGATGGGCCGAATGGCTTCCTTCTGCACCGTAGGAATTCTGTGTCAAGAAGAATTTAATTCACTTCCCTCCTGTTGCTGTGAAATGCTTCCGTAACCCAACAGTACAAAACTAAAATCACAAGAGGTGATAAAGGTCATTGGGACAGTCATAGTTCAAGCTTTAATGAAGACCCAGATTCTACTCATTCTTCTGTTCCTCAAATGATTTGTGCTTTGTTTTTTGTCCACTGATCCATTTAACAGGGGACGCAGTCTCAGGATATAGGGTAGGCCATTTAGGACTGAAGAGGAGAAACTTCTTCACTCAGAGGATGGTGAACCTGTGGAATTCTCGCCCACAGAAGATGTAGAGGCCAAGTCACTGAATATATTTAAGAAGAAAATAGGTTTTTCGACTCTAAAGGTGTCAAGGGGTTTGGGAGAGCTTGAGAATATGGAGTTGAGGTAGAGGATCAGCCATGATCACGTTGAATGGTGGAACAGGCTTGAAGGGCCAAATGGCACACTCCTGGCCCTGTTTTTCATGTTTCCATCTTACTAATGCACATGCTGATTGCTCTTTAATCATGTTTTATTTATTCTTTAATGGGATGTGGGCACTGCTGGCAAGGCCAACATTTATTGCTCAATCCTAATTGTTCACAAACTGGGTGGCATGTTAAATCATTCCAGAGGGCAGTGAAGGGTCAAGCACATTGCTATGGGTCTGGAGATACATGTAGGCCAGACCAGGTAAGGATGGCAGATTTCCTTCCCTAAAGGGCATAAAGAACGTCTTTCAGTGAATGGAAATGCCGGCATAACCATTGTTCCGGTTACGTCACCAAGTGGACTTTGGAGGTCTAACAGGGCAGCGTGACATCATGAACCTCTTTTATCTTCGTTCCTTTTCTCCAAGAATTTATTTTTCCTTTCCATTCTTTGTTGTCTTGAGTCTTGGTGCAATTTGGAAGTTGATCTTTCTGATGCTTCGGTCAGTGGCTATTCTTATTCCAATCTTATACCCTTGGCATGAAGCCTTATCATAGAATCTACAGTGCAGAAGGAGGCCATTTGGCCCATTGAGTCTGCACCGACAACAATCCCACCCAGGTCCTATCTCCATAACCCCACATATTTACCCTCCTAATCCCCCTGACACTAAGGGGCAACTTAGCAGAGCCAATCAACCTAACCTGCACATCTTTGGACTGTGGGAGGAAACGGGAGCACCCGAAGGAAACCCACGCAGACTTGGGGAGAATGTGCAAACTCTGCACAGTCACCTGAGGCCGGAATTGAATCCGGGTCCCTGGCGCTGTGAGGCGGCAGTGCTAACACTGTGCCACCGTGCCTTGCCCTGCCAACAGTGCATGTCAGAAATTCGGACTCATGCCATGCATAGTTAATCATAGAATCCCTACAGTGCAGAAGGAGGCCACTCAGCCCATCAAATTTGCACTGACCACAATCCCACCCAGGCCCTATTCCCATAACCCCACTTTTTTACCCTGCTAATCTCCTGGCACTAGGGTCAATTTAGCATGGCCGATCAGCCGAACCCACACATCTTTGGACAGAAAACTTTGTGTCGAACCTGCTGGAATTTCTACTCTGCACGTTCCGAGCTGAGAATGCAAAGTCAGAAAAAGCACTGTGTAAATGTAGAGCTTCTGTTCTTGTGATGACTCTGGGCCTCGGTGTATTTCACGGCAGGCTGGCTGCTTTCAGTGCATCTTCCCAATCTAATTTCACACTTCTCTTTAGTTCGGGTTTCTACTTGTGTAGGCTGGAAATTCCCTAATGAAAGCAGAATTAAGAAATGATTTGTATAACCTCGTTCATCACTGAAGGATGTACTTTGAGGTGTAACTCACTGATGTATTTAGGAAACACAGCAGCACGTTTATCCCTAGCAAGCTCCCACAAACAGCAGTGTAGAAATGATGGATTTTGATGTCGGTTGAGGGATAAATATTGGGCAAGAGAATGGACAGAAGTCCCCTGTACGTCTTCAAAATAATACCGTGGGATCCAACTGACAGAGTAGTCACTCCAGATGAAAATATCGGGAGATTTCATCCATGGCTAGCAAAAAGAGAACACGTTGCATGGTTACTTAGAATCATAGATCCCTGCAGTGCAGAAGGAGCTCATTCGGCCCATCGAGCCTGCACCGACCACAATCCCACCCGGGCCCTATCCTCCGTAACCCCGCGTATTTACCCCAGCTAGTTCCCCTGACACTAAGGGGCAATTTAGCACGGCCAATCCACCTAACCCGCACATCTTTGGACTGTGGGAGGAAACTGGTGCGCCTGGAGGAAACCCACACAGACATGGGGAGAATGTGCAAACTCCACACAGACAGTGACCCCAGACTGGGAATTGAACCCGGGTCCCTGGCACTGTGAGGTGACAGTAGTAACTATTTAGTAACTAGCATTAAATGAAAGACACGCACAGCTGAAGACTCGAGCGACGATAAGAGACCATTGTGGTATTGTGGGTGACCCAAGGGAGTATTGGGCACAAATTTGTTCTCCTCCACTGACTTTGTGGTTAGGCAAATAATGTTATCACAAATCATGTGCATCAAGTACAGAGTAAGCAGGGGTTAGAGCAAGAGGCCCAGACACAGCAATCCAGAGCTTAAGCAAAAACAGTGCTGCATCTTGTGCACGTTTTCCGGACTGTGGGAGGAACTGGAGCACCCGGAGGAAACACACGCAGACATGGGGAGAACGTGCAAACTCCGCACAGACAGTCACCCAAGCTGGGAATCGAACCCAGGTCCCTGGCCCTGTGAGGCAGCAGTGCTAACCACTGTGTCACTGTGTTGCTGAGTTACTCACTGCATTGAGTTCAGAGCGAGGAGGACATTGCTAGCAATCTAGAAATCAATGAATTTGGATGGTCCCGTAATTCTCAGAAATCATAAGCACCTCCTCGAGATTGCTGAAGATCTGACATTAGCCAGAATCCTGACAGCAAGTTGTCAGCCGCACCCTCTTAGCTACAGGAAGCCCAGAGCATTTGGAATGTCAAAGAGGAAGAGGACAATGGGCCTGAAATTACTCTACCCTTCTCCCTCACTACGGCCAGACTGTGTGGGAGAGATCGGGAATTCAACCAAGACCTGCATACACCGGATCACCTTGCGAAGAGGTGAACTGGATGTTGCAGTTTTGAATGGGCAGTTTCGTACGGATAACATGAGGTGAGCCCTTGGCTTCAAAGCAGCATTTGACAAAGCGTGCCCTAGCAAAATTGAAGTTAATGGGAATCGGGAGGACAACTCTCCGCTAGCACAAAGGAAGGTGGTTATGGTTGTTGGAGGCCAAACACCTCCGTCCTCGGACATCACTGCAGGAGTTCCTCAGTGTGTTGTGTCCTTGGTCCAACCTTCTTCAGTTGCCTCGTCAATGACCTTTCCTCCAATGTAAGGTCAGAGAGGTGGGGGATGTTGGCAGTTGATTTGTTCAGTATCATTTGCAATCCCTCAGATATTGGAGTAATCCGTGCATTCGTGCGGTAAGACCTGGGCAACATTCAGGCTTGGGCTGCTAAGTGGCAAGTAACATTCACATCATACAAGTAACAGATAATGGAAACCTCCAACAAGAGAGAATCTAACCATCTTCCCTTGACATTCAATGGCATTAATATCACTGAATCCCCCACTATCAATGTCCTGAGAGTTGCCATTGACCAGAAACTTAACTGGACCAGTCATAGAAATACTGTGGCTATAAGAGCAGGTCAGATGCTCGGGAATTCTGCAGCAAGTAATTCAGTAACTCGGTGGCACAGTTGTTAACACTGCTGCCTCACAGGGACCCGGGTTCGATTCCTGCCTCAGGTCACTGTCTGTGCCGGGTCTGCATGTTCTCCCCGTGTCTGCTCAGGTTTCCTCCGGGTGTTCCAGTTTCCTCCCATAGTCCAAAAGACATGCTGGTTAGATGCACAAGCCATGCTAAATTCTCCCTCAGTCTACCGGAACAGATGCCGGAGTAAGGCGACTAGGGGATTTTCACAGTAACTTCATTGCAGTGTTAATGTAAGCCTACTTGTGACCAATAAATAAACTTTAAACATGTGTAGGTTAGGTGGATTAGCCATGATAAATCCATGGATATAGAGGGAGGGGAGGGCCTAGGTGGGAAGTTTTTTTGGAGAGTCAGGATGGAGTCGATAAGCCGAATGGCCTCATTCTACACTGTGGGAGTTCTATGGTTCTATCTCCTAAAAGGGAAAGAGGAGATAGAGAGGTGAAGGGGCTTAAAAAGAATATTTTAGCACATAGGACCAAGACAGTTTGGACACCAGTGATATGACGCAGGGAGGAATGGTTCCAGAAGGGGCTGGAGTTGGAGGAACAGTGAATTACTATGAGTTGCTAGATCATTGTAAAAAATCCTTGTTCACTGATGGCTGTTTAGGGGAGGAAACCTGCTGTTGTAACTAGGCCGATGTATTACTCTGGTCCCACCCCCAACGTGCTTTATTCCGAACTGCTATCCAGAGTAAGATGAAAGCTAAACAGCTGCAGGGTAAAAAGAGGCCATTAGAGTGGGCGGAGGTTTGTGCAATCATAGAATCCCTACAATGCAGAGGGAGGCCATTCGGCCCATTGAGTCTGCACTGACCACAATCCTATCCAGGCCCTATCCTCATAACCCATATATTTACCCTGCTAATCCCCTGACACTAGGGTCAATTTAGCATGGCCAATCAACCTAACCTGCACACCTCTGGACTGTGGGAGGAAATGGGAGCATCGGGAGGAAACCCACGCAGACACGGGGAGAACGTGCAAACTCCACACAGATAGTGATCCGGTCTCTGGTGCTGTGAGGCAGCAGTGCTAA
The DNA here is from genome assembly GCF_964213995.1 of Mustelus asterias. NCBI lineage: Eukaryota > Metazoa > Chordata > Chondrichthyes > Carcharhiniformes > Triakidae > Mustelus > Mustelus asterias. The sequence goes on from NC_135809.1 coordinate 11,245,646, forward strand.
CCACTGTGCCACCATGCTGACACTGGCATAGACCAGTCGGGCTGAATGGCCTGCTTCTGTTCTGTGAATTAGAAATAATTTTGTCATCTGCTTTCTATTGTTCAACATCCACCACACTGCATAACTTCAACCTTAATTCTTTGTTTGATTTAAGCTGCTGTAATTACCAGCGATTAGTTTGTCACACCTGATTCCGATCATTTTTTAATTCCCTTTTCTTGAATTCTTTCATTTGATCTCTTCTCTAAAGCTTCTGTGACTATCCCCCGACTTGCTGAAAGAAGCCTTGCTTCGGTGAAAGTGTTTGGCAAATCAGTGTAGAACCAAACAAAGTACATATTTTCTTGGTGATGTTAGACTATTCTGGAATATTTCCTGAGTCCACTGGGCAATGGAAAGCAAGAGCATGGCTAACAACATCATTAACAACATGCCAACAACATCATTAACAACCTGCTAACAACATCATTACTGTGCTGACTGCATCTTGCATGAGGCTGAAAAAGAGAGAGAGCAAACCCATGTGATGATGCATCATTTCCTGTGATGTTGCATCACTTCCTGTGATGATGTACACAATGGCTGATTAACATATACACAATTAGATTTAACCCCTGATACTATATCTGATTAGCGTATGGACCATTAGAATCAACTCCTTATTAGAACCATAGAAAAACCATAGAAAATTACAGCTCAGAAACAGGCCTTTTGGCCCTTCTTGTCTGTGCCGAACCATTTTATGCCTAGTCCCACTGACCTGCACTTGGACCATATCCCTCCACACCCCTCTCATCAGGGGTGATATCTATGTGATAATCCCAATGACCTGCATGGGGAAATCACTAATTGACCTCTCAATTGGGTTCGTTGAATAGGAGCTCCCTGGGGATTGGTAATTAGGTGGAGCCTGTATACCAAGCCTTGTATAAAGCAAGACCCCGAGAGGGTCCATTAATCTTTTAGTCCCAGTTGGGGCCTGTTGTGTTCATCACAGGCTTGTAGTTATTGTTTATTTTGATTTGTGCAATAAAAGCACGGTTCCTTCACAACCGACTCCTGGAGTTATTATGTACTATGTCTGATTAGCATATGCATAATTAGAATTAACCCCTTAAACTACATCTGATTAGCATATACACATCTATACTACATCTCCCCCACCCACCCTCCAAGTTTCTGACTTCCATTTCTTTATTGTCCATATCAAACAAACCATGAATTTAACTCTGGTATGTTGCAGTCCGTAACCTTGCTTGTCCTCTTCTTTCCTCCATTTGTGTTTTATAAGGACAACCGCTGTTGAGGTTTCACAAGTCTACCAGAATGGCTCCTCTTCTGTTTTTGGAGGGCACTGGGGGCTGGTTTGAGTCTGGCGGGTGGTCTCTCGGACTCTGCTCGGGCTGGAGGGGAATTGGCAGATGAGTCCAGACCACTAGTCAGATTATCCTCTGGATTGGTGGATGAATACAGCATCTCTGGCCAGTTCGAGACTGCTTCCATGGGGTAGGAATAGACCAGTGCAGGTCTATTCTGCCAAGCCGTACCTTGCTCTGTTTGGACAAGGCATGAAAGTGAATATGGTGTCTATCCAACCATTTGTCCATAACTAGCTTGATCTCCAATCCAACATTTCTCAAAGTTCCAACATCTGGCCGGACGATGTTTGTCCTCTTCTCTTTCACTTTTCCAAGTCATCAACTTGTGTGTGCGCGTGCGCGCACAGTGAGTTGCGTTCTCGGCCTTCTACCCATGAGAAATTCACAGGGCGCTCAACTATTCTAGAGTGGAGTTGACCAATCGCTCCAAAGTGCAAGTTGGATATCATCATTCTTCTTCAGCAATGCTTTCACTGTATACACACCTCTTTCAGCTTCAACATTGGCATGGGCATATCCTGCTGACTTGGTGATATGGACAAATCCATAGGACGCTGTGAACCCTTTAAAGTATTCAGTGGCAAACTGCAGTCCATCGGTTGAAATTATAAGGCCTAGGATAGCATAAATTGCCAATATCTTCTTTGCAATGTAATAATTGCATCAGGAGTGTGACCCTGCAGTTGTTTGACTTCTATCTATTTGGAGTAGTAGTGTACTATGATCAAGGACATCTTCCCGGTGTTCAAAGAGGTCCATCCCACCATGTTCCCATAGTCATGATAGGAAGGAAGTTGAAATCAATAGTTTTCTCCTAATGGTGGATAGCACAAATAGTGCAGTGCGATATGATTTCTTCCAGTGACGTTTGAGAGACCTAGCCATCAATATCTGGCTCGACATTTTGTGATGTCCAAATGTGTTTGGTGCAACCGTTGTAACGTCAAGTCTCCAAATTTTCAGAATGACCAGTCTCTCGTTATAGATGAGTAAATCGTCAGCTACACTTGAGGCATCCTCATTGTTCATAATACTGTCTAAGAATCGCATTGTGTGACATACACACCGGCCCTCCTTAGACACAGCGCCCTCTGACCCGAGCACATTCTCCTTCAGATTTCCTCCCATCTCTGATTTTATTCAATCGTAGAGTTGTTGTTGGTAGGGTTGTGGTTGTTGTCGATGCAAAGGTTTCCAACAAGGGCTACATCACATTGTCCATTGGCTTTGCCACTGAGATATGGGACAAAGCACTTGTTGTCCATTTCATCATTCTGCCTTTGTTAACATTATCTTAAATTGTTGCAGTGAGACCATTTCAGTAATTGAAATGCTCCTTAACCAATGCAGACTACGCTATGAGGCACAGTGTTTAGCACTGTTGCCTCACAGCGCCAGGGACCCGGGTTCAATTCCCGGCTTGGGTCACTGTCTTGTGGAATTTGCATGTTCTCCCCCTGTCTGCCTGGGTTTCCTCCGGGTGCTCCGGTTTCCTCCCACAGTCTGAAAGACGTGCTGGTTTAGGTGCATTGACCCGAACAGGCGCCGGAGTGTGGCGACTAGGGGATTTTCACAGTAACTTCACTGCAGTGTTAATGTAAGCCTTACTTGTGACTGATAAGTAAACTTGACTGTTGGTTGAAGTTGTCCATTTTCTCCCTACAGGACTCTGAGGAGATTGCATTTAATTACTGGGCACTGTTTGATGGGCACGCAGGAGCTGGTGCTGCCGTGATGGCCTCCAAACTCCTCCACCACAAGATAGCAGAGCATCTCCAGGAAGTGGCCGGGGTCCTGAGAAACTCGTCGGTGCTTCCCCCGACCTGCCTCAACGACGAGCCAGAGGTGGTGAGCAACACAAGGACGTTAACCAGAGCTGCTTCGCTGCGGGGCTCGATGGGGACCCCGGGGTCACCGAGCAGCCCTCCCACACGGTTCTTCATCGAGAAGAAAATTCCTCACGAGAGTCTGGTTATTGGAGCAATAGAAAATGCTTTTAAAGAAATGGTAAGTGCGTGGCGGTCATTTAAAGAGCAACTGTCATCGTCAGTGCCTGTTGGCTGTTGTACAATCCTTACGGTGAATTGTAAGATTCTGTGTCTTCCCCTTGGGTTTAGCAAAAATGCCTGTGACGACCTCCCAGCAAAGAGAAAGGACTTGCGACGTACCTTTCGGAAATCAAAAGAGAAAATGCTGGAAAATCTCAGCAAGTCTGGCAGCATCAGTAAGGAGAGAAAAGAGCTGACATTTTGAGTCCAGATGTCCCTTTTATCCAGTGCCTTTCAGGACTTCAGGATGTCCCACGGTGTTTAATGACCAGTAAAGCACTTTACTGCCATTAATGTAGGTTGTTTCCACTGGCGGGTGAACTAACCCTCAAAATAAGGGGGAGCAGATTTAGGACTGAGTTGAGGAGGAACTTCTTCACACAAAGGGTTGTGAATCTGTGGAATTCCCTGCCAATGAAGCAGTTGAGGCTGCCTCATTGAATATTTTTAAGGCAAAGATAGATAGACTTTTGAACAGTAAAGGAATTAAGGGTTTTGGTGAGCAGGCGAGTAAGTGGTGCTGAGTCCATGAAAGGATCAGCCATGATCTTATTGAATGGCGGAGCAGGCTCGAGGGGCCAGATGGCCTACTCCTGCTCCTAGTTCTTATGTTCCTATGACAACCAGTTTGTATACAGTGAGGTCCTATAAACAGCAACATGATAAATGGCCAGATAAACTATTGGTTGGAGTTAAGATTCAGTAAATGCGCTGTTACGTTGCTGAGTGTTTACTGTAAATCCCAAATGGTCAGAAGCGGATAAAGGAGAAAGTCTGAAGGCAGATTCAGAAAAATGCAAAGATGATGGTTGGGAACTTCAGTTACCCTAATATAGAGTGGAAAAAAAAAGTATGAAAAAACAATGAGGCTGAAATGCCAGGAGGAGAATTTCTTAATCAGTCTGTTTCAAGCCCAACAAGGAAGGTAAACCTAGTTCAGGGGATGAAGTGGGAAAGGTGGAGCGTGTTTCAGTGGGAAAACATCTGGGTAATAGTGATCATAAAATAACTAGGTTATGGAACGAATAGAATCATAGAATCCCTACTGTGCAGAGAGAGGCCATTCGGCCCATCAAGTCTATACTGACCACAATCCCACCCAGGCCCTATTCCCGTAACCCCACACAGTTAGCCTACCAATTCCCCTGACACTAGGGTCAATTTAACACGGCCAATGCACCTAACCCGAGCGGCTTTACACTGTGGAAGGAAACCGGAGCACCCGGAGGAAACCCACGCAGACATGGGGAGAACGTGCAAACTCCACACAGACAGTGACTCGAGGCTGGAATCGAACCTGGGTCCCTGGCGCCGGAGGTAGCAGTGCTAACCACTGTGCAGAAAATAACAAAAGTTAATCAACTCAAAATTATGAGGAGTTTGAAGGGAGAAAGCCGGGGAAAACTGTTTCCACTGCCAAGTGAACTGGTAACCAAATCGTAGATTTAAAATAAATAGAGGGGAAATTAGATTTTTTTTGGTAAGGATGTCTGGATTGCACTAACTGAAAGGTTGGAGCAAAGTAGGTTCGATGGAAAATTTCAAAAAAGCAATTGGTTGTGTACTTAAAAATATCAAATTTGCAGGATGACGGGGAATAAGCTGGGATGTGGAAATAAATTGGACAGCGCTTTCAAAGAGGCAACACAGGCAAGGCTACCCAGGCTGTCGCCGACTATTGTTTTACAATTGGCTTTTTGTAACGTTGGTTGAGGTGTTGGCCAGGACAGCAGAGAAACCTCCCCCACTCCTCTTCGAAAAAGGGGGAAAACTTTTACGTCCGCCTGATACGTGTTCAATGTCTCATCCGAAAGACGGCACTGTCAACAGTGCAGAGCTCCCTCAGTATTGTCAGCCCGGCCTACATAAAAATGTAACCACCTAACCCGCACATCTTTGGAGTGTGGGAGGAAACCGGAGCATCCGGAGGAAACCCACGCAGACACGAGGAGAATGTGCAAACTCCACAAAGACAGTGACGGCACGGTAGCACAGTGGTTAGCACTGCTGCCTCACAGCTCCAGGGACCTGGGTTCGATTCCCGGCTTGGGTCACTGTCTGTGGAGTTTGCACATTCTCCTCGTGTCTGCGTGGGTTTCCTCCAGGTGCTCCGGTTTCCTCCCACAGTCCAAAGATGTGCGGGTTAGGTTGATTGGCCATGCTAAAATTGCCCCTTAGTGTCCTGAGATGCGTAGGTTAGAGGGATTAGTGGGTAAATATGTAGGGATAAGGGGGTCGGGCTGGGGTGGGATTATGGTTGGTGCAGACCCGATGGGCCAAATGGCCTCTTTCTGCACTGTAGGGCTTCTATGATTCTTCTATGACCCAAGCCGGGAATCGAACCTGGGTCCCTGGCGCTGTGAGGCAGCAGTGCTAACCACTGTGCCACCGTGCCGCCCACAGTGGAGGCCACCTAGCAAATGGATGGATCATTTGTTTATTTAAAATACAATACGTGAACAGAAAGATGCGAGAAATATTCCGCATTGCTGCCTGACCTGCTGAACATTTCCAGCATCCAGGGGTTTATGTTTTAGATTTTCAGAGTCGACAGTGCTCTGATTTTCACCAAAAAAATAAAACCTGGAGTGAAAACGAGATTGAAAGCCGAGACTTAAAATGTAAATTTCCACTAATTTTTGTTCCCGCTTGAGTTAACAGTTTTGAGGGAAGGATTCATTTTCAGGAAGCCCATTTCAAGCCCCATCTTGTTGCTTCGAGCATTGCTCTACAGTGCAATCAGAACTAGCTGGAGTCTCTTGTGACCTTGCAGGTAATAAATTGCTCATTACCAACTGGGGCCTAGATAGATGTGTCTCCCATCCCACTCCAGTGATGACATTTGGCAAGACGTGGAGAATTGGTATTGATACCTGGGGCAGTCCTTTCTATATTCATAGAATGAGCAGGACGCAAAGTCTTTCGCATCTTAAGATTTTAAATTATACACTTTTTAAATTGTCGGTTGAGTGTGTATTGACATGAGCAGCCTCTGGTGACGTTGGAAGTCCTGAATTTGGGGGGAATTCTCTGGCCTCCCCCTCGGTGTTTTTCTCAGCGTTGGTGGACAGCGGGATCTTCTGTTCCTGCCGCTGTCAATGGGAACTCCCGTTGAAGCCACCCAATGCTGCTGGGAAAACTGCGGCAGAAATACGCCACCAGAGAATCCTGGTGGCGTGAAAGGCCGGAATTCTTCGGCCATTTTGTCTCGATGTGCTAGTGAGTGCCCCCCTCCCATCGCCTTCTGCATCCCAGAATTACAAACCCCATGATCCAAGGGCGCAAGAATTAGGAACAGCTGAGTAGGCCATTCGGCCGCTTTGATCCTGTTCTGCCAATCGTGGCTGAACTGATCATGGCCTCCACTCCACTTTGCGGTCTGCCCCGCCCCCTCCTCCCATAACCCTTGACTCCCACCTTGTCAATCAAAAATCTATCCATTCAACCTTTGAATATATTCAATGACCCAGCTTCCACCGCTTTCTGGCAAAGAGAATTCCTCAGACGAACCTCATTTCTGTTTTCATCATCAGACACTGAAAGTGCGACAGAGTCTCTCATCCTGCTCGCTTGCCCAGCCCTCGACGAAGCTACCTTAACTTTTGGAGTATCTATCTCCCAGGAGCGCATTTCCAATACAGGACAGGACTCAATGATCTTACTGTGGATTATTATTTGACGTTTTGCCTGTGACCCTAACCTGGATGGCGATGCCTTGTCCCCTCACTGAAGCTTTCCACCATTTGTCCAAGCAAAATTTTTACAGGGCAGTGTGAGCCTCACCAAATCTACCGGGCTCTCCTGTTCCCCGGCACCTTCTCCTCCTTTCAACAACTCGTCTTGTTACAGGCATGTTGTTTCTCCTTTAAAAATCTGCAATGGAGACCATTCTCCCACCACACCAACGCCATCCCACACCCCAAAGCTCCTCACTTGGAGTTTTTCCCCTGAGTTTTCATACTTCCTTCTCCCCCTCAAACTGTGCACTGAACAACACTTAATTTTCAATACTTTCAAATGCTATATCTGACTTGCCTCTCTTGTCTGAATTCATTGCAACCCTTGACCTCCCTACCCCTCCCCCACTATCTAAGCTTTCTACCCAAGTTAACGGCCACCCCTTTGACCTTACATTTTCTCACGGGTTCTCCACTCCTGACTGCGTGTCCCAACAGGCTGGGTGACGGGTCCACTGTGTGGGTAAAACATGCTTCCCCTTTTTGTGCGCTAGCTGGTTTCTCATTTTCAGCCTTATTCAGCTGGCTAGCAGCAATGTGAAAGAGAGAGCCAAGTGTGTCAGTCTCCCCGTCAGCACACATCTTCCCCAGCTCAAGTCCTAAGCTGTACCTCCTTGTGGTGACTCCTGGGAACCGGATCCCCTGTGGTGTCAGGTAAAGCTTCAGAGGGATTTGGAGCCCTCAGCCATGCAGTGTGGAGGCCCCCTGACACAATGCCACACGCCGGCACTCGTGAACCAAATTCTCAGCTTTGGGCAAGTAACTCCATTCCTGGTGGATACATCGTGTGGAGATGCCAGCGTTGGAATGGGGTGGGCTCAGTAAAAAGTCTCACAACACCAGGTTAAAGTACAACAGGTTTGTTTGGAATCACGCAGTTCCGCACGCATGAAGACAGCCTCAACCGGGATCTTGGGTTCATGTCACAATACGTGTTACCCCCACCATACTACCTGGGTTTGCAAAATCCTACTAACTGTCCTGGCTTGAGACAATTCACACCTCTTTAACCTGTGATTATCCCTCTCTCCACGCACACTGTCTGTACCTGTAAAGGCTTGATCAGTTGTAAAGACTCACATTCCAACCATTCTTCACATTCCAATCTATGATTACCTTGCAATTTGTCCTTTGCCTGTATATGCCATGTTTGTGAACCTACCTCCACTCACCTAACGTCGGAGCAGCGCTCTGAAAGCTTGTGATTCCAAATAAACCTGGTGGACTTTAACCTAGTGTTGTGAGACTTCTTATTGCGGATACATCAGGAAGGTTGAGAGCGAAGGAAAGTAAACCCAGAAACAAAATCTGGAGTGGAGTCCAACAATAGCCTCATGTCTAAACATGTCATCTTACCGAAAATTCCTCCCAGCGAGCCAATGTCAAAGGGAGTGCTTTGCATTTCTTTGAATCCTAGCAGAGAGGGCGGGGAGGTTGATCCCCACATTCACAGAAGAATGTAGGGGACAGCAGTTACATAGAATCATAGAATCCTACAGTGCAGAAGGAGGCCATTTGGCCCATCGAGTCTGCACCAACCACAATCCCACCCAGGCCCTTTTCCCGTAACCTCACATATTTACCCTGCTAATCTCCCTGACACGAAGAGTCAATTTAGCATGGCCAATCAACCTAACCTGCACATCTTTGGACTGTGGGAGGAAACCGGAGCACCCAGAGGAAACCCACGCAGACACGGGGAGAACGTGCAGACTCCACACAGACAGTGACCCAAGGCCGGAATTGAACCTGGGTCCCTGGCGCTGTGAGGCAGTGATGCTAACCACTGTTACGAGTGATGAGCCCAACTCGATTGAATAGGTGCTACGGGTTGGCTCTGATGGTGGGAATATCGGTTCCCGTGAGAATAGTTATCGCCCACATCAATTCCGGCGGTTACCAAAAAGTCAGAAGAGGAACAAAAATGTCAGCTGGCCAAGAAGCGAAGGCAGAGGTCAGTGAATCGGGCACCTTCTCAGCCCCACTATCTTCCTCAGCAGCAGGGACCACCTGAGAGCTCCTCAGCCCACCAGGCAATGCTTAAAACCCTGTTGACCACCATAGCGTAAATCATCATCTTACGAGACAGAAGGTTGCCAGTGCAAAAAATGATTCTGTTGTTGATCATTTGCCATCCAGTCTTGAATGAGATTAAGTTTCCTTGTGTAAAATACCCACACCCACACCTTGACAGTAACATAACACTATTGTCACCTAGAAACACTCTGTAAATAACTTCCTTGCGTTACCGCCACTGTCCTTTGTGAAACATTAATTATGAGAACTGTTTGGCTGGATTGACCTGTTCTATGTTGTCTATTTTCTCTTGCTCGCATTCTCTTGCACGCTCTCCTTTTCCCTCATGCACACAAGTTCACTCTCGTTCTCTCTCTCCCTTCTTACAAATTACATCCTGTGTGCAGCCATGTTGCTCAAAAGGAGATACCAATGAATTTCTTCAACTGAGGCAGGAAACCCCAGACTTCCAGATTACTCAATGCATGACAACTGCGGAAGAGATTCAACGGAACAATAGATGAGATTAAAGCAGACCCCATGGATGGAAGGTTATGGTTCAGGTCAGAAACCCCAAAATGTTTTATGGAGCCTGCCTGGATCATAAGTTTTGCGTCTTGAATTTGGCTAGAATAAGCATGATATGTATGATTCAAATGACCCACTAGGGAGCTTTTATCAAACAAAGTTTATTTAAGAATATAGTTAACATGTATAGTAAGAAAATTAGCAAGAATTTGTATCAATTACCAACAAGATACAAAGCAACCATTATAATGTATATTCCTTTTGGTTTGTTCCAATCAAACCAATCCCGTAAAAAAATATGCTTTTCACAGGTTTAACACAGTAAAGACTAATGCTCATGTGATACTGGACTTGAGTCCTTTGGATGAAGTCTGCAGTTCTCTGGGTAGACCCAGAACGGTTTGAAGTCAGAACAGCTTCCCAAAACACCAGGGACCCTAGGCAAGCCACCAACAGCTGATTTCCCCCCTTCAGAAAGGCAAGACCTTGCTCTCAGCTAACCAGCAGAATTTCCAAAAGCAGAGAGAGAGAGAGAGACTTAGCTTGCTATTCCTTCCAAAACTCAACTCTAACTGCAGCAAAACAGAAAATTGAGCCTTAAACCCACTGGAAAGGAAACAAAAACTTATTATTAAACTCGAAAGAGTGCAGAAAAGATTTACTAGGATGTTACCGGGACTTGATGGCTTGAGTTATAAGGAGAGACTGGATAGACTGGGACTTTTATCCCTGGAGCATAGGAGGCTTAGGGGTGATCTTATAGAGGTCAATAAAATAATGAGGTGCATAGATCAGCTAGATAGTCAATATCTTTTCCCAAAGATAGGGGAGTCTAAAACTAGAGGACATCCAGATTTTCTGGCCCTCAGTGCATGGAGAATCTGGGGCGTGGTTTGCGATGTCACTCTGGCGGAGTGGAGCCTGATAGAGGTGGGATGGCCGGCTCCACAGAGATCAGGGCGCCATCTGAAAAGGGCGGCCCGATCTGGAATCGAAACCAACCCCCACACACCTTAGTCCAACATGAATCTAACTATAGGTTTTACTCTTCCAGACATCGAAACATTAAATTAAAGCTATACCTTATTTCTAATGATTACCAAGACAAATATAAATCTCTTAAACTGCCGTTGTTTTCCTAAGACTGCTCAGATATCTGCACCAACCCTGCTCTTCATCACTCCACTATTGGTGGCCATATTTTCAACGGCCTAGGCGCTATGCTCCAAAATTCCATCCCTAAACCTCTCCGACTGCCTCCATCTCATTTTAAGATGCTCCTTAAAACTGACCCTGAGGACCAACTGTTTGATCTGCCCTAATGTCTACTTGCAAGGTTTGGTGTCACATTTAAAAGGGCATGAGAAACCAGTGGTCATATCTTTGGGGGTGGGGAGAAGGGAGGGTGCCCTCTGTGCATTGGCCTAAGATAGGGCCTCCCTTTCCCCTCCCACCTTCTCCCCTCAGCTGGCCAAACCCTCACTGCCCAACACCTGGGGTTTGCCTTTCTCCAGTACTCAGACGGGCATCTTCTTGAGGCTGGTTGCAGTCCCAGTGGTGCCGGCTAATGAGATCTTGCTGCTGCTGAGTCTGCTGGAGCTACTGGCCAGTCGGATTGGTCACTGGCTCCCAATGGTGGGATGTTCCTCCCCAGTGAGGGGGAGAAGTCCCACTGTGAGGCAACATAGGCCGCCCTCAGCACATTGTAGCTGACATAGCTTCTGGGAAGGTAGAGCTGTGCACACACCGTGCCCACCCCCACTATGCAGCCCACTAATCTTTTAAATTTGGAAATGCAGTTGGAAAAGGCCGTTAAAAATCAAATCACACATTGGGTCTTTGATTTTATACCAAAGGAATTAACATTGAATTAATACTTGGCTGGGCCACAGTTGAAATATTTGATAAAGGGTCATCTGGACTCGAAATGTCAGCTCTTTTCTCTCCTGACAGATGCTGCCAGACCTGCTGAGATTTTCCAGCATTTTCTCTTTTGGTTTCAGATTCCAGCATCCGCAGTAATTTGCTTTTATTTATGTTGGAGTATTGTATGCATTCTAACATTCCATTTGAGTAAGAGAGGCATGGATATCAGAAGAGTACAGCTGCAATACATACCAGAAATAGACTGATTTGATTTGATTTATTTTTGTCACATGTATTAGCATACAGTGAAAAGTATTGTTTTTTGTGCACTATACAAAGCATACCGTTCATAGAGAAGGAAATGAGAAAGTGCAGAATGTAGTGTTACAGTCATAGCTAGGGTGTAGGGAAAGATCAACTTAATGCAAGGTAGGTCCATTCAAAAGTCTTGCAGGGAAGAAGCTGTTCCTGAGTCAGTTGGTACATGACAAAGAAAATTACAGCACAGGAACAGGCCCTTCGGCCCTCCAAGTCTGCACTGACCATACTGCCTGACTTAACTAAAACCCCCTACCCTTCCGGGGACCATATCCCTCTATTCCCATCCTATTCATGTATTTGTCGAGATGCCCCTTAAAAGTCACTACCGTATCCGCTTTCACCACCTCCCCCGGCAACGAGTTCCAGGCACCCATTACTCTCTGTGTAAAAAATCTGCCTCGTACATCTCCTTTAAACCTTGGCTGGCACACCTTAAACTTGTGCCGTCTAGTAATTGACTCTTCCACCCTGGGAAAAAGCTTCTGACCTCAAAAGACCTCAGACTTTAGTATCTTTTTCGCGAGGGAAGAAGTGGAAGAGAGTACATCTGGGATGGATGGGTTCCTTAATTAGCTGCTTAATAATCTAGCTGCTTTGCTGAGGCAGCGGGAAGTGTAGACAGAGTCAAATGGTGGGAGACTGGTTTGCGTGATGGATTGGGCTACATTCACTTTTGTAGTTTTTGTAGTTTGTGGAAGTCTTGGGCCGAGCAGGAGCCACACCAAGCTGTGATACAACCAGAAAGAATACTTTCTATGGTGCATCTGTAAAAGTTGGTGAGAGTCGATATTCACGAAGAATGACTTGACCAGAAATGAGTTGTTCCACTAAAAGAAAGTAGCAGGGATGAAATCATATTTTCCCTAATGATAAAAGGTTTTAAGAGAATGTCACATGCAAAGTCACTTGGATTGGTTGACTGATTGGGAACAAGCTTGCGTGGTTCTCAAAGAGGCGATGGTTCTCAAGGAGGCGATGGCCTAGTGGCATTATCGCTAGACTATTAACCCAGAAGCTCAGCTAATGTTCTGAGGACCTGGGTTCGAATCCTGCCAAGGCAGATGGTGGAATTTGAATTCAATAATTTTTTTAAAAATCTGGAATTAAGAATCTACTGATGATTATGAAACCATTGTCGATTGTCAGAAAAACCCATCTGATTCACTAACGTCCTTTAGGGAAGGAAATCTGCTGTCCTTACCTGGTCTGACCTACATGTGGCTCCAGAGCCACAGCAACATGGTTGACTCTCATTGTGAAGAGCAACTAAGGATGGGCAATAAATGCTGGCCCAGTCAGCAACGCCCATCTCCCACGAACAGAAAAGAAAAACTTGAAGAGTTTGTGCGGTGCAATGGAAATTGGAAGAAATTTTTTGAAAACGGAATATTTCAACTGCGAGTGGCCACTGAGGCAGAAACTGGAACTGGAACAGTTCAAAGGGAATTGGATAGTCATTTTAAAACGGGAATATGAAAGGGAGCAGAGAGGAACTGAGGTGAAAAGAAGTTCAATTTGAAGAACTCGGGTATCAGTACAGGCCTGGTGGACAAGTGATCTCCCTCGATATAATTTTGTGTGAGGCTATTTGAATGGATCAAAAATTCCTTTTGCTAGAATCATAGAATCCCTACAGTGCAGAAGGAGGCCATTTAGCCCATCGAGTCTGCACCGACCACAATCCCACCCAGGCCCTACCCCTGGGGATCTGGGTTCAAATCCCGCCAAGGCAGATGGTGAAATTTGAATTCAATAATTTTTAAAATCTGGAATTAAGAATCTACTGATGATCATGGAACCATTGTCAATTGTCAGAATTTGTTTCTGGATTAATAGTCTAGCGATAATACCACTAAGCCATCGCCTCCTTGTAAGTGATAGGCTCTTTGAGAACCACGCGAACTTGTTCCCAATCAGTCAACCAATCCAATTGACTTGGCATGTAACATTCTCTTAAAACCTTTTATCATCTGGGAAAATATAATTTAATTCCTGCTGCTTTCTTTTGGTGGAACAACTCATCTACCCTAACTACTCCCCCTGACATTTAAGGGGCAATTTAGCATGGCCAATCCACTTAACCCGCACATCTTTGGACTGTGGGAGGAAACCAGAGCACCCGGAGGAAACCCATGCAGACACGGGGAGAATGTGCAAACTCCACACAGACAGTGACCCAAGCTGGTAATTGAACCTGGGTCCCTGGCGCTGTGAGGCAGCAGTTCTAACCATTGTGCCACCATTATGCTGTTTGTCGTGGGCACCTTTAAAAGAAAATCAGTGTCTTTCAAAGCGATTCCTTGTTTATGAAGCACTTTGGAAAGGTTTCTGAAAAATGTGCGATTATGGCAATATGCCCATGAAAGCTCCTTTCTCTTTCCTGTGCGTCCAATTGGCAAAGGTCCGATCAGATTAAAATATTCCCAATCCTCAAAGAGGATTTGAGTGTCAGAAAGTGGCACCAATACAAGATAGCGCTGTCAACTTAACTTTCAAAGATTCTGCCAGTGCAGCTCATTGAGTTCTACCCAGTATTTCTAGATTCGAGGGAAAGATCCTTGCAACACCAGAACCATTGAAGGAGGTCGCAAATAATTTGCAAGGAATTTAATGAACTGTCTAAAATTACACACGCTGCCGTGACTGGCGCAATCAAATGAATGACCTTTCGTGTATTGTGTGATTTCAATTGCTAAACTGCAACTTGATACTTTTACCCTCCACAAGAGTAGTTTCAGGTCTTGTCATTTGAACCAATTTCCTTAACTTTGCATTGCGTAATTAAACATCTATGTATTAGTAATCCTGTTATTTAGCAACGCTAATTCTATAGCTGTGGGGTCTCAGCTCATTCAGTCAGAGAGGGTAAACCAAGCATAATTAAAGCTTTCCTCTCTGAAGCTAAACTCTCCTGACCCTTTTATCGATGCAAAACAGACAAGCAAAGGTGGGTAAATGGAATTAAGGACAGATCAGCCATGGTCTAATTGAACGTATATGAAATGGGAATTCAGTCCCTCGAGCCAGCCCCGCCATTCAATCCAATCAGAGCTAATCTTCTTCCTCTCTTCCACTTTCCTGCCCACTCTTTATATTCCTTGATTCCCTGAAGAGATCAAAAATATATCTACTTCAGTCTTTAATATACTCAACCGCAGAGCATCCACAACCATCGAAGTGAATAAGTTTCTTCTCATCTCAGTCCCAAATGATTGGCCCTCTTTGTCCTTAGGCTGTGCCCCCTTGTTCCAGATTCCTTAGCCAGGAGAATCAGCCTCTCAGTGCCTTACCCGTCAAACCCCTTCAGCATCTTGTACGTTTCAAATAGAACCCCTTCCTTTCTTCTAAACCCTGAAGCATATCGGCACGAGTTACTTGTGAGACAGTATTGTGTGCAAGAGAGATGTCAAGGCCTTGGAGAGGGTGCAGGGAGAGTTACTAGAATGGTACATGGATAGAGGAGAAAAGCAATACAGCTCATCAGTTAGATAATGACACTTCTCTTAACTTCATCTGTCCATCTTGGATTCGTAACCATAACACCTTTTGCCGAAGAAAAATCTTATCAGTCTTGGTTTTGAAATTTTCCATTGGCCATCCTCAGCTGTGCCTGATGAGCCTGGATGAATGCAGCTCATCTAACAAGAAGCTCCACACCATCCAGAACAAAGCAGCACCCCCCCCCCCCCCGTTCAGTACCCATCCACCATGCTAATCAGTCACTCCCTCCATCAACGACGCACAATGGCAGCAATGTGTACCACCTCCCAAGGTGCACTGCAGCAACTCGCCAAGGCTCCTTCGACGGCACCTCCCAAAACAGATAGGGGAGGCGATGGCCGAGTGGTATTATCGCGAGACTATTAGTCCAGAAACTCAGCTAATATTATGGGGACCTGGGTTCGAATCCCACCACGGCAGATGGTGGAATCTGAATTCAATATTTTAAAAAATCTAGAATTAAGAATCCACTGATGACCATAAAACTATTGTCGATTGTTGGAAAAACCCATCTGGTTCACTAATGTCCTTTCGGGAAGGAAATCTGCTGTCCTTACCTGGCCTGGCCTACATGAGACTTCAGAGCCTGTGGTTGATTCTCAAATGCCCTCGGGCAACTCAGGATGGGCAATAAATGCTGGCCCAGCCAGCGACGCCCATGTCCCATAAATGAGTTTTTTTTTAAAACTACCTGGTCAAAACCCATCCCATCTTGGAAATTGATCACCATTCCTTCATTGTTGCTGGGTCAAAATTCTGGAACTCTGCACCACATAGATTGCAGTGGGTCAAGAAGATGGATCCCCTAAATCTGCTTAAGGGCAATTGGAAATGGGCAATAAATACTGGCCTTGACAGTAACGCTCACATCCCATGAATGAATAATAAAAAAAAAGCTTATTGCAGAGATGTTTAGATTTCCATTGCCCTTCATATGATTATATACGAGGGACAAGGGATTTTAGTTCTGTGGGGAGACGAGATAAATTGGGATTGTTCTCCTTAGAGCAGAGAGGTTTAAGAGAAGACTGATTGAAGTGCTGATGATTATGAGGGGTTTAGGTAGAGTAAATAAGGAAACAAAAACAGAAAAGACTGGAAAATCTCAGCACGGCTGACAGCATCTGTGGGGAGAGAATAGAGCCAATGTTTCGAGTCTGAATGACCCTTTGTCAGAGCAGGTTATCTGATAAATTCCCCAGCTCTGACGAAGGGTCATCCAGACTCGAAACTTTGGCTCTATTCTCACCCCACGGATGCTGTCAGACTCGCTGAGATTTTCCGTCATTTTCAGTTTTTGTTTCAGATTTCCGCATCTGCAGTATTTTGCTTTTAGCTTGGTAAATAAGGAAAGCTGCTTTCACTGGCAGAACGTTTGGTAACATAAGAATATGATGTAAGGTAATAGATGAAAGGATATGATGGAAGTTATGGTGATCTGGAATGCACTGGCTGAAAGGATGATGGAATCAAATTCAACAGTAACTTTCAAAAGGGAGTTAGACATGTACTAGAGAAGGAACAATTGGCAGGGCTGGAGAATGACAAGCGGAGTGGGATTAATTGGCTGGATCTTTCCAAGAACTAGCACAGGCATGGTGGCCTGAATGGCCTCCTTTCAGTGCGGAATAATTTTATGAAAAAATTAGTAGTTTCACTTCAGCTTGTTTCACTGTGCCAGTGGTTAGCACTTCTACCTCACAGCGCCAGGGACCCTTGGGTCACCGTCTGTTTGGAGTTTGCACATTCTCCCCGTGTCTGCGTGGGTTTCCTCCGGGTGTTCCAGTTTCTTCCCACAGTCCAAAGATGTGCGGGTTGGGTGGATTGGCCATGCTAAATTGCCCCTTAGTGTCAAGGGGACTAGCTACGGTTATGAGGATAGGGGCTGGGTGGGATTGTGGTCGGTGCAGACTCGATGGGCCAAATGGCCTCCTTCTGCACTGTAGGATTCTATGATTTTAAATCCACAATGGACTGCCTCCAGAAGCATGGGGGGGGGAAATCTGACAAATTCCCCAAAAGGTTAGCTATCTTTTCTCTTGCTTGAGGCTGCCTTGTGTACAATGTTATCATTTTCTGCCTGTGATGTATTTGCAATAGTTGAATTCCAAAGTTGCCAGAGGATTGAGACTGTTTCTTCACAGTTGCGAATCGTGATCACGTTTTCATGGAAGGGTAAAGAAAAGTTGAGGCGCAGGCTGATGAAGACTTGGAGCTTGCCACAGTAAGTGCCGCCTGATTAACAGTATGATCTCCTTTGTGTCTCCTGGCTGCTGCCGTCTGCAGGACATGCAAATCGAACGAGAGAGAAGCAATTACAATATCTCGGGTGGCTGCACCTCCTTGGCCGTGGTGTTTCTAATGGGCAAGTTCTATGTAGCAAATGCTGGGGACAGCAGGTAGGACCAATTTTGCAAGCTTTGTCTCTCTCACCTTCAACGGTAAATGTGACACAGAGGTTTTGTGGCAAAGACGGTGTTGCTCACTCATTGTCAAGCAGTGCGATCTCATCTAGTCTCAAACAGACAAAATAGTGTGGGTGCAATTTTAACCTGACTGCCCGTCGGGAAGCTGATAGGATTTGATGCCAACATTGAGCATCAATAGAGATAATGTCAACCTGAGTATAAAAACCAACATTCAACAATGGTTTTCCCGTTGGATGAGTTGGGTTAAAATTACCCTTTTAAAACTTGGTCAGTTGGCATTCTTTGTATTTTTCCCTCCATGCAGTTAGCAAAGGAAAGAAAAAGCAATGGCATCAGTGAAACCTCTAAATGGTGGAGATTGTATTTTAGCTGAGCTCAAGACAAGACGAAGAGAAAGTTGAAAATATTTCATATTTAGTGATGCTGTTTTAATTATCCACGTTCAAGTTGGCTGATGCATTGCAGCCATAAATGCCCCCAGCGGAGAATTATAATTGCCCTCTTGAGGTGTATATCACTTTTCCTGAAACTTTTATTTACCAGGCTGAATTTGGCACAGTGGTTAACACTGGGGCCTCACAGAGTCTGCACGTTCTCCCCATGTCTGCGTGGGGTGCTCCGGTTTCCTCCCACAGTCGGAAAGACGTGCTGATTAGGTGCATTGGCCGTGCTAAATTGTCCCTCAGTGTACCCGAACATTCGCTGGATTAGGGGATTTTCACAGTGACTTCATTGTGGTATTAATGTAAGCCTACTTGTGACTAATAAATAAATTTTTTATACACATTTGCAGATTTGTAATTGTGATATTTTGTGACGGTGTAAACTGGATGATTTGGCAGCCCATTTAACGTGTTTTTTTTATTAGCGTCATAAGCATGCTTACATTAACACTGCAATGAAGTTATTGTGAAAATCCCTCTGTCTCCCCGATTTTTATTTTTTTGTTTCCATTTGACTCGCTAATGCCCGGTTTACACTTTCCCAAAAGTCAACATTACCGCCGCTGAGTGCAGAAGTTCAATAAATCTAATTAATCCGTTGCTGAGATGGATTCCATGAGTTGAGATGTCAATTTCTGACTTTATTATATGTTCCAGTCATGAATTGTGACTCTGTAGACAAGAGGGGATTGTGAAAAGCTCTCGTTTGCACTCCATAATGAGGACTCTATATTTGTGTGTGCTGAGTGCCTCGATGTATATTACAGCACTGTACCCCCACCCCCATATTTTAATGCTAAATTAATATTACACATAGATGAATTATTTGCTTAAGGAATGATTTATACTGGAGAGTTTTTGGAGGCCGTATTCCAGAGACAGAAGATTATGAAAAGGCAATTCAGTGACTCTCCAGGGAGGCCTTGCGATTTGAACCCTTGGAATGCAGTTTAGAAGTTAAATCATTCAAAAACTGACTAGTGTTGCTAATTGTGTGGTCGTGTTTAACTGCCTCATTTACAATTCTATTTGAAAGCCTGTTAAAGTGACTATTCCTGAGAATATTAAAGCCCTTTAAAGTGTCTTGGCCTACCAGAATGGGTGAAATATATATCCTGAATTTGAATGTGATGCCATTAAAATGTTCAAGATGCTTGCAAAGACCAAAGAAGTGTTGGGTAGCCAATTGCCAGAACATGTTGGTTTATCTGTGAACAAGGGAACATAGGAATTAGGAGCAAGCACAGGTCATTTGGCTCTTGAGTTCAGTCATGATTCTACTGAATGGTGGAGCAGGATTGATGGGCTGAGTGGCCTACTGCATCCCCTCATTCATATGTTTGTATCTTGGTCAAAACTGCTCCGCAATTAAGTAAGATCATGGCTGGTCTGGTTGAGATCTCGGGCGGGATTTTCCAGCTGTGCTTACTCCCCAAAATTCCGCCCGAGATCAAGGGACCTTTGCATGGCCCGCTACAATTCCCATGGCAGGCGGGACGGGAAAATCCTGCCCCTCAACTCCACTTTCCTGACTGCCCCCCATTACCTTGGAATTCACTTAGAAACCCTACAGTACAGAAGGAGGCCATTCGGCCCATTGAGTCTGCATCCTAGCCCCGTAACCCCACATATTTACTCCGCTAATCCCTCTAACCTATGCATCCCATGACACTAAGGGGAAATTTAGAATGGCCAATGCACCTATCCCACACATCTTTGCACTGTGGGAGGAAACCGGAGCACCCAGAGGAAACCCACACAGACACAGGAAGAATGTGCAAACTCCACACAGACAGTGACCCAATCCGGGAATTGAACCCGGGTCCCTGGAGCTGTGAGGCAACAGTGCTAACCGCTGTGCCACCATGCCGCCCCTTGATTCCTTTTTTTTGTCAAGCATCGACTTAACTCTGCCTTGAAAATATTTTGAAATCCAGCCTCCACTGCTTTCTCGGGAAGAGAATTCCACACCCCAATGACGCCTTGAGAGAAAATAGTTCTCCCTTCCTTTTTAAAAGGGGGACCCACTTATTTTTAAACTGTTTCCCCCAGTTCTAGTCTTGTCCACAAGAGGAAACTTCCTCCCAGTGTCCACCCTGTGAAGTCCCCTCAGGATTGTATATACTTCAATAAGATCATCACTTATTCTCCTAAACTCCCAAGTAGGCCCAACCTGTTCAACTAGATAGCTAATTGGCATTCACCTGAGATCTTTTAACTTCTTTATTAAGAAATTGCCGCAGGGATGTGGGAGAACACTTGACTTGTATCACTGAGAATTTGTAGCGGAATATTTATTACATGAGTGGAATTATGTAGAGTTGGGAGTGAGTAATGGTAAGTGGGAGTAAATAATAATGGAAGCTTCTTTTGGCAATAGATCCTTAAACAATAAAATCAAAACTGCCGTGTCTGAAACACTGACACTATATCTGAAGCCAGGGACTGCATAATAAGATTTAAATGAGCATCCCTTGCTAACAGAGAGGAGAGTCTGTCAAGTTGCTTGTATGTTTAGTTCCTTGCGTATTGGCAAAAATGTTCTGTTTTGCACTTATTGCAGCTATAGTGCACACTCCCAATTAAGTTTTAATCGTTGATTGGTTAACTTTTGCAGTTTGTGTTCTCCGGAGCTATTGATGTAGTCAGGTGCATTGAAGACTAGGGAATTAGCCAGAAAGAAGCCAGCAGCTCCAAGAGGAGTCCATCCAATTTTCTGTCTCTCTGATGTAATGGATGACAAAATTGGGTGGCCTGGCTTCCAGATATACACTGTTCTCCACCCAATTTTCTTGTATTCACTAGTCCAAGCACAGGGACCAGAAGAATCTGCTCCCTCGTCAGATGATGTGATGGTGCCATGCAGTCCCACACTTCCAATGCATCCACTTTCATCGTACAAGTTTATAAAACTTATGAACTTATGGGGCTGCACGATGGCACAGTGGTTCGCACTGCTGCCTCACAGTGGCAGGGACCCGGGTTTTATTCCCTACTTGGGTCACTGTCTGTGTGGAGTCTGCACATTCTCCCCGTGTCTGCGCGGGTTTCCTCTGGGCGCCCCGGTTTCTTCCCACAGTCTGAAAGATATACTGGTTAGGGTGCATTGGCCATGCTAAATTCTCCCTCAGTGTTCCCGAACTGGCGTTGGAGTGTGGTGACCAGTGGATTTTCACAGTAACTTCATTGCAGTGTTAATGTAAGCCTACTTGTTACTAATAAATAAAATGAATTTGGCTGGAAAATTGGGCGGGGATCCTGGATTCAGGATTCAATCCTGGACCGGGGAGCGGCGCGGGCTTGGAGGGCCGAAGGGCCTGTTCCTGTGCTGTATTGTTCTTTGTTCTTTGAATGTAAATATAAGTTCATCGAATTCCTACAGTGCAGAAGCAGGTCATTTGGACCATCGAATCTTCACCGACTATCCGACAGAGCACTTTACAGGCCCACCCCCCCATCCCTGAAAGCCCGCATATTTACCGCACTAATCCCCCTAACCTGCATTTCTTGGGACACTAAGGGACAATTTAGCTAATCCACCCCACCTGCACATCCTTGGATTGTGGGAGGAAACCGGATCACCCAGAGAAAACCCACGCAGACATGGGGAGAACGTGCAGACTCCGCACAGACAGTGACCCACGCCGGGAATCGAACCCGGGTCCCTGGCACTGTGAGGCGACAGTGCTAACCACTGTGCCACCGTGTCGCATGATATGATAGTTAGCCTGAACTAGGTTTTCTTTGTCACATCGTGAGAGTTTAAGGAAGCTACATCTGTTTTTGCATTTGCGCTTTCTCCCGAACATCACTGGGTCCTCCAGATTCTCCTACTTTATATAAATATTCCAATTTGTTCCATTTCAGGGCCATTATTGTTCAAAATGGCGAAGTCATTCCAATGTCTTCAGAGTTCACACCAGAGACTGAACGACAGAGACTTCAGTACTTGGTAAGTGAATATGAGAGTAATACAGTGGGTTCACACAACACATTATCACATGAAAAGTTGACTAAAAAGTTAATTGCATTTTTCTGGCTTTGTAAAATGGTGCACTGGGAATGCAAATTTGTATTTTGCAATTTTTTGAGTTACTTTTAGGAAGTTTGCATTGAGTTTCTTTTCATTCGGGTTTCAAGTTAACTTATTTTATGAATAGCAACCAGGCTGTCGCTTCAGTATTGCAGCGGGGAAGTATTCGCTGGAATTCTACCACCCCGCCCACCACGGGAATCGGAGCGGGCGAGGGGTGGACAACGGGAAGGTCCATTGACCTTGGGTGGGATTTTCCAATTACAGGTCAAGCGAGGCCGCCCATTGTGTTGTTGGAGGTGCTGTCATTTGGAAGAGATGTCGAGCCAAGGCCCGCCCTTGTTGGATGTCCCAGCAGTATTTAAAGAAAAAAAGGAGTTGTTCGGTATCCTAGCTGGCCTTGTTCTTCCATTCAGTACCACCATCAGAAACTGATTTAACTTGATCCAGTGGACAACTTAAATACCTTTGCACCATTTGTAATGACCATTCTGAAATGTCGGTAACGTTTCTCTGACTGTACTGAAGCACCTCAAGAGTGCAACATGATGTATGGAGAGAATCTGAATGTTATTGGACTTTGTGTGGTGGCCATTTTGAAATGTTTGCAATGTTCTTTCAGATATTTAACGAGTAAAGTATATTTTTGCAAAACAAAATGTGTGTCACTGGCTGGGTTTCTTACCCATCCATAATTCCCTTGAACAGAGTGGCTTGCAAGACCATTTCAGAGAGCAGTTAAGGGCACTGCTGTGGCTCTGGAGTCACATGTAGGCCAGACCAGGTAAGGACGGCAGATTTCTTTCCTGAAGGGATATTAGTGAACCAGATGGGTTTTTACAACAATTGATAATGATTTCATGGTCATGGTTAGACTTTTAATTCCAGATTTTCTTTTTAATTGAATTCAAATTTCACCATCTGCTGTGATGGGATTCAAACCTGGGTCACCAGAGCATTACCCTGGGTCTCTTGATTAGTAGCCCAGTGACAATACCGCTCCTCCACCACCTCCCCTTGACCATTCATTTCATTTCCTCTCTGTGAGACAATGCTGTTTGCAAATAGGGATTCTCTATTTGCCTAGATGGCAATGAACACACTCCCAAGAATAATCTTCGGACATTGGACGTAAGGTACTGCACTATATAACAATGCAGCACGGTAGCACAGTGGTTAGCACTGCTGCCTCACAACGCCAGGGACCCGGGTTCGATTCCAGCTTGGGTCACTGTCTGTGTGGAGTTTGCACATTCTCCCCGTGTGTGCGTGGGTTTCCTCCGGGTGCTCCGGTTTCCTCCCATAGTCTGAAAAACATGCTAGTTAGGTGCCTTTACCCGAACAGGCGCCGTAGTGTGGCGATTAGGGGAATTTCACAGTAACTTTATTGCAGTTTTAATGTAAGCCTGTGACTAATATGACTAATAAATAAACTTAAAAATTAACTTAATGCAACCATGTCGCATCAAGCGTGGCTCAATTAGTAACACTCTTACCACTGATTCAGTTTCAGATAAGATGTTGAACCCAGAGCCCTGTCTGCTCCGTCAGGTGGACACAAGAGATACCTTGGCATTATTTTGAAGAAGAGCATGGGAGTTTTCCCCGGTGTCCTGATCAATATGTATCCCTCAATCAACATCACAAAAACAGCAGATTGTCTGGTCAGGGGAGCACAGCGGCACAGTGGTTAACACTGCTGCCTCACAGCGCCAGGGACCCGGGTTCGATTCCAGCCTCAGGTCACTTTCTATGTGGAGTCTGCACGTTCTCCCCATGTCTGTGTGGGTTTCCTCTGGGTGCTCCGGTTTCCTCCCACACTCCAAAGATGTGCAGGTTAGGTTCATTGGCCGTGCTAAGTTGCCCCTTAGTGTCCCAAGATATGTAGGTTAGGGGGATTACTGGGGTACGTATGTGGGGTTACAGGGATAGGGCTTGGTTAAGACGCTCTGTCAGAGAGTTGGTGGAGACTCGATGGACCAACTGGCCTCCTTCTGCTCCGTAGTGATTCTATGACCCAAGTTCGATTCCCGGCTTGGGTCACTGTCTGTGTGGAGTCTGCACGTTCTCCCCGTGTCTGCGCGGGTTTCCTCCGTGTGTTCCAGTTTCCTCCCGCAATCCAGAGATTGGGAGGGTTGGTCATGCTAAATTGCCCCTTAGTGTCCAAAGATGTGCAGGTAGGGTGAATTGGGAAATAGTCTATTTGAACACTATCCAATTGAATATTCAATTTCTGTAAATGTAATGGGACCAGCAGGAAACAAAACTCTGATCAGCCTAAATTGCACTATGGGTCAACTTAACACTCCCAACAATGAGCCACGTGGCAAAGTTACAGCTCTCAATCAATATCTGTACTTCATTCCAGCACAACTCCCCACCTGGAAGGATAGAAGCATTTATCCTCGTGTGTCAGGATAAAAATATATTTGGGCCCAGTTCCTTTGGCTGTTCGTTCAACTAAAGCCGCAATCTGTTCACTTAACAGTTAACCAGAGAAAGAAACGTCATACAAGCAAACGTGTTGGCCCCTACGTTATGACTGAAATGCACGGTATCATCCTGGTTGTTATTTTGAACTGGTTTGTTCTGGGTATAATGAAAGAAGGGCAGACTGAAAGCTAGGTGGCAGCATACTCACTTGCTACCCATTGTCGAACTCTACAGCCCAACAGAATGTTGCTGCTCTCTGACACAATCACGGAATTCAGTGCTGGATTTCTCCCTCCGCTGTCAGACAAGGAACATTTATGGCATGATTTGATCTTGATGCCATTCCTGTAGGTTTTTGTAGTGTAACGGCCACGGTTCTATGATCACAAACTTGGCAATTAAAAAAAAAATCTCATTATCCTCATATCTTTGCCTGGCCTCACGCCTCCCCATCTCTAATCCCCTCCAGCAGTGCAACCCTATGAGATCTCTGCTCACCTCTGGCGCGACCTGATTTTCGTTTTTACATTCATTTATGGGGTGTGGGCACCGTTGGCTAGACCAGCGTCTATTTCCCATTCCTAGTTGCCCTTGAGAAGGTGGTGGCAAGCTGCTTCCTTGAACCGCTGCAGTCCTGGAGGTGTCGGTCCACCCGCAATACTGTTGAGGAGGGAGTTCTGTCAATGGCAGTGCTTTCAGTTAATAAGGTCCCATCTCTGGGAATCCCCTTCGTAAACTGCTCTGCCTCTCTATCACTCTCTCCTCCTTTGAAAATATCCTTAAAGCCCGTCCTTTTGACCAAGCTTTTGGTCATCTGTCGTATTAACTTCCTTTATGTGACTAGGTGTCAAATTTTGTTTCGTAAAACTTCTGGGAGGTTTTACTGTAGTGGAGGTTATACACTAGTGGCATTTAAGGGGCAACTAGATGAATACATGAATAGGATGGGAATGGAAGGATATGGACTCCGTAAGTACTCTCAATTTTAGTTTAGGCAGGAATCATGAACTGCGCAGTCTTGGAGGACCGAAGGTTCCTGTGCTGTACCTTTCTTTGTTCTTTGAAGGAGCTGTAGAAATATAAATTGTTGTTGAAGTTTTGATTCTTTAAGAGGGCTACTGTGGCAAATTGTGAAACTGGCCAATTATGGACTGGTGGCATATGATCACCATCACCTTTCCAAGGGCAACTAGGGATGGGCAATAAATGCCAGTGACGCCCATGTCCCATGAATGAATACCGGTCGCATAGCACATGGTTCACTCAGTACCTTCTGAAATCAGCTGGAGGATAGTTTCTCCAAAGTCTAAACAATAGTGTAACAAACCCAGTCGGCTCTCACTAGAGTCTGGTGAGCCTCTTGGTGGTGGCGCAGTGGGTATTGTCGTTGGACTAGTAATCCAGAGACTCAGGATAATGCTTTGGGGACCCAGGTTCGAATCCCACCACGGTAAATGGTGAAATTTGAATTAAATACACAATCTGGAACTAAAAATATTGACCATGAAACCATCACCAATTGTTGTAAAAACCCATCTGGTTCACTAATATCCTTTAGGGAAGGAAATCTGTCATCTGTAACTGGTCTGGCCTACATGTGACTCCAGATCCACTGCAATGTGGTTGACTCTTAAATGCTCTTTGAAAGGGCCTAGCAAACCTCTCACTTCAAGGACAATTAGGGATGGGCAATAAATGCTGGCCCATCCAGTGATGCCCACATCCCATGAATGAATAAAAAAACAAGGCTTGACCTGCAGCAGCCTGACAATCATATACAGAGAATCATATCCATCATCCAGTTCTGTCATGAACATCCCTATCCACCAATATCCTGACCCACCAGAGCATGAGGAAGAATAGCATTAAGTACATTTGTAGCCTTGGATTGCATCTGGAACCCACAAAGCCTCAGCTGAGATATGCCTCGGACACGTGTTACTGTTATTTCATTGCCCCTGGGTCAATATCCTGGAATTCCCTACCTCACGTCAATGTGGCAGCATCATCACCATATGGACTGCTGTAGTTCAGGAAGAAATCCAGTTACTGCCCTTCGAGCAATTAAAGATGAACAGTAATTGGTACCTTAATGGAATCATCCAGTTGTGAATTTTACTAAAACTGAAGTAAGGTAACACTTTTTGGATGGGTAATATTTTTAGTACTTGACAATAACGAAATAGGAGTAAAGTGCAAATACATGTTAATTTTTGTTGGGGAAATCTTTGGTACATCAAGTATTTATGGTGGATTTGGGAGATGTATGCATTTTACAAGGTACAGTTGCCCTGGTTTATTAGCTAAATGCCTCAAAGTGAGATAGAAATTGATTTGTGATTATTATTCGCACCATTCTTTTACATCTACATGTACACTCAATCACGATGAGAAATGACTCATGAAACACTTTATAAATCCTTAACCCATCTCCCTGAGCAAAACACTACCTCTCTGAATGTGGCTTCTTGTAAGGCATTGGGCTAGGTAAATTGCCATCCGCTGTAAGTCAGCTGATTTTAGTATTTAATCCTTTCCTGCGTTTGGGTGACTTGCTTTAGGTTTCTCCTTCATCAGACTGAATCGAGCAATGATGAGGCTGTGACATCTTCCCGTAGGTGTAACCACGTAAACCTCTGTTTATCATGGAAATGATAACAAGCACCCAGAGCAGAGTGGAAGAAATGTGGTGGGCAGTGTGAATACGAGAACTGAAGACTCCTCAGTCTGGAAGGCGTGCTGGTTAGGGTGCATTGTCCATGCTAAATTCTCCCTCAGTGTACCCGAACAGGCGCCGGAGTGTGGCGACTAGGGGATTTTCACAGTAACTTCATTGCACTGTGAATATAAGCCTACTTGTGACACTAATAAATAAATTTTAAATAATGCTTCGAGGACAATTGTTACTGAGCCCATGTTGGTAAACCGGCGTAATTGGGTGGCAGTAATATTTTGCAACCTGCCCCGATTTTACTCTCCTCTGGAGTCACCAGAGAGGAATGTTGGGCATCTTGTAAAACCAGCTTCCGCTTGATCTCGTGGGCATCCTGCCTGGCGAGTTGGATCAAAACGATCCACTTTATGTCCGACCTGACCTGGCCTGTGACACACAGTAACTTGGACGGCATAGTGGCACAGTGGTTAGCATTGCTCTATCACAGTGCCTGGGACCCGAGTTCGATTCCCGACTTGGGTCACTGTCTGTGTGAAGTCTGCACGTCCTCCCTCTGTCTGCGTGGGTTTCCTCCGGTTTCCTCCCACAATCTGAAAGACAGGCTGGTTAGGTGCATTGACCGTGCTAAATTCTCCCTGTAAAAGAAAAAATTATTTATTATTAGTCACAAGTAAGGCTTACATTAATTAACACTGCAATTAAGTTACTGTGAAATTCCCCGAGTCTGGATCAATGCACCTAACCAGCACGTCTTTCAGACTGTGGGAGGGAACCGGAGCACCCGGAGGAAACCCACGCAAACACAGGGAGAACGTGCAGACTCTGCAGACATGGCCCAAGCCGGGAATCGAACCTGGGCCCCTGGCGCTGTGAGGCAGCAGTGCTAACCACTGTACCATATCCGAAAGGTGCCGGAGTGTGGCGACTAGGGGATTTTCACAGTAACTTCATTGCAGAGTTGATGTAAGCCTACTTGTGACACTAATAAATAAACTTAAAACCTGTCTGCAACTCACCCTAAGAGCTGGGAAGATAGGGAGTGGGATAGCTTGATCACCAGGATGATAGGGAGTGGGATAGCTTGATCTTGGTTTCAGATAAAGCTCGGCACAACATCGTGGGCCGAAGGGCCTGTTCTGTGCTGTACTGTTCTATGTTCTATGTAAGATCTCAAGAGCAAGAGTGGGTGCAGGCTAGTGGCGTTGCAATGTAAAAGCACATTTTCTCTCCCACAGCTAGTTTTCTTTTCTCCCTGCAGGCTTGTTTGCAGCCACATTTGTTGGGAAACGAATTCACCCATTTGGAATTTTCCAGGAGAG
This sequence comes from Mustelus asterias, assembly GCF_964213995.1. Taxonomy (NCBI): domain Eukaryota; kingdom Metazoa; phylum Chordata; class Chondrichthyes; order Carcharhiniformes; family Triakidae; genus Mustelus; species Mustelus asterias. The sequence goes on from NC_135809.1 coordinate 11,274,373, forward strand.
TGCAGCGCAAAGAACTTGGGAAGAGAATGCTCTTCCGTGATTTTAATATGACTGGCTGGTAAGAACATGACTCGGAAGGGAATTGAATGGGTTTTGTGAAGCCTTGCTATCTTGGATTTTTGCTGATGTATTAAATTGTTGCAGATTTACTATGAATGAAGACAATTTAATTTGAGCAAAGGCAATTTCTTAACATTCAACTGCAGGATTATTCCTTGATAAATCTCTCACTGGGGTTCAGAAACATAACAGAAATCAAATAATTTGATGTACGGAGGCAGATATAATGCAGCAATTGAATTGAGAATTCAAATTTTAAGATAACGTGAAGTGAAAAGAGGCCATGGAACCCACCAACTGCTTCATCCCAGTGTCCATGTGTGATTAGTGGTTAGTGGCACACTGGCTAGCACTGCTGCCTCACAGCGCCAGGGACCCGGGTTCAATTCCAGCCTCGGGTCACTGTGGAGTTTGCACGTTCTTCCCCCCCCGTGTCTGCGTGGGTTTCCTCCGGGTGCTCTGGTTTCCTCCCACACTCCAAAGATGTGCGGGTTAGGTTGATTGGCCATGCTAAATTGACCCTAGTGTTAGGGGGATTAGCAGGGTAACTGTGAGGGGTGATGGGAATAGGGCCTGGATGGGATTGTGGTTGGTGCAGACTCGATGGGCTGAATGGCCTCTTTCTGCACTGTAGGGATTCTATGATTGTTCCTCCAGGGACAAACTCTACCCTTATCATCTAACTATCGCCCACTGTTAGCAACACCACAGGGCAAATGTTCTCCTGACAGCTCTGTGCTATTCATGTGTGTGACTCCTACAACTTGCAGTCCGTTCATTTGAATGGACATACAATCGTGGGGAGCGCATACTTGAATTCCTGGTGTATGTGTGGTCAGCGGGAGTACAAATTCACCCCTTTTCTCCCTCGCTCTGCTGAAAGTGTCACAAAACACAAGACAGTGATAGCCATTACTTGAGCCGCATAATTAAAGATCATCGCTCCCGGTTAAACGTGATTCTGTTTGTCTTTTGACAATATAAAAAGGGTTAGCTTCTTCACAGTAAAGAGTTAGCAGAACTGCCCACGTTTGATGAGGTGCTTCAGTGCGAATGATGCTATTGTGACCTGCGTACAACCATCTACACTGCCAGCAGATTTAAATCTGTGTTTCCACTTAAAATATCCACTTATACTTATTCTGTAAATCCCACACAGTCTATTACACCCACGGACACAGATGCTAGGAGGAAGAGTTGAAATAAATGGGACTTCACTGGGAAATATAACCCGAGTTGTGGATCAGGAGGTCACATCCAACTTGCTAATGGATTTCAGTTTCAATGCAACCCCCACTCTTCCCCCGCCCCCCCCATACATAAAAACACACACACACACGCAAATTGTACCACATATTGTGGGTTCTTTTGAAGCATATTAGCTTGGTACGGCTCCGGCTCTGCCCAAGACCGCAAGAAACTTCAAAAGGTCGTGAATGTAGCCCAATCCATCACGCAAACCAGCCTCCCATCCGTTGACTCTGTCTACACTTCCCATGCCTCGGAAAAGCAGCCAGCGTAGTCAAAGACTCCACACACCCTGGACATTCTATCTTCCACCTTCTTCCGTCGGGAAAAAGATACAAAAGTCTGAGGACACATACTAACCGACTCGAGAACAGTTTCTTCCCTGCTGCCATCAGAGTTGATCTTTCTCTACACCCTAGCTATGACTGTAACGCTACGTTCTGCACTCTCTCCTTTCCTTCTCTCTGAATGGTATGCTTTGTCTGCATAGCACACAAGAAACAATACTTTTCACTGTATACTAACACATGTGGCAATAATAAATCAAATCAAATCAAAGTCATGGCACAAGACTCCAGGTCACACAACTTGACATTGCTTTCAGGTAGAAAATTATTTTCCACAAGTAGTTTAGACAGGAGGGTACAAGCTATGTTTGTTATCTGAATGGGTGAATACGTACTTGATGCTACACCAGACCAGGAACATTTCACATTCAATCATTGATTAGCACTGAGTTAGCTAATTTCAGCTAGACCAGGATCAGGCCGCGACCAGCTGCCCCAGTTGAGGATTGTCAGATCAGTCATCATCTCGCTGAATGGCAGAGCAGATTTGATGGGCCGAAAGGCCTACTTCAACCCTGACACCTTATGGCCTTGTGGTGTGCTGTTCAGTGATGTACTTGGAATGGAATATCGGGGACATGGGCTGGGAGAACAGGTTGCTCCTGACTGTGATCGACCCATCATTAAAGTGGATGGCACGATGGCACCGTGGTTAGCACTGCTGCTTCACAGCGCCAGGGACCCGGGTTCAATTCCCGGCCTGGGTCACTGTCGGTATGGAGTTCGCACGTTCTCCCCGTGTCTGCATGGGTTTCCTCCGGGTGCTCCGGTTTCCTCCCACAGTCTGAAAGATGTGCTGGTTAGGCTGCATTGACCTGAACAGGCGCCGGAGTGTGGCGACTAGGGGAATTTCACAGTAACTTCATTGCAGTGTTAATGTAAGCCTTAATTGTGACTAATAAATAAACTTTAAAGCAGCGTGCCAACAATCACTGTCTGGACTGTCACGCGAAGATTGGCATGAGGTACCGGAGGACGACTGGCCCCTGTGCGGCCACATCCTGAGAAGAAATGTGTACGGCTCAGATCGTTCAGCGACGGAGAAGTCTACATCCCCCACAATGTTTGCGGAACTTGCCATCTCCCAGCAGATCTGCTCACGTTTCCATGCCCCAGACATCTAATTTCCCAAGCCTGGATGTATAATTTTAATTTAACTGTGAGTGGCAGCTACATCAGTGGATATGATTAGAGGTGTTGCATTACAATGCAGGAAGAGGTATAATTATTTCATTCTCCAAATAACAAAAGCAGTGCTGCACATGGTTTGAATCATCGCAGCGTATTGCACAACTCAATAACTTTCACAGCTGTGATTTAGTATTGCTTCGTGTGTGCTAAGCCATGTTTATAGGTAGATTTATTTTTTTTTAAAAAGCCTTTCTAACAGCTCGTGCAAAGCGATGAGGCATGCGCGAGGCACACAAACGAGAGTCCAATGCACGTAATGAGAGTCTTTACACGTTGGAAGAGGCGAAAGGCAGCAAAAGCTGGAGCCAAGCGTGGATTGTTAGCGCCGATGATAGATTATACTCTGCTGCATGCAAATGCTGGATGTCTCGATATATTGCACGGACCATGAGGAGCGGCAGGGGACCTGACCCAAGCTGTGCAGCATGTCTGACAGTGATGAATGACTGCTGCTGAGTCTACAGTCGTGTGTGCGTGCAGGGGGGGGGGGGGGGGACGACACACAAGGGGGAAACAAACAGAACAATCCTCCAATAAAACATTCCCTGATCTTCATTTATCCTTGCACCGGAACATTTGGCTGTTGTATCTTTTCATTCCTTGTCTGCAAAAACCAAACAGATTTTCAGTCAGACCTTTTACCAATGTTCAGATTGACTGTGCGGACAATGAGATCTAATTTTTGATTTGATTTATTATCGTCACATGTATTGGGATACAGTGAAAGGTATTATTTCCTGCGAGCTATACAGACAAAGCAAACCGTTCATAGAGCACATAGGGGAGAAGGAAAGGCGAGGGTGCAGAATATAGAATGCAGTTTTGTTTTGGTGGTTGTTGGGATGGTGCGGGACGCGGGGTGGCAATGGGGGAAGGGAAGGGAAAGACTATCTGATTGTGTCCTTTATCACTTTGTGCACAGGTACTCCCAGGGCTTTCTGGAAGCAGGCAATTTGCTTTAAAAGCTGCTGTCTCCTTTCGATCGCAGACAAAATCTGATCCTCTGCTTCTAACCGCTGCTTGCAGGAATAATTGCTCTGTCTCTCGTATCCATTTAAGACGGGACGCTTGAGAAAATTAGGTTGACACATTCTGTGCCGTGCACAGCCCCTCGTCCCCGGGGGACTTGACATGGCCATAAATCAGGTCCTGTCATCTGATGCTGGGGGAGATTGAAGGGGTTGTGGAAGGGGGGGAGGTGGGGAGAGTGTGTCAGTAAATCTACTGTGTTGATGGAAGTTCTTTTCTCTTTATTACAACAGGGCATACAAAGTCATAGAGGAAGATGACCTAAAATTTCCCCTGGTCTATGGGGAGGGCAAGAAGGTAGGTTGTTACGCTGCATATAACGAGGAATGCTTTGCATTTCTGTCAGCCTAAACGGTGCTAAGATTAAGATCGGAGGTGTTTCTCGCACTGTGGCAGTCAAGTGTACACAACCACCCCCACCCCCCCTCCCCCCTACAGTGGCCCTGAAAATGCACTGCTCTTTTCTGCTGAAATGACTTGTCAAGCTATGGAAGGTAATTATTTCCAAGAGTTGCACAGCAATGATGTATGCGAGGCACATCATGGACCTGGACTTGCTTTCAATCACAGGCTTGTGCTCAATGAATTTACCCTGCCACATTTTTCAAACTAATACATTGTTTAGCGTTCACCCCTTCTCGGCTAGAACATCCACGGCTGATTGGCTAATTTCCATTTCTCTCCTTGGGGTTTTTTTTTTAACAATTTCTTCTCCTTTTGTTTGCTGATTTTTTGTTTTCCCCCCTTGCTTTCTTCTCGACCTTTCTTCTGCATTGCAATATTTTTTTTTCTGTTCATTTTCTCCTTTTCCAGCCTGGTCTTTTGCGAAGCCGGTTCCAGTGGCAAAAGGCTTTGATAACCAGAGGACAAGTTTAACAGAAGGACCCAAGGTGACTCAGAACTGAGGATGGGGGGTCAGTTTACAGGGCCTTGAGCAGAGAGTAAGGGAGTGGGACTCATGGATAGGTCTACCAAAGGGCCAATGCCAACCCAATCTGGGAAATTCCTCGCCAATTCTCCCCCGTATGATCAAAACTAGCCTTGGTGATCACCATTAATTCTTCTCCTTGGTAGCTGTGCTGATACTCGGTTCCATATCGTGCGGTTTCTTTGGTTAACTATTTTCCTGCTTTTCCTGCCTAAGTGTCCCCATTTTTCTTTACCCCTCTTACGGAGATGTAATTATTAAAAATCTTCAGTCTCTGCTCATGAACAATTCAAGCTCCGTTGAGGTGGTGGCATTGCGGTATTGTCACTGGACTGTGCACTGGGGAAGCGGGTTTAAATCCCACCTCGGGGGAGTTGATTTCAAAAAGCAATTATAGTTTCCGGTGCCGATATGATGGGCAGAAGGGTCTCTTCCTGTGCTGTATGACTCTGTGGGCGGGATTTTCAGGCCGCGCTCGCCCCCAAACCGGAAAATCCAGCCCAAGGTCAATGGACCTTTGCATGGTCCCTTCCCCCCCACCCCCACCCCGACCCCAGCCACTGTGATTCCCGAGGTGGGCAGGGAGGGAAAACGTCTCCCCCCATGAATCTAACACCAATAACCACTCTAGCACCTCTGACCATAACATTGTATAAACATCTAGTGATGATAATGAAATAAAAACCGAGGCTGGATTCTCCGAACTCGCCCACGGCTGGGATTCTCCAGTCCCGCTGCAGTGAATGAAGATTTGGCTGAGCATCAAATTCTCCGTTCTCGCTGGCAGCAGGGTGTGCGAGACTGGAGAATTCCAACCAGAAAATGCTGGATAGGATTTGCATGATGATACTGGTTGGCTTGTAAAAATGTTTTTTAAAAATTGTCGACTTTAGTTCGCTGAAAGAAAACATTTATTTCTAATAGAAAAGCGAAATATTGCGAATACTGGAAATCCTCAAAAAAAAGTTGACATTTTCTTTTGGTAACAGTTTTCTTGCTGGTGACTCTACTTTTCCTGCCCCCCATCCATCCCTTTTTCTTTACTCTTCATGAAGCCTAGCCAAACGTTCATGCAGATGGCACGGTAGCACAGTGGTTAGCACTGCTGCCTCACAGCGCCAGGGACCCAGGTTCGATTTCTGGCTTGTGTCGATGTATGTGTGGAGTTTGCACGTTCTCCCCGTGTCTGTGTGGGTTTCCTCCGGGTGCTCTGGTTTCCTCCCACAGTTTGAAAGACGTGCTGCTTAGGTGCATTGACCTGAACAAGCGCCGGACTGTGGCAACTAGGGGAATTTCACAGTAACTCCATTGCAGTGTTAATGTCAGCCTGACTTGTGACCAATAAATAAACTTTAACTTTAGATAAATTGAGTGAAATGCTCCCAGTGTTTGGTAAGTTGTGATGTCGTCACAATTCCGTTAGCACAGCACATTAGAATAATAGAAACATAGAAAAACTACAGCACAAACAGGCCCTTCGGCCCACAAGTTGTGCCGAACACATCCCTACCTTCTATACCTATCTATAACCCTCCATCCTATTACGCTCCATGTACTCATCCAGGAGTCTCGTAAAATACCCTATTGAGTTCGCCTCTACCACCACTGACGGCAGCCGATTCCACTCGCCCACCACCCTCTGTGTGAAAAACTTACCCCTAACATCTCCCCTGTACCTACCCCCCAGCACCCTAAACCTGTGTCCTCTCGTAGCAGACATTTCCACCCTGGGAAAAAGCCTCTGAGAGTCCACCCGATCTATGCCTCTCAACATCTTATAGACCTCTATTAGGTCTCCTCTCATCCTTCGTCTCTCCAAGGAGAAAAGACCGAGCTCCCTCAGCCTATCCTCATAAGGCATGCCACTCAATCCAGGCAACATCCTTGTAAATCTCCTCTGCACCCTTTCAATCTTTTCCACATCCACGTCCTTCCTATAGTGAGGCGACCAGAACTGAGCACAGTACTCCAAGTGGGGTCTGACGAGGGTCTTATATAGCTGCATCATTATCCCTGGACTCCTAAACTCAATCCCTCGATTGATAAAGGCCAGCACACCATACGCCTTCTTAACCACCTCCTCCACCTGCGGGGCCGATTTCAGAGTCCTATGGACCCGGACCCCAAGGTCTTAGACTCTACCGTACTAAGAGTCTTTCCCTTTATATTGTACTCCTTCATCCCATTTGACCTACCAAAATGGACCACGACGCATTTATCTGGGTTGAAGTCCATCTGCCACTTGTCCGCCCAGTCTTGCATCCTATCTATGTCCCTCTGTAACTTCTGACATTCCTCCAGACTACCCACAACCCCACCAACCTTCGTGTCATCGGCAAACTTACCAACCCATCCCTCCGCTTCCTCATCCAGGTCATTTATGAAAATGACGAACAGCAAGGGTCCCAGAACAGATCCCTGGGGCACACCACTGGTGACCGACCTCCATTTAGAAAAAGACCCATCTATACCCACTCTCTGCCTCCTTTGGGCAAGCCAGTTCTGGATCCACTGGGCAGCAGCCCCTTGGGTCCCATGCCCTCTCACTTTTTCTAGAAGCCTTGCATGGGGGACCTTATGGAACACCTTGCTAAAATCCATATAAACCACATCTACCGCCTTCCCTTCGTCAATGTGTTTAGTCACATTTTCGAAGAACTCCACCAGGCTCGTAAGGCACGATCTGCCCTTGACAAAGCCATGCTGAGTATTCTTGAGCATACTAAACCTCTCTAAATGCCCATATATCCTGTCCCTCAGGATCTTCTCCATCAGTTTACCAACCACTGAGGTTAGACTCACCGGTCGGTAATTACCTGGGCTATCCCTATTCCCCTTCTTGAAAATAGGAACCACATCCCTAATCCTCCGGCACCTCTCCCGTCTCTATCGACGACGCAAAGATCATCGCCAGAGGCTCTCTGCAATCTCTTCCCTCGCCTCCCACAGTAACCTGGGGTACATCCCATCTGGACCCAGCGACTTATCTATCTTGATGCCATTCAAAGATTCCAGCACAACCTCTTTGTTAAAGTCCACATACTCAATCCTTTCAGTCCACCGCACACCCGCAGTACATCCACCCAGGTCCTTCTCCTCTGTGAAAACCGAGGCAAAATACTCATTGAGCACCTCTGCCATTTCTACTGGTTCCGTACAGACTTTCCCGCCTTCACCTTTTATAGGCCCTATTCCGTCACGTCTCATCCTTTTACTCTTCACATATTTATAGAACGTCTTAGGGTTCTCCTTAATCCTACCTGCTAGGGCCTTCTCGTGACCCCTTCTGGCTCTCCTAATTTCCTTCTTTAGTCCCTTCCTACAAGCCGTATACTCTTCTAAATCCCTATCTTCGCCAAGCTCTCTGAGCCTTTTGTACGCTTTCCTTTTCTTCTCGACTAGGTCCCGCACAGCTTTCGTGCACCACGGTTCCTTTAACCGACCAACACCTCCCTGTCTGCTCGGAACGTTGTCCTGTAGAACTCTAGATAGACATTCCTTGAAAAACTGCCACCTCTCTTCAGTACATTTCCCCGAGAATACCTCCTTCCAATTTACTCCTCTAATTTGCTGTCTAATGTCTTCATATTTCCCCTTACTCCACATAAACACTTTCCTAGCTTGCCTGATCCTCTCTTTTTCCAATGCAAGCCTAAAGGAGATAGAGTTATGATCGCTATCCCCAAGATGCTCTCCCACTGAGAGATCTGACACCTGTCCAGGTTCATTGGTCAGTATCAGATCAAGTACAGCCTCTCCTCTTGTAGGCTTGTCCACATGCTGTGTCAGGAAACCCTCCTGAACAGACCTAACGACTCTTCCCTATCCAATCCCCTTACTCTACGGATATTCCAATCTATGTTTGGGAAATTAAAGTCTCCCATCACAACAACTCTGCTATTACTGCATTTCTCCAGGATCTGTTTCCCTATCTGCTCCTCCACCTCCCTGATACTATTGGGCGGCCTATAGAAAACTCCCAGCAAAGTGACCGGCCCCTTCCCACTCTGAACTTCCACCCACAGAGACTCTGTGGACAATCCCTCCACAGCATACACCTTCTCTACAGCTGTGACACTATCCCTGATCAGCAATGCCACTCCACCCACTCTCTTGCCTCCCTCCCTGTCCTTCCTGAAACATCTGAATCCTGGCACCTGGAGTATCCAGTCCTGTCCCTGAGACATCCAAGTCTCCGTAATGGTCACCACATCATACTTCCAGGCATCGATCCATGCTCTGAGCTCATCCCCTTTATTCACTATATTCCTGGCATTAAAGTAAACACATCTCAATCCTTTGGTCTGAGCTCTCCCCTTCTCTATTCCCTGTCCACCCGCCCTCTTGCACTGCCTATAACCCTTCTCTGTTTGCGAGCTACCTTCCTCACTCTCAGTCACCTCATTTTGACCCCTCCCCCCAACCTATCTAGTTTAAACTCTTCCCAGTAGCCTTAGCCATCCTTCCTGCCAGGATATTGGTCCCCCTGGGATTCAAGTGCCACCCGTTTTTTGTGTACAGGTCACACCTGCCCCTAAAGAGGTCCCAATGGTCCAGGAATCTGAATCCCTGCCCCCTGCACCAGTCCCTCAGCCACACATTCATCCTCCACCTCACTCCATTCCTGTCCTCACCTTCCCGTGGCACAGGCAGCAATCCTGAGATTGCTACCTTTGCTTTCCTCCTTCTCAGCTGTCTCCCTAATTCCCTATACTCTCTTTTCATGACCCCTTCCCCCTTCCTACCCACATCAGCGGTACCAATATGTACCGCTACCTCCGGCTCCTCTCCCTCCCACCTCAGGATTTCTGGGACTCGCCCAGCGACATCCTGGATCCCAGCCCCAGGGAGGCAGACCACCATGCGAGACTCCCGTCTGCCTCCGCAAAATCGCCTGTCCGTCCCCCTGACTGTCGAGTCCCCGATTAATACCGCCTTCCTCCTCTTTTCTTTCGCCCTCTGAGTTACAGGGCCGGACTCCACCCCGGAGACATGGCCAATGCTGCTTCCCCCAGATGGGCTGTCTTCCCCAACAGTACTCAGGCAGGAGTACTTGTTGTGTAGGGGCACATCCACCAGGGTGCTCTCAATCACCCGAGCTTTACCCTTCCTGGCCGTCACACACTTGGCCTCCTCCCGTGGCCCTGGTGTGACCACCTGATGATAGCTCTTGTCTATCACCACCTCATTCTCCCTTAACAGCCTAAGATCCTCGAGCTGCTGTTCCAGCTCCCTAACACGGGCCCTCAGGAACCGCAGCTCGACACACCCCTCACAGATGTGGATGTCCAGGAGGCCAGGTGCCTCCAGGACCTCCCACATACTGCACTGTGAACAACACACTGGCTTAACACTCATATTTCACCCTTTCTACCAAGGTACACAGAGAAAAGTAAATTAGAAATAAAAAAAAGAAACTCGCCCCTGCTCGCCCTTCCCCCGAAGCCCTGTGAGCCAAAGCCCTTACAGCTCACACTCTACTCCCTGTTCACTCCCCTGCCCGCTCCCGACGCTGCCCGCTCAAAAGTGTGGCCTGCTTTTAAACCCTCCAAAAACCTTCCCAGGCTTCTCCTGGGCCTACTTCCTGTTTTGGATAAAAACAGGACCTATAGTTTCAAAGAAAAGGAAGAAAGTCTCAAGACTCTGTGCAGGGAGCCTTATTTTGTATGTACTCGAGAGATCACAAATAAAACATTCTCAAAAAAGTCAGTCCCGTCACAGAAAATTCACTTTGCTGTGATCTGATCCATATATCTCAGCGTTGTAAAAAATGAATGAGAGATTGTTGCTCTAAATGATTCTTGAAAGTCACCTCGTGACACCACTTTCAATTGTTGGGTAAGTATTGGAACTCATTAATATTCAAAGGCCCACTGATTGAAAATTTGCAAGATGTGAAATGTTCAGTGTGTCTAGTTCAGGATGAGTGCACTTTGCTGTGGGATTCTGGAAGGTCAGTGGTGATGTACACAAAGCGTGTCCCGACCACTCCAGAGACTTGAGCACAAAATCCAGGCTGACACTCCAATGCATTACCAAGGAGGCACTGTGCTGTTAGGAGGTTCACTAGACTAATTCCAGGAAAGGGTGGGTTGTCTTCGGAGGAAAGGTTGGAGAGATTTCCCGCCCCGCCCGCCACGGGAATCGTAGCGGGCAGGGCGCGGACCATGCAATGGTCTGTTGACCTCAGGCGGGATTTTGGGGCGAATGCGGTCGGAGGACCCCGCCCCAGGTTTGTATCCACTAGAATTTAGAAGAGTAAGAGGCGATTTAATCAAAACTTTTAAGAGCCTGAGGGGTAGTGACAGGGTGGATGTGGAGAGATGTTTCCTCTCTGTGAAGAATCTAGAACGAGGGGGTCAATGTTTAAAAATAAGTGGTCACTCATTTAAGACAGAAATGAGAAGTGTTTTCTCTCTCAGGCTCATGAGTCTCTGGAACTCTTCCTTAAAAGTGGAAGCAGAGTCTTTGCGTATGCTTAAGGCAGAGCTAGATAGATTCTTGGTTTAACAAGGGGTTGGAAGGTTATCGGGTGTAGGCAGGATGTGAGGTTGAAGTTACGATCAGATCAGCCATGATCTTATTGAGTGGGGGAGGGGCTGAGTGGCCTCAGTTTTAAAGTTTATTTATTAGCATCACAAGTGGGCTTACATTAACACTACAATGAAGTTGCTGTGAAAAATCCTCTAGTTGCCACACTCCAGCGTCTGTTCGGTTACACTGAGGGAGAATTTAGCATGGCCAATGCACCTAACAGCCCATCTTTTGGACAAAAGCAAATTGCTGCGGATGCTGGAATCTGAAACCAAAAACAAATTGCTGGAAAATCTCAGCGGGTCTGGCAGCATCTGTAAGGAGAGAAAAGAGCTGATGTTTCAAGTCCAGGTGACCCTTTGTCAAAGCTAAAAGGCATAGAAAATGGGAGATATTTATACTGTAGGGTGAGGGAATGAGGGGCATCTTGACAAATACATGAATAGGAAGGGAATAGAGGGATATGGTCCCCGTACGGGTTTTAGTTCAGTCGGGTAGCATGGTTGTTGGAGGCTTTGAGGGCCTGTTCCTGTGCTATAATTTTCTTTGTTTTCAAGTGTAAAGGGGACAGTATCTACGTGCTTATAATTATAGGTGCAGTATTTACATTTTCCAAAGCATACTTTCATGCAATCATTAGCTTCAAGTCAATTACGTAATCTGATGGCTCCTTATGTAAACAGGGTGACTCAGTAGGGAATCTCAGTGTAAAATGCAGGTGAGTCATTTGAAAACCAGCACATAATTTACTCAGAACCTCAGAAAAAACTAGATGATTTGCACAACATTAGAAAAAGCTTCGATTTTTCAGCAGTGAAGTGAAATAGCTAGATGCAGGCAAGGTAAAAGAAAGACTTACATTGATCGGACGCCTTTCACAGCATTGGGATGTCCCAAAACACTTCAGAGCCAATTGAGTAGTTTTTGAAGTGTGGCCATTGTTAGAATACAGGAAACATGGCAGCCAAATTAACAGTAAGGAGTCTCACAACACCAGGTTAAAGTCCAACAGGTTTATTTGGTAGCAAATACCATAAGCTTTCGGAGCACAGCTCCTTCGTCAGATGGAGTGGATATCTGTTCTCCAGTTAAGCCAAATTAACCACAGCAATGTGATAAAGACCAGATAATGCTCCCATGTACCTGCTGAATCTGAATGGACTGGAGCTAGAATTCTCTCCTTCCACACCTCTTCTATCACACTATCCCTTCCCCACCCCCTTTTACACTTGTGTAATCAATGAACAGCTGAGTAAATTCTGACGTGAGGTGGAGTATTCACCATTTGAAAACCCATTTACGGGGAGATGGTGGTAACATTCAAAGTGTACTGAGGCAGCAGGCGAATTTGGCCACGAGATCCGTCAAAATGCCCTGGGGAAAGTTCAAATCATGGGAGCTACCAATCCAAGAAAAGGTGCCCCCGTAAATTAAGTGACAGATTCTGTAAGGGGCTGCGCCTCCATTCACAGACTGTTTCCCTCCTGCATTTCTCTACTGCCACCTACATTTTTTGATTTGATTTATTGTCACATTTATTAGTATACAGTGAAAAGTATTGTTTCTACATCCCATGATTTTTTAAAATTCTACACTCCTGGGGTAGCAGTGGCATCAACCTCACTCTTATCGCTTGGTCACAGCAGTGTGACACGTGCATGCTGGATACAATGGCCCAGAAATTCTGTTCCCCATGGGGCCGTGTTCTGGAGATGACTCTCAAGATATGCTGGGGAACCTCTCTGCAAATCCCCTGGCAAAGATTGCACAGGAATTGCCCGAGAAGTTTAAACTTCTAATGGGCTTTTACCCTGTACTTGGAAACATCAATACTGTGAATTAAATCGGAGACTTTGCATGGTTCCAGCTCTCTTAGCAGAATAGTTTACCAGGAAAATGTAGAAAGATTAACACCACTTCTAACTCCTGTGTAACTGTGGTACTCACCCACTCCTACAATTCCCTGTCAGCTCCCTGACTAACCCTCTCCCTACCCCACATCCTGACTCTGATATCAGGTAGGCAGAAAAGTGCGAAGTGGAATTCAACCCAGACAGAAGTGAGATGATGCATTTGGAGAAGTCAAACAAGGCAAAGGATTGTACAATAAATCATAGAATCCCTACAGTGCAGAAGGAGGCCATTCAGCCCATCGAGTCTGCACTAACCACAGTCCCTAGCCCCTTCATCATCATAGAATCATCATAGAAACCCTACAGAACTGAAAGAGGCCATTCGGCCCATCGAGTCTGCACCGACCACAATCCCACCCAGGCCCTACCCCCGTATCCCTACATATTTACCGACTAATCCCTCTAACCTACGCATCTCAGGACACTAAGGGCAATTTTAGCATGGCCAATCAACCTAACCCGCACATCTTTGGACTGTGGGAGGAAACCGGAGCACCCGGAGGAAACCCACGCAGACACGAGGAGAATGTGCAAACTCCACACAGACAGTGACTCAAGACGGGAATCGAACCCAGGTCCCTGGAGCTGTGAAGCAGCAGTGCTAACCACTGTGCTACCGTAACGCCCTAACCCCACGTATTTACCCTGCAAGTCCCCCTGACATTATGGGTCAATTTAGCATGGCCAATCCATCTAACCCGCACATATTTGGACTGTGGGAGGAAACCAGAGCACCTGGAGGAAGCCCATGCAGACACGGGAAGAACGTGCAAACTCCACACAGTCATCTGAGGCCAGAATTGAACCCTGGTCCCTGGCGCTGTGAGGCAACAGAGCTAACCACTGTGCCACCGTGCTGCCGGAGGATACTGGGAGGTGTAGAGGATACGAGAGACCTTGGAGTGAATGTCCACAGATCCCTGGCTGTGGTGGGTTAGGTTACTAAGGTGGCTACGGAGGCATATTCCATTCATTAGCTGAGGAATGGAATACGAGAGCAGGGAAGTTAGTTTTAGCTAGGTCACAATATGAGTACTGAGTGCAGTTCTGGTCACCTCATTACAGAAAGAATGTAATTGCATCAGAGGAGGTACAGAGGAGATTCACGGGGATGTTGCCAGGACTGGATAATTACAGCTGTGAGGAGAGATTGGATTGGCTGCGGTCATTGTCCTTGGAACAAAGGAGGCTGAGAATTGATTTAATTAAGGTGTACAAAATTGTGAGGGTCCTGGATAAAGTGGATAAGAATGGCCTATTCACTCTAGCAGAGAGGTCAGTGACAAGGGCATAGATGACAAGCGATTGGTAGAAAGTTAGGAAAATATTTTTCACCTAGAGGGTTGTGGGGGGTCTCGAACCCACTGCCTGAAAGGGTAGTTGAGGCAGAAAACTTCAACTCATTTCAAAGGTATTTCATTTTTCAGCTGGCATGGACACTGGGCTAAGTGACCTCTTTCTGTCTCGTAAACTTTCTATGATTCAATACCCAAGTCCCCCCCAACTACCCTTCCCAAGCAGCCAACTATCCTCCAGACTCGCCCTGTCCCACACCCCCCCCCCCAACAGCTAAACCACCCCCAATATCCCCCAACCAACATCCCCACAGCCCCAACTAACCCAAGCCCCGACTACCCTTCCAACCACCCAACCGACTAGCTAAGGTACCCCCCCACCCCTCCTCCCCCCGGTCCACTTACATTATACACTTAATCATCTCCCTGGCTTCTCAAAATGGCTGGCACCTTGAGACTTACCAGAAAATGGCAGCTAGTGCTGTTAAAAGGGGGGCATTAATTCATGTTACTGATGCTGGCACCTTGTACTCAAAGGACCCTGGAGCTGCTGCACTGCACGTTTCTTACCGGGTCCAGGGTGGACCAATCTGGGTAAGGACAGTAAAGGGGTAGCGTGGCAATCCAACCGTCATTACCACTGCGTGCTTTTTGGGTTTTGTTGAAAATTAAACTGGCCAGGAGTGACAAGAGAGATCGAAATCAATGCACGTTTGGCGGCCTCTCTGAATTTTCCATCCTGCCCGCGACAGGCTTGCCATGGAAGGAACCAGAAAATCCCAGTACGTGTCTTTGTTGATGTATACACTGAAGTACAAGATGTGATTTATTTGACAGGCACGCGTGATGGCGACCATAGGTGTGACTCGAGGACTTGGAGATCACGATCTGAAGGTTCACGATTCCAATATCCACATAAAGCCCTTTCTCTCGTGCACTCCTGAGGTAAAGTAACCATTTTCAGTTCACTAAAAATGGAGAGCATGTGCATGTAGTCTCTGCCTGGCTTTTTGGCAGAATCTATCCCTGCTACCAACTGTTGATTATAAGGCTGTTGTAATTTGACATCAGGTCCTGGATGAGCCCAGCTTCCCTGCAGTTCAAACCAAACCATTCTCGTAGAATCTACAGTGCAGAAGGAGGCCATTTGGCCCTTTGAGCCTGCACCAACAACAATCCCACCCAGATCCCATCCCCGTACCTCCACATATTTACCCTTCTAAACCCCCTGACACTAAGGGGCAATTTAGCATGGCCAATCAACCTAACCCGCACATCTTTGGACTGTGGGAGGAAACCGGAGCACCTGGAGTAAACCCACACAGACATGGGGAGAATGTGCAAAGTCCACACAGACGGTCACCTGAGGCCAGAATTGAACCCAGGTCCCTGGCGCTGTGAGGCAGCAATGCTAACCCCTGTGCCACTGTGCTGCCATCTTAGTAAAATAAAATTATATGACCCCTGTAAAAACACGGATGATTTTGGACACTTTGACAGGGGTTGTGAGAAAGAGGGATTTTCCAATTCAGCACACAAAACATAAAACCACAGAGAAGTTACAGCACAAAAGAAGGCCATTTGGCCCATCTTGTCCATGCAGCCCGAGGACACCCAGGTGTCCTTTTTAATCTCGCCTTCCTGCTCCCGGTGCATACCGGTAGCTTACAGTACTTAAACCTGGAATCCCAGCCGAAGGATCCCATTCTTACTTTCCTCCATATAGTGGCATGGTGGCACAGTGGTTAGCACTGCTGCCTCACAGCGCCAGGGACCTGAATTCAATTCCAGCCTTGGGTCACTGTCTGTGTGGAATTTGCACATTCTCTTTGAAAAAGGGTCGTCTGGACTCGAAACGTCAGCTCTTTTCTCTCCTTACAGATGCTGCCAGACCTGCTGAGATTTTCCAACATTTTCTCTTTTGGTTGCACATATCTCCCCTTGTCTGCGTGGGTTTCCTCCGGGTGCTCCGGTTTCCTCCCACAGTCCAAAGATGTGCGGGTTAGGTTGATTGGCCATGTTAAATTGCCCCTTAGTGTCAGGGGTTTAGCAGGGTAATACGTGGGGTTATGGGGATAGGGCCTGGGTGGGATTGTGGTCAGTGCAGTCTCAATGGGCTGATTGGCCTCCTTCTGCACTGTAGGGATTCTATGATATACCCATGCACCAAATATCTCCCATTACCATTCTGTCACCACTCTTAAGTTGGCCTAATGATTGGGCCATCCCGCTCGATCGTTCGTAGGTTTGGTCAGTGAGCTTTGCGGCAGCTTGCAGACTGAGGGAGGCACGGGAGCCCCAACCAACGCCTATACTGAACCAGCCAGTGGGACACACCAATGAGGGCTTGACAGGGGAGGGGAAATGATCTTGTCGGGAAGGCGTGTGCTAACTGACACTGGGCTGCAGTATTTCTGTCAGACAAGAAAGAACACACGTGCCCCACACAAATAAATAGCGAAGCAGTGTTGGGACCCTTTTATGGAGCTGCCTCCAATGAAGGCCCACTCACAGCTTGGTACAAATGGATAGAATATACACAATGCATGTGTATTGGTCCTTCATAATTGAAATATTAAAAATTTAATTTAATTTTTTGATAATTATTTGTTCATGGGATATGGACTTAGCTGGCAAGGGCGGCATTTGTTGCCTATCCCAAATTGCCCTTTGGTAGCAGTTGAGAGTCAGCCACATTGCTATGGGTCTGGAGTCACATGTAGGCCAGACCGGGTAAGGATGGCAGATTTCCTTCACTAAAGGACATTAGTGAACCAGATGGGTTTTTTGAAATAATTGAAGATAGTTATCACGGTCGACATTACTGAGACGAGCTTTATATTGCAGATTTATTAATTAAGCTGTCATGGTGGGATTTGAAATCTTATCCCCGGAACATAGTGCCTCTGGATTGCTAGTCCAGTTGCATTACCACTATGCCATTGCCATGATACTGATTTGCACATTTAAGCAGTCTCTGAACTGAAATCGGCAGGCATGCAATGCATCCAATATGCAGGCCAATGTGAAACTTCATTGGATGGTTACTGGGCATCCAAGGGCAAACAAGGCAAATGTAATGTTGTCATTTATCTCAAGAGGCTTGGAATACAAAAGCAGGGATGTACTTCTGAGGCTTTATAAAGCACTGGTTAGGCCCCATTTGGAGTACTGTGAGCAATTTTGGGCCCCACACCTCAGGAAGGACATACTGGCACTGGAGCGGGTCCAGCGGAGATTCACACGGATGATCCCAGGAATGGTAGGCCTGACATACGATGAACGTCTGAGGATCGTGGGATTATATTCATTGGAGTTTAGGAGGTTGAGGGGAGATCTGATAGAAACTTACAAGATAATGAACGGCTTAGATAGGATGGACGTAGGGAAGTTGTTTCCATTAACAGGGGAGACTAGGACGCGGGGGCACAGCCTTAGAATAAAAGGGAGTCACTTTAGAACAGAGATGAGGAGAAATTTCTTCAGCCAGAGAGTGGTGGGTCTGTGGAATTCATTGCCACAGAGGGCTGTGGAGGCCGAGACGTTGAGCGTCTTCAAGACAGAAATTGATAAATTCTTGATTTCTCGAGGAATTAAGGGCTATGGGGAGAGAGCGGGTAAATGGAGTTGAAATCAACCATGATTGAATGGTGGAGTGGACTCGATGGGCCGAATGGCCTTACTTCCGCTCCTATGTCTTATGGTCTTATGGTCTTAAGGCAAATCCTCTCCTCAATGTCCTCAACCATTCCCCAGCCCCCTCCCTCACATCATCCTTTGCCAGTTGCCCATTCATTCCATGTTCCCTTTGAATGGAACTGTACACACGTGTGAATGTCAAGATCAGCCATGATTGTATTGAATGGCGGAGCAGGCTCGAAGGGCTGAATTGCTGGCTCCTGCTCCTAGTTCTTATGTTCTTAGCACTGTGCTGGACTCTGGGCTTAAATTCTGAAAATTCCTGTCTGCTATGGCATATTTGCTCAGAAAAGTCATTCAGCTCAATGCAAGCTTCTTTTTCCAAAAAACATTTGGTCCCAATATGAAACTGCACTATTTATGTACCTTAATTATTCATCTATACAACGAATTTCAACATGAATAATTGTGTTTCTCAGATGTAGAATAGGCATTTGGTCCAACTGTTTCATGCCACCACAAAAGCCTCCTTCCAACCCTATCTCATCCTAATTTCATATCGTTTTACTCCTTTCTCTCTCGTGTTTACCTAGCTTCTCCTTACTTGTCTCGATGCTGTTTGCCTGAACCATTCCGTGGTAACCTGATCCACATTTGAATGCAGACCTTTGTTTTTCCTCATTCTATCTCACCGGATACCATTTTGTGAGGCATTACTACTTTTAAAAAATTTTATTTGTGGGACATGGGCATCGCTGACTGGCCAGCATTTATTGCCCATCCCTAATTGTCCTTGAACTCAGTGGCTTGCTAGGTAGTTGAGAGTCAACCACATTGCTGTGGCTCTGGAGTCACATGTTGGCCAGACCAGATAAGGACGGCAGATTTCTTTCCCTCCCAGTGAACCAGATGGGTCTTTTTGATAATCAACAATGGCTTAAGAACATAAGAACTAGGAGCAGGAGTAGGCCATCTGGTCCCTCTAGCCTGCTCCGCCATTCAATAAGATCATGGCTGATCTTTTTGTGGACTCAGCTCCACTTACCGCCCGCTCACCATAACCTGTAATTCCTTTGCTGTCCAAAAATCTATCTATCTTTGTCTTATTAACATTCAATGAGGTAGCCTCAACTGCTTCACTGGGCAGGGAATTCCACAGATTCACAACCATTTGTGTGAAGAAGTTCCTCCTCAGCTCAGTCCTAAATCTGCTCCCCTTTATTTTGAGGCCATGACCCCTAGTTCTAGTTTCACCTGCCAGTGGAAACAACCTCCCTACTTCTATCTTATCTATACCCTTCATCATAATATATGTTTCTATAAAATCTCCCCTCATTCTTCTGAATTCCAGTGAGAATAGCCCCAAGCTACTCAGTCTCTCCTCATAAGCCAACCCTCTCAACTCCAGAATCAACCTAGTGAATCTCCTCTGCACCCCCTCCAGTGCCAGTATGTTCTTTCTCAAGTAAGGAGGCCAAAACCATGGTCAACAGTAGATTCTCGATTCCAGATACTTTTTATTGAATCGAAATTCCACTCTCTGCTGTGGCAGGGTTCAAACCCAGAACCCCAGAACATTAGTTGAGTTTCTGGATTAATCGTCTAGCGAAAATACCAGGAAGCCATCGCATCCCCCTTTATATTTATTCACTTAAGAGTTGTACCAGCTGAGAATATGATTCAGTGCGATGAGATGTATTAGCAGTCTGTAGAAGTAGACCAATGTGGTTGTGCTTTTACCTAGCAACTTCTTAATAGTTGACAATACAATCCTCCAGTTGACCAATGTACATGCTAAGCAATACGGTTCTGAATTAAGCATTTGATATTCTGCGTTGGATGCAAACTTAATACACATATTTTCATTGAATATTCCGTGCTCTTTTACAATGAATTTGTGTTCAGGGGAATGAATGCCGTAATTCAGCTCTGGCGAGTCTCACCTCCAACATCCCAGAGTTGTAAAGTCACTGATGACTGAAAGCATAAAAAATATTGAATGATTGATGCGAGTGGCCCCACGATTTCATAATATTTCATTTAGCTCTCCCGCATTCTGGCTTGTGCATAATCATCATGGAATTAGTATTGGCATTCACAGCGTGATGGACTAAGAGTCTACTTTTTCGAGATTGAACCTTGCACCCGGACAGTTTTATTTCTATCCACATGGTGCACATAAACCATTGCCTTAGTAGCTTTTTATGTGGGACCTACATTTCACTAAAGCGTCCCCTTGCATATGTTAATCAGTGCAAAGCAAGGCACTTCACAATTTTTTTTTGTGAGGGACAGACAGTTTTGAAGCAATCCATTTTGAGCTTGTCAGATGTTTAAACAGATGTTCATGACTGTACAGTTCTTTCAACCTTCTTTCACAGATGCAAATTTCTTGCACAGTCCATACGCCTGGGCCAGTAACTTCTGTGTATCGGTAATGAAGACTCTACCACCTAAAACAAAAATTTAACCAATCAGTTGTAATTGTGCATTGGGATTGTTGAATTCTGGTTGATTGGTGGGGTTAGTGCAGGTTGGATGCCAGGCCATCCCTGGGTTAGCCTGCACATGGTTGCACTTCAGTTTGGGGGCCAGCTGATTCACGGATAGCTGGCATTTGCCCTCCATTGAGTTGAAGGGCTGTTGGCGCTGGTTGCTCGCACACTGACTGCAGGTGGTTGGAGGCAATAATCCCAAATTGGCACCTGGTTGAGCCTTGCTTGACCTCACTCCATGGCGAACCATTTTGCTTTGCCACGCCATTGCTGTGTGTGATTGCGAAAATCCGGTGTTGACACTGGCTCAATTAAGTTTCAAGCTTATTCAAGCAGATGGTCCACCTTGAATGAAGTGGGCCTTAAGTACACAGAAACAATGTACAGATTTGTAACTAAACTGATTTTTATTTATGAGTGTCACAAGTAGGCTTACATTAACACTGCAATGAAGTTACTGTGAAAATCCCCTAGTCGCCAAATTCCGGCGCCTGTTCGGGTACACTGAAGGAGAATTTTGCATGGCCAATGCACCTAACCAGTCTTTTGGACTGTGGGAGGAAACCCACGCAGACACAGGGAGAACGTGCAGACTCCGCACGGACAGTAACCCAAACCGGGAATTGAAACCAGGTTGTCTGACGCTGTGAGGCGGCAGTGCTGCCTAACTGAGCCACCAAAAAAGAGACAGTATTAGATGTCTTCAAACTTTTAGTGTAAAAAGCTGTTAGTGCTGATTGCCACGCACATTGGTGCTTGCTCGCATTCGGGCAACCCTGAGTGAGTGAGTTCAAGTGAGGAATGAGTGTGGAATCAATAGATCTGCTGTGCTGCTTGCTTTTGCAAATACAATTACATTTTATTGCAAATTTTGCATTCTGCTGCACATAAATGCGGCAGAATGTGATGATTAACCATCGAGCATTTCAGGACTGTTTTAAATTCTGTCGGTAAAAACAGTGGCTTCCAATATACATCAGTGAGGCTTTTACATCTACTGTGACTTATATATGTATGTGCATTAGAGTAAGGTCAAGACTTCTGCACAAGGCTTTACAGCAGCTGGGTCACCTGTGCTCCGCATATTACAATTTCTCATCTTGCCTGCTCAGACTAATTCAATTCAAGAGTGTAAATCTGCAAATAAGAGTGTGGCCTACCCTGCATGGTTTATGACCTGTGCAGATGAGATGAGATAGAATGTCACAGTGTTGCCATGGGAACGTTAACTGCCTGATTTCCATATTGAATCCAGCAAAATTCTATTTACCTCAAAGAACGTTTGCTGCAAGTTGATGGAACCTAAATCAATGGCGCACCCTGAGGCCCATGGTCTAGGCCGCTAGTGACAGCTGACAACATTTGAGAGACAGAAATTAGAACACGGGGTGTTATTTTTTTTTTAAAAACAGCATTTTTATTTGGAATTCTTTCTGACACCAAGAGAAGAATGAAATGCAGTGTTCTACCACTGAAACTGTGCTTATAATGATTTGTTTAGGTAGACATTTCTTTTACTCTGTCATTTTTTGTTTTATGGTCATGGGAATCTTTAAAGGGGGCTTGTGAATAATTGATGGTGTTGCAGTGGGAAAATTTGTGTTCTGCGCAGGTATAAAAAAGACTGGGCTGCTTTTGAAAATTTTCTTTATTAAAAAAGGAAGCTCATTCGATTGATCTGTACACAGGTACGAGTTTATGACATCTCAGAACACGACCATGACACAAATGACGTCTTGGTTCTGGCCACCGATGGACTGTGGGACGTCCTGTCAAGTAAAGAGGTGGCTGAAGCCATAACAAGCTTTCTCTCCAACTGCGATCCTGATGATCCACGCAGGTTTGTGAAGGATTTTGATCAATTTTGAATGAACTCCCCTAGTTAATAATCCAGAAGGTGGGCACAGACCAGAGAGTCTGCAATGGAAATAAGTTTTACAGAAACACCAAAGTGATGAATTTTGATGGTGGAGTATTTGATATTGTTGTTGCTGTAATTCCTTATGACAAATGGAAGAACAGCATTGTGTCTGTGCTGGCTCTTTACTAGCTCAATCCAAATCTAATCCCAGTGCCCAAATCTAATCCCAGTGCCCACAGAGGGTGGTGAGTGTCTGGAACGAGCTGCCAGAGACAGTAGTAGAGGCGGGTACAATTTTGTATTTTAAAAAGCATTTAGACGGTTACATGGGTAAGATGGGTACAGAGGGATATGGGCCAAACACGGGCAATTAGACTAGCTTAGTGGTTTAAAAAAGAGGGGGCAGCATGAACATGTTTGATCGAAGGGCCTGCTTCCATGCTGTAAACCTCTATGACTCAATGACTATACTAACAGCTATTCCTAGCCCCTAAGCTTTGGAATTCCCTCCTTTAACTTCCCCTGCTGCCTACCACACTTAACTCCTCTAACATGCTCCTTAAAACCTGCCTCAAAAGATTTTAGTCATCTGTTCTATTAACTCTTGAATTCCCAATTGGATTAATTTGTGATCATCTTGTATTTATGACTGCTTGTTCTGGTCTTTCCTACAAGTGGAAAGATCTTCTCCTTGTCTGCGCTATCGAACCCTTTCACAATCTTCTATCAGTTCACCCTTCAGCCTTTGCTTTTCCAGTGACAAGAGCCCCAGCCTGTTCAGTTCTTCATTTTTTGATGGCTTTGGCCTCTTCCGTCCCGTTATCATCTTTGTGAATCTTTTCCCTATATCCATTTTGTAACATAATTTTCAAAAAATAGCTTGTCTTATCAAAATTTTAATCTATTTAAGGCAATGGCTTCTGCACATATGGCACCTGCCAGTGACATAGAATTGTTTGTGCAGCTCATAAAGGAAAAGGGAGAATCCATTGATCTCCACCCTCTGTACATTGCTCTGGGATTTCCTTGAGAGGACTAAGCAACATACTACCACCGACAAAAGGCTCAAGCATTGAAAGAAGGTGAAAATGATTGGTGTGAGGTGGGGGGGGGGGGGGGGGGGGAGCGTATTGGCACATCATATCTCACTTTCAGTCAGGTGGGCAACCACATGGAGGGACGTCTGAAGAACATTTTCAAGCCTGCAGCAATGGCTGGCTTTCTGCTGAATTATAGGCTCACGTTTCTGTGTGGGATCATAGAATCCCTACAGTGCAAAAGGAGGCCATTCGGCCCACCGAGCCTGCACCGACACCAATCCTTCCCAGGCCCTATCCTCGCAACCCCATGTATTTACCCTATTAATCCTCCTGACACTAAGGAGCAATTTAGCATGGCCCATCAACCTAACCCGCACAGCTTTGGACTGAGAGGGGAAACCAAAGCACCCGGAGGAAACCCACGCAGACACGGGGAGAATACAGTCACCCGAAGTCAGATTTGAATCCAGGTCCCTGGCACTCTGAGGCAGCTTTGCAAAGGACATTTGGGCACATGGCAAAGACTGGAATGTTTCCCAGTTTCACTCCTAAAGATCTGGCTCTGATTTTTCTGACTACGTCCTCTCGCCTCCCCAGTCAGTGAAAATAGTTTCTGCCTATCTACCTTTATATACCCATCCCTTTATATCTTGATAAATTTGATCAGATCAG
The DNA here is from genome assembly GCF_964213995.1 of Mustelus asterias. Lineage (NCBI taxonomy): Eukaryota > Metazoa > Chordata > Chondrichthyes > Carcharhiniformes > Triakidae > Mustelus > Mustelus asterias. The sequence goes on from NC_135809.1 coordinate 11,298,625, forward strand.
ATAAACTCTGAACCTTCTAAATTTCAGGGAATACAAGCTTAGTTGTGTAATCTCTATTAGTAATTTAACCCTTTCATTCTGTCCCTTTTCTTTGCACTCTCACATTTTACCATGTTTGTCTTGTGTTTAGCTGGGGTTATTTTAAAAGTTATTTGAAGTATTGCAGTACATGATTGAAAGCAGTCTAAAGTGAGAGCAGTGTTGAGTGACGTGTGAAACATCTGAATCATTGATCAATTCCCATCTTGCTTTTAATGGGTGCATGGAAAGCTATATATTTTTTGATGGAAAATGCAAGCGGTATTTCTAAGGTTACAAACATGGCACTCAACAGTTGTTTAAAATGAGGTCACAGTCATGGTTTGGATTGTTTTTCAGAGAGTTGGTACAGGTGCCATGAATCATGGATCGCTTTCTGAACTGTCAGACATTCTGATTTGTGATTAGTAAACCTTCCAAAATAACCCTCAAGATACATTTAAATTCAATACATTAGTGGGTCCAGTGTATCAGCACTAATACAGATTCTTTCTCTTTTGTTCAGAGTTCCTTTCCTGTCATGATATGCAATTATGGTGTTAAGACTGATTGTCAGAACATCTTCCTTTCCATTATGATGAGTGGAGAGGACATAGTTTCAAAGGACCAATGGCCTATTTCTGCTCTTTTTTTATTCATTCATGGGACATGGACGTTGCTTGCTGGGCCAGCACTTATTGCCCATCCCAAATTGCCCTTGAATGAGTGGCTTGCTGGGCCATTTCAGAGGGAAGTTAAGGGTCAACCACATTGCTGTGGGTCTAGAGTGATATGTAGACCAGACCAGATAAGGATGGCAGATTTCCTTCTCTAAAGGGCATTAGTGAACCAGATGGGTTTTTTCCGACAATAGACAGTGATTTCATGGACATCATTAGAATCTTAATATTTCAAATTCCACCATTTGCCATGGCAGGATTCGAACCCGGGTACCAGAACATTAGCTGAGTTTCTGGATTAATAGTCTAGCGATAATACCACTAGGCCATTGCACCCCCCCCCACGTCTTATGGTAACGTGATGACATTGGGGTGGCCAATGTCCCAGAGGCTTTATAGTTTCAGAACGATGCAACAGTGTAAGTTCTATCATAAATGAAAGCAGCGACATATTTACGGGCTGTTTTTGTATTTTAAGGGAAATAGATAATCGGATGGCATCAATCATGTGGCAATTATGCCTTCCATTTTTAACCATGATCACCATTTACCTGTAGTTTTTAAATTACAAGTATGGTCACAATCTGTGATTGTATTATACTGGGAAAAATTAACCTCAACCAACATAATTATGATTTATTTGTCTATGTAATAAAGTAGCAGATGGCCAGTGATAAATTATTGAAGGGTAAATTCTAGAGTTGCTTTAAGTGTCGGCTAGTCTTTGTGCCAAGTGTTATTATTATCATACGGTTATTTTTACCTGTATAATTAATCTGCGAATGGAGCAGTAATTGGGACTAGGAGGGAAAATATCCTAAAATGTGAAATAAATAAATAATGTTGGCATAAATTTAAGATGAAATTAGATATACCTGTTGCAAGAAGTGCAATAAATGCTCACTTTTCCTCCTGCCTCCTCAATAATCCACAATGAATGTGACTTTATCCAGGGTGAGTTTAGAGATGCCCTAACCTCAGAACTGGAAATGCGTGGCTGGAGTTCACGCTATGTTGCACATTTCTTTAGTACAATGTGCCTGAAATCCGACAAACAAGTGCAAAAGATAAAGGGCAAGATTTTCCCGGAAATTGACAAAGGCTGATGTTGGGTGGGAAAAGCAGCATTGAAGCCACCGACAGCGATGGCAGATTTCTCCACCATTCACCCCGAGACTTTGAAAAAAAGTCTTCACCACATATTAGCCACTGATTTGTCCACCCTGCCTGCAATTTAGACACTCAAGGAAAGGGATTCTGTTCTTAAAGGCCGCCCCAGCACAGAGAGAGCAAAGGAGTTCACCCTGGAACCACCCCCATCCTTGCAGCCTCCCTAGCACTGCACCCTGGCATTGGCCCCAGCATGGGCAGTGCGGGGGTCAGTGCCAGGGGCAGCATCGAGGCATGACCCTCTTTTTTCCCCATCCCCGAACGTGCCACTCACTGAGCTCCCCAAGACATCTGCTTGCCAAGTGCATGCCTGTTGGGGGAGGGAATGATTCAGGTGTAGGAGCCTGATATGTTAATAGATTCAAATCATGTGTCCGTAAATGCACTTATGGTGATCACGGATAATTGCGTCATGCATTTACAATTATGTAAAATGCAACTTTGCTGTTCTCGCAATATTTTCCTCTCTCGTCAACAAACCCAGCCGATGTGATCGGGAGCACAAAATCCCAGTCCAAGGAACTTCCAATGTATATTACTTCCAGCACCAGTTGAGTTTGCATTGGTGATAAAGCATCATGAGGGAAGGTGGCCATGCCCATAGAATCCTACAGTGCAAAAGGAGGCCATTCGGCCCATCAAGTCTGCACCGACCACAATCCCAACTAGGCCCCATCCCTATAACCCCATACATTTGCCCTAGCTAGTCCCCCTGACACTTAGGGGCAATTTAGCATGGCCAATCCATCTAACCGGCACATCTTTGGACTGTGGGAGGAAACCGGAGCACCCGGAGGAAACCCACGCAGACATGGGGAGAACGTGCAGACTTCTCACAGACAGTGACCCAAGCTGGGAATCGAACCCGGGTCCCTGGCATTGTGAGGCAGCAGTGCTAACCACTGTGCCACCATGCAGCCCATGAAACTGTACTGATCAGAATTACATATTTCTGCTAATGTGGACCTTCAAGGAAACTCTAAACTTGATCTTTTTTGGGCACAAGGGAGATTTAAGCACTTAAAAGAGGCACATTTTGCAGATTTTACGTATATAATTAATTTACTGACTAAATGACCACAATATTTAAAAATGTTTATTTTTGTGATTTGCAGCTAATTGGCAATTATATTACTAAAAGTGCATCAGATTATCACTCTTAAATATATCAAGAAATAGTCTTAGTGGACAATGCGTTTTGTAAACTTAGTTCTAAAGCACTACACAACTGCATTGGCACATGGCAGATTTTAGATTTGGTGATGTGCAAATGAGTTTGAACCAAAGCTTAAGCGGAAGAAACACTTCTTGGCCAACGCAATTTTAAGCGCAGTTGCATCTTGGATTGCCAATTGTATGTAAAGCAGCAACACTTGTCCAGAATTAAATCCATGGGGGCGATTTTCCCAGAAAAAAACAAAGTGCCCAACAGATGGGAAAACGAGAGGTTTTCCCACCCGTTTTTTGGGCGTACTTAGTTGTACTTAGGCGAGGCCTAATCCCACCTCAGTGGCTGGCATCAGCACGCTGAGTGGGCCACTGCACATATGCCGATCTGTCAGCAGGGAGTTGCCAAGAAAAAAAACTGTTGATATTGTTAATATTGGTAAAAGTATTGGGGTTTTGACCAATATTTATTGTTGAATCAAAATCCCAAAAACAGATGATATGGTTATTATCACATTGCTGTTTTGTGGGAGTTTGCTGTGTACAAATTCTTTGTAAAGTGTTTGAGACATAGAACAAAGAACAATACAGCACAGGAACAGGCCCTTCGGCCCTCCAAGCCCGCGCCGCTCCCCGGTCCAGGATTGAATCCTGAATCCAGGATCCCCGCCCAATTTTCCAGCCTATCTACATACCAATATCCTATCCACCGAGCTGTCCCTCACAGCTACGATGCTTTGTTCATTACAACCTATTAACTCACCCCCACCCCCCCATTCCAGACCATGTGATCTCCAGGGAGAGGCGAAAACCCAGAGTGAAAAACCCCAGGGCCAATATGGGGAAAAAAAATCTGGGAAATTCCTCTCCGACCCCCTGAGGCGATCGAAACGAGTCCAGGAGATCACACTGGCCCTTGAAATGAGAAACTTTCCTGAGGTTGTGAAAGCTGCGATACAGATGCAAGTCTTTCTCTACCATTGAATGAAAAACAGCACTGAGACTAGGATAAAGAGTGGATTTTGTAAGCAATATCACCCACGCTACTTTTGAATCCCCTGTATTAGCTAAAATCCCTTTTAGATAAGTCAATGGCTGGAATTCTCTGGTCTCACACTGCTGCCCCTGGCCATCGCTGCTAGCGAGAACGAAGAATTTAGCACTCAGCCAAATCTCCATTCACTGCAACAGGACAGAAGAATCTCAGCCATGGGCGAGGTCAGAGAATCCGGCCCAAAGTCTATTCTAATGGATCAATTAAATCTTGAGAAAATTGAATGGACAATATGTGGTGGTCACCACAGACACACAACTTTCTATTCTATAGATTTACTGGGTGAATATTCCACTGCTAAAACAATTGTTTGTAGAGTTGTATACTTCCCAATTTACTTAATTCTTCACAGATACACATTGGCAGCTCAGGACCTGGTGATGAGGGCCAGAGGTGTTCTGAAGGACCGAGGATGGAGGATATCAAATGACAGGCTTGGCTCAGGTGATGACATCTCCATGTACATCATTCCCCTCCTGCATGGAAATAAGCTGACATGATAATGACAGCATCATGCCAAATTGGCTTAATGGATATTTGTTGCTGGTCCCATAACTATACTGAAAGGAGGAAGATTTCCTTTGTTTTGTTACTTGTAGTAAAGATCATTAATGCCATTTCACTACAAATAAAAAAACACGAGGAAATCTTTCCCCTGTGGTGACCAGACAATGAGAGGGAGAAGTCCTGGAACTGATTCAAACAAGTGTTATGAAAAGAAGGGAGTTTAATAAAACTGTATATTGACAAATTTCGCTTTCAGTTCGAGTTTCACAATCCTTAAGTTCTACTTCTGTTGTTATTGTTGATGTAATTTTTTTCCTGCAATCAAATAAATATATCCTGTATAAATCAAAAAGGATGTATATTTATCGAAATATTTAGAGTCTTTAAATATTAAGTCTTTGCGTTATAACTTATAAGGTATCAAAATTTTGATGTATATTTTCCAAGTGCTGTAATGCTAGTGGGGCAGGGAGAAATTATTTGTGCTGTGTTACCGAGTTCTTCATATAATCAACATGGCAGTCTTCTAGCAGAATTATACTGTAATAATGTAGTAAATATTGTTTCAATTTTTTATGGCATTGTTTAAAGATGAAGTCCGTTGGTCACTGAAGTTCATTTAAAAATGATACAAGGCACCAACTGTTGTATATATTGGCGACTGCAGGGCAAGATAAGTGAATCTGCTGGTTATTTTTGTAAAATGATTTTCTTTGGCTATTGAGTAGACACTGACCAAGATTACTTACAGGCTTTCATTAGTCTGTCTCTGTCATGTTCAACGTATATTGCACTCAACTTGAAGAATGATTTCACTGCACTGTTCTGTCCTTTGGTTTCTTCCGCTGATAACTATACGCTTGGCAAGTGTCAAAATACTGCCAAAATTATACACCGCCCAAGCCAATCTCACAAAGAAGCAGCGTTAATAGACAAAAGTATTCTACGAGAGTGATATTCATCTCATTGAAGTATTTGAAGTTTGATCTGTGCTACACTGAAATATTTCATAGATGCCAAGGAAAAATAAACTGTTGAAAGATTTTTTTAAATGTTTACTTCATTTCTGTAAGACTGAAATGTGAAACATATTTTTATTCCAAAGCGATGTTACATTTAGGCACTTTTGAAATTTTATTTCAGTGTTTGGAGTCTCAAAAGTACTGTATAAGAAGGCTGGATTGAAAATGTGAATAACTGATGTAGTGTTGTATTTGACTGTTAATGAAGGTGGCTTGTAAAGGGAAGGTAATGTTGCACTGTACAGTAATTAAATTTGCTTAATGTTTAAACAGTTTATTCAGTTATCTCTCTCATAGTTATCTCTATAATCTCAAATCACACTTGGCAATGGACATTTTTTTAATCTTTCTACTTTGCAAATCATCACTTTACCTACATTCTGCATTTCATATAAAAATTTGTTGATGAGGAACATGACAAATACAATTTTTAAATGAAGGTTAACATATGCATTAGACAAACCAGTTTTTTTTTAAACTACAAGTATTTGTTTTTAATTTTACACGTCAGTAATAAACAAACCCATGCTAAACGTAATACCCAGTTTTTCCAACATCTAACAATGTGGCTCATTGCCACACAGAAATAAACCCTTCACCGTGCCAGTTTACATTTTAATTTGTAACAATTTTCAGTGTCTGCAAGTTAGACTCTTAAATTCCAGTCAGCGATGTGCTGCATTTGTGATTTGGAATCCAAAAGGTTAAATGACTTTTTTAATATATATTGCCATGCAGTCCTATGTTATTCCAAATGTTTAATCACTCTGTTTCATGCTAAAGTGTGAACAAATGACATTTTATACCCTCAAGGCTAGGCTTCACTTTGAACGTCTTGAAGTGTATATACAAAAGTCAAAACTATGTTACCAAAATATGATGGCACATCCTGACTGTAAAGGGGCTTAATTAACTTTCTTTTGAATGTAATCCAATTATTAAATATTCATCCAGGCATGCTTTAGGAAGCCATCCATAGCATTTTCTAATGGTTAGTTCAGGGTTGTTATTGAATGTATGTTAAATACATCTCTCTGACCTTGCAGGCTACATTATTTATCCCTGACAGGTCACTTCCCTTGAAATGTCCTTTCTATGATCCCAGCAGCACGTGAATTTAGACCTTCCACAAAAAAAATCTGATTTACATCTATACTTATCCTTCTAACTTGCAATTCCAATCCCAGCTGACAGGAACAATCCCTCTGTGTGCCAAACATGTTCTCCAAAGACAGGTTTATGATGATATGTAATGAAAAAAGGCAATCCTCCACGCCCCATCCCAAAAAATTATCCATCCCCTTTATTCAAAGAATTCATTAACATGCTGTTATTTGCGATGGAAAACTGTTCCACAAATACATGACTCATAAAAAATAATGTAGTAACACTACATTCTGCACTCTCTCGTTTCCTTCTCTATGACCGGTATGCTTTATCTGTACAGCGCGCAAGAAACAATACTTTTCACTGTATGCTAATACATGTGACAATAATAAATCAAATCAAATCAAAATAGTTTTGTTATAAACTCCCAACTCCTTGACCTCTGCCACCAGAGGGCTGGAATTCTCTGGCCGTTCATGCCAGCGGGGTTCTCTGGTGCTGTTACAGTGAATGAAGATTTGACTGAGCGGGGCATGAACAGCCAGAGAATTTGGGCCCAGGTTGCATGAGAACACATAACCTCCACGTGACATACCATCCTGATTTGGAAATATATTGGCAGGAATTCTCCGACCTCACCTGCGGCTGAGATTCACTGATCCTGCTGCAGTAAATGGAGTTTTGGCTGAGTGCCAAATTCTCCATTCTCACTGGCAGTGGTGGTGGGGTGAATGAGATTGTAGAATCCTGGCCATTGCCATTCCTTCATCGTTGCTAGGTCAAAGCCTTTGATTCCCTACCCAACATGTATTTGTGGGAGTGCCTTTAATAAGATGTCCAAAGATGTCAGGTCGATGTCAGGTCCAAAGTCCAAAGATGTGCGGATTAGGTTGAATAGCCAGGTTAAAAAAATTGCCCCTTAGAGTCCTGGGATGCGTAGGTTAGAGGGATTAGTGGGTAAAATATGTGGGGGTAGGGCCTGAGTGGGATTGTGGTCGGTGCAGACTCGATGGGCCGAATGGCCTCCTTCTGCACTGTAGGGTTTCTATGATATCTGGCTGCAGAAGATCAAGAAGGCAACTTATCACCACCTTCTTAAGGGCAATTGCTAATGGGCAGTGAGGTCCGTGTGCCAAGAATGAACATTTAAAGTAAAATCAGCTCTGCTTCAACGTGTCCAATGGCTGTCCAAGAAATCAAAGGGGTTGGTGAGATAACATATTAATCTTATCTTGATCTCTATATGAATGAGGGCACCGCTGGCTTGGCTTTTATGATCTTGGCTAACTATTGGTCCACATAATTTTCCCATTTGAACTCTAGGTTGAGAGAACTCTGATAACCTATTATGTTGAATGATCTGACATCATGCATTTTGCTGGAACAAAGAGTACCTGTTGCAATAAAATGGATAATATTTTCAGGCTGACTTTCCATTGTTTTGCCTCTAAGCAGCACTTGTTTCCTGGTGAAAAACAGAGCATAGTATAAAGGGAGTGAAGACCAATAATAGATGCTTTGTGTTGCCCTTGGAAGTTTTTGGGGGTGTACATAAACACAAACATGAAAATACATTGTAATGCTCAGGGCATGATGACTCGCTTCATTTTCCTAGATCTCTAACTGGTCAAATGTCCAATCCCAGTGGTAATTAGATGCAGGACAGGATTCTCTGACTTTATCCGTGGTTGAGATTCTCCGCTTCCCCCTGCTGTAAATGGAAATTTGGCTGGAATTTATTGCCGATCCCAGCTGCTTTTGGGAAGGTTGTGGAGGGCCTTCATCTTGAATCTTTACAATTCATGTGTTAAGACATTCCTGCCTTGCTATTCGGCAGGGATTTTCAGTATTTTGACCCAGTGACAATGAAGGAAATGGGGACTGTGGGCGCGATCTTACAAAAAAAAATTCGAAGTGCTGAACAAGCAAGAGAACAAGAGAATGGCACCAGTTTTTTTGGTGAGCCGTGAGTTGCAATCTTATGGCACTCAGTGCAAAAAAAAACCCCAGACGCGGGGCACCCCGACCTCCCAGTGAACTGGGAACCCCCCCCCCAACCCATCCCACAGACATCGGTCCAGAAAGATCACATCCTATACTACTATGTTATCAGATCTTGTTAAATGAGAAGTCAAAATTGTGTGTGACCTGAGATGATGGTGTTCTTATGTGCCAACTACACCTGTCGTTCTGGCTGGTGGAGATTGCAGTAGCGCTGTTGCCTGCAGTGTATTCTGAAGATAGTCCAGTCACAGTCAGTATTCACCACTGATGGAAGGAATGGATGTTTAAGGTGGTAGATGGACTGCCTAGCCCTGGACAATATCCAGCTTCTCGAGTGTTGGTGCAGCTGACTCATCCAGGTAAGTGCAGAGTATTCTACCACATTCCTGGCTTATGCCTCGTAAGAAATAGAAGCAGGAGTAGTCATTTGGCACATCAAGTCTGCTCTGTTATTCAATAAGATCACGACTGATCTGATTGTGACCTGTCTGACCGACATAGCCCTTGACTCCACAATCCTACTGCTGCTCTCTGAGGAAAGGAATTCCAAAGACTAACAGACTTCCAAGAAGAAATTTCTCCTCACCTCGGTTTTAAATGAGAGACCCCTTATTTTTAAACTGTGTCCCCTCGTTCTAGATTTTTCCACAAGGGAAAACCATCCTCTCGGTCTCTACCCTGTCAAGCCCTCTGAGAATCTTATATGTTTCAATAAAATCATTCTCATTTTTCTAAACTCCAATGAGTATAAGGCCAGCCTGTTCAACCTTTCCCCATTTGACTGATTCCTGAGATTTTGGGGTTGTCTTGCGAACCTTCCCTGAATTACTTCTAATGCAAGTATATCACTCCTTAAGTAAGGAGAATAAAACTGTACACAATAGTCCAAGTGTGCTCTCACCAAAACGCCATGCAGTTGTCGCAAGATCTCCCTAATTTATTCTCCATCCCCTTGCAATACCATTGGCCCTAATGCAAACCCTTTGGAAATCAAGTGGTGAACTCCATGGCTGCAGAATATCCAACTTCTGACCATTTCTAGTAGCCACAGTATTTGCGTATTTGGTCCAGTTGAGATTGTGGCAAGTGGTGACTCCTCCTCCACGTCAACACCACCAATTCTCTCTTCCACCCACCCTCTTCGCTGCAGCCCTAACCTCCATCCTCTCAGGGTGTTTGATTTGTAATACTATGTTATCAGATCTTGTTAAATGAGAAGTTTTTGTCCTAATTTTAAGGAACATTGTGGTTGGTGCAGCTGAATGATGAACTCATAGTTCTGTAATCACTTGGTGGACAGATTCATTAAGAATGCAGCCTGTGACTAGAGAATTCACTCGTATCAGAAAACTTCTGCCAATGAACCAGAATGAACAGGACCAGGACATGGCGCAGTGATGGGAATGATAATATCATCAAGAATTAGAGGGTCATGCTTGAAGGAACACAGCTCTGACAGGCAGAGGAATTAGCCAGGAACAAACAGAAAATGGTCTAATAGAGCATAAACAACTGTCCACTGGGATGGAGAGGTTGGGGCTGCACAGTTACATAATTTGGAATCTACGAATTACAAACTATTAACTGTCACTTTCTTTTAGATTTCACATGATAAGATGAAGCTGATTGACTTCAATTTTAAAAAATGAAAACGAGAGAGGTTTATTTTGCAGCTTTTACAATCATTTACAGTTTCTTTACAGAGAATGGACAGGAGGAAATTTACTCCAAAATGATTAGCTTCACTGTGATATATCCCATGATTGGTTTAAGCTTAGTGTGACTCATTTGAAATCGGACCAATGGAAGTGTAATGGTGTAAGCTGCTTTGATCTATGTTATTTTTACATAATGTTTGCGGCTCTTTACAATGTTTCTTGTCACTTTTTCATATTAGCAAAATGTTTTTTTTAATTTTGGGATGATTGGTTTTCTTTTGCTCCTTATGTTTGTCTTTAGCATGCCTCATAGTTAAACTTTCATCTTTCCTATTAAATAACATAACATCGTTGTTCAATAATACTACAGCACTGCAATTCCCAAATTACAAGGGATCACCAGTAGCCAACCCAAAGTCCTTCTTAGGCATCAATCAGTGATCATGTTTCTTAAGTGAAACCCTTGAAGCAGTTGAATGTGACAGGGCTGGTTCGCTCAGTTGGCTAGATGGCTGGCATGTGGTTCAGAATACTGCCAACATTGTGGGTTCAATTAATTTTCCAGTTCAGATAGACTTGGCCTGTCTCCTTGCCTATGCCATGCATAATGTGGAGTAGTGCCCCTCAAACTATTTCTACTGGAGAGAGATGTCTACAACCCCTCTTGGTTATGGTTAAGAACTAAATGTGTGAGTGTGACATGCTTTTGTAAACTGCACTGTTTAAATATTGCTATCTATAAGATGCTAGGAAAGAAGATGACCTCGTGGAAGTGCATGGATGAAAAATAAAGGTGGAATAGAATAACTAGCAAATATTTGTCCATGTCATCTTGGGGTTGTCTACTTGGTACATGGTATTGTTAGGTCTATTTCTATCCCAGGTTCCTTAAAGTATGCCATGTTTTCCTAGAGCTGTTTCCAGGTTCTCCAGATACGGTGTTGTGTTAAGCTTGGCAGGTTAAGTATCCTCTTGTATGGAGTACCAAACAACGCAAGCCTCCCCTGCACCAACCTGAAAAGTCAGTACAACCAAAATGTCAAGGTCCCCGTAAACTTATATTGTGCCTTTACTTTGGACAGACCTGCCCTTCCTTTTGGCCTGCCACTTATACCTCCACCCCTCATAGGTGGATAACTATTTAAAAGTTATTTTAGTCTCACTATAGACGGGAGAAAAGTTGCCTCCCTAACTACCTTACTTGCCTTTAAGTGAACTCTTTAAATGTGTGAAATTTCTGTTCTGGCCCCTCCAACAGCATGTTCCCTGCACTTGGACCAAAGTGTACAAGGAGCATGTTTTGGTCATCAATTCTAAATGGTGTTATGAACTTAGGAGAGATCAGATCAGTATATCAGTGATCCATAAAGTACAGCACTGCAACTACAGAATTAGCCCAAAACCAAACAGAAAAAGGGAACTGGGAGTAATTCTTGTCTTTGTTTCCAGAGAACTTGGGGAAGTGCATTTAGTTCTGCTTTCACTGAGGAATGAAATTGAAGTTAGCAGCAGTCATCAGAGTTTGGGGATATCCCTGGTTAGATCAGTATCATGGTCTGGAGGAGGGACAGGAAAAGGGATGAAAATCAAAACTAAAATTATGTGATGATGATGAACTGTATACGTTGGTCTCACATGAGTGAACAAAATTTCAATTTGATTTTGCACTTGGGAATTGGCATCGGTTAGTGATGGAATTAGGGTCAATTAGTGTTTGAATGTGTGACCATGCTGGGCCAATGCCTGATAAAATGGACAAGAAACATTGTAAAACTGTGATTCAGAGTAAAATTTGAGGAGCTCACAAAGAGAAATAAAGTTCAAATCTGTATAGGAATAAATCTGTTTTAACAGAACAATGATAGTCAATTAAGCACTTTTATTTCTCTGGTGTAAAGAACATCAGAGAGGGTATCAGCCTCTATGAGGGATGGTAGATTTCCCCATGGCTGAACTACAATCAGTTCTTACTTAGGGACATATGAATTAGGAGCAGGAGTAGGACACTCAGCCCCTTGAACCTGCTCCACCATTCAATAAGATCATGGCTGATCTGTTTCTAGCCTCAAATCCACATTCCTGCCCATCTCCAATAACCTTTCACCCCCTTGCTTATCAGGAATCTATCTAGCTTTGCCTTAAAAATATTCAAAGACGGTGCTTACACTGCCTTTTGAGAAAGAGAATTTCAAAGACTCACGGCACTCTGAAAGAAAAAAAATCTCATCTTTTATTGTAACAAGTAAGCTTACATTAACACTGCAATGAAGTTACTGTGAAAATCCCCTAGTCGCCACACTCCGGCGCAAGTTCGGGTACACCGAGGGACAATTTTTTTTAGCATAGCCAATGTACCTAACCAGCACGTCTTTGGACTGTGGGAGGAAACTGGAGCAACTGGAGGAAACCCATGCAGACACGGGCAGAACGAGCAGACTCCGCACAGATAGTGACCCAAGCCGGCAATCGAATCCGGGTCCCTGGCACTGTGAAGCAGCAGTGCTAACCACTGTGTCACCGTGCCATCCTCTCTTATCTTAAATGCCAGTCTCTCATATGGGAGACGGATAAAGAAGGTAAAAGCACATGGGATCCAGGGTAATTTGGCAAGATGGTTCCAAAACTGACTTAGTGGTAGGACACAGTAAGAAGTTTAACAACACCAGGTTAAAGTAACAGGTTTATTTGGTAGCAAAAGCCACACAAGCTTTCGGAGCTCCAAGCCCCTCCTTCAGGTGAGTGGGAATTCTGTTCACAAACAGGGCATATAAAGACACAAACTCAATTTACATGAATAATGGTTGGAATGTGAATACTTACAACTAATCAAGTCTTTAAAGCTTGTGTGGCTTTTGCTACCAAATAAACCTGTTGGACTTTAACCTGGTGTTGTTAAACTTCTTACTGCGTTTACCCCAGTCCAACGCCGGCATCTCCACATCACCACTTAGTGGTAGGAGGCAGAGGGTGGTGGTAGAAGGCTTTATTTGTGACTGGAGGCCGGTGTCCAGTGGCATACCACAGGGATCAGTGCCAGGTCCTTTATTGTTCGTGATATATATAAAAGATATAGATGAGAAAATATACAGATTGTGGGGGGAATGATAAGTAAGTCTGTGGATGACACAAAGATTAGCAAGATGGTTAATAGTGTGGAAGAAGGTCTTAGGTTGCAGGAAGATATAGATGGGTTAGTCAGATTGGCAGATCAGTGGCAGATGGAATCTTACCTTGGAAAGTACGAGATGATGCGCTTTGGAATGAGTAACAAGACAAGGGCATACTCAGTGAATGGCAAGACACTAGGAAGCTCAGAGGAACAGAGGGACCTTGTTGTGCTTGTCCACAGATCCCTGAAGACGGCAGGACAGACTAATAGGATAGTTAAGAAGGCATACGTGACACTTGCCTTCATTGTTGTGGCCTACATTATAAGGTTAATGAGGTTATGTTGGAGTTGTACAAAACTTTTGTTAGGCCACAGCTGGAGTACTGTGTGCAGTTCTGGTCGCCTCACTATAGGAAGGATGTGATTGCACTGGAGAAGGTACAGAGGAGATTCACCAAGCTGTTGCCTAGCATGGAACATTTGAGCTATGAAGAAAGGCTGGGTAGGCTCGGGTTGTTTTCTTTAGAGGAGGCTGAGGGGAGACTTGATTGAGGTGGATAAGATTATGAGGGGTATGGGCCAGGGTGAATAGGAAGCAGCTGTTCCCTTTAGTTTAAGGGTCAATAATGAGGGGACATAATTTTAAGATGAGGGGCAGGAAGTTTAGAGGGGATTTGAAGAAAAAAATATGTCACCCAAAAAGTGAAAGTGGGAGTCTGGAAAACACTGTCTGGGAGGGTAGCAGAGGCAGGAAACCTCGCAATCTTTAAATAGTACATGGATGAACATTTGAAATGTTTTAACATTCAAGACTGTGGGCCAAGTGCTGGAAAGTGGGATTAGTGTAGATTCAATGTAATTGTCAGTACAGACTCAATGGACCGAAGGGCCTCTTCTGTACTGTATTACTCTATGAATGGATGATCTCTTATTTTTAGACAGTCATCCCCTAGTTCTAGATTCTTCCGCTAGAGAAAACATCCTCTCCCCTCAGGATCTTATATGTTTTATCAAGTCACCTCCTACTCTTCTAAATTCCTGCAGATACGAGCCTATTCTGTCCAACCTTTCCTCAAGACAACCCGCCCATTCCTGGTATTAGTCTCATAAACCTTCTCTGAACTGCTTCTACACCTTCTGCACACATGGTCATCAGGGACACTGGAAGTATCACTCATTTCCCACATTGTGCAGGAGGAGCATACCACACGTCTGAGGTCTCCTACCATGATATCCCTCTCAAGTAAACTAGTTAGTCCCTTAAAAGAAATGTTAGCTAGGGGCCTTATATATGTTATTTAGGAACATTGTTTCTTACCAAACACTTCTATTATAATTGCACAGTACCACTTTAGACTTTTTTTTATTCCTTACCTCAGTATTAAGCAATGAATTACTTTAATAGATTGAAAATAGTTACCAGGACTTACTCCCCAATCAGCTGTTTTGGTTGGTTCCGCATCACTATCAGGAGGCTCTACCTCCTGTTGAGCACTACGTCCTGTGCAATCCCCTCTGTGGTGATGGTGACTGAACTGAGTTTTCCCAAATGCTACTCAGTGGCTCCTCATAACTGCGCTCTTCTATCTGCTCTCAGTCTCGCTCTTTTTCACGGACTTTTATCTTACCGTCTCCACTCTCTGTCTCACTCTTTCTCCCGCTCTTTTATCTCCCCTTGAAGATTCACAAGTTCCATGTGCGCTTTCCTGTGATGTCTTCAATTTTTTTTCAAACTCAGCGCACTATTTGAAGAGAAGCTGTTCCTCGGAGGTCCGGAGCTGTTTCCAGATGTGGTCTCACCAATGCCGCGAGACTGAAACAGAACTTCTCTACTTTTGTATTCAATTCCCCTTGCAATAAACAATAACATTCTTGCTGTACCTGTATGCTAACGTTTTGTGATTCATGCACTAAGGCATTCTGCAGCTCAAGAGATTTACAATCTCTCACCATTTGAACAATATGCCTTTTTTCCTATCTGGCATAACCAACTAATTGTTATTTAAACATAAGAATATAAGAACTAGGAGCAGGAGTAGGCCATCTGGCCCCTCGAGCCTGCTGCGCCATTCAATAAGATCATGGCTGATCTTTTCATGGACTCAGCTCCACTTACCCGCCTGCTCGCCATAACCCTTAATTCCTTTAGATCAAAAATGTATCTATCCTTGCCTTAAAAACATTCAGTGAGGTAGCCTCAACTGCAGGGAATTCCAAAGATACACAGCCCTTTGGGTGAAGAAGTTCCTCCTCAGTATCATATAATACAATATAACCAAGCTCGTATAAAAGTGTGCACAGAAATACATTGTTACCTGTTTCCAATGTCTTTTGTAAGCATAAGCTTGATGGTGCAAATGACAAGGAAGAAGTTAATTAGCAGGAAAAGGCAGTGAATGTTTTGAGAAAAATTACACCAGCTTAATTGTGGCAAATAGAAATAAATAATTTCAGTTTTATCCCTTCCAATAGCTAATGAATATTTTAAGAAATCACAAGTGTTGACAATGGTTTGACCTTGGCCAGGATTGGTCCCTAGTTGTACTTAACTATTAGTGACAGTCAAAGCCTATGGCTATTTAAGCTTCATAAACAATACTTGAATGAAATATGCTCGCACTCACAACAAATTACTGTCACTTCTATTATGTTGCATGGTGGCCTTAAATGACAGCAGCCTATAACTGTTATACTACTAGTTCAATCAAAACTAATCCAATTAGTCAGGCAAAAGTCAGTTCGCAGTAATGGACCAAGTGTAGTACATAATTCGCAGCTAATTTAAAACATGAAAATTTAATATATCAAATATAAACTCACTGTGTGACTTCTTGCTCCAGAATTGCTTTTCATCTATTGAAGTTTCAATTTCAAAAATTACCACAACCAAGATTTAGAATATCCAAGTGAAGTTTTGAGGTAAAGCCATTTTTAAAACATTTGTTTACATTTTTAAAAATGTGAAGATAATGATTGGACTCACATATTGTCCGGTGCTTTTAGACACATTTAAGTTATTGGTAGTGTCAATAGCTGGTGAAACTTCAATGACTATTGCAACACATTTCAGGTGTCCAGCAGCTACCTTGGTTAGAATGGCAAGAAAGGTGGGAAGTGGAACCAGAATTTCTGCTCTTGTTGTGCTTGTTTTTATTTTGCAACTCACTCAAAATCTATAAAGCATTGTGGAATTTTAAGAGCCTATCATATTCAGCGCAATTCAAGTGTTCCCAATCTTCTGTGCTAGAAGTAAGGCCGGCCCCACAGAACGCCAAACACCTCGAATGGATTAATCAGCCTTGGAAGTTACTGTTAACTGTGCTTATTTATAGGCTTTTGAGCAGGCTTTAAAATTAAGCCAGATTTTTTGGGGGTACAAGGACATTAATAAGCATGTTTTAAAAGCTTTTGAATTTTAAAAATATAATTTATGATTAAATTGACTACTGTAATCCAGTATAACTAGCAAATAGTTCTATGTTTTTTTTAGTCATTTTCAGTCATTTAAAATAGTTACTCGCATTGGATCGACACTGGTTACAAATGCTTTTAATCCTTTTTAAGGATAAACCCACTTTCAGCTGTAGTAATCAAGCGACACTAAATTACGATGCTTAAGAATATTTTTTAAAAAGCAAAATTTATTTTTAAAAGTTACTTTGTAAAACACTGGCGGATTGCTCTAGTTTATGGCAGATTTTGCATTCTCTGATATTCAAGTGAGTTTGAGCAGAAACATTTCAAAATGAGCATACCTTTGGGCACAAGGTATTGGTATTTCAAAGCTAACTCTTTCCAGCTAGTTTGCATTCTTATGTGAGTAGAAAGATACAACTGCCTGCATGGATTCCACAGCTGCCAGTTTGAGTGACAGTAAGTTTATGCTTATGAACAATCTGCTGACCTTAGTGAAATTTTTAATATTTTGACGTCAATCCTTAGAGATATGAATTGACTCACTACTGTGAAATCATACTTAATATTATGGTGCACTGCAATTTTAAGAGGTTATTTTCTTTTAACAACAGAACAAAATTCTCCCAAGGGATCTTGTTGTCGAATTAGAAAATGTACGTTCAGCTTTAATACTTGGATCCAGCTTTATTCCACAAAGATTAAGCATATGGGGCTAAAATTCATAGAATCCTACAGTGCAGAAGGAGGCCATTCGACCCATCGAGTTCGTTTGAACCGACCACAATCCCACCCAGGCCCTATTCCTAGTTAGTTCCCCCTGACACCGAGGGGCAATTTAGCATGACCAATCCACCTAACCCAAATTTCTTTGGACTGTGGGAGGAAATGGGAGCACCCAGAGGAAAGCCATGCAAACGTGCAAACTCCACACGGACAGTCACCCAAGCCAGGAATCGAACCCAGGTCCCTGGTGCTGTGAGGCAGCAGTGCTAACCACTATGCCACCGTGGCGTCAGGCTGCTGCCTGAAATTTTTCAGTTACATACAGTGGGGTAACGTGAGCAGCACTGAGAGTAACTGTCCTTGCCCTACTTGAGTATCTGGGATCTGGGTAATGTCCCCCTAATCAGAATCGTGCCTCAGATGGCCATACCACTGCTTGTACCACCTACCAGGGATGGAGGTATGAAAAGCAATGAAGCCACGCTGCTGAAAACCATTTGTGGTTGTGCCTTTAGTTAGCTGGGCCCTAAGTTCTGGAATTTCCTCCCCTGAATCTCTCCATCTATCTCATTCCTCTTTCTGTCCTCATACATCTTTATAAGGTGTGATGTCAATTTTTTTTTTTGATAATCCTCCTGTGAAGCACATTGGGGCATTTTACTACCTTAAATGAGCTATATATATATGCAAGTTATTGCTTTATTTTTATTATTTGCTCTTGGGATGTGGGTTTCACTGGCAAGGATAGCATTTTTCTGCTCAGCCTTAATAGCTTTTGAGAGCAGTTTAGAGTCAACCACATTGCTGTGGATTTGGAGTCACAAGAAGACCAGACCAGGTAGGAATGGCAGATTTATTTTGCTAAAGGACATTAGTGAACATGATGATAGTTTCTTGGCCACCATTACTAAGGCTCAGATTTTCACTCTGAGTCATGAGCGTCACGAAAGGACATTTCCCAGCTCCATCAGCCCGACCCAGGAAAAGGAGGTTGGATTTTTGTTCTGATGGAGGAGGCTGCTGGATGAGAAGTCAACCCATTGCCCCCCGAGAATGGATGCAGAAGATGCCGGGTGTGGAGGTGAGTTGGGCAGGTAGCCTGTCTATGGGATCCTGCAAAAAAATCATTCATTATAATTAAAATTCCTTCAATTAATCTTTTATGAAAACAAACATTTAAGACCATAAGACATAGGAGCAGAATTAGGCCATTCGGCCCATCGAGTCTGCTCTGCCATTCAATCATGACTGATATTTTTTCTCATCCCCATTCTCCTGCCTTTTCCCCATAACCCCTGATCCCCTTATTAATCAAGAATCTATCTATCTCTGTCCTAAAGATATTCAATGACCTGGCCTCCACAGCCTTCTGCGGCAAAGGGTTCCACAGATTCACCACTCTCTGGCTGAAGAAATTCCTCCTCATCTCTGTTTTAAAAGATCGTCCCTATAGCCTGAGGTTGTGCCTCTGGTTCTAGTTTTTCTTACTAGTGGAAACATCCTCGCCACATCCATTCTATCCAGGCCTTGCAGTATCCTGTAAGTTTCAATAAGATCCCCCCTCATTCTTCTAAACTCTAACAAGTACAGACCCAGAGTCCTCAACCATTCCTCATACGACAAGCTCTTCATTCCAGGGATCATTCTTGTGAACCTCCTCCAGACCCTTCCCAAGGCCAGCACATTAAAAAATCTGAACACTTTTTATTTTTGTGTGATTTTGGTAAGTTTAGGTGTCTGAAACCTGAAGAGTGCAGGTTAGACCTGGTAGGAACAGTTCTGAACCTTGTGGATTCATTTGGACATCAAGGGTATTCTTTTGGAGAGTATACATCCCAGCAGAGTTACAGCCCTTGACAGCTTTGATGGTTCCAATGAGCTTCATGAGTTCTAAAGTTCTTTGACAGTTCCAATGAGTTTATGCACTTTTTATATACAATCATGTCTACTTAAGAGCACCTGACCTACCACAAATGATGCCTTACCACTCCCAAAGATGCCTCACCTTTTCCATAAGGTACCTTACCGCTCCCAAATGTGTGCAGGAATCAAATCAAAATAGGCATCTTACCTCTCCAAAAGGGTACCTTGGCTATCGAAATGAAGTAAGAAGTTTAACAACACCAGGTTAAAGTCCAACAGGTTTATTTGGTAGCAAAAGCCACACAAGCTTTCGGAGCTCTTAGCCCCTTCTTCAGGTGAGTGGGAATTCTGTTCACAAACAGAGCTTATAAAGACACAGACTCAATTTACATGAATAATGGTTGGAATGCGAATACTTACAACTAATCAAGTCTTTAAGAAACGAAACAATGTGAGTGGAGAGAGCATCAAGACAGGCTAAAAAGATGTGTATTGTCTCCAGACAAGACAGCCAGTGAAACTCTGCAGGTCCACGCAACTGTGGGAGTTACAAATAGTGTGACATGAACCCAATATCTCGGTTGAGGCCGTCCTCGTGTGTGCGGAACTTGGCTATCAGTTTCTGCTCAGCGACTCTGCGCTGTCGTGTGTCGCGAAGGCCGCCTTGGAGAACGCTTACCCGAATATCAGAGGCCGAATGCCCGTGACCGCTGAAGTGCTCCCCAACAGGAAGAGAACAGTCTTGCCTGGTGATTGTCGAGCGGTGTTCATTCATCCGTTGTCGCAGCGTCTGCATAGTTTCCCCAATGTACCATGCCTCGGGACATCCTTTCTTGCAGCGTATCAGGTAGACAACGTTGGCCGAATTGCAAGAGTATGTACCGTGTACCTGATGGATGGTGTTCTCACGTGAGATGATGGCATCTGTGTCGATGATCCGGCACGTCTTGCAGAGGTTGCTGTGGCAGGGTTGTGTGGTGTCTTGGTCACTGTTCTCCTGAAGGCTGGGTAGTTTGCTGCGGACAATGGTCTGTTTGAGGTTGTGCGGTTGTTTGAAGGCAAGAAGTGGGGGTGTGGGGATGGCCTTGGCGAGATGTTCGTCTTCATCAATGACATGTTGAAGGCTCCGGAGGAGATGCCGTAGCTTCTCCGCTCCGGGGAAGTACTGGACAACGAAGGGTACTCTGTCCACTGTGTCCCGTGTTTGTCTTCTGAGGAGGTCGGTGCGGTTTTTCGCTGTGGCGCGTTGGAACTGTTGATCAATGAGTCGAGCGCCATATCCTGTTCTTATGAGGGCATCTTTCAGCGTCTGGAGGTGTCTGTTGCGATCCTCCTCATCCGAGCAGATCCTGTGTATACGGAGGGCTTGTCCGTAGGGGATGGCTTCTTTAACGTGTTTAGGGTGGAAGCTGGAGAAGTGGAGCATCGTGAGGTTATCCGTGGGCTTGCGGTACAGTGAGGTGCTGAGGTGACCGTCCTTAATGGAGATGCGTGTGTCCAAGAATGCAACCGATTCCGGAGAGTAGTCTATGGTGAGCCTGATGGTGGGATGGAACTTGTTGATGTCATCATAGAGTTGTTTCAGTGATTGTTCACCATGAGTCCAAAGGAAGAAAATGTCATCGATGTATCTAGTGTATAGCATCGGTTGAAGGTCCCGTGCGGTGAAGAAGTCTTGTTCGAACCTGTGCATGAAGATGTTGGCATATTGAGGTGCGGATTTGGTCCCCATGGCTGTTCCGTGTGTCTGGATGAAGAACTGGTTGTTGAAGGTGAAGATATTGTGGTCCAGGATGAAGCGGATGAGATGTAAAATTGCATCTGGAAACTGGCAGTTGTTGGCGCTGAGCACTGAGGCCGTTGCAGCAATGCCATCGTCATGGGGGATGCTGGTGTAGAGTGCCGAGACATCCATTGTGACGAGGAGCGCTCCTGGTTCAACTGCTCCATGTGTGCCGAGTTTCTGTAGGAAGTCCGTCGTGTCGCGACAAAAGCTGGGGGTTCTTTGTACAATGGGTTTCAGGATGCCCTCGACATAGCCGGAGAGGTTCTCGCACAGGGTCCCATTGCCCGATACGATGGGACGGCCGGGTGTGTGTGCCTTGTGTATCTTCGGGAGGCAGTAGAGATCTCCAACGCGGGGAGTACGTGGGATGAGAGCACGGAGGGTGTTCTGAAGGTCCGGATCAAAGGTCTTGATCAGAGTGTTGAGTTGACGGGTGTGTTCTTTGGTCGGATCTGCAGGTAACTGTCTGTAGTGTTCCTCGTTGTTGAGTTGTCGGTACACTTCTTTGCAGTAATCCGTTCTGTTCAGTATGACGATGGCCCCTCCTTTGTCTGCTGGTTTGATGACAATGTTGCGGTTGGTCTTGAGAGCGTGGATGGCGATACGTTGTGCTTGGGTGATGTTCGGGGCTGTCTTGTGAGTGCGGCTGATGAATTTGGTGTTGACGCACCTCCTGACGGCTTGGGCATACATGTCAAGTCGAGGGCAGCGGCCTTCCGGAGGAGTCCAATTCGACTCTTTCCTCTTCGGATGCACTGCGGATCTCTCTGTCGGCTGTTCCGGTTCATTGGCTGTCTCATTGTGTTCGTTGTTGGCCTCTTGGGGTTTGTGGAAGAACTCCCTCAGCCTCATTCGCCTGATGAATTCCTCTGTGTCTGCTGCGAGACTGATGGGGTCTATTTTGGTGGTGGGGCAAAAGTTAAGCCATCGGCTGAGAACTTCGATTTCATCTGGTTGAAGTGTGTAGTCGGACAAGTTGACAATGGACTTCCCTGCAGTGGTACTGTTTTCTACTGTGGTACCGGGGGAGGCTTGGTTGCTGCTGGTGGTGATGCCGAGTTTCTCAAGTTTCCTGTTCTTGGTGTGCATGTAGATGGTGTAGTTCCTTTGTCTCGACCAGGCAAGACTGTTCTCTTCCTGTTGGGGAGCACTTCAGCGGTCACGGGCATTCGGCCTCTGATATTCGGGTAAGCGTTCTCCAAAGCGGCCTTCGCGACACACGACAGTGCAGAGTCGCTGAGCAGAAACTGATAGCCAAGTTCCGCACACACGAGGACGGCCTCAACCGGGATATTGGGTTCATGTCACACTATTTGTAACTCCCACAGTTGCGTGGACCTGCAGAGTTTCACTGGCTGTCTTGTCTGGAGACAATACACATCTTTTTAGCCTGTCTTGATGCTCTCTCCACTCACATTGTTTCGTTTCTTAAAGACTTGATTAGTTGTAAGTATTCGCATTCCAACCATTATTCATGTAAATTGAGTCTGTGTCTTTATAAGCTCTGTTTGTGAACAGAATTCCCACTCACCTGAAGAAGGGGCTAAGAGCTCCAAAAGCTTGTGTGGCTTTTGCTACCAAATAAACCTGTTGGACTTTAACCTGGTGTTGTTAAACCTCTTACTGTGTTTACCCCAGTCCAACGCCGGCATCTCCATATCGAAATGAATCCATAAGGTTCAGACCTGCTCCTTCCAGGTCTGATACATACCAGGTCTTTTAAAATCTCGTGTTGGTATTATCAAGTCATAAATAACACATTAGAACATAAGCTCATGGCTGATCTGATGTGGCCTTAACTCCACTTTTCTACCTGCCCCCTAATAGCCTTTAACTCCCTTGTGGATCAAAAATCTGCCTTAGCTGTGATGTAAACTTTCTTTAAATAATTCTAGTAATATTGTTTCAGCTGAAACATTTAATATACCAGCAGAGCCAGTCAATGATTCATTGAGCTCAATTAAACAGACCATATTCAGTCTAGCAAGGTGCTATATTCTGTCCAGTTAACTATTGGCATCAGATGCCATTTTGGCTGCAACAGTCTTCTGGCCACCATGGACTCGCATCTTTTTATAATAGTCTTGCGGATTTTCATTCATATTTCACTAGACAGATACATCATGGTGTCTCTCAGTTATCTTAAAAACAGTTCCAGGACACTGTTTCATGATCATAGCGAGTAAAAGGGGAAGAACCACATTTTCTGAACCTCTGATACATCATAGAATCATAGAATGTACAGCATGGAGACAGGCCCTTTGGCCCAAACTGGTCCATAAAGCCCATCTAAGCTAACCCCATTTGTCTGCATTTGGCCGATATCCCTCTTAACCTTTCCTATCCATGTATCTGTCCAAATGCCTTTTAAATGTTGTCAATGGCCCTGCTTCAACCACTTCCTCCGGCAGCTCATTCCACATATATACCACCCTCTGTCTAAAAAGGTTGCTCCTCAGGTTCCCATTAATTCTTTCCCCTCTTAAACCTATGCGCTCTAGTTTTCGATTCCCCAACCCTGGGAAAAAGACTGAGTGCATTCACCCTATCGATGCCTCTCGTGATTTTATACACCTCTAGATGATCACCCCTCAGTCTCCTTCGCTCCAAAGAAAAAAGTTCTAGCCTGTCCAATCTCTTGCTATAACTCAGTCCCTTGAGTTCTGGCAACATCCTTGTAAATCTCTTCTGCACTCTCTCCAGTTTAATAACATCTTTCCTATAGCAAGGCAACCAAAACTGAATACAAATAATACTCTAGATGCAGCCTCACCAATGTCTTGTACAATTGCAACATAACTTCCCAACTTCTATGCTCAATGCCCTGACTGATGAAGGCCAGCATGCCAAAAGCCTTCCTCATTGTACTATCTACCTGTTAATCCACCTTTAGAGAATCATACACCTGAACCCCAAGGCCCCTCTATTCCACGATACTCCCTAAGTTCCTACATTCACCGTTAAAGTCCTACTTTGATTTGATTTTCCAAAATGCAACACCTCACACTTACCTGTATTGAACCCCATTTGTATTTCTCGGCCCACTTCCCCAGCTGATCAAGATCCTGCTGCAATTTTTGATAACCTTCCTCACTATCTACAATACCAGCTATTTTAGTGTCATCTGCAAACTTACTGATCATGCCTTGTACATTCTCATCCAAATTGTTGATATAGATAACAAACAGCAATGGGCCCAGCACTGACCCCTCTGGCACACCATTAGTCACAGGCCTCCAGTCCGACAAGCATCCTTCCACCATAATCCCCTGCTTCCTACCATCAAGCCACTTGTATATCCAATTTGCCAGCTCTCCCTGGATTCCACATGGTCTAATCTTCCAGAGCAGTCTACCATGTGGAACTTTATCAAAGGCCTTACTGAATTCCATATAGATTACGTCTACCGCCCTGCCCTCATCAAACTTCCTGGCCACTTAATCAAAGAACTCCAACAAATTTGTAAGGCATGATCTCCCATGCACAAAGCTGTGCTGACCACTCCTAATCAAACCTTGTCTTTCCAAATGCTTGATAAGTCACTCAATTCCTAAAAATGTGATTTTCAGTTCTATTTTGTCATGTTTCTTGAAAGTTAAGAGCCATGGGATCTCGGGGGAGTCTTGGTTTGTATGGATGTCTTCTATCAATGATTGAGTTTTTAAAAAATTTATTTGTGGGACATGGGCATCGCTGGCTGACTATACAATAGCAACATTTTAAACACATCTGGTGTTGGGGGATGCCTTTAATATCACATAATTCTTTAATTCAGTACTAATCTAATTTCTCTTCTCTATAACTGAGTTTTTTTTTGTGGCAGAGCTTTGTGGCTCCATGACATTAATAGGGATAGAGAGCTTCACTGAGTGAATTGAAAACAGAAAATGTTGGAAGAACACAGCAGGTCAGGCAGCACCTGTGGAGAGAGAAACAGAGTTAACGGAATATATTTTCCAGTCTCATCTGCTGTGGGACGGACAATTTAATGGACCATTTAAAGGTCTGTTGATCTTGGGCAGGAATTTCCAGTCTTGTGGAACTCTTAACAAAGGCATTACTGAAGTCCATATAGACTATGTCTACCGCCCTGCCCTCATCAACCTTCCTGGTCACTTCATCAAAGAACTCCAACAAATTTGGGGTCGGCGCAACTGGAAAATACCGCCCAATATTTCAGGTCGTCAACCTTCCATCAGAGCTGGAAAATGTTAGAAATGTAATAGGTTTTAATCAAGTGAAAGGGTAGAAGAAAAATAACAAAAGGAGATGTTGGTGGAAGCCATAAGAGATTAAATGACAAAGAGTTGTTGGTAAAGGAACAAGAGGAGGTGTGAATGGCAGAATGATAAACAGTTGTCATCCAAAAGCCAAGAAAGAGAATAAAAGACAGTAAAACCAAAACCTGTAAAGACAAAAGAAAACAAAATGAGGAAAGGTTACAGTCTGAAATTTTTGAACTCAATATTAAGTTCAGAAGGCTGTAAAGTGCCTAACTGAAAGGTCAAGTGTTGTTTCTTTATGGGGTTGCCAACTGTGATTAAATGTTTTGTTTTGATTTGATTTATTATTGTCACATGTATTAGTATAGTGAAAAGTATTGTTTCTTGCATGCTATACAAACAAAGCATACCGTTCATAGAGAAGGAAATGTGAGCGTGCAGAATGTAGTGTTACAGTCATAGCTAGAGTGTAGAGAAAGATCAACTTAATGTGTGGTAGGTCCATTCAAAAGTCTGACAGCAGCAGGGAAGAAGCTGTTCTCGATTCATTTGATTCGTGACCTCAGACTTTTGTATCTTTTTCCCAACGGAAGAAGGTGGAAGAGAGAATGTCCGGGGTATGTGGGGTCCTTAATTATGCTGGCTGCTTTGCCGAGGCAGCGGGAAGTGTAGACAGAGTCAATGGATGGGAGGCTGGTTTGTGTGATGGATTGGGCTACATTCACAACTTTTTGTAGTTTCTTGCGGTCTTGGGTAGAGCAGGAGCCATACCAAGCTGTGATACAACCAGAAAGAATGCTTTCTATAGTGCATCTGTAAAGTTGGTGAGAGTCGTAGCTGACATGCCAAATTTCCTTAGTCTTCTAAGAAAGTAGAGGTGTTGGTGGGCTTTCTTAACTATAGTGTGGGCATGGGGGGGGAACCAGGACAGGTTGTTGGTGATCTGGGCACTTACAAAACTTGAAGCTTTCAACCATTTCTACTTCCTGCTCGTTGATGTAGACAGGGGCATGTTCTCTACTACGCTTCCTGAAGTCGATCTCCTTTGTTTTGTTGATATTGAGGGAGAGATTATTGTTGCCACACCAGTTCACCAGATTCTCTATCTCTTTCCTGTACTCTGTCTCATCATTGTTTGAGATCCAACCCACTACGGTGGTGTCATCAGCAAACTTGAAAATTGAATTGGAGGGGAATTTGGCCACAGAGTCATAGGTGTATAGTAGGGGGCTGAGAACACAGCCTTGTGGGGCACCAGTGTTGAGGATGATCATGGAGGAGGTGTTGTTGCCTACCCTTACTGATTGTGGTCTGTGGGTTAGGAAGTTCAGGATCCAGTCGCAGAGGGAGGAGCCGAGGCCCAGGCCACGGAGTTTGGAGATGAGTTTTGTAGGAATAATGATGTTAAAGGCTGAGCTGTTGTCAATAAATAGGAATCTGATTAAGTGCAGGGCCAGGGAGATGGCGTCTGCTGTGGACCTGTTGCAGGGGTAGGTGAACTGTAGTGAATCCAGGCAATCCAGGAGGCTGGAATTTATTTGTGCCATGACTAACCTTTTGAAGCACTTCCATAATGATGGATATCAGAGCCACTGGACGATAGTCATTAAGGCATGCTGCTTGGCTTTTATTTGGTACTGGGATGATGGTTGTGTTCTTGAAGCAGATAGAGACCTCAGATTGTTGTAAAGAGAGGTTGTATTCCTAGAGGTTTCAACATACGACTTGCCCAATGCCCATGCTATTAGTCGGCCAATACATCTGCTTTGCTATGCCAATTACAAAGCAGAAAGTCTCATTATCCAATTGGATGATGATTTACTGTCAGCCAAACAGCCTTTCTCCCCGTTTTAAATATTTTTATATTTGATAAAGAGAAATGGTCAAAGAGAATGGGAATTTTTAAAAAAATGTCTTGATGATTTTTCTTCAGAATTGCACACACACAGCAGTTTCCGGGAGATTATTCTTCAATTCATGAAGACTGTAGATAAATATTGGAGGGTTGGCAACCCAATTCCTTGAGCTTCAGTGGAACACTGCAGGATGCCAAGGACAAATAGTTCAGTGTGAGAGCAAGGTGAAACATTAAAAAGACAGGTGACTGGAAGCTCAGGATCGTGCTTGCGGACTCATCTGAGGTGTTCCACAATCTGTGTTTGGTGCCCCCAATGTAGGGTAGCCTGCATTGAAGCAGCGAATATATCATATACTAAATTGAAAGAAGATTGACAGAAGAGATTTACGAAAATGGTTCCAGGAATGAGAAACTTACTTATGAAGAAAGATTGGAGAATTTGGGACTCTTTTCCTTGGAGAAAAGGTTGAGAGGAAGTTTGAAAGAAGTATTAAAAATGATGAGAGGCCTAGATAGAATGTACTGGGGGCAAAGAGAGGTCACAGATTTAAAATAATTGGCAAAAGAAATATGAGGAAAAAAAGTTTTCTCACAAAGTGAGTTGTTAGGTTCAAGATTCAATTATTATTTAATAAGAAACAATCTGCAGGGCACTACATGAAATGCTCACTTGGAGAGACACGATGGGCCAAATGATCTCCTTCTGTGCTGTAACAATTCTGTGAGGTACATGTAAACGTCACTGAGCGAATAGTTGATTTGGTAATTATTAGAGTTATTTTCTTTTTGACTCAGGGATATGAAAAAAGATTCAGACAAGTCGAGTACACCAGTCTCTAGTCTGTTGCCCCTTTAGTTTGTTTTTATTTGTTACGAATTCCTAAGGCTGTTGCAAGTTGTGTGTTTCACTCTAGTCTGAGCATTCACTTACCAAGCAAAGCAGAAAACCAGTGGTACAAATATTTCCCTCCTGTAATTTCCTCTTTTGCCATGATGAGCAAGTTTCAGGGACAGGAGATTTGTTCCAGATGGTCATCTTGACTGTGACCCAGAACCCAGGACTGTGGGGAATGAGCAGGAGAGTGGGGGGTGAACTGGATAGTTATTTAAAGAGTTGTCTACACTTTTAGGATGACACTCACGGCTTTGGCGTAATGCAGTCATTGTCACATAACGTACCGACTCTTCGGTGAACTTTAATTTGGCGGGTGTAGAATATCTCCTGTAGAGTTTACCTTCTTCACAAGCAAGACTTCACTACCCCTGTACTCAAGTCCTCTTGCGAATGAAGGCTAACGTATAGGAGCAGCGATAAAGGAGTAGTGAAGTACTTGTTTCTCTGCAAGCCTGCCAAGAAAGCAGCTCAATTCCTTTCGCCAGCTTCAGGGACTCCCGGCGCAAGCTCGGTTCACCAAAGCAGATCGCAGGCAGACTGTTGCTCGCAGCATCCGCCCTGTGCTCCAGCAGCGCCTCGGCTACTCCTTCCGAAAGGGCTACTCAGAGCTTTAGAAATGCTGACAAATAAGGGGTGGCTTTTTTAAAAAACCAAGCTCGGGTTCAGTTGTGAATGTTGGAACAAATGAGAGTCAATACTGCGGATTTCTGCGATAAGCAACGAAACTTAACCCGTGTCACAGTTTGATTCTGTGTTGATGCCTCGCATTAATTGCTTTGAAAAAGCTGTTAGAGAAACTGGAAAATAAACTTCACTGCCGATCATCAAAGCACACGCCAAAACAACTTCGCATTTTTCCGGTTTAGATTCAAAATATAAAGTTTCACATTTTTAAAAAACTGTTAAAGTTTAAAAGTGGCACACAATTTGATTATAAAATGTGAATTATACTCCCCGTCGGGGAATTGAACCCCGGTCTCCCGCGTGACAGGCGGGGATACTAACCACTATACTAACGAGGAAGTGATGTTTGACTGCTGAATATGTCTGATTATATCCACAGATCAGAGAGAACAGCATTAAGTGGAGTAAGTTGAATTTTTAAAAATTTACCCACAAGGTGTGAACATTGCTGGCAAGGCCAGCATTTATTCCCCAACACAAATTGAAAGCAGTGCCGAGTCACCTTCTTGACCACTGCAGTTCATCGGATAGATACAGCCACAGTGCTGTCCATAAGAACATAAGAACTAGGAGCAACGTCCATAGTATCCATAGTCCATAGGATAGATGCAGCCACACAGCCACAAACCAGCTTCCCATCCATTGACTCTGTCTACACTTCCCGCTGCCTCGGCAAAGCAGCCAGCATAATTAAGGACCCCATGCATCCCGGACATTCTCTCTTCCACCTTTGTCCTTCGGGAAAAAGATACAAAAGTCTGAGGTCACGTACCAACTGACTCAAGAACAGCTTCTTCCCTGTTGTCATCAGACTTTTGAATGAATCTACCTCGTATTAAGTTGATCTTTCTCAACACCCTAGCTATGACTGTAACACTGCATTCTGCACTCTCTCGTTTCCTTCTCTATGAACAGTATGCTTTGTCTGTATAGTGCACAAGAAACAATACTTTTTACTGTCTACTAATACATGTGACAATAATAAATCAAATCAAATCAAAGCTGTTTAATAAGGTGTGCCGCGATTTTAAGCATGCAATGGACAGAATGGCAATGTATCTCCAAGTAAGGTTGGCGAGAAGTTTGGAGATGATGGTATCTGCTGCCCTTGCCCTTCTTGGTGATAAAGGTCCTGGAGTTGGGAGGTATCTTGGAAGAAGCTTTGGCAATTTGCTGCAGTGTATCTGCAAATAGCACACATGCATAGCTGCTACTGTGCACCCATGGAGGGAGAATATTTAAGGTGGTGTATCAGGTACCAATCTAGAATGTTGCTTTGTCCTGGATAGTGTTAAGCTTCTTGAGTGTTGCTGGAAAGTGGAAAATATTCCATTATTCTGTTGACCTGCCTTGAAATGTTTTGGGATGTCAAGGGGGTGAGGTCACTTGCAGCAAATATCAGGCTTCTGAATCTTATAACCACAGAAGTTTTTCAAAATGTATTCTTTTCTCAGAGTTACAAAGTCAATGTTCACAGTGGACAGGGCAAGCCCTTCATCCATCTTGTTGCCTCTGCTAAAAAAACAATTAAAATTTAATCCAATTCATGGTCCCCACAAGAGGCATACTAGATCCAAGCCGTCAGTAGCAGGCATTACACCTGATCCCAGGCTTGATTCTATGCTTATAGCCACAGTATTAATGTGGCTAGTCCAATTACATTTCTTGATAATGGATATCCAGTGTTGATGTGGACGATGCGACAATAGTCATGCCATTGAATGGTTAGGATAGGTGGTCAGATTCTTCCTTAATGGAGATTTCATTACCTGGAACGTAAGCGACAAATAGCATTCACATCACATCGCAGCCCAAACCCAAATATTGTCCAAATCTTGCTGCATGCAGGCAACAATTGCTTCATTAACTAAGGAGAAAAAAATAGAACTAATTGTAGCAAACATCCCCACTTCTGATCTTATGATGAAGGGTAAATTATAGATGAAGCACCTGAAGATGGTCAGGACTGTAGAACTCTGCCCTGTGAAATTTCTGCAGTAATGAACTGTGTCTGAGGTGACAGCCTCCAACAATCACAACTATCTTCCTTTGTGATATGTATGACTCCAGACAGTGGAACATTTTCCCTGATTCACATTGATTTCAATTTTACTAGGTCTCCTTGATGCTACACTTGGTCTGGACTGCAGCTGGTAATTAAACTACTTTTTATTTGCCATAATACACGCATCAGTTGTGTGATACAAAACCACACATTCACTGACATTCCCTTCAGTTATAAGCAGCCTTTAAGCAAGTGGGTGGGTTACTGGATCTGAATACTCAGCCTAGAGCAAGTACCCAAGTGCTGAGATTGCCAAGTAAGATTTACTCTATGTCTGGATGAACTGCATCCAGTATTTTGCTTTTTTTGAACTTTTACTTACTTGCTAGTGTCTCATAAATAAAAACATAAAATGCCAGAAATACTCAGCAGTAAAAGATGCCATGGCATGATTTCAAGGAAAGGAGGTGCATTATTCCCAATGCACTGGCCAATATTTATGCCTCAGTCAACATCACAAAAACAGATTATCTGGTCATTGTCACAACGATATTTGTAAGAACTTGCTGTGTGCAAATTGACTGTTATGCTTCCTACAATATAACAGTGATTACATTTCACAAGTACTTCACTGACTGTAAAACACTTTGAGACACCTGGCAGTTGCGAAAGATGCTATATAAATGTCAGTTTTACTTTACTTTTTATTTCATATTGATGAATTAATCTCCAAATCTGATTGAAAAATTCAAATATGAAGTTTCAGAAAAGATGGAGAAAACACAGCAAAGGCAACACAGTGGATGGTCTGAATCTTAGGAATAAAGACTTCCTTGAATACCTTGCACTGCAGGAAAAGCAGGCCTGCCAGTCTCCGGACGTCAGAGACTGGATGTATCCCGGAGGATGAGCCACATCACCCCTTGAAAGTCCCAACATAAGAAACGATAGACAGAAAATGATAGAAAACCGCCTCTACGGCCCCCAACTCCTAGGGGATTTTACAGTAACTTCATTTCAGTGTTAATGTAAGCCTACTAGCGACACTAATAAAAAAATAAACCAAATAAACTCACCTGACACTCCAACTCCACTCCCATCCTCCGACTCCACCCTAGACTTGTCACCTACCACCTTACCACCCCTGCCACCTATTACCTCCACCACCTTACCTGACTTCTTGCCCACGTTGCTACATACCACCCTGCTACCCGTCTACTTTGCCACCCACCATCCTACCACCCTGGCGTCCACCACCCTGCCACCTCCCACCTGACCCATCCTGCCACCTTACCCAGCCTAGGATCCTGCCACCCTATCCACTTGCCATGCGACCTACTCCACACACTTTCCTCTACATTTCAGGCATTTATTCAAATATTTAAAGAGCAGTTGTTTTAGATGCACTGATAGTTTAACACATGTATTTGATAGTTGCCTTTGACAGTTGCTTTTGACACTTCCGACAGTTGTCTTTTACAATTTCTTTTTACACTTTTGACAGTTGCTTTTGATACTTTTGACATTTCCAATTAGTTTGACAGTTGATGGCTGGAATTTTTCAGTGGTTTATGCCAGAGGGATCTTCGGGTCTGCTGATCGTACACTCCCACTGCAGGTTTCCCAGTGGCGAGGGGTACATTCAAGAGGAATCTTGTTCCCTGTGCATTGTTCTCCATGGTAACTGCCTTAAAGTAGAACCAAACAATCCACAACTCTGCTGTCACATTTTACTCCAAGATGAGCTTCCACCCATATACTCTCACAATCACTAAGAATGCCTATTTCCAGTCAGTTACCTGACTCTGACCTTGCCTCAGTTCAGCTATAACTGAATCCCTCATCCATGCTTTTGATACCTCTAGACGGTATTCCAACGCAGTCCTTGCCAGCATTCTACCTTAGTAAACTTGAGGTCATCCTAAGGTCTGCTGCCCATGTCCTAACTCATAACAAGTCCATTTTATCTATAACCCCTTGTCTTCAATAACATTTTTTGGTTTTCAGTTAAGCAACATCTTGATTTTAAAATACCCATCTTTATTTCCAAATCCCTCCATGGCTTCATCTTTCTCTATTTCTGCAATCCCTTCCAGTCCCAAAACTCTCTGAGATCTGTACGTCCCTCTAATTCTGGCCTTTTAAACATCCCCAATTTTAATCACATTGCCGTTGGTGGTTGTGCCTTCAGCTGCGCAGGCACTAAGCTCTGGAACTCCTCCCTAAACTTCTCCACCTCTCTACCTTCCTTTCCTCCATTAAGATATTTCTAAGAATCAACCTCTTTGGCCAAATTTTTAATCAACTGTCATAATAGCTCCCTTATGTGACTCGGTCAAGATTCATAATGTTCCTGTGAAGCTTTTATTACATTAAAAGGTGCTATATAAATACCAATTGTGCTTGTTAAGTGTTTGCCTTGTGTGTTGAAGACACTGATTAAGTACATGTGCAGAAGATACAAATGCCAGGTTCAGGTCATAAAGGATACATGACAAAATTGTCAAATGCCTAGTTTATCCTATTGTGTCAGTTGATACTCAGGAATGTGAATTAACTCCTGTAAACTCAGACCACTAAGGAAGCAATAGATTTGCATTTCCAATAGCTTATTTTTTCAAAACAAGGGTACAATAATGGGAAATCACTTTCCACCCTATATAAAACAGGCACACCCATTTTTAATTTTTATTTTGATGATTCAATATTTTCAAATACCAATAAATATAAAGATATGGTTGAAGTGTAAACAATCTTTTTGTTTTGCAAAAGGAAATTGGGTGAGCACTTTAAGGAAACATACTTGCAGGGCTATGAGGAATGAGCAGAGGAGTGGAACTAACTGGATTGCTCTGAGGGGAGCTGGCATGGCCTCAAGGGGCTAAATGGCCTTCTGTACCTTAAATGATGCTACAAATTCCAAGAATACCAATTTTGAAAAATTATTGAACAAGTTTAATTAAATAAATCCCATATTTTGAAGTAATTGAGATGCTAAACTGAAGCGCAACGTTGTTTATGGTGATTCTCGAGATGCTGATATTCAAAAGAAATTCAGAGGCTGATTAAAAATGGAATATCTAATGGAATAAAGCTATAATGATGGTTCAATACAAAAAAACTGTGTGCGATTTCCTCCATGGTCTTACTGTAAATCACACCCATACACTGGCTAAAATTCAATGAGGGGGTTTACAAACAGATGTATAATACTACACCCTAACACATTCAGAGAATAGAATTATTGCTCTTGCACCAATTGTCAGAGATTTCGACCTCCATTTGGGGGCTTTGAAGTCCACGCTAATACTGTGGAACCAATACTAAAAATAGGTTTCATGTGGCTAACCAATTGTAGAGGGATAATTTTACCGCTTGGCAAATTTATTTCAAAGAAAAATCTTCCTAGCATCCCCCTTTACAATGAAGCAAGCGATAGATTGTTCCAAAGTGGATAAATATTGGGTGAAATTCTCCCAATACACCCACAGGCAGGATGGCATGGAGAATCTGGCAAAAGTAAAAAAGTTGGAAACCCGCTGATGTTAAATCATGTTACAAATCATGGCGGGTTACTGGTGGGTCATTCCTCCTGCTGGGAGATGGTACAAACACTATTTGTATTTATTTGCATCTTGTAAATGCTGGCCACTGGACCTCATCAGGCCTTCTAATCTTGCATCACACCAGCAAGAAATCATGTCGGCGTCAAACCCAATTGATAAATTCTGGCATACACAAGACATACACAGTTTGTCAGAGTCTTCAAGGTGAATGCAACATGCAAAGCCGACCTGCCATTGTGCTGCACTGTTCCTGATGCGCTGTACATGCTGAGAAATTGATAGTGGAGGGAGCTGAGAGGGGACTTACTCTGGAAGAGTGGATCAGATCATTCATCCACTCCCTGCATCAGATGGCACTTCATGGGCAGGTGAAAGCTGCGCTGACTGCCTGTGCAACAGTTTTCCAGGAGAGGTGCAGTTCCTGTGCTTCTTTGAACCATCCTTGGGACAGAGGGCAAGCCAAAGAGCCTGCACTTCCTGAATAAGGGCCTTAAGGGCCCTGGCACTGAAAGCTGGCGCTGCTTTTTTCTTAAGGCTGCTGCCTTTTCCCCTTGGGTTCTGGACATGTTGGAGGGGCTGGTGAAGACAGGTGGGATGGAAAGAGTGATATGAATCTGCTGGACTAGTAATTAATGAGGTTCCAAGTCTGAATCTGGTGCGGAATGCCACTATTCTGTGCGATGGGACAGGCACTGCCGGAGCTGTCCACCCACACTCAGCCTCAAAATGGGAGAATTCCATCCATTCTCTATAAATACTATGTGGTTTTAATACCTATGCGTAGCACGAGGAAAAAGAATAGTATGTAGAAAGTGAACTGACATACAGATAGCAAGCACTTAGTATTCAAACAGATACG
The DNA here is from genome assembly GCF_964213995.1 of Mustelus asterias. Lineage (NCBI taxonomy): Eukaryota > Metazoa > Chordata > Chondrichthyes > Carcharhiniformes > Triakidae > Mustelus > Mustelus asterias. The sequence goes on from NC_135809.1 coordinate 11,334,000, forward strand.
GTTGTGTAACAAGTCTGAAAACCATGTAACTAAAGTAAGATCCAGTTAGCCAAAATCAAGTTTGAAAATTGCATGGCTGAATTAGGTCCTACTTAATATGTAAGGTACATATAGACATATACATCTTCAAAAATCAACATAGTAACCCAGGACTATCATTCTGATTATTATGCCACCCGCACACACCCACTCCTTTTGTGATTTACCATTTGCACTTCTGAATATGATGGAACTTCGATCTAAACTTGTCGGCTCATTTTTGCTTTTAACAGCTGCTGATTTATTAAATTATCCAAACACTCATGTTTAAAAGTGTACATTTTCTGGCTCAATTTCAGTGGCATTGTTGGACATCTCCTCCCCACCCCCAGCCCCGTCACCCTACCCGTTCCCAACACTGCCTCCCTAACACCCCTTTAGGAATCGACACATTTCCTTTCTCATATAAATATAGGTGAAAGGTTACAATGAAAACAGCCCATCTGTCACCAACACTAATTTTTGTTGTCTGGCAGAGATCCAGGACACATTGCAACCCCCAACATGAGTGAAGGGATCTTTAATATCAGGTGAATAAAAGCCAGGCGAGAAATTAGTTTTCCATCCCAGCAATCACTGGCCTACCCATTTTCTGTAAATAGTCTCCCAGACTAGTGCAGATGGAGAAGTTGCACCTGGGGACCAAAGCAATCAATGCAGCAGAATTTAAGCAGCTGTGTGCAATTTAAACACGAGTGGGCGGGATGGAGTTGGGCTATGATATGCTTTGTGCAAGATGTAAAACTATATTGACTGAGATTTTTTTTAAAACAGGAATAAAATGTATATTCCACCAAACTAGCTTAATTGGTCAAGCTGCACTTTTATACAGCTGCAGTAATAATGGTAGCCAGTGAATTTTTCACAAGGGGCTATAAAAACAACACTCTGATTTATTGCCATGGGTTTAATAGCTTGAGACTGATTTATTTCGCCACAGTTGAGACACTGGTGCTATCTGAAGAGCAAGCAGTCTGGAAGACCCAGATGTAAGCATAATCAGTCAATAGTTATTCTGTGACTTTCTGCTTGAATTCCATTTGCATTTGTGAAGTATTTTATCAGTTTAATCTTCCAAAATGAAACAGCTTGCCTAAGGTGCAACTGCCGAAGAGCAAGCCATAAAACTTCAAAATATATTTACATAAATTTTACTAATTTTGGTAACAATCACCTATTGAAGTATTGTAAAATCATTGGGGTGTAATTCTCCCAATGTACCCGCAGCAGGTTTGGTGGCAGGTGGGCATGGAGAGTCTGGTGAGAGGCAAAAGGTCAGAAACCCACTGGTGTAAAATCATATTGCAGTTCTCCCAGTAGTAGGCTAATGGTGGGTCGTTCTTCCCATTGGTAGGTGGCACAAGTGCCATTTGTATTCATTTACATATCATAAATGCTCATTAAAGTAGCTGCCTGCTGGCATCCCGTCAGGCCTTTCAGTCTTGCATCAGGTCAGTGGGAAATTGCATTGGTATCAAACTTGATTGCTAATGAGTGGAGTACAAGGTAGTCCTCAGTTCACCAGAGACTTCAGGGTGAGTGCAACAACCTTCTGCCATAGTTTTGCACTGCTCCTGATGCATTGTGCATCACTCTGCCAGGGCATCTCCATGCTGAGCTGATCTTCATGGACAGCACCCTGTTTGCTGGACTCCCACTGCCACTGGGTCAGATCAGTACTGTGCCTAAGGTTGGGGAGTACAGGGGTCTCCTTTCCCCTTTGTGTCACGCATCAGTGTCTATCTGGATAGAATTGTGCTGTGGCACTCATGCAGCCACCTCAACAAAGGCCCAAAGTTCAACTGGTGGTGGAGTACAACTTGAGGCCAGGAAGTGGAGGGAGTGTGGCCAAATGAGGACAAGAGGACAATGTGGAAGGAGAGCTATGCAAGGAGAGAGGAATGAAGGGGGATGGCTCACAATATCTCACAAAGGGGGAGAGAGGTAGATGAAGAGGACGAACAAGTCTGTATGAAAAGCTCAGAAATGAGGGATTCAAAGATATATGACCAAAATTGTTTACTGGAAGGTGATTACAAAGACTCCAGGTGTAATGGGTAGAGGTCCAAGTGGGGCATGGGCATCTCAAGGGAGGGTGGTTGAATCAAGGAACAGACTTATTTTTGAGACTACTAGCCTTTTTCCTCTTGGTTGCTTATATCCTGCATGATCTACTTAAGAAAGATAGGCTGGAGAGAGTAATGTGTGTGTGCTGGACTGGTATTTAAATATGGTGCTGTGATCTTCGAACCCACCAACTGATGGCAGCTGGACAAATCAGCTGCCAGTCTAACAGATAACGTTTGTGCTTAATTAATGAGGTTCCAAGCACAAAATCTGGCGTAGGATCTCAGTATTCTGGACAGTGGGACAAGCGTCGCTGGAGTCACCTGCCACTGCATTTTGTCTTAAAATGGGAGAATTCCACCCATTAATTTGAAAATGGAATGTAGTTGTACAATATTTTTTGTATCAATGCAAAGTAACTTTTGCTTCAAGATCTGTTGCATAACTATCCAGAAAGTTGCAGAATCAATTACACTTTTTGAAAATGACATTTTTCAAGCAACATGAGATCATCTCAAAGAGGCTAGTTCAGGCGATATTGGTTGCACTAAAACTGCAACCAAAGCAAAGCAACATTCAAAGACCTTGAGTAATTGTTTGGGCCATCTGTTGTTATGGAAAAGGTGAGCATTCTTTCATTTTTAACACAAAGTATAAGTTGGCATTTCAGCTCTAAAGTGCAGACCTCTACATCTGTATTCTTGCTTCGGTGTTGTGAGACTTCTTACTGTGTTCACCCCAGTCCAACACCAGCATCTCCCCTTCTTGCTTAGGTGCAGGGTTTCACTTCTCCAGACAAGCAGTAGTATAAGTTAGACATGTTTGTCTCTACATCACTCTCCAGGGAAGGCAGTGGAATTATCACTGGACTAGCAATCCAGAGATGCAGGGTTGTGTCTTGGGGACCTGGATTCAGATCCCACCATGGCAGATGGTGAAATTTTAATTCAATAAAAAAATCTGGAATTAAAAAAAGTCTAATGATGACCATGAAACCATTGTCGATTGTTGTAAAAATCCATCTGGCTCACTAATGTCCTTTAGGGAAGGAAATCTGCCATCCTGACCCAGTCTGGCCATGTGGTTGATTCTCAAATGCCCTCTGAGATGGAGGGTACTTAGGAATGAATTAAAAAATTGAGGTATCCAAAATAAAAACAATATTTGAATTTTTAAAATTTTAATAGGTGGAGCTCTGAAAGATTAATTGAAGTTTTAATATTAAATCGTAACCAATGGTATCAGTTTCTTTGAGTACTAAATAACTGAAATTTTATTCTCAAATCCACACATTTTTGACTGGCCCATGATATATTGAAACAACCTATATTTATATAATTCCGTTAATGTCATAATACACCCCAAAGTGCTTCAAAAGAGCATTGTGAGATTAAACATTACATTGAGCCACAGGCGACTGAAATCTTGGTCGAAGAGGTAGATTTTAAGGAGTACCTTAAAGGAGGCAAGTGAGGTAGAGAGGCAGGGAGTGACAGGAAGGGTATCCATGGCTGAGGGCCTAAGGACCTGAAAATGCAGCCATCAATGGGGGAATAATTAAACTCGAGGTTGTTCGAGACCAGAATTTGAGGATTGCAGATATCTCAGAGGACCATGAGGCTGGGGGAAATTGCAGAGATAGGGAATGGCAAGCCATTGTGGAATCTGAAATCAAATGATTTAAAAATCAAGACATTGTTTGACCAGGACCTAATGTAGGTTCGTGAGCACAGAAGTGAGGGGGAAAACAGGACTAGGTGCAAATTAAGAAATGGCAACAGCATTTTAAATGATCTCAAATTTCCCAAAGATTGAATGCGAGAGATCAGCCAGGAGTTCACTGGAATAGTCAAGTATAAAAGCAGGACACAGGAGAGGGGGGTGCAGATAGTGTTAATCATATGCTCAGTATCCAAAGCAGCCAATCAGGCATGTAGACTATCCCAATTGACAAGCTATTTGGCCAATGGTTTGCGTGTTCTTAATAGCTGCAGTCAATGGCCCACTTGGATGTGGCAAATTCTCCAGTCTTTCTTATCCCTTTATGTTGTCAGACTCAAGTGCTGTTTTCTTCCCTGGCTGGAACCTGGAGGTGGAGTGCAAGGCAGATGCCTCTATGTTTACTTTATTTCACCTGAAGGCCCCGAATCCTGAAATCCTCCCCAGTCCAGATTTTCGACCTCATCCACAATGCTATCTATAGCCCAGGGCCCTTCTGCTCCTGATTTGTTCTCAAAATCAGAACGGGAAGGGTCATGGACACAGGTATCATTGTCAAGGGACTAGGGCAATTAGGGATTGGCAACAAATGCTGACCCAGCCAGCACTATCCATGTCCTGTAAAATAATTTAAATACAAACTGATTGTATTTATCTATTGGACTTAAAAATCAAAAACTGACAGATGTGCAAGGCAGGCTAAAATGGGATGCTCCAATTCCCGAGTTACTATACGTTCTAAGTCAAGCATTTTATTTATCAGCCCCTTTAATTGGTTTTCACAGAACTCCAGACCTGGGCTCAGGACAGGAGCAAATCTCAGGCTCCCAGTAGCAGATTAGCGATTGGTAAATTGGGAATTTTTAAAAATAAAACCAGTGGCCACCAAAACCATGATATCTGACAGTGAATCAGGTGCAACTCCCTCTTCCTCCAATCATTGCTCCACATTTTGTGTGTCTCCCCATTTTCTCAATTGGGTTTGGTACTCCACTTGCATCTATCTTCTTAGCTGCCTTCACTGTTATAGCGGTTTACAGCATGGAAACAGGCCCTTCGGCCCAACTTGTCCATGCCTCCTTTTTTAAAAAAAAAACCCTTAAGCTAATCCCAATTGCCCGCGTTTGGCCCATATCCCTCTATACCCATATAACTATTTAAATGCTTTTTAGGATAAAATTGTACCCGCCTCTACTACTACCTCAAGCAGCTTGTTGCTGAAAGTGTTACATTTCTCAACTGTGTGGTTAAACACTCTTTTCAATCAGATGTATCTAATGGTAATAGGTGGAGCAGGGCAATGGAAAAGCTAAACCTCAACCCAAATTCCAACAGGGAATTGACAGGCAGAACCAGAATGACTGGTGGCACCTGGTGACATGTTACTGCCAGAAGAGCTTTACAGGAATTGGATAACAGTGTACCCAGTGGAGCACCCGAATCCATCTGGACATCTGACAATACTCAAGTCTAATGTCCCCAATGATTTATTTTTTGTGAAAAAGAATAATGAATAAGAAACAATTACAAGTCTATGAAAGGATATGCTGGAAGGATCAAATTAAGCCACATAGGTTGAACTAAAATGGTCAAAAATACTTTCTTAAGCTCCGAATAGTTAGAGAGAAATAGATGGAAAAACAAATGTGGTGAAATGAATTACAACTACCCCAAGTATTAACTCGGATTAAATCAGTATAAAAGGGTATAGAAGGCACATACTTTTAAAAATACATCAAAGAGAAACTTTTTAGCCAGTTATGTACTGAGGCCAGGAAGAGAAAGGGCAGTTCTGGATTTAGTCCTAGGAATGAAGCTGGATGTAGGTAGCACAGCTGCAGGGACCCGAATTCGATTCCCGGCTTGGGTCACTTTCTGTGTGGAGTTTGATGTGGAGATGCCGGCGTTGGACTGGGGTAAACACAGTAGTCTTCGCAGCGCTCCAAAAGCTAGTGGCGTTTGCTACCAAATAAACCTGTTGGACTTTAACCTGGTGTTGTTAGACTCCTTACTGTGTGGAGTTTGCACATTCTCCTTGTGTCTGCATGAGTTTCCTCCAGGTGCTCTGGTTTCCTCCCACAGTCCAAAGATGTGCGGGTTAGGTTGATTGGCTATGCTAAAAAAAAATTGCCACTTAGTCTTGAGGTGCGTAGGTTAGAGGGATTAGCGGGTAAATATGTAGGGGTATGGGGGTAGGGCCTGGGTGGGATTGTGGTCAGTGCAGACTCGATGGGCCAAATGGCCTCTTTCTGCACTGTAGGGTTTCTATGATTCTATTTTTAGTGATCACAGTTCAGTTAAATTTGACATTTGTGAAGAGGGTAAAGAAAAAAGTTCTCAATTGGGGAAAGGCCAAGTTTACTAAGCTGAGCTGTAAATCACAAGTGTAGACTGGAAACAGCAATTAGAAGACAAGTGTTAGGGCAGTGGGAGGCATTCAAGGAAGTAATGAGGGTTCAGAACAGGTAGGACTCCCAAATCCAGGATACTTTTAACATCAAGGAGAGTATGGAGTAGGATAAGGCAAAAAAACGTTTATGTTAGATATTCGGGGTAAATATTGCAAAAAGCCTAAATGAGTATAGTGTAGAAGTAAAATTAAAAGGAAATTAATAAAATGAAGACAGCATGAAAACGTATTGGCAAATCAAGGATAATTCAAAGACACAAATAGGAACACATATAAGCCATTCAGCCCACTCCACCATTCAATTTGATCATTGCTGACCCTCTATCTTGACACCTTTAGAGTCTAGGAAAGTATCCATCTCCTTCTTAAATATATTGTGACTTGGCTTCCACCGCCTTGTGTGGTAGAGAATTCCACAGGTTCACTACCCTGATTGAAAATGTCTCATCTCAGTCTTAAATGGCCTACCCTGTATCTGTGACTCCTTGTTCCAGACATTCTCCTCCTCCACCCCCCCCCCCCCCCCCCGAGCAAACATCCCGTTATGAACCATGCTGATATCAAATGTGTGTGTATCCCAAAATCCAACTTGGAACACTGGTTCGAATGGTGTGTTTTTTTGGTATTATGTGAGGAAACAGTCCAGTTGTTTTGTGAATAATTGAAGAATATTTATCAACTTTAAAGTACAAAAATACACAGAACTATAATACTCTACGTCACTTCAGGACATTGATGACTTAATTTTACATGAAAACATACCTTGGTCCCCCAAATTACCTACATTTTCCTGAACTTTGAGACACCTCTTTTCCATTGCCACAACCAGCTGCAGGTAACTTCAAGAGAGCTAAATGCTTTTCACTTCCTCCTGTGTGTAAACATTGCAGAACAATGGGGGTACTTGTGATGCATTCAAGTGTGAAGGGAAAGGTAAATAAACACAGCCAACTGGAGGCTGACTAGACTTTAACCTGGTGTTGTTAAAACTCTTACTGGGCTGACTAGAAAGCCATTAGGCCGTCAGCCTATTTCAAATGAATGCACTGTGGAATTGAACAAGATCAAAGGTTCCCCCCCCCCCCTTTGAAAGTGGCATCTGTCAGAGGACCTCAAAGGGGCCTGTTCACACCTAGTTTCTGAAGGTGAAATCCTGACTGCAGAATGAAGTGCTGCTATGTTTTGAAAGCCTGAGAAGTCTGACAACACCAGGGCCTGTGTTTACCCCAGCCCAACGCCAGCACCTCCACATTTTGAAAGCCTGCCAGGTGACCAGAAGGCATGGAGATAGATTAAAGTGACTAGGCCACTACCAAGTTCTCACAGGTGACAGGCAAGAATTAAGATGTTGAACAGAGAACTGCCTAAAATCACTATGCCAGAGGTGAGGTCTGCCAGGGCTAGTCCAGCCACAGGACCCCATCCCAGGGGGCAGCACCAAGATCAATCCCTACCCCCTGCAGCTGAGGAGCAAAAGGCCTCTGAATCTACCTCCTTGATCCACTCAGGGTCCAACATGCCAGGTCTATGATGGTTATTACCAGCACCAAAGCCAGCCTGGTGCGTTTTCCACTGGGGAGGGAGGGAGGCCACTGAATGGTATTACAATTAGCAGGTTTGCATAATTTTCAGGGTAGAATTTAGCAAGCTCCAGGATGCCTGAATCAGTGACTGTATCCTGCCAAGAATATATCTGAGATCGCAAAGAGAAACTGTTCAGCCCTTTTTCCTGCCCATCATACGTCATCCAGGAACACTCAGTTTGATGTTCTTGGCAGGTTGCCATTATTCTACACTCCTGGCTTGGACATAGCTGCAACTCTGCACTGCAAATGTTGATTTCAATACAAGTGACACCAATTGCTGGTGACAACAATCCCAGCATCAGTGTCAATGCTGATTGGACTAATGATAAAATGGAGATAGTATAGGATTAGATGAATACAGATGGGAGGAGGCTCATGGGTAACAAAGCAACTGGATCAAACTTTGTAAATCCATGATTCAAGTACTTGCACAAACTAAACTTGCCAAACAAAAATTAGGACTGGTCTAGTTCAGTCACGGTTATGATATCAAATACTGCAAAATAACCTCTGGCATTGAACATGAATTGTAAAAAGGTGGAGTATCATTTTTTATTTTTCAAAAACATTTCATTGTATTTTCTTCCTGTTAGCTCTTTTGTTAAAAGATTTGCGTGCCCAATTTAACATTCTAACATACTTCCTGGCTCAGAATTGTGCGCTGTTCATTTATCAATTCATGAGTTACATAGCTTAATCTCCTTATCATACAGATGCACTGTAAATATAGTTTGTAACAAAGATCATACTATTATCTTGATAAAGATTCGACTATAGCTCCCTGGACTATTCTTCTTTTAAAATCAGTTCTCCACTTCTATCTTTAAAAAATTGTGTACATGCAATATTTCCACTATTGCACCCAAATCTCTTAATATGCCAACACCACCCATCCGGGCTTTTTATTGTTTGATTGTTATCAATTTATCTTTTTCTTCATCTTGTTTTTGATGTCTAATGTCTTACCAAGTTAGCATCTTTAGGAAAGTAATGCCAACAATCTTGTCATCAACTTTCATTGCATTATGACTTTTGTCTAATACTTTTCATATTCATCATGTGTTTCTTGCCTGCATAAACAGATTCCACATGGCACTGCTCACTGAATCAGCATACCATTTTGATCACAGTAGATAGGAAGTGCATGTCTAGGTAAAACTAAGATTGAACCACTTGCAAAACTAATCACTAATATTCCATCTCCTTTGGCATGCATATAGATATCCAATCTGTTAATTGCCTTCAGTTTTGTGCACTCATCTTACCATGTTGGTCTTCCTCTATTCTTCTCTGCAATAGATTTTTCATTGCTGCCTGCTCAATGAATCTATTCTGTTTTGGCACCTTACAAACCTCATGACTTCTACTACCTGGAACAAGGGCAAGAGAGACAAGGTAACACCACCACTTGCAAATTTCCCCAAGTCATGACTTTGAAACATTATTGCTCCTGGGAAAAAAATCTGAAACATGTACTTCCAGTATCTAGTGGTTCAAAAAGGCAGTTCATCTTCTCTAGGGCAAATACAGGGTGGCACAGTGCTTAGCATTGTTGCCTCAGCACCAAGGACATGGGTTCAATTCCCAGCTTGGAGTCACTGTCTTTGTGGAGTCTGCACAAGTTTCCTCCCAGAGTCTGAAAGACGTGCTGCTCAAGGGTGCATTGGCTATGCTAAATTCTCCCTCAGTGTACCTGGAGGCACGGGATTGTGGCAACTAAGTTTAACTTAGTGTCACAAGTAGGCTTACAATAACACTGCAATGAAGTTAGCGAAAATCCTCTAGTCACCACATTCTGGAACTTCTAGGCACAATTTAGCATGGCCAATGCACATCTTTTGGATTATGTGGTGTTGGGGAGGGGGAGAGAAGAGAAAACCAGAGCAACTGGAGGAAACCTATGCAGACTCCGCAGTGACCCAAGGCTGCAATTGATCCTGGGTCCCTGGCACTGAGGCAGCAGTGCTAACCACTGCCACCCAGGGGATTTTCACAGTAACTTCACTGAAGTGTTAATGCAAACCTACTTGTGACAGTAAAACTATTAAAACAATAAATGCTGGCCTTGCTCTCATTTAACAAATACACACATTTTCCTTTGCAATCCACCACTGATGCAAAGGTGAGTTCACGTGGTTGCTGGAGCTACTTGATAGATATTTAAAAGGCAGCTGAGACTACTGCTGGGATAAAATAGGAATTTGGCATTTACATGTACCAATGGCAGTATAGGCTTTGGAACTAATCTATGGGAGCTGCTGGACACTGTTCCGATATGCAGGCTGCCAAGTGCTGGGTTTGGGATACCAACCATAATGCACTCCAGATGTCGGACAACTCAGTTTCCTAATTCAAGTTACTGCAGCTTGGGCCTTCCCTGCCAGCTGTAAGAACTGCATAAAATTTGTCCAGTACAGCACATTGTAATACAAAAAAATGAGAATTTAAGAAATGGATGAGAGGTTAATAACTTGTTTGAATCATCAGTCTTGACCATAATTAACCTAATAATGCAACGGACACTTCATTTTGTGCACAAGTGTAAAGCTATCCATTTAGGGCAAATAGTGATTGCAAGATTGATTAGGGGAAGAACTAAATGTCATGACGGATTGATCCTTCAAAAAAATCAAGCACTACCATCGAATGGTACGCTCTTAAAAATTGAGATCAAAAAGACACAAGTGGAATGCTTCAGATTTTTTTTTCAGGCTATGCCACAAAGTTTCCTGCATCCTTCCTGCTGTAAAAACATTAATTTTCCAATAGTCAGTTGTTACACATTTTCTTCCAATGTAACTGTAAAATTGGTCAATTCCTAATAATTTTGAAACTCAATTTTCAAAATTATACCTACAAAGAAAATCTCAAATTTTCAACAACCAAGGGTTCTTCCTGCCTGTTGTCCTAAAAGCAAAGTTTGTTAGTCAAAGCAGGTTTACATTAACACTGCAAAGTAGTTACTGAGAAAATCCCCTAATCGCCACACGCTAGTGCCTGTGGGAGAATTTAGCATGGCTAATGCGCCCAACCAGTACGTCTTTCAGACTGTGGGAGGAAACCGGAGCAAACCCACGCAGACAAGGGGAGGACATGCAAACGCCACACTGATTCAAGCCAGGAATTGAACCCAAGTCCCTGGCACTGATACAGCAGTGCTAACCACTGCTGCCCCCCCAAGACCATGTCTCATTAATAATCATTAACTTCACCCAACCTGATCAAGTTTTTTTTTAAAGTGAAAATTTGATTAAATATATTGGTACGAAAAAGCTATGTACTGCAGGGTGCCCTCTGGTATTACGATGTACATTAGCCCGAGTTTTAGGTGATTCTTCAATTGATTTAGCTTATAGATTCTTAAACTGCAATTGTACCAATTGTTTTTAAAAATGCAGCTTCCCACAGAACAGCACACTGCTTCCTGTTGCTATTTCCCCATACCTCTGAGCCTGACAAATGTATAAGCTGCATTTATGGTTAGGTCAGTGAAGATATGCTCACCAGTGTGTGTCTTTCACTTCAATTGCCTGTATGCAGGTAAACCCAATAAATACCTATGGGACTAGCCATAGACGGTACTGAGGGATTACAAGATATGCATATAATACATTTGAATGCAAACATCAGGGTTTGTGACATTTAAATCTTCAGTTGCCTTTAGGGATGTCAGTGTTTTCAGAGATCCTCGCATTTAATTAAGACTATGGTATTCCCTTACACATTTTATTTCCAAAATAGAATTTTATGGACCTCAAGTTTCCTGTGTTCCAACATTTCAGAAATTAAGAGCCACCTGTGGTCCTTTGCATGCAGTTAACTTAGATGCTTGAAGATTTAATTCCAAGCTGTCATCCCTGCAAATAACCAAAGATTAAATCAAAGCTAGCTCCAAAGAAAGTCCTTGACCCAAAGCATTGATTATTTTCTCTCTAGGTGCCAACAGACCTGCTGAATATTTCTAGCAGATCTGCAACTTCCACATTTTCATAAAATCAAAGCTATCATCTTTAACTCTCCATTACACTATTTACCACCTGCTATCCCCCATAACAGCATACTTCAATACTTTTTTCCAGTTACTATTGCATCCAGTCACTCCTGCAAGTCAATCAGCTTCACTGCACAAGTGTTCAGATGGCACTTTTCCTTTTTCCACAAAGTTGGTATAGATTATTGGATTTATTTTGAAACTTCCAAATATATCACAAGCTGAATATGATACTTGTAAAGTGTTTGCTAAAACAGCCAGCCATGGGGAACACATCCAACATTATTGTGCGTCAAATTTATACACAGGTCCCAGGATCTGCAAGTGGGCCAGCCATTGTGCAACTTGAGTGGTGTTCCATTGTATAGTAGGCAATCTGACCGTCTGCACCAACCCAGCCACCTGTGCCAAGCAAAGAGGTGCACCTGTTGAAGCAGATTTGCACAATAAGCATCTGAAGATTCACTAATGTTACTGCTGTTCAAGTGTGACAACTTTTTAACAATTAATATTTCCCCAGAAAAACACCACATGTATATTATTCATTTAAACGACTTTAATGAGGGGAAATGGTAATACAGTTGATACATACAAATGAGATATATTCCCACGGGAATAGACAGTGAACAAATACAAAGCAAACCAACATCACATTTGAAATCAGGATTAATCAGATCACAGATCAGGTTATGAACTACAACAGTATTTGACAATGTTAATAGCTATATAATTTGGTTACATTCCACACAGAATTCTGACCGATTCTGTTGCTGCACTGAATGCTGTATTTAAATATTGAATCGGAGGGGGAAAAAAGTCCCAACAAGATTGCTTTTTTCTTCTCCCAAAAAAAAAACCCTGTTCCTGCACTTGTTATATGGTTGCTAATCAAAGGCATACACATTTTTAAAAAAAATCTAATTGGCAGGTTAGATAAAATAAATAAAAGGACTTGTGGAGGCAAAAAGACAAGCAACCAACCCTCAAAACTTACAGGTTAGATAAAATAAGTAAAAAGGGCAGGACAGATTAAGTAAAAAGGAAAGGACTCATGGATGCAAAGAAAACAGGCAACCATCCTTCATGCTCCCAATTAACTGAACTCAATTCATCCCATGACTGTTTTGCATAATGACTCAGGGTCAAATCTGGGTTTCAGAAAACAAGTGAATCAAAACACACGGATTTCCACATTTACAAACAGAAAAAAAATCATACTTAAGCCAACAAAAAAAAAGGCACCAAAAACGAAGATACATTTGAGAAAAAAAAATCAGCCCAGGTTGCAAATATCCACGACGACGACGATTTTGAAGCAAAAGTAAGTGTCCAGATGAGATGGAAATTGCAGTTTCTGTCCAGATATTTTTAAAAAAAACCAGATGATCTCCTCCTCCGCCGAGTTGTCACCAGCACTAGCAAGGCAGTAGCTTGCGCAGTTATCTCCATACTGGGCAGTGTCACAGACCCTTCCAACAACACAAACTACTACCTCAGCCAGTGGACTGGTCAAAAAGAGAAAAATCCAGGAGGATGCTCGGAGAAATCCCACACACACACACAAAATTAGACATGAAACACATATATCCACAAAATAAAAATCCCTCGGCCCATCCATCCTCAGCGGCGGACAATGGTTTCCCTTTGATCACCAAGGGCAAAGAAAAAACATCCCCGCCCAGTGATCCGCCAGCGACCTGAAACAAGGTGCAAACACTCCCATTCCGAGGCGATAAAAAAGGGGGTGGAATTCAGATAAAATAGATATATATATATAAATAAATGTCAAGAGATTTACTTGATGGAAGCGGGAGGGAAGGGAATGATTGCGATTACCGCAGTGAACAGGGGCCCGGCTTCTCTCTCTCTCACTCCTCGAAGGAAAACCCCTTCAGGTCATAAATCAGCCTATTGTCAACTTTTTTATTCATCGCCGCCCGCGGATTTTAAGGGGGGGGGGAAAGCTTCAATTTTTTTTTGGCGGTTCTTCTGCGGAGAATGGCCCATTTCTAATCAAACACAATCGATTTTTAAAAATAATTTTAAAATGTTAATTCTTTCTGGAACCGTAACGTACCTTAAATTTTTCCCCCCTTCTCACAAACACCGAATATGCGGTTCATCGGGTGATTAAATTTTAAAAAAATTTACACGCGATGTGGACATATAATCCTAAATGGACAGTGAGGAGGCTCCCCTCCCCCACACACACAAACTGCCGGCCAACGGTCGCCGCTCGAGCGCCGGCATCGCGCGCGGTGAGGGAGGGAGGGAGGGGGGATGGGAAGGAGCGCGAGCCGAAGCCCTGCGGGGGACACGTGCCTCGTGCCGGGGCCCCGCGAGCTCAGCCCCGCGCCACCAAAATAAAACGGGGGGGGAAGAGAAGAAGAGGACTCACTCCAGAAGAGCAGGCGTCGAGGATCAGCAGCAGGCCGGACACGGAGGTAGGACGAGGCCACTCAGCCCATCGAAGCCTGCACCCTCCCAGACCCACTATCCTCTCCCCCCCCCCTACACACACATATTTACCCTTGCCGATGCGGAGAGGGCAATTTACCCAATCCACACACATCTTTGGAGGCAATTCTGAGGTAAAATAAATCCTGAGGTATCAATCGCGAAGTAAAAGATCAACTGCAACCGCCTCCCCGTTAGTGATCGGGTAGAAAGAAAGGAAAGCGAGAGTTCCCATCCTCTTCACTCCCCCCCCCCAACCAACCATTTTAATACCGACTCACCGCTGATTAAATATTTTTTTAACGACGAAAAAAAAACCTCTTTTCTCATCCAAACCCTTTCTTTTTTTTTGCTTTCCGCTGCTGAGATGGAGAGGTTTTATTTTTGAAGGGAGTGGAGTCGGCGAGAGGGTGGCGATCCCTACCCCTCTCTCTCTCTCTCTCTCCGTGATCTCTACGTCTGGCCGAGCCGGGCTTAGGCCTCTCCCTTTTTTTTTAACCTGCCCCGCCCCCTCCCTCCAACCGCCCGCCCGTCACCCCGCAAACCAATCGGCAGGCGCCGTTTCTCGAGGCCCCACCCATCCAACTGTCCGTCACCCCGCGAGCCAATCGGGTGGCGTCGTCGTCGTCGTCGGTCCCGCCCGGCCTCCCCATCCGTTATTTGCATACGACGTCAACACCCCGCCCCTCCCCCACCCCTCCCCTCACCCAGAAAGCGCGCGGGCCGGCACGTGACCCTGTCAAGAATGCGCGCCATTCTTGCAGCAGTAAATTATGTCCCTAAGGCCAAGGGCTGAGCAAAAAGCAGCAGTGTTCATCCTGGAAAAGAAATTCCCGTTTTAACCTAATTCGAAAGAATTAAGAGTTATGCAGAATCGTCTTATTGAAATCAGCATGGGTTAACCGTATAAAATATATAACGTTGAATTCATGTCCTATGTACCTTCAAAATTGGTTATTGCTAGGATGTGTTACCCTTTGAATATAAAAGCGAATTACGACAGATGCTGGAATCTGAAACAACAGAAAATGCTGGAAGGCCTCAGCAGGTCGAGGTAGCACGGCAGCACAGTGGTTAGCAGCCCTGGTTTGGGTCACTGTGTGGAGTTTGCGCGTTCTCCCCCGTGTCTGCGTGGGTTTCCTCCGGGCGCTCTGGTTTCCTCCCACAGTCCAAAAGACGTGCTGATTAGGTGCATTGGCCATGCTTAAATTCTCCCTCAATGTACCCGAACAGGTGCCAGAGTGTGGCGACCAGGGGATATTCACAGTAATTTCATTACTGGGTTGTTCTCCCTGGAAAGACAGAGGTTGAGGGGCGACCTAATAGAAGTTTATAAAATTATGAAGGGCATAGATAGGTTGAACAGTTGGAAGCTTTTTCCCAGGTCAGAAATGACAAACACAAGGGGTCACAAGTTCAAGGTAAGGAGGACAAGGTTCAATACGGATATGCGGGGGACGTATTTTACACAGGATGGTGGGGGCCTGGAATGCACTACCAAGCAAGGTGGTTGAGGCAGACACGCTAGGATAATTTAAGACTTATCTAGATAGCCATATGAACAGACTGGGAATAGAGGGATACAAACGGATGGTCTAGTTAGGAACACATGATCGGTGCAGACTTGGAGGGCCAAAGGGCCTGTTCCTGTGCTGTATTGTTCTTTGTTCTTTATTACAGTGTTAATGCAAGCCGACTTGTGACTAATAAGTAAGCATCTGTGGGGAGAGAACGGAGCTAACCTTTTGAGTCTGGATGACTTCATCTTCGCCTGACGAAGAGTTACTTCGCCTGATGAAGGGTCACCCAGACTCAAAACGTTAGCTCTGTTCTCTCCACAGATGCTGTCAGACCTGCTGAGATTTTGCAGCATTTTTTTTTATTGCATTACTCTTTATTACTCCATCAGTCAATTGCACTGACCCATGTGTTAGCTATTAATTCCACCATGATATTGCACATGTGCAATTTTGCTGTGCAAGATAGCAAGCAGAAGTCAGGAAGGATGGCTAACCCATGGGCTACTGAAGCAATCATCCAACCCCTCATTGAAGGAACTTAATCTTGTCTTCTGGTGTATGGATTGAGAAAGAGAGGGCACAGATTTAAAGTAATTAGTTAAAGAAGCAAAAGTGAGACAATTTTTTCCTGCTGTGATTTATTAGGGTTTGAAATGCACTGTCTGAGTGTGACGTTGAGGCAGGTTCAATTGAAGCATTCAAAAGGGAATTAAACTGAAAAGGAAGAATGTGCAGGGTTATGGGGAGAAGGCAAGGAAATGGCACTAGATGAGTTGCTCTTTCGGAGAGCTAGGCAGACATTATGGGCCAATTGCGCTGAAACAGTTCTGTGATGGCCCAGTTACCTTTGCCAACAGAAGTAAGAGGGCAGTGTATTATAACACAGTTTTATCCTCCAAATAATCCAAAAAGACTGAGATGCTTTAAATACATTCCACACTAAATGTGTGTATTTGTGTACCAAATACTTCAAATAATTTTCTTTAACATTTGCAGTAGTAGAAACATGCTTTACGTCTATTTGGTTTTCTGATAATCCACGCATCTGAATTTATCAGGAACCCCACATTCTTATTTTTGTAAATCCATGTTGCCAGAAAAGATTTCCACTTAGTGCTTTACACAACCATGGACATCTGAAATCACTACAGCCAATTAAGTACTATTTTATTATTACACTACACTTTTGAAGTGTAGTTACTGTTGTCGGAAATTAGGCAACTAATTTGCGCTTAGTAAACATCCACAAACAACAATGTGGTAGGATAATAATCCAGGTAATCTGAATGTTGTTTGAAGAATAACTTTTGGCCAAGGGACAACAGATAAGACCCCTGGTGTTTGAAAGTGCCATGGGATCTTTTACATCTACCTGAGCAGGCAGTTAGGTTTCAGTTTAATGCCTCACCCAAACGATGGCACCTCCAAAAGTGCAGCACTCAGTACAACTCCACAAGAGTGGAGTGTCAGCCTTGATTTTTGTGCTTAAACTCTGGAATGGGACCAGGAACCTCATTGATTCAGGAGCAAGTGTAAGCCACATCTTTTCTTAATGTTAGATCAGTTTCTGTACTCATTCAGGTTAGCCCAAGGCTTCCAATATGGACAAAAGGCTGTAAATATCCTGTACTGAAATGCCTAAATCTGTCATAGGGAAAAGAAGGGATTCAGTCTCCCAAAGATCGAAGATATAATCAGGCTCTCTAGCAAGTAGGGGATTGTGATCAAACCATAAACATTATATCCCTATGAAGATACGTTTGTCTTTGATAATTTCCAGGATCTATTTGCTCTTTCTTAATCTGATAGATTCAAAATTTCCTGGGATAGCCACCAAACAAGTTTATGTCCTGGCAGAAGAATGTTAACATAATAAGCAAACATCTCCACAAGGGCTTGGTTTCATTACCCTTCAAAGAGCTTTAAAAACTCATCACCCAGTCCAGTCTATGTTACTATCTCCAAATGGTACCCAAATAATATCCTTTGTCATGCCGTGCAGTTGCATTGAAGGTGGTAGAACACCTTGTGCACATGGATGCATCTTTTATGTGGAAACAATTACTTTTGAATAAGCTACCTTACGATGGTTGCATCAGGATTTCTTTGTTTAGTCACTGACTGCAGAATCATTATAGGCCTGAAGAATTTGAGAAACATAATTAGCAATAATCCAAATGGAATGACGTTAGCCACTGTGCGTGCAGGGTTTGCCATTTAGAAATCCACGTGAGAAATGAAGATAGCTGCTTGGTGCTGATTGAACTTTATGGATTCTTTAATGGCTCAGTGGATAAATAAACTGGTGTGGTTTCGAGCCACACAAAGTGTAAAGATATAGGTTCCATTCCCAGCCTGTGCTGAGTTATTGATCCAGTCTGAACTGGCATTAGAGGTGCTATGATTTGTTACAATGGCTCTGGGATAGGGAGAGGCAATTTAGCAAGGGATCTTGATCATTATTCACTGATTCTTGATGAAAAGTTCATGTATACAGCATCAAGTGAAGAAAAAAATGTGACATGGGTGTGATTAACCAAACTTATTGATGCACACTGCATAACTCTACACAAGAAGTGCTACTTGTGTGGGGGGCATGGAACTGTACTCAGTGCATTTTAGAATCAAGGGAGGAAAGGTCTGAAAATTAGGAAAAAAATTATTTTAAGTTCCCTTTCTTCATTCTCTGTGTTTCTTTTATTCTGATCTCCATCCAGTCACACATCTCCTGTTGGGGAATGTACAGAACACACTGGAAACAGAACTGTCTAGGTTAAGTGGATTTGCCATGGTAAATGTGCAGGGTTATGGGCTAGGATAAGTAGATTGGATCTGGGTGGGATGCTCTTTTAGAGAGTTGGTGCAGACTCAATGGGCCAAATGGCCTCCTTTTGTACAGTAGGGATTCTATGTATTCAAAGTGACTATATGAATATGCGTCTTTTGCCAAATGAACCTACTGTATCCTGCCACTCAAGTCAAGATCAGATAATTTAGCACAAATTGGGAAACCAAACTGGAACCTTATTTTTGTAATGTGAAATTAGCAAAGCTACTTCTGACATTTGATACAGTTTTTGTTTGCTATTTGAATGTCACCATGTAAGTAAAAACACTTTTAAGAACTGGCACAGTATACATAATTCTGACAACCTGGGAAATTTTAAGATTAAATTACACATTAAAACAATTGCAAAACTGAAAATGTTTCACTAGAGACTGAGAGCTGGCAAAAAATGAGGTTTTTTTAAATGCTGCAAGAATATATATGCAGGTTATTTGTCTTGTATCATGAACACAGCATAAAATAAGAAGTTCAAGCAAGGTTGTAAATTTATTTTACTTCAAACCAGATAATTGTGCCTGTAAAAATGATATTTTCAAACTTGATCTGCAATAGGATTCCCATGGAACCAGCCAGCCTTCACATTTATGTTTTGTTGTGGCACAATTTCTGTTATATTATGCCAATATAAACTTTCCTGATGGAAGTTAGGACAAGATGTGCGGGTTAGGTTGATTGGCTATGCTAAAATTGCCCCTTAGTGTCCTGAGATGCATAGGTTAGAGGGATTAGCGGGTAAAATATGTAGGGATATGGGGGTAGGGCCTGGGTGGGATTGTGGTCAGTGCAGACTCGATGGGCTGAATGGCCTCTTTCTGCACTGTAGGGGTTTCTATGATTCTAAGAGTTCCTGTGTGCTAACATTCACAGGAATTTTCCACACAAAGATTTGAAAACCCAGATAAAGCAGTTACTTCTGTGCAAATTAATACTACTAAAAGAGAGATAAGTAGCTGATTAGAACAGGACAAGAATTAGATGGATATAAATAAGTACAACTTGAGATAATCAAATGGTGTTTGGATATGATGGTTCCTGAATGGACAAATCAATTCAATGTTTTATCAACCAAGGCAGCTTGTTAAGCTTGTGAAATGTTGGATTGTAAGATTAGATAGATATTCTACAATTTGGCTTATTTACCTCTGAGGCAGACAGAAACTTTGGAATTGTTTTATAGAGTCAGAGTCGTACAGCGCAGAAAAGGTCCTTTGGTTCTTCGAGTCTGCACCAACAATAAGTAACACTAAAGTCGTGCTAATCCCATTTTTCACGCTTGTCCCTGTCCTTGAATGTGATGATATTTCAAGTGCTCATCCAAATATTTTTTAAAGGTAGTAACATTCCCAGGCAGTGCATTCCAGATCCTCACCACCCTCTGAATGAAAACTGTTTTTCTCACGTCCCCTCTGAATCTTCTGCCCCTCACCCTATGATTATGCCCCTTGTGATTGACCCCTCAACCAAGGGGAACAGCTGCTTCCTATTTACCCTGTCTGTACCCCTCATAATCTTATACACCTCAATCATATTCCCCCCCACAACCTTCTCTGCTCGAAAGAAAACAATCCAAGCCCCATCCAGTCTCTCCTTATAGCTCAAACGCTCCATCCTGGGCAACATCCTGGTAAATCTATTCTAGTACCCGCTCTAGTACAAACACATTCTTCCTATAGTGAGGTGACCAAAACTGCACACAGTACTCCAACTGTGGCCTGATCAACATTCTGTATAGTTCCAACATAACCTCCTTGCTCTTATACTCTATGCCATGACTGATGTGCCAAATGATAATTTTCTGGTTCCTCATTACATTCCAAAGGACTGACAAAATAACCATGTTTTACCACTTCTGCGCTGGCCAGGTGCGATTATTGACCCATTTGTAATGAATTGGAAGCCAGTGAATACAGTATGTACTGATCACTAAAGTCTGGAATATTGCAAACTGCTTTTAGGAAGAGGTTTGGTGAGCTACGATAGTTCAGTCAACTGATTTCTTCTTTCCTGCCAAGTTTTAATTAGTTTTCTTTCTAGTCATAATGGTGCTTTCTTGCTGCTTGCAGAAGTTATATCTGGTTAGCATCCAACACTGGGACAAATGTAGCAAATCATAAGATATTAGATCCATGAGGATTTTATACTATTTGATAAGTTAATGTTTTTAACCTTATAATTCTTTAAACAGCATACACCAGATGATTGAAACTTAAATCAAAGTGAATAAAATAACACTGTTCTCAAGTTCCATCCTTAAAAAACTGTTTTTCATTATTCATTAAAAAATGTTAAACATATCCAACTGAAATCTCAAGACATATTCGATATAATGCAGATTTCTTTTCGATTTGACTTTTGAAATATTCTGCTTTCAGTGGGTAAAATGGATATATCTAACCTGCTGAGCATTAAACACAGGATGTTGTGCCATGCAGAGGCAAGATTTTGCAAATGTCATTTCCCAGATAACAAGTCCCTGACATGCTGTGAAGAGGATGTTCAGAATGTACAGTAGGTATTTGAACCCATGAGAAGGAGAGCACTATGTAGTTACTAATTTTTTATGTAACAAACATCACTGCATTTCAGATAATGTGATAAATAAACATCAATTTCTACTGTGTTTTAGCTTTGCATATTACCTGCATAAATCAGAATCTGGCACAGTGCGATGCTGTGCCCATAAATAAGAAGAAGGGTGTGTCAAAGACCCATCTGGCATGATTCCTAGGGGATGGATGCTGCTGCTTTTACTCCTGAGCACTGCACCTGATGCCTGTCCTGATGCCAAGACCACAGTGTCAAGCTGGCTCTGCACTGAAAGCTGTAAACAATCTCAGTATAGTCTGGTGTGCTAGGTGCTTTCCGTGAGAAACTTTCTTCTGAATGTGGATCATCACAGAATGCAGCACTAATAATCTCCAAGTAAAATCCATTGCAAAATTCTCTGATGCTTCTTTCATTTTTCACATTAGAAAAATGCTTATGGAAGGAAGACAAATGTGTGGCTTTCAACTGATCTATATTCCCCCCAAATTGTGATGCTGCCTTTTGTGTCCCAGCCAGACACATCTCACTCAGGGGCTGCTGTTTCAACTGTTCCAGAAAACATTTACAAGGCAACACCATGGGAGAGGAGAAAGTACTGATGAAATGTCATGTCTGTCAGCAGAAAATGGTTTCCTTTCTTCAATGCAAAGTTACTGTAGCAGTTTGGTGGACACAGCATAAAGCAAGATCTTGAAAAACTCAGTTCTTCAAAATAAAATTTCTGGCTAACAGGCAGTAATCTCACCATGGTACGCATGTGAGAAAAAGCTTTTTACATAATGTAGCAGGTTGCAATATGGCTTGTCTGCAGGAAAATAAAATCATGGGGCTTCCGCTAAAAAGGCAGAGTTTCCCAGTTAGCTTTGCTCTTGAATGTGTGGACCATAATAAATCAGTGGCATTAATATTTTAGTACATTGTTGCAGAAATCTTATGTAAATTTTTAAGTGTGTGACCAACTACAACTGAAAATGATTTTGGAGCAAAGTTTCAACCTGAATGCTACTGGGACTTATTTCGGTTGGGTCTAAATCTAGACTCTTACAGGCCATTCAGCCCATTGAACCAATGCCAACCCTTTCAAAAAGCAGGCCAATTTAATCCAATTTCCCTATAGTCTTGCAACCTTTTTGCTTTCCATATTGTGATAACCCCCACAAGTTCCATGGGGGAATCTCTAATTGAGCTCCCTGTGGGACTCGTTGAATATGGGTTCCGTTGGTAACAGGCATGGCCTGCTGAGGAACTCATCACCTGAGCCCTTTATAAGGCAGACACCGGAAGGGTCTGCAGAACCATTATTCTGGTTGGGACTTATGTATATGCGCCACAGAGTAGAGGCTTTATTTTGTGTTTAACAGTAAATATTGTTCCTTTCCAGTCGGGTTTCCAGAGTTATAGAATCATACAGTGCAGAAGAGACCCTTCGGGCCATTGAGTCCACACCAACACATTAGAAACACCTGAACTCCCACCCAATAGCATCTGCCAGCACTTGGCCCATAGACCTGAATGTTATGATGTGCCAAGTGCTCCTCTGGATACTTTTTAAAGGATTGGCAACCAGCCTTTACCACTCTCCCAGGCAGTGCATTTCAGACCGTCACCACCCTCTGGGTAAAAACGTTTTTCCTCACATTCCCCCCCAAACATCCTGCCCTTCACCTTGAACCTATGTCCCCTCATGACTGACCCTTCAACTAAGGGAAACAGCTGCTCTTATCCACTCGGTCCATGTCTCTCATAATCTTGTACACCTCGATCAGGTCGCCCCTCAGTCTTCTCTGCTCCAACGAAAACAACCCAAGTCTATGCAACCTCTCTTCAGAACGTAAATGTTCCATCCCAGCATCCTGGTGAATCTCCTCTGCACCCCTTCCAGTGCAATCACATCCTTCCGATAATGTATCCTGAATATCTGTGGTCATCCATGGTTCTCTGGGCTTGTTATTCCTACCTTTCACCTTAGAGGGAACATGCTATCCTTGCACCCTCCCCATTTCCTTTTTAAATGTCCCCCCCCCCCCACTACTCTTCTGTATATTTTCCCATTAGTAGCTGTTCCCAGTCTACCTTGGCCACACTTGGAATACTGTGTGCAATTCTGGTCACCCTATTATAGAAAATATATTATTAAACTGGAAAGAGTGCAGAAAAGATTTACTAGGATGCTACCGGGGCTTGATGGATTGAGTTATAAGGAGAGGCTGAATAGACTGGGACTTTTTTCTCTGGAGCATAGGAGGCTGAGGCATGACCTTATAGAGGTCTATAAAATAATGAGGGGCATAGTCAATATCTTTTCCCAAAGGTAGGGGAGTCTAAAACTAGAGGGCATAGGTTTAAGGTGAGAGGGGAGAGATACAAAAGTGTCCAGAGGGGCAATTTTTTCACAGAGGGTGGTGTCTGGAACAATTTTTTATATTTTAAAAAGCATTTAGATAGTTACATGGGTACGATGGGTATAGAGGGATATGGGCCAAATGCGGGCAATTGGGATTAGCTTAGGGGTTTTTAAAAAAAAGGGCGGCATGGACAAGTTGGGTCGAAGGGCCTTTTTCCAAGCTGTAAACCTTTATGACTCTACCGTGGCCAGATCCTGTCTTATTTTACTAATATCCCAATCCAAAACTTTTTTTTGCAGCTTGTCTATTTCCTTGTCCACAACAAGCTTAAATTGTACCATGTTGTGAATGCTTCCAGTAAAATGCTCCCCCACCACCAACACAATGACCTGTCCAGCTTCATTCACCAATACATTAAATATATTGGTGATGAGGAACAAGGAACATTTTGGAAACCTTTTAACAAATCCAGTAAGATAGTGAAGGGGAGATTTGAAAATGCCGTCTTTCGGAAAATTGGAACGGTATAATGTGGGTGTGGAAGATTGGCCCCAGTCAAATGGGATAGAAGGGGACAACTGGCAAAAAGTCATCCTCCTGACTGCTTGGGGGGCCCCAACCTTTAGCATTATAAAGAGTTTAACCTATTCAGCAGCCCCAGATTCAAAATCCTTTAATGAACTGATAGTGAACCACTACGACCTGAAATCATCTGTTCTATTGCAGCGCTACAGGTTTAACACGGCAAATATACTTTCTAGAGAATGGAATTCTTGACAAGACTGCGGAAATTGGCGGAACACTGAGTACGGGCCAGCACTACAGACAATGTTCAGGGACCACTTGGTATGTGGAAGAGCTAAATCTGACCTTAAGAAAGCCATAGAACTGGCCCTTTCTCACAAAAACGCAGAGAAAGGGGCCCAGGAGCTTCAAGGATCCATAGACAGTACCGTCCTCAGCCTTGGACGACTCCCATACCACAGAACCAAGTCCCCAACAGATTACACTCGCGTCTCCCATTTGTTGCCCAGGAAGGGCAATTGGATGACGTGGTCGCGAAATTCCAGAAGTGGACGGGAGGTTTCTCCACAATATAGTGTGGAGTAAGCATATCCATGCTGTACTTGCAGTCATAGGGTCCGCCCCAGACAAGGCTACTGGTCGAATCTCTAAATGATCTCCCTGTCGGCCTTGTTGAATACAAGTTCTCTTGGTAACAGGTAATAGCCTGCCCAGGTGGTACTCGTCACCTAAGCCCTCTATAAGGCAGACACCAGGAAGTGTTTGCAGAACCATTGTCTCAGTTGGGACTTGTGTATGCACGCCACAGAGTAGCTTTATTTTGTGTTTAACAATAAATACCATTCCTTTCCAGTTGGGCTTCCTGAGTTTTTATAAACATAACATTTACACACAGCATTGGCTTTACATCCACAACAACTGAAGGTCACCTATTCACAGCCTTATTTGTAAGCAATACCATTCTAGTCTTAAAAAAACCAGGTCAGAGTATGTTTGGTTTTTCTGTCCTATTGAGTGTAGAGCAATGGTGTATCAACTTGTTTGCGTGTACAGACTACATACACTGACAGAATTCCAAAGCATCTCCCCAACCAGTAACAATGACACAATCGCTGAAAGATAACTATTTCATCATTGCAGAAATATTTTAAATGTACAACAAAAATAACATTTTGGTAAGTCACTAAATACAGGAATCAGATGATCTTGTTGTTCCTTTGGGAGCAAATCTACACTCTGGAAAACAGAAAACCCATAGTATACTGGAGTGAAGTGGAAACTACACATTTCAACTTTAATTAATATTTTGAACCAGAGTTAGAGATTTAAATTCAAGATAGGCCTACTGGGACATAATTGCAATAATGATAATTTTGGCAGAATTGTGGGGAGCAAGATCTTTTCTCCCCATTCTAATCCCTGACTCATCACAGTTAGAAGGATCCACAATTCCATTTGTAGTTTTGCAAAGTTCAAGTTTATTTATTAATCACGAATAGGCTTACATTAACACTGCAATGAAGTTACTGTGAAAAAGTTCTAATTATTTG
Organism: Mustelus asterias; assembly: GCF_964213995.1. Classification (NCBI taxonomy): domain Eukaryota; kingdom Metazoa; phylum Chordata; class Chondrichthyes; order Carcharhiniformes; family Triakidae; genus Mustelus; species Mustelus asterias. The sequence goes on from NC_135809.1 coordinate 11,359,604, forward strand.
CAAAAATAGGAATTTATACCAGTTGCATATTCTGTAACTTTACACTTACTGATTTTTCAAATGTTAAAATCTAAACTGTTCAACTAACATTGTTGCAAAGCAGTTCCATCTCAATTAATGTCACTATGATTATTTTTTTCTCTCGAACAAACTAAGTTATACATCTCCATTAAGATCCTGAGTGTAGTTTTCCACACACACTACTTCTGATTCCATAGTCTTGTACAATTTCAATATCCAATTTCCAGCTTTTCTGAGTCCCCTTTCACTAACTGGTCACATATTAACGAACATACAGTCCTTTGGCTTGCATATATGATCTCCAGGATATACAAGTTGAGCAAATATTTCAAACTCTGCATCGGAGCATCTGTTTATTACATTTAAAATGGCTTCCAAACCACATATTTTACAAACCACTTGAACGTATATTCCAGTCTGGTACAAACTCTTACTGCTTTAATTTGTTTATTTGTATTAAAGCTACACCAATGGCAAGTTAACAACTTTGCTCTCTGGACTGCTAACATCGTCATATAGTTTCCAGAGCTAGACCAAGATGAAAAAATAAATCTCGTTGCAGCTATTAAACTGCATGGAAACATTTTCTACTCTCATTCCTGGTCCTTTTTGAACTGCTTTGCTAACTTGTGGTGCACACACCCACTACCTTCTGACTTGAAGGGGAGGAGTAAAAAGCTGCAGTACAAAAAAGCAAGGGACAGATTGTACATTGCCATGGGAATGCTAAAAGGATACTGAACTTAAACTTTTAAAATGTAGTGAGGCCATGAAAAATCCTACGTCAGCTTTTAAAGTTTATAAAAAGTGGTCCTCTCATCAGTTAACCCTTTCTTATCTGAAATGATACCAACAAGGATGAAAATAACTAATACAAATAAATCTATTGATGTATTAAATCTACTTCTAATGGGTTATTTTTTGTAGCAACAAAATAAAACATTGTCACTTGACAGATCAAGTATTAACTTCTTCATAGAATACAGAGGGCAATGATTAATTAGAAATGACGAGCCTGAATAACAAAAAGCATAGGGATCTGATCTTAAACTCCCGTTTCTGAATGAGATGTATGTAAATACACATAGCATTGTAAATAAGGTTGGTGAGTTGTCGGCACAAGTTGTCACATTGGACAGTGAAATTGTAGCAATAACAGAGACCTGGCCTGGCTCAAAGAAGATTCGGAACTTGATATTCTTGACTACGAGGTACTCAGAAAGGGAGGAAAGGAAAAAAAGAATGTGGGGTAATGGCAGGGTTCATCAAAATGACTATTAGGGCACTGGAGAGGGATGATGTATTTTAAGGGTCAGTGTTAGAATCTATTATAGTATTAAGTAACACTAGAGGAGCTATTATGCTACTCGGTGCATATTATAGGCCAGGAGTTCTTAACCAGAGATCTGCAACCCTCTAGGGTTACGCCAAATTAAATGAGCTATTTGCCACCCAGAAGAAATGCACAAATTGTCTGAATGAGTTTGCCTATTTAAATAGGGTCACTGTCTCCTAAGATAATTCATTCTGTGAAGTATTTTGAAATGTCTCAACTACATGAAACAGCATTTAATACCCTTAAAGACTTTTATGTTTCAATGAGAATTCAATGGATGGTGACAGTTATGTGACTAATCTGCAACAGTGGAGGGAGGTCAATGTCCCAGCTATGAGGCATCTGACATAGTTTTCTAGAGCCGCTTCTGCCTCATGGTGACATGAAACATTGCTTAGGTGTGAGTGAGTATTTGAGCAATTTTTTAAAAATGCACTTCAATTGGGGAGGGAAGTAATTGTATGTGTGTGTGTGTGTGTGATGGGGGGGGGGGGGGATCTCAAGCAGAAAGGTTGAGAATCGTGTTGCTATAGGGACACTAAATTGTAAGGAGGAGTTAGAGGAGCCAATGTGCAACCAAATTACACAATGATGAAAAAACTATTGAGGAATAATAATGGGAGAGACCTCAATTACCCTAACAGAGATTGGGAACCTGCAAAGAAGGGGAGGAATTCTTGAATTTCTTAATTTTAACAAGAAAACTTTCTTGTTCAGTGCATTTCGGGTGGCACGGTAGCAGTGGTTTTGGGCGGCACGGTAGCACAGTGGTTAGCACTGCTGCTTCACAGCTCCAGGGACCTGGGTTCGATTCTGGCTTGGGTCACTGTCTGTGTGGAGTTTGCACATTCTCCTCGTGTCTGTGTGGGTTTCCTCCGGGTGCTCCGGTTTCCTCCCACAGTCCAAAGATGTGCGGGTTAGGTTGATTGGCCAAGCTAAAATTGCCCTTACTGTCCTGGGATGCATAGGTTAGAGGGATTAGTGGGTAAATATATGGGGGTAGGGCCTGGGTGGGATTTGGTCGGTGCAGACTCGATGGGCCAAATGGCCTCTTTCTGTGCTGTAGGGATTCTCTCAGATTTCCACTCCATCAAGGAAGAGAGAAATGCTAGATCTAATTCTGGAGAATGAAGCTGAGCAGATGGATCATGTTTCAGTGAGTGAATGTTTTGGGAACAGTGAACATGTCAAGTTTAGAATAGTTATGAAAAAGGACAAAGTACAAGCAAGCATGAACATTTTTAAGTGAAGGAGAAACAGCCTCAGTGAGTGGAAGAGATCTGGTATAAGTGGCTTAGGATCAAAAATGGTAGGCAAAACACTGGCCGTGATTCTCCCGAAAAATTCTAAGTGGGTTGACCGAGTGTTTTCCACTGGCTGCGCTGACCAGTTGGAATTATGTAAAAACTATGTTAAACCACAACTTGAGTATTGTGTACAGATCTGATCACCTCATTACAGAAAGAATGTAATTGCATTAGAGGGGGTATAGAGGAGATTTAAGGAGATGTTTCCAGGACTGGATAATTACAGCTGTGAGGAGAGATTGGATAAGCTGGGGCCATTGTCCTTGGAACAGAGGAGGCTGAGAGTTGGTTTAATTGAGATGTACTTAACTGTGAGAAGCCTGGATAGAGTGGATGAGAATGACCAATTTACTTTAGCAGAGGAGTCAATGATGAGAGGTCAGCGACAAGGGAGCATAGATTCAAAGTGATTGGTAGAAAAATTAGGAAAATATTTTTCATCCAGAGGGTTGTGGGGGTCTCAATCTCACTGTCTGAAAGAGTAGTAGAGGCAGAAACTTTGATTTGATTTATTATTGTCACACATATTAGTATACAGTGAGAAGTATTGTTTCTTGCGCGCTATACAAAGCATACCGTACATAGAGAAGGAAAGGAGAGTGCAGAATGTAGTGTTACAGTCATAGCTAGGGTGTAGAGAAAGATCAACTTAATGTGAGGTAGGTCCATTCAAAAGTTTAATGGCAGCAGGGAACAAGCTGTTCTTGAGTCGGTTGGTCCGTGTCCTCAGACTTTTGTGTCTTTTTCCCGATGGAAGAAAGTGAAAGAGAGTATGTCCAGGGTGAATGGGGTCCTTAATTATGCTTGTTGCTTTTCCAATGTAGCGGGAAGTGTAGACAGTGTCAATAGGTGGGAGGCTGGTTTGAGTGATAGACTGGGCTTCGTTCACAACCCTTTGTAATATCTTTGCTGTCTTGGACAGAGCAGAAGCCATACCAAGTTGTGATACAACCAGAAAGAATGCTTTCTATGGTGCAACTGTAAAAGTTGGTGAGAGTTGTAGAGGACATGTCAAGTTTCCTTAGTCTTCATAGAATCATAGAAACCCTACAGTACAGAAAGAGGCCATTCGGCCCATCGAGTCTGCACCGACCACATACCCACCCAGGCCCTACCCCCATATCCCTACATATTTACCCACTAATCCCTCTAACCTACGCATCTCAGGACACTAAGGGCAATTTTTTTTTTTAGCATTGCCAATCAACCTAACCCGCACATCTTTGGACTGTGGGAGGAAACCGGAGCACTCAGAGGAAACCCACGCAGACACGAGGAGAATGTGCAAACTCCACACAGACAGTGACCCAAGCCAGGAATCGAACCCAGGTCCCTGGAGCTGTGAAGCAGCAGTGCTAACCACTGTGCTACCGTGCCGCCCAAAGTTAATTTATAAGTCACAAGTAAGCCTTACATTAATACTGCAATGAAGTTACTGTGAAATTCCCCTAGTCGCCACAATCCGGCACCTGTTTGGGTCAATGCACCTAACCAGCACGTCGTTCAGAATGTGGGAGGAAACCGGAGCACCCGGAGGAAACCCACGCAGACACGGGTGAATGTGCAAACTCCGCACAGACAGTGATCCAAGCCAGGAATCGAACCCAGGCATCTGGCACTGTGAGGCAGCAGTGCTAACCACTGGGCCACCGTGCTGCCCATGATCTTCTGAGAAAGCAGAGGTGTTGGTGGACTTTCTTAACTATAGCGTTGGCACGGAGGGATCAAGCCAGGTTGTTGGTGATCTTTGCCTTTGACAAGGTCCCTCATGGGAGGTTAGTTAGGAAGGTTCAGTCGCTAGGTATACATGGGGAGGTAGTAAATTGGATTAGACACTGGCTCAATGGAAGAAGCCAGAGAGTGGTTGTGGAGGATTGCTTCTCTGAGTGGAGGCCTGTGACTAGTGGTGTGCCGCAGGGATCGGTGTTGGGTCCATTGTTGTTTGTCATCTATATCAATGATCTGGATGATAATGTGGTAAATTGGATCAGCAAGTTTGCTGATGATACAAAGATTGGAGGTGTAGTGGACAGTGAGGAAGGTTTTCAAAGCTTGCAGAGGGATTTGGACCAACTAGAAAAATGGGCTGAAAAATGGCAAATGGAATTTAATGCAGACAAGTGTGAGATATTGCACATTGGAAGGACAAACCAAAGTAGAACGTACAGGGTAAATGGTAGGACTCTGAAGAGTGCAGTTGAACAGAGGGATCTGGGAATACAGGTACAGAATTCCCTAAAAGTGACGTCACAGGTGGATAGAGTCGTAAAGAGTGCCTTTGGTACATTGGCCTTTATAAATCGGAGTATCGAGTATAAAAGTTGGAGTGTTATGGTAAGGTTATATAATGGTGTGGAGATGCCGGCGTTGGACTGGGGTAAGCACAGTAAGAAGTCTCACAACACCAGGTTAAAGTCCAACAGGTTTACCAAGGTTATATAAGGCTTCTTACCAAGGTTATATAAGGCATTGGTGAGGCCGAATTTGGAGTATTGTGTACAGTTTTGGTCACCTAGTTACAGGAAGGATGTAAATAAGGTTGAAAGAGTGCAGAGAAGGTTCACAAGGATGTTGCCGGGACTTGAGAAGCTGAGTTACAGAGAGAGATTGAATAGGTTGGGACTTTATTCCCTGGAGCGTAGAAGATTGAGGGGAGATTTGATAGAGGTGTATAAGATTTTGATGGGTATAGATAGAGTGAATGCAAGCAGGCTTTTTCCACTGAGGCTGGGAGAGAAAAAAACCAGAGGGCATGGGTTAAGGGTGAAAGGAGAAAAGTTTAAAGGGAATATTAGGGGGGGCTTCTTCATGCAGAGAGTGGTGGGAGTGTGGAATGAGCTGCCGGATAAAGTGGTAAATGGGGGATCACTTTTAACATTTAAGAAAAACTTGGACGGGTTCATGGATGAGAGGGGTGTGGAGGGATATGGTCCAAGTGCAGGTCAGTGGGACTAGGCAAAAAATGGTTCGGCACAGACAAGAAGGGCCAAAAGGCCTGTTTCTGAGCTGTAATTTTCTATGGTTCGATGGTTCTCTGGACACCCAAAAACTTGAAGTTCTCAACCATTTCTACTTCGTCTCCATGGATGTAGAAAGGGGCACATCCTCCACTACGCTTCCTGAAGTCGACGACTATCTCCTTCGTTTTGTTGACATTGAGGGAGAGATTATTGTCGTCACAGCAGTTCACCAGATTCTCTATCTCATTTCTGTACTCCGTCTCGTCATTGTGTGAGATCCAACCCACTACTGTGGTGTTATCAGCAAACTTGAAAATGGAGTTGGAGGGGAATTTGGCCACACAGTCATAGGTGTATAAGGAATATAGTAAAGGGCTGAAGACACAGCCTTGTGGGGCACTGGTGTTGAGGATGATCGTGGAGCAGGTGTTGTTGCTTATCTTTAGTGATTGCGGTCTGTGGGTTAGGAAGTTCAGGATCCAGTCGCAAAGGGAGGAGCCAAGTTCCAGGCCACGGAGTTTGGAGATGAGTTTCGTAGGAATAATGGGTTTGAAGGCTGAGCTGAAGTCGATAAATAGGAGTCTGACATAAGTGTCTTTGTTCCAGGGTTGAGTGCAGGGCCAGGGGGATGTCATGTGGACTGACGAATGGCAGATGGAGTTTAATTTAGACAAATGCGAGGTAATGCATTTTGGTAGATTGAACCAGGGCAGGACTTACTCAGTTAATGGTAGGGCACTGGGGAGAGTTACAGAACAAAGAGATCTAGGGGTACATGTTCATAGCTCCTTGAAAGTGGAGTCACTGGTGGGCAGAGTAGTGAAGAAGGCATTCGGCATGCTTGGTTTCATAGGTCAGAACATTGAATACAGGAGTTTGGACGTCTTGTTGAAGTTCTACCAGACATTGGTAAGTCTACACTTGGAATACTGTGTGCAATTCTGGTCACCCTATTATAGAAAGGATATTATTAAACTAGAAAGAGTGCAGAAAAGATTTACTAGGATGCTACCGGGACTTGATGGATTGAGTTATAAGGAGAGGCTGAACAGACTGGGACTTTTTTCTCTGGAGCGTAGGAGGCTGAGGGATGACCTTATAGAGGTTATAAAATAATGAGGGGCATAGACAAGGTAGATAGTCAATATCTTTTCCCAAAGGTAGGGGAGTCTAAAACTAGAGGGCATAGGTTTAAGGTGAGAGGGGAGAGATACAAAAGTGTCCAGAGGGGCAATTTTTTCACACAGAGGGTGGTGAGTGTTTGGAAAAGCTGCCAGAGGTAGTAGTAGAGGCGGGTACAATTTTATATTTTAAAAAGCATTTAGATAGTTACATGGGTACGATGGGTATAGAGGGATATGGGCCAAATGCGGGCAATTGGGATTAATTTAGGGGTTTTAAAATAAAAATAAGGGCGGCATGGACAAGTTGGGTCGAAGGGCCTGTTTCCATGCTGTAAAACTCTGTGACTCTATGACCTGTTGCAGTGGTAGGCGAACTGTAGTGGATCCGGGCAATCTGAGAGGCCAGAATTGATTTGTGCCATGATTAACCTTTTGAAGCCCTTCATCATGCTGGATGTCTGAGCCATTGGACGATAGTCATTAAGGCACACTGCCTGGCTTTTCTTTGGAACCAGGATGATGGGTGTCTTCTTGACGCAGACGGGTCCTCAGATTTGTGTGAAGACAGGTTGAAGATGTCTGTGAATACCCCCACCAGCGGGTCCGTGCAGGATCTGAGTGCTCGTCTTGAGTACCCCTCCCGGGCCAGTCGCTTTCTGTGGGTTGAGCTTTGAGAAGGCTGCTCTGACGTTTGAAGGTGACTTCGGATACAGGTTTGTCCGATGTTTCTGTGGTGGAGGGCACTGACCTCTTGCTCAAAGAGGGCATAGAATGCATTGAGTTCATCAGGGAGCGGTGCATTGGTGCCTTTGATTTCATATGCTTTCATCTTGTAGCCTGTTTTGTCTTGCAGATTTTGCTATAGTCGGCGGGCGCCCATGTGGCTGGCCTGGGACTTGGTCAGCTTGGTCAGGTACTGTCTTTTGGCATCTCTGATGGCTCTGCTTAGTTCATATCTGGCTTTCTTGTATAGGTCAGGGGCGCCTGACTTGAACACCTCAGACCTGGACTTCAGCAAGCAGTGGATATACCTGTTCAACCATGGTTTCCGGTTGGACAACACAGATTTGCTTCTTTAGCACACAGTCTTCTACACAGGTGATAATGAAGTCAGTTATTGTAGTGGTGTACTCATTCAGGCTGGTTGGAGTTTTTAAATACTGACCAGTCTACTGACTCTAAGCAGTCCTATAGGATAAATCCGATTCATCCGACCAACCTTGCATGACTTTCTTTGACGGATTCTCCCGTTTCAGTTTTTGCTTGTGAGCCGAGTGCAGGAGCATAGCCTCGTGGTATGATTTGCCAAAGTGTGGGTGGGCTATAGAGCGGTAGGCATGTTTGATATTTTTGTAGCAGTGATCTAGCATGTTTAGGCCTCTGGTGGAACAGGAGACGTGTTGGTGGTACCTTGGTAGGACACACTTGAGCTTGGTCTGATGGAAGCCCCCGGCCACAATGAACAAGGCCTTGGGATGTTTTGTCTCAAGGCTATTTGTCGTAGTGTATATTTCATCCAGCGCGGTCTTCACGTCCGCATCGGGTGGGATGTAAACTGCTGTTTACAGAAGTAAACTCCTGCAAAAGGTAGTAGGGGCGGCATTTTAGCGTCAGGTATTCTAGGTTCAGGGAGCAGAAACTTGCCAGTGTTTCTACATCTCAGCACCACGAGGTGTTGATTAGGATGCAGATCCCACCTCTCCTAGCCTTGCCTAAGGCAGCTGTAAGATCCATTCAATGGATTGAGAAGCCCTCTGGTTGTAGGGCACAGTCCGGTGAAGCAGGAGTGAGCTATGTCTCTGTGAAACAGAGTACACAGCAGTCCCTCAGTTCTCTTTGAAAAGTGAGTCTGGCTTTAAGTTCATCTAGCTTGTTTTCCAGAGATTGGACAGTTGCCGGGAGTAACCTAGGGAGGGGGACCGTGTTGTTTCACTCTCATCTGCAGACCTGCACGTTTTCCACACTTCCTGGAGTGACTGCTTCTTTTCGTGCTTGGGAGACAATGAGAGTAGTATACAGTGTTAAGTGTATAGGTGCATCCAATGAGGTTCTTCGCTTTGGACAGTATGTGGATGGAGGATTTGTTGCCTTGTTTGCAGTTCCTACGTCGGTGGATGGGACTGTGCGGTTGAGCGTTCTGGGTCACTGTCAGGCTGCGGTTTGTCTTCAGACTTCAACTCATTTAAAAGGTATCTGGATGTGCACAAGTGCCATAGTAACCTCCAAGGCTAGGGACCAAATTTTGGAAAGTGGGATTAGGCTGAGTGGTTCATTTTTCAGCTGGCACAAACACAACGGCTCTTTCTGTGCCACAAACCTTCCATGATCCTATTCTATGAATTTTATAAAAGGGAATAAGAGGGGCAAAGAGCCAGTACAAGAATGGATTAGCAGTTTACATAAAAGGGAATCCAAAATAAAACCAGTACAATTGCAGCAAAAGGAAGGTGGGGGGTGATTATTATCAAAGAGCTGATCTTCTTTGGAGGCAGGGGTACATTAAATAAGTACTTTGCACCTGTCCTCGCGAGAGCAGAGCATGCTATTGCCAATCTAGTAGTACAGGAGGGAGTAGCGATATTGGAGGGAATAAAAGTAAAGAAGATATACTTAAAAAGTTGAGAGTCCTCAAAATATAAAAGTCACCTGGTCTGGATGGGATGTCTCGCAGGTTACAAAATGGAGTAAGGGTAAAAGTTGCAGGGACAATTGTCCAAATCTCCTAAATAATATAGGGGTGGTGCCAGAGTATTGGAGGATTGCAAATGGTTAAAAAAATCCACAACTACAGCCTGTCAGCCTAATGACCATGGTAGGAAAACCTTTTAAGTTAATCTGGGATCAAATTCATTAGAATTTGGAAAGTATGGTACTATAAATATAGTTCATGGTTCATTCTAATAATTTAGAGGCAGTTTTTGATACTTGAGAGATTAAGGTTTAACTGTAGAAAATGGGATATATGCAATTAAAGCAATGTGAAGATTATTATACTTAAAGGATTTGGGCCGTGTTGACTTAAAGAGTTAGCAACTAGAAAGGTAATATCATAAACTAGCTGGTGGACTTACTCCGCTGGAGAATTGGAGATAAGGGGCCTGATTCTCTGACCTCGTTCGTAGCTGGGATTGTCTGGTCCCATTGCAGTGAAAGGAGATTTGACTGAGCATCAAATTCTCCATTCTCACTGGCAGTAGCGGCGAGACGTGAACAGCCAGAGAATTCTGGCCAAGGCGTCTACACTGCTCAAAAAGAAATGCAGCCCAGAGCGCTGTTTTCATTTGGGAGTTAGAGCTACAATTAATTTAAAAGCATTCAGTGAGCCCTGGAAGGCTACATTGTCATGGAGATGGATTGAGCTTGAGAATGTTCTAAAGTTTCAATTTTAATCGATGGATTTGCTGGGTGAGTGAACATTATACAGCAGGAGAAAATGCCTTAGCGAAAAGGTGCTGCCGTTAGCAGGCTCCAGGCAGCAAAACTGTTGTTGTTCACTGGCTGTGTTGTTAGGGCTCAGGGGAAGTCCTGGGAACTGAGAAGATGGCAGAAGGTCACTGGCTCTATGCTGGAAAGGATTAGAGTTCATAAAAATCCCAGAGAGCCATTTATTGCTTGGTGCAGTAGGAGAGATTAGAGATTGGTGAACCGCAGGGGTAGTGCCATCCCAGTATAGCTAGTCGGCTATGCAAGAGCTGAAATTGTGCTGCTAGTAAGTAAAGGCTAGAGTGCAGACTCGGAAATCCAGGGGAATGAAGTCTCAGGAGATGAGATTTAAACCCTGGGAGATGTGCAGCTGTTTAGGCAGTCTGAGTTGGAGCGGCTTTGAGGGAATTCAGTGGTTTGATCTTTGAAAGTGAAAAGTTTGGAGCACTCATGAGGGAGACAGAATTGCAACGAGATTGGTGGATTCACAGTGTTTACTGATGTTTGGGGCATGGGGGGATGTTGCTGAAATATCCATGAGGTTTGTCTTGGTCGCATTTGCCATCTATAGTACAATATGATGTTTTGACCACAGTTTGCCTCTTAATTCACATGTATCTCATACTAACCTTGAATGTTAGAGTATAAGATAGATGTATAGATGTTGGGTGGGATTCTTCCCCCCCCCCCCCCCCGAGGGGGTGCACCTTCGGCGGAACTGAAAGATCACGCTGGCGCCAGCAGCCAGAAGATCTCACCCATTGTAATTTATTGTACTTTTGTTACCTTGTATAACGAAGTTTAATTTTGTTTGTTCAAAATGAAATCTTATCTTAGCAAGAGTTTATAACCTCAAACCTGGTCTCCTTTAAATGGAAAGTTTATTGGCCCCGAACTGGATATTATCAAAAATATGGGGGTCTGGTCCAGGTTCATAACAATGGGTTAAAATAAAAATAATGCAGAAGGATTTTTGTGTGAACCTTTAAAAGGCATTTGACAAAGTACCACATAATAAATGTATTAGCAAAATTAAAAGCCATGGATTAAAGGGCCAGTGGCAATATGGATACAGAATTGGCTACGGAATAGAAAGCTGAGTGCTGAAAGTGAACAATTGTTTTTCTGCCTGGAGGCAAGTTTAAGTGACATTACCTTGGAGTCAATATTCACAGCATGGATATATATCATTCAGATATTTATCAATGACCTAGACCTGGGTATAAAGGGCATAATTTGAAAGTGTGTAAATTACATTTAACTGGGAAATACAATAAATTATGAAGAGGATAGTAACAGACTCCAGGAGGACATAGAACTGGTGAAGTGGACAGACAAATGATGGACGAAGTTTAAGGCAGCCAAGTATGAAGTGATACATTTTAGTGGGAAGAACGAGGAGACGTAATATAAACTATATTACACAATGGTAAAGGGGCTACAGAAGGAACTGAGATTTACACAAATGTTATGGTGGCAGGCCAAGTTAGAAGGCTGTTGAAAAAAGCATATGGAATTCTTGGTTTTAATAATATCATGATGGAGAACAAAAGCATGGATGGCATGCTAAATCTTCCTAAAATACTAGTTAGGATTCAGCTGGAGTATTGAATTCAGTTCTGGGCACCATACTTCAGGAAGGATATCCAGATCTTACAGAGGGTGCAGAGAGAGACACAGATTTAAGGTAGTACAGAAAATGCTGGAAATACTCAGCAGAATGAGTAGTATGTGTGGAGGGAGAAACAGTTATATTTCAGGTCTGTGATCTTTCATCAGAACTGACATGAAACATTGACTTTGTTTTCCTCTCCACAGATATAACCAGACTTGCTGAATATTTCGAGCATTATCTGTGTTAATTTCAGATTTCCACCTCGGCATCCACTGTATTTTGCTTTTATATTACTAATCTAAGGTAATTGACAAAAGAACTAGAAATGACACGAGGAAAAGTATTTTGCACAATAAGTTGTTGTGATCTGGAATGTACTGCCTGAAAAGATGGCAGAAGAAACAGATTCAATTGAAAGTAAATGGATAAATACTTAAAGGGAAAGAAATTACAGGGAGAAAGGACAAAGAAGTGGGAAGAAGTGGGACAAATTGGATAGCTTTATCAAACAGCTGGCACAGACTCGATGGGTCAAAATGGTCTCCCTCCGTGCTGTAAATTTCTGTGACTGCATGAACTAGGATACAGAAATCTTTTTACATGTGTAAATATCGTGTAGCATATTTATGAAGATACAACCAAAAATGTTCTACTTTAAGTTAGCCCTGAGGCAATCCCAGAGGAATTGGGCAAAGCCTCATTTTGATAAAGGGATATAAATAAAATTTGTGAGGTTGAGAAATCACCCATTCAAATTTGTTTCTACACAAAAAAAGGAACCAAAATATAAGCACCACTGGCAAAGGCCGCAATTTGGAGTGATTATTGATCATTCTGCACAGTATGAAACAGTTATCAATAACACAAATTGGTTGCTGGAGTTATCTGGAGGGAATTGTACTAATGTCAATATAATTATATTGACATCGTACAAATCAATGGCTAGGCTAAATGAATGCAATTTTAGCCATTCTACCTCAGCAATTATACCTCAGCACTGGAAAGGGTTGAGAAAAGGTCAAGCTAATTCTAGATCTTGGGATGAAAAAAAGACTAAAACAACTAAACTTAATTTCCCCAGACAAAAAAAACTAAGGGGAGACATGATACACAATAAGAGGCATAGGTTAAGATAGAAATAAATAAGCTTTTCCACTTGGGTAGTGAAAAGCATTGAGCAAGGTTAACAAGTTAGAAAAAAAGTGTAGGATACAGAAAAACACAGGATAACGGATGAGTGGACCGGCAATCTGGAGAAATTAGATTCTTTAAAAGGGAGGATTAATATCTATTGAAAAGGTGATTGTGGGTTATGGATATATTAACAGCAATTTTTGATGCTTTTACAGAGGGCACATGAGGAGAAACTTTCATCTTCATTAGGTGGAAGTGTGGTGGGAGGAATTTGTGATAGAAAATCATCTACCCTGTATTGGCTTGATGGGCTGAGTGAGCTTTTTTCACTGCAGGTTTTGTTTAGTTCTGTAATTTCAGCAGAAAGCCTTTTGTTTGACCCTTTGTACTTGCGATGGTGTTAACCCCACACTGAAACTGTTTAATTCCATTTGCCTGGTCTTTCCACATGTTCTTTAACTGTTTTGCTCATGTATTGATAGAATTCCCTCTGAACTACAGCCCCCACATTCACACCATCCATGCTCATCATGGTAGCTACATTCATCAGGCAAATTGTGCTAATCATTTGCCAGTACCACTGGAGTCAATTGCAAAGGAGTCTCTTATGAAATGTTAAGCACGCTGGCAATTTCGGGCAGCTCAATAAGGTCTTCACACCTTATATTTGTGTTTGAATCCACCCAATGATTATTCTGTGTTTGTGTCTGTGTTTTGAGCCCTTAATCTCTCATTGTCACCCAATCTGATCTAAAATTTCACCCATGTTTCAGTTGTTAATAACCACTGTAGAGTTTTAAGAAACCATGTCCCTTCTGCACATAAAACTTGTAAAAACCTTGATTTTATTCCAGGGCAAACAATCTGTTATTAATAACCAGTGGAATAATTTCTTTCTCTGCTCCAGTACTGTGTCTCTAAAAGATACACTGTTGAACACTTGCAGTGGGCTAATCACATTACCCCATGATTGACTTAGTTTGAATAGCCTCTTGTGGTAATGTATTCCATATTATTACAACTTGTGTGAAAAATTCTTCTAACCCAACCAACTAAATTTAAATTTATGCTCCCTTGCTACTGATTCATCAGCCAAAATATTTTACTCTGTGAGGTAATGTTTTGGGAAGAAAATTTCTGGAAGGGTGTAGAAGGATGTGGATGAACAGAGATTTAGGTGTTCAAATATATAATTTCCTAAAAGCTTAATCTATATTTAAAAAAAGGCATTTTGAAGTAAAAACAAAAAATGTTGAACAATACTCAGCAGGTCTGGCAGCATTCATGGAGAGAAACAGTTAACGTTTCAAGTCGCTGACCCTTCATCATAACTGACTACTGCTCCACCAGTCTTCTCTCGATCATCAGTGAAGTGATGGAAGGAATTGTCAACAGTACTAGCAAGTAGCACTTGCTTAGAAATAACCTGCTCACTGACGCTGAGTTTGGGTCCTGCCATGACCAGTCAGCTTCTGACGTCATTACAGCCTTAGTTCAAACATGGACAAAAGAGCTGATCTACAAAGGTGAAAGTGATTGCCCTTGACATCAAGACCACTTTTGATTGAGTGTGGCATCAAGGAGCCCTAGTGAAACTGGAGTCAATGGGAATTGGGCAGGAAAACGCTCCATTGGTTGGAGTCATGCCCAGCACAAAGGATGGTGATTGTGGTTGGAGGTGAGGCATCTCAGCTCCAGGACATCATTGCAGGATAGTGTCCAGGGACCAACTATCTTCAGCTGCTTCATCAATGACCTTCCTTCCATCATGAGGTCACAAAGTGGGGATATTTGCTGGTGATTGCACCATGTCCAGCACCATTTGCAACTTCTTGGATATTGAAGCAGTTTATGCCTGGACAATGTGCAGGCTTGGGCTGACAAATGGAGAGTAACGTTCATGTCCCACAAGTGCCAGGCAATGACCATCACCAACAAGAGAGAATCTAACCATCGCTCCTTGACTATGAATACCATTACAATTGCTGAATCCCCCACTATCAACAGCCTGGGGTTACCATTGGCCAGAAACCTAACTGGACTAGCCATATATACAACACAAAAACAGAAAATGTTGGAAAATCTCAGTAGGTCTGACAGCATCTGTGGAGAGAGAATAGAGCCAACGTTTCAAGTCTGGATGACCCTTCATCAGAGCTAAGAACAAAGATCAGAAAAGATTTATACTATGAGGGTGGGTGGGGGGCTCTAATATGATAAAGGGAATGTAAATGAGGATGAAGGAGGCTGAGAGAGGTGCTAAAAATGTCCATTAAGTGATCAGAAATGTGTGAATGGAAGAACAGAGATACAGATGATTAAGGCAGTTGCCCTGAAGGGGGGTGGCAGGGGGGTGGGGTAGGAACAAGGAGGAGAGCGGGAATGGAGACATGGAAAAATGGAAGTGAGAAAGAAGCATGGTAAAAATGGATGAATGAGATGAAAAGAAGAAACAGAATGAAATAAAATAAATGGAAATGGAACCATATATTTTATTTCATTCTGTTTCTTCTTTTCATTTCATTCATGATCCCAGTTCCATTTGCCCCAAACCAAAACAGAAAATGCTGGAAAATCTCAGCAGGTCTGACAGCACCTGTAGGGAGAGAATAGAGCCGACGTTTTGAGTATGGATGACGCTTCGTCAGAGCATGAAGGGTCATCCAGGTTTGAAACGTTGGCTCTATTTTCTCCCCACAGATGCTGTCAGACCTTCATAAAGAACAAAGAACAGTACATCACAGGAAACAGGCCCTTCGGCCCTCCAAGCCTGTGCCGCTCCTTGGTCCAACTAGACCAATCGTTTGTATCCCTCCATTCCCAGGCTGCTCATGTGACTATCCGGGTAAGTCTTAAACGATGTCAGCGTGCCTGCCTCCACCACCCTACTTGGCAGCGCATTCCAGGCCCCCACCACCCTCTGTGTAAAAAACGTCCCTCTGATATCTGAGTTATACTTCGCCCCTCTCAGCTTGAGCCCGTGACCCCTCGTGATCGTCACCTCCGACCTGGGAAAAAGCTTCCCACTGTTCACCCTATCTATACCCTTCATAATCTTGTACACCTCTATTAGATCTCCCCTCATTCTCCGTCTTTCCAAGGAGAACAACCCCAGTCTACCCAATCTCTCCTCATAGCTAAGACCCTCCATACCAGGCAACATCCTGGTAAACCTTCTCTGCACTCTCTCTAACGCCTCCACGTCCTTCTGGTAGTGTGGCGACCAGAACTGGACGCAGTACTCCTAACCAGCGTTCTATACAGCTGCATCATCAGACTCCAGCTTTTATACTCTATACCCCGTCCTATAAAGGCAAGCATACCATATGCCTTCTTCACCACCTTCTCCACCTGTGTTGCCACCTTCAAGGATTTGTGGACTTGCACACCTAGGTCCCTCTGTGTTTCTATACTCCTGATGACTCTGCCATTTATTGTATAACTCCTCCCTACATTATTTCTTCCAAAATGCATCACTTCGCATTTATCCGGATTAAACTCCATCTGCCACCTCTCTGCCCAATTTTCCAGCCTATCTATATCCTGCTGTATTGCCCGACAATGCTCTTCGCTATCCGCAAGTCCAGCCATCTTCGTGTCATCCGCAAACTTGCTGATTACACCAGTTACACCTTCTTCCAAATCATTTATATATATCACAAATAGCAGAGGTCCCAGTACAGAGCCCTGCGGAACACCACTGGTCACAGACCTCCAGCCGGAAAAAGCCCCTTCGACCACTACCCTCTGTCTCCTATGGCCAAGCCAGTTCTCCACCCATCTAGCCACTTCTCCTTGTATCCCATGAGCCTTAACCTTCTTAACCAACCTGCCATGTGGGACTTTGTCAAATGCCTTACTGAAATCCATATAGACGACATCCACGGCCCTTCCTTCATCAACCGTTTTTGTCACTTCCTCAAAAAACTCCACCAAATTTGTAAGGCACGACCTCCCTCTTACAAAACCATGCTGTCTGTCACTATTGAGATTGTTCCGTTCTAAATGCACATACATCCTGTCTCTAAGAATCCTCTCCAACAACTTCCCTACCACGGACGTCAAGCTCACCGGCCTATAATTTCCTGGGTTATCCCTGCTACCCTTCTTAAACAACGGGACCACATTCGCTATCCTCCAATCCTCAGGGACCTCACCCGTGTCCAAAGAAGCGACAAAGATTTCCGTCAGAGGCCCAGCAATTTCATCTCTCGTCTCCCTGAGCAGTCGAGGATAGATGCCATCAGGCCCTGGGGCTTTGTCAGTTTTAATGTTCCCTAAAAAACCTAACACTTCCTCTCTTGTAATGGAGATTTTCTCTAACGGGTCAACACCTCCCTCCGAGACACTCCCGGTTAACACGCCCCTCTCCTTCGTGAATACCGATGCAAAGTATTCATTTAGGATCTCCCCTATTCCCTTGGGTTCTAAGCATAATTCCCCTCCTTTGTCCCTGAGAGGTCCGATTTTCTCCCTGACAACTCTTTTGTTCCTAACGTATGAATAGAATGCCTTAGGATTCTCCTTAATCCTGCCTGCCAAGAACATCTCGTGACCTCTTTTTGCCCTCTTAACTCCCCGTTTGAGTTCTTTCCTACTCTCTCTGTATTCCTCCAGAGCTCCATCTGTTTTCAGTTGCCTGGACTTAACGTACGCCTCCCTTTTCATTTTAATCAGATCCTCAATTTCCCTGGTTATCCACGGCTCTCGAATCCTATCTTTCCTTTTTACAGGCACATGCCTATCCTGCAGCCTTATCAATAGTTCCTTAAAAGACTCCCACATGCCAGACGCGGACTTACCCTCGAACATCCTCTCCCAATCAACATCCACCAACATTTTCCAGCATTTTCTGCTTTTGTTTCAGATTCCAGCATCCACAGTATTTTGCTTTTATCCATTTGCCCCATTTGGTTCGCTCCTGAAGCTGGCAATTTGTAGCAACAGGACTCGTTTGGTGTATTGTTCAAGCAGCCATCCTTCTTGCGTTGATAGACTATTCAGTAATGCAGAACAATAGAGGCAGTAGAACCCCAGCTGAAACAAATAAGCACGTACTTTTCAGCAGAGATTAGTAAGCACTGATCAAGTGTGAGAACCCTGCTGGTTTTCCTTTCCTTTGCATTAGAATACTGAGACCAGTGGTCGTAGTCTCACAACTGGCCTTCCTAAATTCAGCTGTTAGCACAATCACAATATACGGATATACGGGGTCCTCCCTGAAATGTACTCTGAATTTTTTGAACATTGATGTTAGTTAAACATTTTTTGTCACAGATGAGTCTGCCATTAGCAGCTTTGCGTCAGAACATTTTTCTAAAAACATTGCTAATTTATAGAGTAAAGAATGGAAATGCTATAGTGCCCTTCAATAATGTGAACTTTTAAAACATATGAGCACATTGACACTCAGAAGTAAGTGAAAAATTAAAAAAACGAATACTTCTTAAAAAACGATGACTACAATCCCAAAAGACCTATTTTGGCAGATAAACACTTGATAGTGAGGTTACCAATACGTGACTAAGTACTTTGTTTTAACTGATCCTCAGCTATCATGGACAGATATACCAAATTTCATGTTATGTTAAGCAACAACATACTACTTTGACATAATTAATTGCCCACTTAGAATTGTATATGCATGCGGTATTATGGAGTGAGCTACATGCTTTCAAAGCTGTCATTTGTCAATCTTGAACCTTTTTCCTTATCTTTACTGTTGGAGCTCAGCAAACAACATTCACAGTAAACATTGAACCACTAGCAAGCAATTCTAACATGCTTTTTCTTCACTGCACTGACCTTGGAGCCAGGCAGCGACACCACATCCCATAGTTACAATTTGAGCTGGATCAGTTCTAAATGCCAGCGATCTTGCCCATGATCATATTGGATGCATTTCAAATTTTCACAATGCATTGCGGAGGGAATAAACCCAGAGGAAATTGCCCAGATAATTTCATGTTATAGGAAGGGACAATGTGGTCTGATTCCTGGCAAAGCTTTAAAGGGAAGGACAACTTTCGATCACGGAGGATACAGTTAAAAAAGCGAAGATAGTATCAACTTGTTGATGTAGGAAGACGAATCAAATTCAATGTTAGAATGGGATGCAATTCCTGTTGGCACAATTGCAGGTGCCTGATATTTATCCATACACTGAGGCAGTTTCTAATCCAGAAGTCTCCAAGTGTTCCATAGTGTGCAACTTAATTGCATATTATGGAGTCTTGGGGTAATATATTAAATAATTACCATGCAAAATAAACATTCAAACTTCCAATTGCTTCAAACAAAATCAAAATTTTGCTTCAAAATTCAAACAAGCTTTGAAAAAAATTCTGACAGAGGTTATCTTCCTGATAGAAAAAAATTCTGGTAATTTATATTAATTTGACTCTTTGGTAATAAAGCATGCTATTTCACTTTTTTATTTGACTTGGTTAATATACTGATTTACTGTAAAAAAAAAATACTGATTTACATATTCAGACTATTATTTTCCAACTTTTCCAAGATAAACTCTTAATGGTTCTTGTACTCTAGAATTATGAGTTTCCTTGACCTTCCAATCTGCTCACCCTCTCCTCCCAAGACCTGGCAGCAATTTATTCTGCCTCCGCAGAATATGCGAATCCAATCTGTTCTCCCATGTCATTTGGTGTGCCCTGCTCCTCTAACTGCAGTAAGGCTATTGCTGAACTGTTACTCCTAATGTGCTAAGTTCTTTCCTGCCCCAGTCTCCACATTTGCCTCACATGTAACTCCCCGATGTTAATTCCTGTGTAAGGAGTTCTTGCCCTGCTGGCTTCTCTTGACTATAATTTTGTGCACTTGATTTGTTAGAAAGATTTTCTCAGTGCTACAATGCCATTTATGCATTTAGAATTAATTTAAGCAGTATGCAGTAATGAAGTTTTATTTTCAAAATTCAAGTATTAGAAAACTAAGGCAGATAAGCAATGCACAAATAGGAAACATGTTGGTAACCGAATAATCAAGGTTTGAGGCCATAACTTAGTCTAATCGCTGTCCATGAATTGAGAATGGGGTTGTCCTCATTCTGTGAACGAGAACATTCACAGTGAATGGAAAAGCACCTTTCACATCCGTATGTCATCACAAATTTTTAAAGTCAATTTTGAGTACGGTCATTGTTTTTGTAGCAAACAATGCAATTTGCTTAAACTCCGACAAACATCAGACAAATGACCAATTAGCCTGTTTCTTTTTCTAGTTGAGGGATGAATGTTGGCTACTTTGGCGATTGAAAGAAAAGGACGATGAGATCTTTCATATCTACCTGGATAGACTGGGCCTTGGTTTAACATGGCATCGAAACTGTTCATGCAGGCACTCCCTCAGCACTGAAATTAAGTGTCAATCCATTTTGTATCAAATGCTGTAGTGAGGTCTGAATTTAACCTTCGGAGTCAACTAGTCAAGAGGTAATAGTGCCACCAACTGAGCAAACCTGACACTAACGAATGTTTAATGTGTAATTAAGTGTAATTATATGCAGGACCAACTGCATGCTGAACAAAGCATGTAAAAAAATGATACGGTTACCAGTCATAGCTGTAGGAATCTAGGCATTTGGTTCTCATTGACAGGCTTAAAATAAGTTACACATTTTCTGTATTGACACCTTCAGCTGTATTGAAAGATATTGTAATCTTCAAACATGCAAATTCAGAAAACTGATGTGTGGCAGCACTCTCGTGTTTGTAAACGAGGAGAGAGAATACTGAAAATTAAATAAGAGAAAAATTAAAGCAAGGAAGAAAAAGAGGCATCAACCAATGTAGAAAAATATAGAAAAGTAGTTTAAATTTATTCAGTGCTAAGGCAATAAGAATTAAACGTGTTTGTTTAGGAAAAGGAGGGGAGATTAGAATTTATTGATTGACATGAGATCAAAATTGCGATTATCAAAATTTTGTTAGGCAACTGCATGAAGAGATATGGAAGCAAAGCAAGTAATAGGTGTTAAGATGCAGAACAACTATGAGCTTATTGATATTAATGCTTCAGAGACTGAATGCCCTACTCCTATTCCTATGTTTATACATCAGACAAAATAACGTGGATGTTGCGAGGCACGGTTGGGGCGGGAAAGTAGGGTTGGTGAAAATAATGTTTCAGAAAGACAATGAAAATATAAATTCAATTTTTTTGCACGTGAAAAACAAATCCACCGTCCTCAAACTTATCCCTATTGAATTGCATCTGCTTCTACCTTCCCATTCCACTAACCCAAGCCTTACAAAAGTATTTTTAAAACCTCCATTCTGTTTGTTAAAACCACCTGACAGCATATTTACAAATGTGGTCCCTATATCTAGATAGAAACATTTTATACATAGCAATAGCAAAAGTGGATTGAGCACTGACCCCTGGAGTATACTGCAAACTTTTCTCTAATCCAAGCAATATCTACTTACCCCACAGCTGTTTGCTGCCCAGCAATTTAATTTTTATCAAGTAGTTACTGTCTCCACAAACCTGAAATTTTCTAATAAACCTCATGTGAGACATCTAATAAAATCCCTTCTAAACATTCATATCCACTACATCTACTGCAATCCTTTTATTTATTCAACTGCTGATCGAACTAAAAAGACTAAAATTTGCCAAACATAATCTGCCTTTAAAATTGATACTCTTGATTAAGCTACCTATTTCTAAATTTTCAAAACTTATAATTCAAGATAAATTTAAAGTGTTTTCTTGCAAACTGACATTAGCTTTGCAGGTCATAGGTAACCTTATTTACCCTTTTCTCCCTTCTTGAATGGAGGTTTTGCAGTCTGACAGCACAACCTTCATATTTGAGTACTGCAAGATTGCAGCCCGAACTCTTGTCTCCTCTTTAAATTCTTTCCACAGCTATGCCATCAGGGCCAAGTAACTATAGAGTTCTGTTAGTTTTCCATCATAACCAACTAATTTCTACAGTGTTCTCCAACGAGTAGACAGTGGACTGATGGAGTGGTAATTGCCCAGATTGAATTTGTTCTGCTTTTGATGGACAGGGCATACTTTGGCATCTATCCAACAATGTGAAAAATTGCCCATGTAGTAACTTTGCTGGAATAGCTTGGCAGGGGCATGGCTAATTCAAGTGTGAATTAAATGGGCTGAAGACGAACATCTGTGATGCTGGTGACTTCAGGAGGTCACCAAGCTGGCACTTCTGGCTGAAGATGATTACAAATGCTACTGACTTGTTTTTTGCACTGACATGCTGGGTCCTGCCATTATTAAAAGTGAGTGTTTACGGAACCTATTTCTCCAATTAGTTGTTCAATCATCCAGCACCATTCATGACTGGATAGAGCAGGACTACAGAACTTTGATCGGATTCATCAATTGAAGGATGGCTTTGTTCTGCCTGCTCCTGTCTTTTAGCATGCATGTAATCCTGTGTTGTAGCTTTACCAGATTGGCACTTTATTTTTAAGTATGCCTGGCACTTCTCCTGGTATGCTTTCCTATACTTCTCATTGAAACAGGATTGATCCCCCAGCTTGATGGTAATTATGAGTGTGACATGTCCCAGGCCATGAGATTAGATTACCGAATACAATTTGGCTGCCGCTGCTGATGGTCCACAGCAATTCACAGCCCTCCATTTTTGAGCTTGTAAATCTGTTCTGAATCTATCCCATTTAACACGTGATGGAAAAGCTCCTAGTGTGAAGGTGGGACTTTGTTCCCACAAGACTGTATGGTGGTCACTCCTACCAATAGGACAGGGTATACCCAGGGATGGATTTGGAGGTGTCTGGGACATTGACTGTATATGATTCGGTGAGTATGGCTGTGTCAGCTTGTTAATTCACTAGTCTGTAGGGCAGTTCTCCCAATTTCAACACAAGACCCCAGATATTAGAGGGGAGGGTTTTGCAGTGTTGACAGGGCTTTTGTCATTTCAGGTACCTAAATTGACACTGGATGGTCCATCATTTTATTACTCAATTTTTCTGTAGCAGTTTGATAGAACTGAATGGCTTGCTACACCAGTCAGCCAAATTTAAATTGGTCTGGAATCAAGCCAGCCCAAGTAAGATGACAAACCTCCTTTCCTGAAAGACATCAGTGAACCAGATGGGTTTTTACGACAATGTTAGTTTTTTATTCCAGATGCATTAATTAACCAAATTTAAATTCTTGCTGTGTCGTGGGATTTGAACTCATGTTCCTGGAGCATTAGTCTGGTTAGGTGCACTGGCTATGCTAAATTCTCCTTGTGTATCCGAACAGGTGCCGGATTGTGATGACTAGGGGACTTTCACAGTAACTTCTATGCAGTGTTAGTGTAAGTCTACTTGTGACACTAATAAATAAACTTAAAACTTAAACTAGTCCAGGCCTTTGGATGGATGGCACGGTAGCACAGTGGTTAGCACTGCTGCTTCACAGCTCCAGGGACCTGGGTTTGATTCCCTTCTCGGGTCACTGTCTGTGTGGAGTTTGCACATTCTCCTTGTGTCTGCGTGGGTTTCCTCCGGGTGCTCCAGTTTCCTCCCACAGTCCAAAGATGTGCAGGTTAGGTTGATTGGCTATGCTAAAATTGCCCCTTAGTGTCCTGTGATGCATAGGTTAGAGGGATTAGCGGGTAGGATATGGGGGTAGGGTCTGGGTGGGATTGTGGTCGGTGCAGACTCGATGGGCCGAATGGCCTCTTTCAGCACTGTAGGATTTCTAGTCCAGTAACATAGCCACTATGCTCCTGTTCCCCATATACATTAATGACATTTTGCCTCCCTGATTTTTCTAAAAATATTATAACCAGGAATATAGTTCCCAGCCCTGCATAAACCAAAACCTTGTATCTGTTATTGCAACATATCCATCAATCCACCATATCCACCAGTGGTTACCACTGCCGCCTCTCAGTGCCAGGGACCCGGGTTCAATTCCTGGCTTGGGTCATTGTGTGGAGTTTGCATGTTTTCCCAGTGTCTGCTTGGGTTTCCTCCAGGTACTCCGGTTTCCTCCCCCACAGTCTGAAAGACATGCTGGTTAGGCATATTGGCTATGCTAAATTCTCTCTCACTGTACCCGAACAGGTACCAGAGTGTGGCGACTAGGGGATTTTCACAGTAACTTTATTGCAATGTTAATGTAAGCCTACTTGTGCCACTAATAAATGAACTTAAATCAATGGTTATTAATGTTTCTGACTCTCCAATTTTGTCTCAAATGCTTTATTCATTTCCATTCAATCCTAACACTTATTCTAGATTTTTGTTTACATTTAGTTTTTTGATACCTCTTGCCATTTCTCCAAGTGTTTTCAGTTCTTCATTATCTCAAAGCTCCTGTCTTTCTCCTGGTAATATTTTCTCTATTATTTCAACAGCTTTAACTCTGCTCTCTCTCAAGTTCTAAACATAAGTTCCACCATCAAATACTTGAAATCCTATTCCATTACATAATTTACCCTTCCCAAACTCAACTTTTGTTTAGATGAACGTCAATTCAATATTTTTCTTTTTTCTAGAAATCACTCTAATGAAGTGAATCTTTCCTTGTTATACTTGACCTGCAGTCATGCACTCTTGTGCCCAATCTCCTTCATGTTAATGTGCCACAAATGGGGCACAGGATTATTCAGGGTCTTGCTTTGAACCTGGTGCTGAACACTTTAAATTTCCTCTGGCGCCTCTGAAGCATATTTCAATTAGTTCCATCATGGACAAGCTTTAGCTGCTTCTTTTCTAATTTTCCACTTGTTCTTCATCATGGTATCAGGGGATAAAAACACATGGGACTTGTAGTCATGATTGCAAGGCTGTCTATAATTCTGAATATAGAATCATCCGTTACTGACATTCTCCTATTTTTGTAGTCCACCTGTCTCTCATCTCCTTAATTCTTTGTGCCATAGTGCTCCAAAATTGCCTTCTTCAGGTCATTATCCATTTCATACTTGTCCAACACTATGGGCCCAGAAGTTCTGTGGAGTGGCAATCACTGTCAGATTGCCACTCCATTCCTTTTTACTTACCCAGGTCAGGAACTGCATATTTCTTGCCACATAGAACATAGAACAGTACAGCACAGAACAGGCCCTTCGGCCCACGATGTTGTGCCGAGCTTTATCTGAAACCAAGATCAAGCTATCCCACTCCCTATCATCCTGGTGTGCTCCATGTGCCTATCCAATAACCGCTTAAATGTTTCTAAAGTGTCTGACTCCACTATCACTGCAGGCAGTCCATTCCACACCCCAACCACTCTCTGCGTAAAGAACCTACCTCTGATATCCGTCCTGTATCTCCCACCACGAACCCTATAGTTATGCCCCCTTGTAATAGCTCCATCCACCCGAGGAAATAGTCTTTGAACGTTCACTCTATCTATCCCCTTCATCATTTTATAAACCTCTATTAAGTCTCCCCTCAGCCTCCTCCGCTCCAGAGAGAACAGCCCTAGCTCCCTCAACCTTTCCTCATATGACCTACCCTCCAAACCAGGCAGCATCCTGGTAAATCTCCTCTGCACTCTTTCCGGCGCTTCCACATCCTTCTTATAGTGAGGTGACCAGAACTGCACACAATATTCCAAATGTGGTCTCACCAAGGTCCTGTACAGTTGCAGCATAACCCCACGGCTCTTAAACTCCAACCCCCTGTTAATAAAAGCTAACACACTATAGGCCTTCTTCACAGCTCTATCCACTTGACTGGCAACCTTTAGAGATCTGTGGATATGGACCCCAAGATCTCTCTGTTCCTCCACAGTCTTCAGAACCCTACCTTTGACCCTGTAATCCACATTTAAATTTGTCCTACCAAAATGAATCACCTCACATTTATCACCACATAGAAATAAAGTTAATAGTCATTACAGAGACAGGAGGACATAGATTAGGACCTGAATATTAAAGGGTACAGGATATTTAGGAAGTCCAGGAAGCAATGAAAAGGTGGAGGAATGGCTGTTAGTTAATGGTATTAGAACAAGAGAGAGGGATAACCTCAGTTCAGGAAACCAGGATCTGGAAAGAGTTTGGGTAGAGTTGAGAAATGATAAAGGCAAGATGTCACTTGTGGGAGTTGTGTATAGGTCCCCTAATAACATAGTAAGTAGGCTGGAGCAGAAAGGAAAAAATAAGGTGACCTTGTCAGAGAGGCATACTTACTCATGGAGATTTTAATCTACATATAACTGGAAAACTCAGATGGGAAAAGGTAGCCTAGATGAGGAATTCATTAAATGTTTCCAGAATAGTTTCTTAGAACAGTATGTTTTGGAACCAACCAGAGTAGCAAGCAATATCAGACCTGGTATTGTGAAATGAGGTGATCTCAGTGAAGGTGCCTCTAGGTAGCAGAAACCATAACATGATTGAATGTTACATTCAGTTTGAGGGAGAGAGGATTGGGACCGAGCTGGCTAAAGTCAATTGGCAAAGGGATAGGTCATTAGAGATGTAGTGGCAAACATTTAAGGGGATATTTCACAATGCAAAGAACATATATATTCCAACGAGTAAGAAAATGTCCAGGGGTGGATACACCATCCATGGTAAACTAGAAAGGTTAAAGATAGCATCAAACTTAAAGAAAAAGTATTTAATTGTGCAAAGACAGGCAGAGGTCAAAAGAGTGGACAGAATATTACGAACAGCAAAGGATGATTAAGAGGGAAAATTAGTGCTCAAAAGAAAGCTCGCCGGAAATATAAAAATAGATAGTAAGAATTTCTATAAATATTTGGAAAAGAAAGTTAACAAAGTGAGCGTTGGTATTATAGAAATGAGTCTGGAGAACTGATAATGGAAAACAAGGAAACAACAGATGAACTGAACAGGTATTTTGCATCAGTCTTCACATTAGAGGATGCAAGTAACATCCCAAAGCAGCTATAAATCAGGAAATGGAAGGAAGGGAGGAACTCAGGAAAATTACAATCACCAGGAAAAGTGGTACTGAGCAAATTGCTGGAGCTGCTGGCTGAGAAGGACCTGGGTCCTGATGAACTTCATCCTAGGGTCTTAAAGGAAGTGGCTAGTGAGATAGTTGATGCCTTGGTTTTATTCTCCAAAACTCCCTCCATTTGGAAGGTCCCATTAGATTGGAAGATAGCAAATGTAATTCCATTATTTAAAAAGAGAAGGAGACAGAAAGTGGGTGGCACAGTGGTTAGTTTCACAGTGCCAGGGACCTGGCCTTGCATGACTGTGGAGTTTCCATGTTCTCCCCGTGTCTTTGGGGAGAACATCCTCCGGGTGCTCCGGTTAACATGTATAAATTGGCCATGATAAATTGCCTCTTAGTGTCCAGGATGTGCAGGTGAGGTGCATTGGCCATGATCACTTCATGGGGTTACGGGTTTAGGAGATTGGGCGTAGGTGTAGGGTTGTGGGGATAGGGCGGGTGGGGGGAGGGGGTTGGTGGGCCTGGGTGGAATGCTCTTCAGGGTGGTCTGTGCAGACACGATGGGCCGAATGGCCTCCTTCTGTAGAGATTCAATGAAACTACAGGCCAGTTAGCTGAACATCACAGGGAAATTGTTAGAAACAATGATTAAAGAACGTATAGCAGGGCACTTGGATAAGTTCTAACTAATCAGGCAGAGTTAATATGATTTTGTGAAAGGGAAACCAACTTATTGAGTTTGAGGTGGAAATAACGTGCAATGGATAAAGGGGAACTGGTGAATGTACTGTACTTAGATTTTCAGAAGTGTCACATCAAAAGGTTATTGCAAAAAAAAACTTCATCGTATAGGGGCTAACATATTGGCGTGGATAGAAGATTGGCAGTAAGCAGAGAGTAGACATAAATGGGTCCTTTTCAGGTTGGCAAGATGTAACAAGTGGTGTTCCACAGGGATCAGTGCTGGGACCTCAATTGTTTACAACTGATATAAATTACTTGAATGAAGGGATAGATGGATGGTTGCCAAATTTGCTGATGACACAAAGATTGGTTTTATGAGGGATAAATTGCGTTTGACCAATTTGCTAGAGTTCTTCAAAGATGTAACAAGCAGATAATGGGGGTCCTGTAGATATAGTGTATCTGGATTTCCAGAAGGCTTTTGATAAGGTGTGGCACAAATGGTTAAAACACAAGGTAAGATCCTATGGGATTGGAGGTAATATATTAGCTTGGATAGAAGATTTGCTAACCAACAGAAAGCTGAGTGGGAATAAATAGGTCTTTTGCTGGTTGGCAAGCTGTAACTAATGGTGTGCCAGAGGGTTCGGTCCTCGAGCCCCAACTACTTACAATCTATATTCATGACCTGAATGCAGGGATAGAATGTATCAAAGCCAGATTTGCAATGACACTAAAATAGGTGGGAAAGCAAGTTGCAATGAGGAAATAAGAATTTACAAATGGATATGGATAGGTTAGGTGAGTGGGCTGAAATCTGGCAGATGGAATTAAATGTGGATAGGTGTGGGGTTATCCATTTTGGTCGGACGAACAAAAAGGCAACTAGCTCCAGGAACTCAAAGCCATTTGGATAAAATACCAGAAGGCACCTTTGCAACCCTATCCAATAAAGAACTTTTGGGAGAGAAGGAAGATGGAAAATCCTTTCACTGTCCCTTCTCACATACAAAAATGCACCTCATCCAAATGACCATTCCTCATAAGAGTTTAGAATAAAACCTTAAGGAAGATCCCTCTTGCACTAGATGGATAATGGATTGGGAGAACACATGGCGTTCTACTCAAAACATAAATCTATTGTGCTTTCTCCACCCCTGACTCTTCGGAATTTGCTAAGCATCTCCAATAATTTGTGATTTATTTCATGCTGGATAGGGTGACTAGTTTTCCTTTGCAGGATAAATGATTAGGCCAATGATTGGACTGTGCCAAACTTCTAAATCCAATGAATACAGGTGGCTTCAAGTAATACCCATGTATTTTCTCCTGACCTGGAATATACAATTTATTGAGTATTAGACAGTGTGGTTGATGCTTGGTGATAGGAACAGCTCTCTGCAATCAATAGTGTGGAAGAAATTAAATTAAATTCATGATTACAAACCAAAATGTTATTTTCATTTGCATTAATTCCAAATCTGCAGATGTGGATTTTGCTGAAGGAAGTAACTAAATAATATGGTGATATTAGATGGAAGAACATATTAGATTTGAAGTACTCTTACAAGGACAATAGTAGGAAACAATTCCTCAGAAATTTGCATTATGACTGTTATGTGTTTTAAATAATGACAATATTGTGAACCTTTGGCATGATTAATTAAATATTTGCTGTAAAGTGGACTACAGATTGCACAATTTTCCTTGACATGAAATCTGGGGGATTCACTTTCTCAACACTAATAAAGTCCAACAGTAATTTTAATTGTAAAAACATTTCTATATATTATTTCACACAAAAATATTTTCAACTATAATACTATACTAAAAAAGCTTTCCAAATTGGAAGTCAATTTTGTGCAGAAGCTTCATAGTCCACATATACCTCACATTTTACTGTGGAGAACAGCTTAAAAGAGCTGGAGGAGTACTGCAGTCTGAATCAGACCTTATTTACAGCACCTCAGCTTAAGACTGTGTGGAAGATTATACTTAGAAAGTTGGAATGTTAAACCACTCCCTGTAGACCTTACTTTTAATTCAGAGCACCAACATAGTTACTAATGTACAGCTGTAATGGGAAAGGGCTGTTGTCCAGTTGACACATCTCAACAAGAGCACAAGAGCGTCAACTATCAAATATTTTTCAATAAACACTTAAAAAAAAAATTGTCACAGATATAATTTCCATAATATTAACACTAACATGAAGGGGAGGCAGAAAATGACAGAGAAACCATTTGAAGAAATTAATCATTGAATACATTGGCTCTGCATGAATGTGAAGCACCAGAAACCCTTCAAGCTATCACAGAAAAAGGTCACACTCTGTAACAGAAGTGGACAATTTATTTTACACACAAGTACATAATTTCCCTTTACTTGGAAAGGCTGGTCACACATGACATGGAATGTTATGGTACTCACTTGCATATAGTTTCTGTGCACAACTTTTGTACCTTAAAAAGTGCACAAAAATACCAGCCTATTTTTCAAATAGATGATGTTGAATATATATCATTTTTTAATTACATCAGCAACATTTTAACACAACCTGTACATATATTCTCCCTCCTCAAACACTTTTTATATCACTGCACCAGATTTAGGTTGATTAACTAAAAACATACCCACTGGCCAGCTTCACTAAAACGAAAATGGTGGGGCAGCTATATCAGTTTGTAAGTGAGTCTTAATCTATGTATATTTAAACAACTCCAACGGTGAGCAAGATGCTTCCAAGCAAGGCCCCTGATTGTTACTTAATCAAGTCTGCACATGTAGATCTTTATATTCGGTAATGCTCCAGACCTTTTCCAAATTGTGCTCTGGCAAGTAAACTGCCCGAATCAACATTTTAATAGTACTGCAGATAATGCGGCAGTCTCACATTTGTCAGGACTCTCCATTTTGCACTTTGGCTATTGGTGGCTGAAGAAAATCTTTAAATGGAACTAACGCCTCTTTCAAAGCCGAGCAAACTTCAGAGGATGTGCAGGTAATACATTCAACTAATGTTGGATACAAAGCAATTACCTGCGACCAGGTATTGGTATCAACTGTAAAGAGAAGAAACAGAATAGAAAATAAAACACTGAATATTTATATAAAAAGCACCAAACCAAAAATCTTTGGGCTGAATTCTAACAGCAAGTAAAACATTATACTATTCCATGGCACAGAATCATAGAACCCTACAGTACAGGAGGAGGCCATTCAGCCCATTGAGTCTGCACCGACCACAATCTCACCCAGGCCCTATCCCCATAACCCCATGCACTTACCCTAGCTAGTCCCCCTGACACTAAGGGACAATGTAGCATGGCCAATCCACCTAACCCGCACATTTTTGGACTGAGGGGGGAAACCAGAGCACTCGGGGGAAACCCATGCAGAGATGGGGAGAATGTGCAAACTCCACACAGACAGTGATCCAAGCCGGGAATTGAACCCGGGATCCTGGCGCTGTGAGGCAGTAATGCTAACCATTGTGCCACTGCATCACGAAACAGTCGCTGTAAAATATGGTACCCAAGTCACATTTCCAGGGAAGTCTTTAATGACATGCAGACTTTGAAGGTGTGACTGTCACACAAGTATGAGTATCATTTGCTCCTTGGCCCTGGCATAATTCACCAGTGGCTCCCAGAAAATGTATTCCAAGAGCTCTAGATTCTAGCTGAAAGTTTTAGGAAGGTACAATCACTCCAGCATTAAGCAACTCCTCCTCTTAGGCAGCGCTGAGGATGATTCACTTCCACTACAATTTGATAAGCTTTGAAATGGCTGATAAGTTCAATGTGTGATCTGCAGATTCTGCCACAGAAGGCTGCTTGAAGGGTTGGGTGCTATTTGGAGGTTTGTGTGCTCTCTCCTACTCCTGGACTTTGCCTCTGCATATTTGCGAGACAGTCCCGCAATGTGTTTGTTGCCCTCCTAATCGAACCTTCTCCATTTTGGTTGGTCATAAGGCAAGGTCTTTGATGAGTCAGTGAATATATTTGACCTTTTCAGGGATGTTTTGAGGACATCCTGAAACAATTTCTTCTGTCCTCCTGGGAATATCCTGCCACAAACGAGCATCAAGTAGAGAAACTGCTTCAGGAGTGTGGTGTCAGGCATACAAATAACATGTATACCCAATGGAGTTGGTTTTGAGTGATTAGTGCCTCAATGTTGGACTAGTTGGCCTGGGAGAGGATGCTGCTGTATCTTGCCACTAGATTTATGTGGAAATAGCAAAGGCACTGCTAGTGATTCTTGTCCAGTGCTTTGAGGATTAAGCTACAACATACAATACACTGAAACAGCCAACTTAAAATAATTTTTCCTTTATCCTCTTATTCCAGTTTTTACAGGTTACAGTTATAGATTCAAATCCAACTGAATAGCATACTTGAACGTTAAAAGTTCTGTCACTTTTCAGTTGGCTTTGCTGATGTTAGGCTAAATTGCATCTCAGTGTGCTGAATCTCACAATATGGCTCAAGGTAGTTTGCCTAGGTTCAGTACTGAATGCAAATCTGTTATGAAAGGAAAATCAATTAATGGAAAACGGAAACAAATATAATATTGTCAAACTGTTAGCTTTCATACTTAGTGCTGTTCTGTATAAACTTTGATTTTCCATAAAATTCATTTTTATGTTGCTGAGCTGTTAGAAAAAGGAATGCCTTGCCCGAGAGGGTGGTAAGATTCATTAGTAACTTTCAAAGGTGAATTAGATATATTTTTATAGCAGAAAAAAAATGTTAGGCTACGGGAAGAAAACAGGGAAATGGGACTAGCTAAACAGCTTTTAAAAAGAGACAATACATAGAGGCACTGACATAGTGGGCACAAAACCACTTACTAGATACTCATGTATATACCCACAAATGCATTAATTTGCACAGAATTGTGGAGAACCTGCTTGTTTCGTAGTCATGTGCAGCCTAAACTAAAGCCTTAAATTCACAGGGACACATGGCCAGTGTAAATTGTGGAAATAAAGTCAAAATAATCCAAAGAATGAAAGAGGATGGAAATTTAAGTGGAAAATTGGCAAATTGACATATGGTGTTTGAGCAAATGCACGGCCAATAGAATCAGAACAATTTAAAAAGAACAGGTTCAAGAGGCAAAATGGATTGCATTTATTGCTTTCCAGCCTGAGTTTTGTAATCAAATCTTACTCAATATATTTAATATAAAGAAAGTAGAACATGCTGCTTTTTAAAGTTTTTCTGCTCATTTATCATGGGAAAGATATCTTAGGAGTGACAAATATTAGCAACCTGAGGTCACAAATTCAATTCCTACTCCAGTAAGTTGTGAATTAAATTCAATAAATTGGTTACAAAGTAGTCACGAGAGCAGCCGGACTGTTGTAAAGATCCAAATGATTCACTAACATCTTGCAGGGATAGGAACCAGACAATCAACAATCTGGTGACATATGACTCAGTCTCCACTGCATGGTAAACTCGTAATGCCCCCCAAAGTGACCTAGCAAGCTACTCAGTTGTACAGGCCAGACAGAATAGGCAATAAATACAACCCTTCTCTGCATTGCCCATGTCCCGAGAACACATTAAATTCATTTTACCGTTTTCAGGCTTGGTTTTCTTAAGTGAATCCATAAGAGTACTGATTGCTTTCAGAACAAAAACTATTTCTGTCACTCGTTGCCTGCATTAAAAAGACAAAATTTAGCTATACAACAAAAACGTACATACCTAAATTTTTAGCTAAGCGTACTATACAGATATCAGCATTATGCAACAATAATATTCATTCCTGCCTTTTGAACATTGGCCACATGATGGCAATATTGTCTCATTTACTCTTTTACCTAAATTATGTTCTGTAATGCATATTTACATAGTTTATTTTCAAATAACCTTCAACCTGTAATCAGCTTATTGGACACTGCCTGCAAAAAGAAAATCTATAATAGTTATTCTGTCCAGAGTGAAAGTGAACACAAGGGTTAGAGTAGTAGAGTGGATTAGATCCCCATCCTTCCACCAATCTACACTAATGTGCTGATAGTCTCCTTCCTGAGAGGGGTTTGGCAGTTGCAATTCAGCAACAGCCCACATCAGAAGGGTCATCTCATTGACAGGCAATGAATAGCTGGTAATCAAAGCCAAAGAAATGTTGTGGTTTTTTTTAGCCTTGTCATATTGTTAGGACAGAGGGAGATTTACTCTGCAACCAGCTGTAACGTCTGACAAAAATGGAAAGCATTTCAACCCTGACACCAGCATCCTTGACCTTGATGAGAACCAATATTCACACTGAAAAGTCACAGAAGTTGATCACAGATGCCAAGGAAATAGGAAACAAAAATCAATTTTAAATTAGTGATAAATGAAGTGCTCCTAGGGACACAATGAAATGGATGATTATCAGCAAGACCACTTTCCCACATTTCTTTCCTAGATTACCAAATGGTTGCAATTTTGCCAAATCTAGAAATTCAGGATCTTATCTCAATTCCAATATATGAGGTTAGCTAAATTAATTTAGAAAAACACAAAAACATTTGATTGTAATGTAAAATAGGCTGGTGATTGACTCTGTGCCTAATTTGCACTACTGAAGATCAATTTCACCCCGTTAACATAAAACTGAGTAGTATGAAACCTTCAAACGCTGTCAGTCAACAAAGACGGTTCTTCATCCTTCTCCCCACATTAGCTTTAATCTCTTAATTCACTTCTGAGGATCAGTGCTGAAATATGTTCCAAGTAACACAACTCAAAGACAATGTGATATTTTCATTGATTGGGCAAGATCATATCTGCAGCAGTGTCCCGTTAAGGAAACTCCACTTTGCAAATTGGGGCAATTGTACATGTAGTGGCAGATGAGCATTTTATCAAACGCAGTCACGCACCCTGTTCAATTCTCCTCTTCAAATTTTATATACAAGGTTGCTGGAATTCAATAATGTTGCACAGCACCACGTTACTTAACAATACAATATTTTCGGTTTACATTTTTCTTAATGCCCTTCATTGCTGTTAGGGTTGAACATTGCTACAAAATTATGAAAATATGTGAAAGATGAATTTTATCCTGGTTATAAGTGGTCCTCTGCTAACTTTGCATCAGACTGATGGAGGACAGCATAAGCTACACACACACAATATATATGATATGTAACTACAGAAGGGCAAAACTTGGACAAAATGGCTACAAATATAGCACACAGTAAAGGCTACTTTCTAATTGCAAAAGGGGATATTCAGGGTTGAGTTCAATTTTATTTATTTTTTTGCAGGCTAGAATATTCTTTTGAAATTTGTCTTGACTGCAACTCTTCCACACCCAAAACTAAAGTGAATAGCATCTTATTCCTAGGACCAGTGCTGAATATTTGTACATTTTCTAATTACATTAGATTCAGGATATCTTGATTCAAAAAACATATCATGAAATACAAGCAATTCAAAAGTAATTCATTCTAACCTTGGGAGAGGACATCTGCCACTCAATCTCTCATCTTCAATGTACCGATGCAATACATCCTGTGACCTCTTTAACAGCACAGACAATGCCATTCGGGAAATATACCCTTCCTGGGGAGTTGTCACTTTATTACTGAAGGAAAACTGAAGCAGTGTTTCAAAGCAGACTTTGGAAAACTCCTCTCTCATTCGAATGTCAATTTCAGCCTCTGTAGAAGTGAAGCAGTTATGGTTACTCTACCAGCAAAGGATCATTTTTATTGAAGGAAAAATCTTCTCAAAGTCACTGTCTTGAGTTTAGCTTATTGTTACACAAACTATTTTTGTTTTAATATTTTGGAAGCTCAGCCAACACTTTTCAAAGGAGAAAAACTAGGGAAACTGGCTCTAAATACGTTTCATCAATTTATTGAATGCAATGTGGTTAGGGGTGGGTTGTGAAATATGCAAGAGACTGAGAAAAGCTACAGCTGCTTTTATTTTGGTCTCAT
Source organism: Mustelus asterias (assembly GCF_964213995.1). Lineage (NCBI taxonomy): Eukaryota > Metazoa > Chordata > Chondrichthyes > Carcharhiniformes > Triakidae > Mustelus > Mustelus asterias. Next base: position 11,395,054 of record NC_135809.1, read on the forward strand.
TTTAATTTAGATTCTGGATGCTAGCACCCAGCATGTACATTGGCAAATAAGCTTCTTTATCCTGGTGGAAGACCAGTTTTCTGTGTTTCTCTGCAATATAAAGAGTCCTGCCATTTGGACCACCTGTTTCTTTCTAATTCCTGCCAAAGGGCTTACATTTCAGAGTACACATGGCTGATTGAGTCGCTTCAAAGGTATACCAAATCAATGGCCTTTCTTTGGGATCATTTGGCTTCCGGATGAAAACTTTAAAAAATATTTGGAATTGTATGCTGATTCTCCATATGATAATCAAATGCTAATATGCTGCCAGAATTAGGGAGTGAATAACAGTTTATCAGTGTAAAGAACTGACTCACAGATGCGGATCTCCTTGAATCTGTATTAAAAATTTCCAGGGGGAATTTAGGTCTTTCTAAATGGATGAGCCAAGATAAGCCTTTCTTATCTTTATCATCTGAAAATAATGTTAATCTACACACACAATATACACAGCAAATACACATACATAGTTGAATCCTGACAATTGTAATCTATATTGTGACATGTGGTACACTTTGATTGGAATTGCTACACACACTCAGTTAATCGGAACAAAAACAGAAATCCTTTGAGGTCCATCGACAAAATTGGTGACATGGTTTTAAAATGCTCAGAGCTAGGTAAGATGGACTACAAAACAATGCTAAACACTGAAGTATTTAAAAAGGCTTAAAGTTAGTGAATGAAAAAATAAAGCTTCATCTGAAAAATAACTGTCTACAAATTTGCCATTTTGTCATATTACAGTGCAGAATTAATTTGGTTGATATCAGCTAATTAGTTAATGAGATTTGTTTTCTGGTTTGGTTTTGGAGATAATGGGATTTCTGTGTCCATTTTCATTCAACAACTTGCATTTGTATAGCGCTTTTAACATTTTAAAAATTAATTTTATGGGGCATGGGTATTGCTGGCTGGCTAGCATTTGTTGCCCATCTCTTGTTGTCCGAGGGCAGTTGAGAGTCAACCACATTGCAGTGGCACATGTAGGCCAGACCAGGTAAGGATGGCAGATTTCCTTCCCTAAAGGACAAAGATGGATTTTTACGACAATAGACAATGGTTTCATGGTCATCAGTAGATTCTTAATTCCAGATATTTGAATTCAAATTCCACCATCTGCCGTGGCGGGATTCGAACCCAGGTCCCCAGAACATTAATTTAGTTTCTGGATTAAGAGTCTAATGATAATACCAATAGGCCATTGCCTCCCCACATAGATTAAAAAGGTCCCAAGGTGCCAAGGCACTTCAAAAAAAAGTGAGGTGATTCACTTTGGAAGGAGTAACAGGATTACAGAGTACTGGGCTAATGGTAAGATACTTGGTAGTGTGGATGAACAGAGAGATCTCGGTGTCCATGTGCATAGATCCCTGAAAGTTGGCACCCAGGTTGATAGGGTTGTTAAGAAGGCGTACGGAGTGTTAGCTTTTATTGGTAGAGGGATTGAGTTTCGGAGCCAGGAGGTCATGTTGCAGCTGTACAAAACTCTGGTGCGGCCGCACTTGGAGTATTGCGTACAGTTCTGGTCGCCGCATTATAGGAAGGATGTGGAAGCATTGGAAAGGGTGCAGAGGAGATTGACTAGGATGTTGCCTGGTATGGTGGGAAGGTCTTATGAGGAAAGGCTGAGGGACTTAATAAGAACATAAGAAATAGGAGCAGGAGTAGGCCATCTAGCCCCTCGAGCCTGCCTCGCCATTCAATAAGATCATGGCTGATCTGAAGTGGATCAGTTCCACTTACCCGCCTGATCCCCATAACCCCTAATTCCCTTACCGATCAGGAATCCATCTATCTGTGATTTAAACATATTCAACGAGGTAGCCTCCACCACTTCAGTGGGCAGAGAATTCTTGAGGCTGTTTTCGTTAGAGAGAAGGTTAAGAGGTGACTTATTAGAGGCATACAAGATGATCAGAGGATTAGATAGGGTGGACAGTGAGAGCCTTTTTCCTCGGATGGTGATAGCTAGCATGAGGGGACATAGCTTTAAATTGAGGGCGATAGATTTAGGACAGATGTCAGAGGTAGGTTCTTCACTCAGAGTAGTAAGGGTGTGGAATGCCCTGCCTGCAGCAGTAGTGGACTCGCCAACATAAAGGGCATTTAAATGGTCATTGGATAAACATATGGATGATATTGGAATAGTATAGGTTAGATGGGCTTTAGATTGGTTTCACTGGTCGGCGCAACATGGAGGGCCGAAGGGCCTGACCTGCGCTGTAATGTTCTATGTTCACAAAAGCATGGTAAGACCAAAAAGCACATCAAGCCAAAGAACGATATGAAGATAGGTGACAAAAGCTTGTTCAAAGAGATGGGGTTTAGAGCTACTTAAAGAAGCAGAGAAGTAGAGAGGTTTAAGGAGGGAATCCCAAAATATGGAGTCTTGATGGCAGAAAGGTGGGAGGAAAGAGAAGAATGGAAATGAGGCCAGAGTCAAAAGGAGTGCAGCTTCTCGGAGGGTAATGCAGTTGGTGGAGGTTACCGAGATAGGATGGGACAGGTCATGAAGATATTTAAATACAGAGATGAGTATTTTAAATTATGGGCACTGGGGACAGGGAGTTGATGTAGACCATTGAAGACAGGAGTGAGAGGTGAACGGAACTTGGTGATGGAAAGACGCAAGAGAGATCAGAATGACAAAATTTACAGAGGGTGACAGATGGGACGTGGCCCAGTGACATGGAATCGTTGGGTCTGGAGGTGAGAAAGGCAAGGATGAGGGTTGCCGCAGCAGCTATGCTGAGGTAATGGAGAGTACATTTAGAAACATTTAAGCGGTTATTGGATAGGCACATGGAGCACACCAGGATGATAGGGAGTGGGATAGCTTGATCTTGGTTTCAGATAAAGCTCGGCACAACATCGTGGGCCGAAGGGCCTGTTCTGTGCTGTACTGTTCTATGTTCTATGTTCTAGTACATAGGATCAGCTCAGTTATTTGATCAAATAGCAACAAGCTTGAAGTTGATAACTGAAAACTTGTTTCCCAATGTGCTGGTGTGTTTTTTTGAAGTTTTATCTGCAGTTATTCAATAATGGTCATCTCTATCTACATATCAGCGAATATAATTTTTAAATTTTTATCTCTTCTCCACACATCCTTGAAAATATCTGCAGGTAAAATAGCCCTTTCAATAAAAGGCTGAAAAAAAATCCAACACCTCAAAATGGTTCTACAATTTCAATCTATTTTGACACACATCTGTGGAGGTTTGTTGCCGTCCTAATATGAAGCAGCATTTTCAGCACACCAAAGGACAAAAATGAAATGGTCTTAATATAGCAGCCTCAATTAGGACGGCGATGTTACGCTTAGTGAAACAGCATTATTTAAATGGATGAGCTGTTGCCTTTGGGATGGTCTCATGAAGGTTGGATTTTATTGCTTTCCAATCTAAGTGAACATTTTCTTTTTAAACCAGGACAAGAACAAATTGTTGCTTATGAATATTAGGGCCTATAACCATCATATTCTCCATTTCTCTAAGCCACTGCAGTTAGCCTCTTACTTAATGAAAGTATCACATTACACAGAATGCACTGTGTTTGCCCACAGGTTTTCCTCCAGTTTCTAATCAACTTCTGCCCAACTCTGAATACATCAACAATTTTTTTATTCATTCATGGGACATGGGCAGCGCTGGCTGGTCAAAGAACAAAACAGCACAGGAACAGGCCCTTCGGCCCTCCAAGCCCACACCGCTCTCTGGTCCAAACTAGACCATTCTTTTGTATCCCTCCATTTATTGCCCATCCCTTGTTGCCCAAGAGCAGTTGAGAGTCAACCACGTTGCTGTGGCTCTGGAGTCACATGTAGGCCAGATCAGGTAAAGACGGCCCGAAAGGACATTAGTGAACCAGATGGGTTTTTCCAACAATCGCCGTTGGTCTCATGGTCATCAGCATATTCTTAATTCCAGATTTTTAAAATTGAATTTAATTTCCACTATCTGCTGGGTCCCCAGAATATTAGCTGAGATTCTGGATAATACCACCAGGCCATTGCCTCCCCTGTGACGTACCTGTAAATGAAGTTGACTGAGAATGGATTGAACCTTTGTTTAGCATCGTCATTATCTGGCCAACAAATTCTTTTGGAATGAAGTTTGCATATGGTAATATATCTGTGCTAATAAGCTGCACAACCTAAAAAGAATAAAAAACAATTATAATGAAAAATATTACGTCAAAGTAATCACTAATAATGATTTCACAGAAATATGATTTTTAATGCAGGTGTATTTCAATGCACACACAGACCACTTTTAACATATTCAATGCTTGCCGAGCATGCATCATTTCAATAAGTCTGAATTTAAACTCACCTCAACATCAATGTTCTCATTTTTCTCAAATTCTTGAATGGAGAGATTATCTGGGGGTGTGCTATAAAACCAAATCATAAGAGTGACAATGCGATTTCAATTAGACAACTTATTAAATTAGCCCTTTCCTCTAATGATTAAAGCTAAAGTCGCTATTATTCCAGATGACCATAGGCTGTAACTGGTGGTGATTTAAACTGAGGATCACTACACCTCAGGTGAGGGCAAGGTTGAGAAGGTAGAGCCTTCATGAGTAACCTCAGCCAATTTGGGAATTGAACCCACGCTGTTGACATCACTCTGAATTACTAAGCACCTTTCCAGCCAACTGAGCTAAACCGATCCTTAATCACCATGCATAATTGATAAGGATATTGGAACAGCAATATTTGAGAAATAGAGCACAATTTTAAATACATTTTTCCATGCACCTTTTTGTAAATAAGAAGTCTTCAAATGTGTTGGCTAGTTCTGGCCACATGGTATCAAATTTTCTTGAGGAAGCATGCTGCCTCGCAACAGGAAGTCCAATGGAGAGTACTTTAAGAAGAGAAGAAACAGCCATTTTCCATGTTGTTTCAGAGGGACAGGCATACTTCAGATTGAGTGGTATCCTCAGCGTCTAATAAAAAAAAGAATAGTGAATGAGCGAGAGTGGACTGATTGTGACTAAATATAATTTGCTCCGATAGACTACTGCAGGAATTTGTTAAAAATCCAACATATCCTTGCATTAATTCAAATAACAAAATTACAATTTTAAATTCATCAAGTCTATCCATGCTGGAAACTAAATACCTTTCTACTTTGACCACCGAGTGTCAGCATGAAACCCAATCTTGTTATACCAGTCTGTTGCAGAGTAAAGATCTTTATTCTGACCCAAAAAGGATGCCTTTATCCCAACTTCAGAAAAGCTTTGGTATTCACATGTGATTCTTCCCACTTCTTACACCAGTTAATGGACTCCCTAACTGCGTTTGTAACCACAGAGGGAAGATTTCCTTTCTGCCCTTTGTGTAGCAAAATCATAGAACTCATTCTTTGTAAACAGATTTATGATTTTCCAAGACACAATGCACAAAGGAAACCTTCTACTAGTGTGACCAATGGCCAATTTTGAACTGTGGGACTGCTGTAACTAGGAACAGCACCAAGACAAATAACATTAATTTCAAGCATACCCTTTCATGTTGGGAGGGTCAAGATTATAATCCCATCAGTATAAAACTCAGGTCCTAAAAGTGAAAGGCCAGTGTGAAAATCTCCTGTGCCAGCAAGCACCGGACAACGGTGAGGACAGGTGTGCAACAGACACGACCTGCAAAATGATCTTACGGTTGCAAAAGCAGGATTAAAGTATGCCACAGTCCTACCATTCTATTGGAGATAGAAAGTGGCTTCAGAGTTCACTTCCTGACTCAAAATTCAGTTCACTCTAATCATAAATTCACAACTAACGAGTTTGTCTAAGATTTGAATATTTCATAAAAGGCCACAATTCATTCAAACAACTGTTGAATTAGATTAGAGAATTTTAGGATCATTAATAGCATTGAAAACTTACAGCTTATGAAACGGCCCAATACTCTAACAAGTTGAAAAGGCAACTGGTTGTCTATAGATTTGTTAATGTCAATCTCAACATAGATCAGACTTTGACCTGCATTATAGAACACCCAAAGTCAATCCACAAAATGATTATAAACCATTTTACTGTACTCCATTATAAATTACCTTAATGACTTTCTGAAGGACTTTTTCATTTACCACAGCTTTGTGACATGCTGTTTTCTGATACAAATCCACAACAACCTCCAGTGATTTTTCAGCAAATGGCACATAATTCAAAGCCACCCACTCCGCCTGCAAGAAACCACAATTTATGGCATTTAACTTTAAAGTTAGTAAAAATACTGACCTGCAATCTGAAGATTGCTTACATGAAAGGAAATGGGTTATCAGTTTAATTTTCCTGGTTCACATGCACAGATCACCGGAGAAGTGGAAAGAACAGATTTATACAACGGAAGCAGGGGAACCGTAACAGTTTAAAGTTGCAGTATCACTGCTCTCCAGACTTTTATACCTCACAGTTAAGGAAGGTAGATAGTGAGATTTAAGTTTGATTCTGAAGGTTCAAGAACATAGTTTCTCACTGTCAAATTAAGTATTAAATAGAATACACTATAAATTATCTGCTTAAATTATAACTATTTGCATGTATAATGATACTATTTCTGTCCCTGCAAAAAGAAGCATGACTGTTCATGCAGCATTATCATTAAGAAAAATAGAATGGTCCAAGTGATTGTCAAAGTTATCTGTGATTATGGGCCTGCGATGACTGAAAAAGGCATCTGCTTCATGACCATAGTGGTTTGGTGGGATGCAGAGAAAGTGTATTTATTGCATGAACGTCAAGCCATAGAGATCAGTAACTTTGATGTTACTAGCCAATTACAAGCCAAATTCCACATTATGGTAATGTCACTGGACTAATAATTCAGAGGCTCAGGCTAATGACCTAGGGATATGGGTGCAAATCCTGCCATGGCAGCTGGTGGAATTTAAATTCAATTCATAAATCTGGAACATAAAAACTAGCCTCAGTAATGATGACCATGACAACTATCATCAATTGGTGTAAAAGCCCATCTGGTTCACGAACGTCTGGCCTAAATGTGACTCCAGTCCTACAGCAGTGTGGTTCACTCTTAACTGCCCTCTGAAATGGCCTAGCAAGCCATTCAGTTCAAGGACAATTAGGGATAGGCAACAAATGATGGCTTAGTCAGCGACATCCACATCCCATGAATGAATAAAGGAAAATCCCAACATCAAAGAGTACATGCTCAGTACAAGTTTAGCATTAATGTAAAGCTCCTTCAGCATCACACCAATACTAAATTTGTAGATTATAAACTGGAAAGAAAGACCTGAACTGCCTCCTTCAGTCACTCTGACTCCTCTTCACCAAGATGACATGTCAAGCAATGCCTCTGGGATTTGTACTGCATTTACACAATACTTGAAATGTTGGTGCAAAGTAAAAGTGCCACACACCTACCTATCAGTTGCAATGTGAATGCCGTGAATTCCATACGTTAAGTTATGAGATCTATACAATATTACAACATGAGCAATCCAAAGATATTTTGACAGTGTTTAAGCCAGAACTCCCTGCTGTCACCTTTGTATAAATTTGTTAAAAATGATCAAATGCGGGAGCAGCCAATTAGTAATGGATAGTCTGACTTGCTTATCAATACCCAAATTAGTTTGTGCTCCCAGCAAACATTGTAAGTATTGTACAAAATCTAATGTTATAGCCCTTCTACTACTGAGTTGGCGCGGACCTGCGAGAGACGGTCAGGAGCTGAGGAGTGCCTATAAATAAACCCTGGGGATTGCAGTGCAGCCTGAGTCGGTGTGGGGCTGCGGGAGGCAGTTGGAGGTTGAACAGCACACCATTTCAGCTGCTGTGAGGCAGCACTGAGGGAAAGAGAGCAACTCGCCTCACAGGAAACTATTAAGTTGATCGGCTGGTAAGTGCTCAGTGTAAGGGACAGTGCGCCTGGAATAAGAGAAAGTTAGGGCTAATATAATAAGTAATCAAAAGTAGAATAAAGTTAACATAAGGGAAGTAAGGTTAGTACATGGCAGGGCGGCTCAGTTGAGTGGCTCTACAATGGCCTGCTTTATTAGAATTCAAGACCTGATGGCCTTTAAGGTGCAGCACTGCACAAAGATGGACGATTGTTAAAAAGATTTGGCTAAATTTTAGTTAGCAACAGTCCAATTTTAAAACCTTGTGCTAGTAATCTTGTCATTTTCTTTTGCTTATCATTTTTCCCCTTCAGAGGTTGTTGACTTACTGCTGAAGTGTCCTTTACCCAAAAGCATGAGCATCAGCAGTGAACCAGGTCCCAATTTTCTTTTGGAATGCGTGTAACTCACATGGACTCAGAGTATTTCTGAGTTTGAAAATGAAATGGGCATTTCAAGCAAGGTGCAAATGTTCAGCGCATTGATTTAAGTTGAAATTTCACTCAATTTGTTGAACGTAAGGAAGGAATGAGAGGATGGAATCACTACTGAACAGACAGCGCAAAGAACAGGATTATTTATTCCACGAGTCCAAGGATAATGCATAAAAGGTTGCTTCATTATTTCAATCAAGACATAGCCAAGTTTGAAGAAAGAAAAAGACAAACAGCAAATAATGGCAATCAAATAAATGTAGAACCAGGGAAAACATCTGCAAAGAGCAAATATGATTGAAAAACATCAGGTCTATATTCTTCAACAGATAAGCAAGTATTTTAATAAATTGAAAACAAAGGGATTGATAGGTAGAGGAAAACTGAACATATTTCCATTTAAAGAGTAAATCTGTTGTATGAGTTGCTTAATAGATGATATAAAAGGTCTTCAGTGAGGTAATAGAAAGATTTAAAGAGGTATGCAAATAATTAGGAGGGTGACCTAAAATGGGAGAAATCTATCCAAGAGGATGGTAGAAATCTGATAAAGAGAAAAAACTCTTGTAAATGCATCAGGCCTGAAATGCACAAAATACTAGCAATGCACATTTCATCCAGTCTCAGAGAGAGAAAAAGAGGCGAACACGACATGCACAGAAATGACCACTAGCCACCCAACATTCCTCCCCTTCCCCATCATAAATCACCAACACACCATGCATTGAGTTTGAAGCCATTATTCAGACCAGAGATCTATAGAGCGCCCAAGAGAAAGATGTGGCTCTGGAAGTAACTTTTTTACTCCACCATCCAGGCAGTAAGCTGGCAGAACTAATCCACCACCCTTCTAAAAAAAAGATTCTATCATAGGTAGCTGATCTGTTCTGCCAAGCTAGCACTCCAATGGGAAATTAGAAACCTACCTCCACTATGTGTGAACCTTGTGTTAAGCTTGGTTGGGACAACATGGCAGGTCAGAGATGGAGAGGTCAGAGTTGGAATGGGAGATGAGGAATTAAGTGCAGAGGGTAGCATTGTGGGTAAAACAGACACATTATGCAAAGAGAGAACATAACCTGCATTTGGTATTTTCAATGCAGTGGAGACCACACAGTAAGCAGAAAATGCAGTATATTACATTACATACCCAGGATTCATCCTTGGTTCAAGTTTGTAAAAGTAACTTCCCCAAGGACAACACCAAAACATTAAAAGGGGCGCGTGGCGGAGGGAGAGAATAATGATGGAGGTGCAATAAAATTTGAAAATCAAATTAAAAGGCAGAGTTCGAGGATGATAATAAACATCACTGATTGTCCATAAATTTTAAACACAAACAGATGCAGAATTGAGAGCAGAATCAGAAGTGGACTTTCATCTTCCATTCGATCCCTGATTAAGTTTCAGGGAGGCGCATTCAAGGGCAATTAGGGATGGGCAGTAAATACCGGCAACACCCACATCTCATGGATAAATTGAAAAAAACATTAAAGAGGTGACCCCAAATGATTCCCAGCCTGAAATCTAGTCACCACAGGACTGAAGTCTGACTGTTGTCCCTGCCTTTAAAGAATCTCCCTCCTTTGTCTCTTACATGAAATGTCTGTAGCTCCCTGCAAACCTTTCTCTTGAAATTATGCCTTTTTAACCTATATATCTCAACTTAGATGCATGTTCTTTCTCTATTTTCAAATTTGTTTTTGCTGCACTTAAATTTTGAATTCAGATCAACCAAAAATTCAGTGACCGTATGATTTGATTTCAAATTCATGAAATCAGATCAAAGTGGATCATCAGAAAAAAGACACTGCAGCTTTAAAAGTCAGAAAAACTAGGAAGCAAATGATTTGTGTTAATGGTACACCAAAATGTACTTTGCCATGCAGTTTAGTGTAATCTAATGCAAGTCTGAACAGGTCAAGTCAAAAATAACCTCTGGAGGCTTAAAACTTACCGGAGCAAATAGTTGAATCTATTATATATCCATCACGTACAGAAGCAGCATAAACGGAACAAAAGAAGATAATAATCATTATCAAAATACCTAGAAATGTAAGCAAGTTGTCATTTTGTTGTATTTTTGTTGAATAATTTAGGCAAGGTAATTATATTTTAATAAAGATTTTGGTAGTTTAATTCTAATGAAATGAGTGGATTCAAATTCTGTTTAAAACATTTTCCATATTTTGAGTAGTTGACCTTTTAACCTTTCTGGCTCACTCAGCTTTCAAGCTATGACATGATCTTTTACGTTAATGACACAAATAAATAATTGTGACTTTGAATAAAGGTGAAAGACAAGAGGAATTTTCCTTAAAGTCACTGCTACGTCAAGCTGAAATCCCAGGGTTCTCTTGTGTATTGTCATGGGAGGATGGTGTTTTTCTTTTGACACAATTGTTAAGTTCCCCTGTGAGGGGAGCCTTAATCATGCAGTGGCTGCCTTAATGACTATCGTCCGGTGGCTCAGACATCCATCATTATGAAGTGCTTCAAAAGGTTAGTCATGGCACAAATCAATTCTGGCCCCCCCAGCTGGCCTGGATCCACTACAGTTTGCCTACCGCCGCAACTAGTCCACAGCAGACACCATCTCCCTGGCCCTGCACTCAACCCTGGAACACCTAGATAACAACGACACCTATGTCAGACTCCTATTTATCCACTACAGCTCAGCCTTCAACACCATTATTCCTACAAAACTCATCTCCAAACTCAGTAGCCTGGGGCTCGGCTCCTCCTTCTGTGATTGGATCCTGAACTTCCTAACCCACAGACTGCAATCAGTAAGGATAGGCAACTACACCTTCTCCATGATCATCCTCAACACTGCTGCCCCACAAGGCTGTGTCTTCAGCCCCTTACTATACTCCTTATACACCTATGATTGTGTGGCCAAATTCCCCTCCAACTCGATTTTCAAGTTTGCTGATAACAGCCCCCGTGGTGGGTCGGATCTCAAACAATGACGAGACAGAGTACAGGAATGAGATAGAGAATCTGGTGAACTGGTGCGGCAACAATAATCTCTCCCTCAATGTCATCAAAACGAAGGAGATAATCATCGACTTCAGGAAGCGTAGTGGAGGACATGCCCCTGTCTACATCAATGGGGACAAAGTAGAAAAGAACAACAGCTTCAAGTTTTTAAGTGTCCCGATCACCAACAACCTGTCCTGGTCCCTCCATGCTGACGCCATACTCAAGAAAGCCCACCAACACCTCCACTTTCTCAGAGGACTAAGGAAATTTGGCATGTCCGCTACGACTCTCACCAACTTTTACAGATGCACCATAGAAAGTATTCTTTCTGGTTGTATCACAGCTTGGTATGACTCCTGCTCTGTCCAAGACCACCATAAACTACAAAGGGTTGTGAACAAAGCCCAGTCTATCAATCAAACAAGCCTTCCAGCCATTGACACAATCTACACTTCCCACTGCCTCAGAAAAGCAGTCAGCATAATTAAGGACCCCATGCACCCCAGACATACTCTCTTCCACCTTCTTCCGTTGGGAAAAAGATACAAAAGTCTGAGAACACGTACCAACTGACACAAGAACAGCTTCTTCCCTGCTGCCATCAGACTTTGGAATAGACCTACCTCGGACTAAGTTGATCTTTCTCTACACCCTTGCTATTACTGTAACACTACATTCACTTTCCTTCTCTATGTACAGTATGTTTTGTCTGTATAGCACACAAGAAACAATACTTTTCACTGTATACTAATACATGTGACAATAATCAAATCGAGGAGTTTTTTAGGAGGGAAACTTTATAGGTTTGTAGATTGGAGGAAAGAGGGAATTTCAGTTTAAATAAATATCCTTTAATAATGCATTAAGTAACTCCAACAAAAATACTCTGATCAGACAGATCAATTTATCTTTCAAGAATGTGTAGGTTCATTTCTTTAGAAGGGTGAATGGAGTCTCAAAATGGTGCTTTTCTTGAATGGCAAAGCCATACATTGCAACCAATAAATATTGTATCTTAATAGAAATTACAGAAATGAAAATAAAGCTTGTTTAAAGTGGAAATAGTTCAGAGAATCTAAAAACATGTGAATGGAAATTGTTTGCCTTGATCTACATCTATAGTCTTGTAGTGTTAGATTCAGGAGAATTCAATTTAGAGTTTTGCATTCTCAATTCAAGGAAGAGTATCTCAGATTGATCAGCACAAAGATGGTAAAAAAATGAGGATCGTTAATCACTTTGGTTCTATCAGGGATTTTAGGATTTAATATGTCTATAAATTCCAGGTACATTTGTCATGTTGGCTGTGGCTCAGTTGGTAACACTCTCGACTCAGGGTCAAAAGGTTGTGGATTCAATTCCCACTCTAGACAAAGAAATCTGGTCTGACATTCAAGTGCAATACTGAGGGAGTGTTGCACTGTCCGGGGTGCTGTCTTGTGGTTGATATGATAAGCTGAGGTCCAGGTTGCCCTCTCAAGTGGACATAAAGGATTCCATGGCACTATTTCAATAAAGAGCAGTGAATATCCCCAGTGTCTTGGATAAGTCCTGGTTCAATCAACATCACAAAAACAGAATATCTGCTTCTCACATTGCTGTTTGTGGGAGCTTGCTGTGCATAAATTGGCTGCTGCGTTTTCTACATTACAGCAGTGATTACACACCAAAAGTACCTTGTTGGCTGTAAAGCACTTTGGGACATCTGGATGTTGTGAAAGGCTCTCTATAAAGGCAAGTCCTCCTCTTATCCTTTGGCTATACTTAATTTATATGTTTATCCCAGAAAGCATAAAGACAGTGCTAATAATCACCCTGGGAGCATAAACTTTAGTTGCTTTGTTTTGGAAATCCTATTCATCTCCACCTTTGGGACAATGGCAATATTTAGTCAACAACTTTGCTTGAGGGAGTGACCTTCAGATCTATACATTGGAGAATATTTTCCTCAAGTTGAATATTTAAGGTAAAATATGGAATCAGAGGTGTCAGATAATAAACAGCATGAGATTAAAGTTAAAGGGAAAAGAGGTTAAAGATAGCTGCAACTGGGAGATAGAAAACAGGTTTAGTTACGAACTGAAATTCTGAATGTCTCAGCCAATGCTCTTGCTCAGCTGTGGGTGTGTGCACAGAGCCTGCAAGGTACCGCGCAGGCCTTGTTCGGTAATAAATGTGTGCATGCAAACAAAGTTCAGAGGAATCACACACACAGGCTACACAGAACTAAACTTTAAAGGGAATATTGCTATCAATGACAAAAGGGTCAATGCAATAACATGCAAAAGCTCTCCAACATGGCTTCAGTGCTTGCATGTTGCTTACAAAAGAGAAATTAAAACCTGACTGTCATACTGGATAATACATAAGGTCAGTAACTTCTCCTCCTGTCCTGTCAGCATGCACCTAATTCTTCCCCTACAATTTTGCTTTAAAATTTATGATTACTGCAAAAAATAAGTTCTTGTTGTTCCTTATACCATAATGTTCATTAATTAACTGTCTTAAGCATTAATACTGAATACAAGAGCAAAACAAAATGCTGCCTTACGTTTTGCTGCATATAGCTGGATGTGTTCATAGGTCTGATACCGAGATGTGTTATTTTTACATATTTGGCAAAAGGACTAATGTAGTACTTCAGTACACATTCCAAGGAAGGAACTGGCAACTGCAATATTTCCTAATGTTCCATTTAGTATTTCAAAAGCACATCATGTGGGCGGCATGGTGGCACAGTGGTTAGCATTGTTGCCTCACATCGCCAGGGACCCAGGTTTGATTCCCAGCTTAGATCACTGTCTGTTTGGAGTTTGCACATTTTCCCCGTGTCTGCATGGGTTTCCTCCAGGTGCTTCGGTTTCCTCCCACAGTCTGAAAGACGTGGTTAGGTGCATTGGCCATGCTAAATTCTCCCTCAGTGTACCTGAACAGGCGCCGGAGTGTGGCGACTAGGAGATTTTCACAGTAACTTCATTGTAGTGTTAATGTAAGTCTACTTGTGACACTAATAAGTAAACTTTAAAACTTTAAGGTTTTGATGTTAATTTTTCAAAACTGGTGCATCAAATCATCCAATTTAGGCAATAGTGCTGCAGCTCCAAGTTGGTTTCACACAATTGCAGGGTACAGAATCTCACTAATCTGCAAAGGGACATGTGGACTTTTCTTCCAAGCTCTGCATGCTTTAAAACATGGCTATCACATATACCACTCACTCCCTCCTCCAGCTAGTTAAAAGCCTTCAACTTAGTTGCTGCATAGTAACTATTCAAGTTTCACTGTACGTCTGAGTACACTGGGTATGTATCTGCAATCACATGGATTGCACCTTCACAGTCCATACTATTTAATTTATTTTCTCTTCTTGCAATGATTTTTGCTACAGCACTATTTCAAAGGTGTAGGCACCGACCCAAGTAACTCAACCAGCTGAACATTCTTTTTATGTAAGCCTAAACAGAGTATGTCGCAGTTTATTTAGCCAAGGGCATTACGACACTTCAGATCCCACCTAATGTCCACACAGTTGCACTTTTCAATTATGGGTGTCGCCTGAGTGTCCCCAAGTCTAACATTTGGCCAGTTCACCCCTGCCTAACCCAAAATTAATTACGCTCTCCAATCGCCTCAGCTGAGACCAGCCAACTCAGCAAAAAATGAGTGCCACAACTGAGAAATTCCTGGCCTGCACAGTTTAGTACTTAACGACACGCCACATATATCTACTAGCTCATTGGAGGTTTAAGAAAAACTGTTATGAGCTTCCTTCCCTTCTATCTTGTTAGCTTTGAAAACTTATGATATAAAGCCATCTTCAGGCTCAAGCATGCCTGATTCAAAACAATAGGCACAATAAATGTAGCTGCTAAGGCCAAGTGCTTCATACGGTAGAGTAAAAATACATTCCAGAGAATTTCTTTCTTATAATCACAGCAATGTATTTGTGTGGCTGTGCTTTCTGAGTTACCATGATATTGTGTTTCTAATTATAAATGATTAGCTTACTGTTTGAAGAGAAGAATTTGCGCAATTACCTGATTAAATTTTGCATTTGCTATATTTTTTGTTTCTAATTTTCCATAGGTTGGTGCCTTGCAGGAGAATTCCACAAATGAGAGCAACTGGTCAAAGATTGCTGGATACATGATCTGCATGTCTTCCGGTCCTACGCAAATTGCCTAAACGGGGAGAGAAACAAGTTAGTAAGATGCCAACAGAAATTCAGTCCAACATATCATGTGTGCTTTTAAAATTATGTCTTAAGTTTAAAAAAAAAACATTCCTGGGACTTGGGCATTGCGGGCAAAGCTTCAGGTATTGTTGCCTAACCCTAGCTGCCAGGAAGGACAGGGAAGGGGGCTTTTTGAATAGCTGAAGTTCATGCGGTATGCATTGTGGCCATTTGATACAACTGAATGGCTTGCTAGGCAACATCAGAAAGTAGTTACAGGTTGACCACATTGGTGTGGGATTGGAATCATAAATTGATGGGTTAATAATAACAGGTTTCCTTCACTAAATGATATTAGCGAACCAGTTGGAAGTTTATACCAACTTTATAACAACTTCATGGTCAATTTCACTATCAGTTGTTTTAAAAACAAATTAAATTTTCAACCTGGTGAGGTTTGAACTCCTGCCCATGGACTACTACTCTAGGCCTCTGAATTATAAATCAAATTAATAGGCAAGTGTCATTCAGAATTAACAGAGCCAACATTTAACAAAGAGTTTGCAAAACGTTATACAGACAATAAATTATATTTTTTGTATCAGTCTGTGTTTGTTCAGTGACAACAACTTTACTAACTCTTGACTAAATTAGAAAACTGGCTCAGGATTATTCAGAGGATTTATCTGTTGAAGAGTCAAACAGATTCGAAACATTAATTCTGTTTCTCTCTGATGCTGTCAGACTTGCTGAGTCTTTCCAGCATTTTCAGGATTATTCATGTGTTCTCATGGATAGTAATTCTTACCTCATGAATACTGCTGGCACAAATGAAGTAATATTCCTTCTTTACTCCTCCCCAATGAGTTGCTCTGTACTCTCTCTGGAGTTTTTTTAAAAAATGGCTTCCTATAGTGCCCAACTAATAAAAAAATGGCAGACTTGTAACTCTAACCTGAAGTATTTTACCTGGATGAAATAATTTTGTTGGAGCCAGTAAATGATCACACACACCAGAGAAATCTTATTTACTGTCCTCAGTTAACAGTGAAACCGTGCAGGTGAGACTATGTTGTTAAAACCTGCTTTATTGGTTAATTGTAAATTTTATCACTAATGCCAAATATATATATATATATTTAAGGTTCAACAAATATATGGCATTTAAATGGTTAACATTCAGGAAGGTTCCTTCTCTCTCCACAACTGACAGAAATACTCAATTTTTAAAAAGTGAACATTTCTTTCCTCTATGTCTAACTTCTTCCATTTCAAATCTCCACGTACGACTCCACCTGATTAAATTTACAATAAAAGCATTCCACCATCTCCAACTTACCTTCTCCTTTTAGCACAGGGAGAATACAGAGCATTTTCTGTTTCTATTTCAGATTTCCAACATCCACAAAATTTTGCTTCAATTTTAAACCTCCCTTTTCAAGGCATGGATTTACAAATTAGGCACAATTAAAGAGTGATGTTTAAAAGCTGACACATGCAACACCAAACAGCACACCTCTCACTTAAGTTACACCAGTATTTAAATATTTCTGAATTAAAGACAAGAAATTGGGTTTTACTTTTCCAAAACCTAAATATAATACAGGTGGTTGCGGCAGGGTGGCACAGTGGTTAGCACTGCTGCCTCTCAGCGCCAGGGACCCGGGTTCGATTCCTGACGTGGGTCACTGTCTGTTTAGGGTCTGCACATTCTCCCTGAGTCTGCGTGGGTTTCCTTCGGGTGCTCCAGTTTCCCCCCAGTCTGAAAGACGTGCTGGTTAGGTGTATTGACCCGAATAGGCTTTGGAGTGTAGCGACTCGGGGAATTTCATAGTAACTTCATTGCAAGGTTAATGTAAGCCTTACTTGTGACTAATAAATAAACTTCAACTTTTTTTTAGCCTCTTCCTTTTTCTATCAATTCTCCTGCCCTCAAGAATGTCCAGAAATAGATTTCTAGCAGAGAACAGTGGACAGGAACCCCCCTTGATTGACTTTCTCCTCCCCACTTCAGGAACTATCAGGCTGATGGTAGCATTTTCAGCATAGAAAAAAAAGTTTAAGTTTATTTATTAGTGTCACAAGCAATGAAGTTACTGTGTAAATCCCCTAGTCGCCACACTCCGGTGCCTGTTCGGGTTCACTGAGGGAGAATTTAGCATGGCCAATGCACCTAACCAACATGTCTTTCGGAGTGTGAGAGGAAACCAGAGCACCCGGAGGAAACCCACGCAGACACGGGGTGAACGTGCAGACTCCACACAGACAGTGACCCAAGTCGGGAATCGAACCTGTGTCCCTGGCACTGTGAGGCAGCAGTGCTAACCACTAAGCCACCGTGCCGCCCTTAAACACTATCATTCCCCGAATAAGCTATGACCTTCACCCTCTCTAATAATTCACCCGAGTTGGGATTTGATTCTGATATAACTGCCCATACTGGGACTGTTGGATGAAGACAGATCTGGTCAGTGTTCCCCTGCCATGGTCATTATAATCTGGTGGTAGTACGTGTGAGAGATACTGAGTGAAGATCAGATCAATTTAAAGTTCTAGAAAGAGTGCAGTTTAAAGGTTTGAGATTCTTTATTCAATATGTGCCAGAATACAATGTATAATTCAGACTGGTAACCTGAGCATTGCACATTAACATGCCCAATATATGAATGACTTGAAATTTTGGTTGCCGTGTTAACATATCTACTTTTTACAAATGAACATTTAAACATAATATTAATTTTTAAAATCTATTTTTCAACCCTACACTTTACTGTCGTGGAACTTTAGAAACACAGAAACTAGAAGCAGGAGTAGGCCATTCGGCCCTTTGAGCCTGCTCCACCATTCATCTTGATCATGGCTGATCGAATTCAATATTCTGATCCCCCCTTCCTCCAATATTTCTTGATCAACTGGAAAAAACCAGAGTCTGATTTTAACCCATTCAAAACCGTTCACTTAAGAGTTAAAATCAGGCCCTAACTGCTTACGTTGGTTAATTCTCAACAAATTGCAATGAATCAAATTGAAAATTTAAACATTTGCACTTTACAAACAGCAAGAAAATAGCTAATGATGCCCAAGATTCATACTAACTCGACTTTTGTCCATTCATAATGAAATTGGAGACTTGCACATTAGCACAAAGTTCTCTTTTATCTTAATTTACCGACTCTGGGTCCATGGCTAATGTCCTGCCATATACAGCAGATGTCTCTGAATGGAATCACCCCAATGGAGATAAGATTGTTTCCTTTTACCAAATGGTCTGATCAAGTGAAAATCATTAAAACATGTGTACTGATATACATTATCAGTAACATATCTAAAGTCACCAAGTTCCACATTACATAATAATAACGGAAGGGAATGTAACCATTCCCTTGAGCTACTTGGATTCATTGTACATCAACAACAATGCAGTAATATGCAAAATCTATACAAATAATTATGCTCATTATTTTGATTTGTGAAATGTCTAATCTGCACTCATTGCAAATGGTTCCACTACTTGGACATTAGTGAAGAACTGACTACATCTTTAAACTGAAGTATTTCCAACTGCTGAAGCCTTAATGGATCAGCCACGTTCCCGTCAAAACAGCCCATTTAAGTTTTGCCTTTGTATAACCTTGCTCATTTACTGATGTATGGTATAGATACTCGTGTGCGAGAAATATCTTTGTGCATCAGATTTACAACTTGTGTTTTAGCTCCCTATCCCTCTCCTTAATAGTATGACAATTTTGTATTGTATGTAAAATCTTAATACCTTCTGCAGGACATCCAAAGCTATCAGCACAGCTTCTTGTAGACTAGTCAGTACTGCTTCAGTGTATGATGGAAGAATGAATGGCGAGGCATCAGAGCTGATTGGAACTGAGACAGCACCATGCAGTATTACACCCAACTTCTTCAGGTCCTCCATGCTGAAGCCTGACTTGATATGCTGGTACAGAGCTGGGAAGATCTGCACAAGTGCTGTGAGGAACGGCTGACTTGGAATAAAGAACAACTTGTCACAGGTGGTTGGTGGCTTTGTGCTCTCCGAACCTATCTTGTACCAGGTGTTCCAGGCAGCCCACCATAAGGCAGAATCCTCAATCTCATCTGCTGCTGCATTCACTTCAGTTCCATTGTATCTTCCTAGCCTATCGCCCAGTGAATCTGTCCTGGACAAGACTTTAGGTGGCCCTGGCGGAATTAGCGGTCCCACAAAAACCGGCATATTAACCCCAGAAAGACCTTCTGGCTTGTCGCATTCTTTTACAGGGGTCACAATCTGCAAAATTTCCTGACAACTCTTTAGAGCTGCCAGTGACACTTCGCTGTTCTTGCTCAGTGCAGCTGATTGGATATGATCCAACAACACATCCCATGCTTTCGAAAAGTCCCCTGTAACAAATCAAAATAGATGTTCGTAACAGAGGTACCAAGGTTTTAAGCGGTCATCTGCACAACACCAAAAATAAATGGCCAAGTATTTAATGGGGAAAAAGACATTACCTAGAGACTGTAGTAAGTATCTCCTGGTGTTAAAGATTCTAGCCACTCCAGCCAATGTTAAAACCCACGTCTCTGCCCATTGCTTCTCTGCTGTATCTCTAGAATGATGAATAAGGATATTTCCACCACCAGACTCAATCTTCTCTTTGTCGGCCGTGGTGGATGATTCTCTAACCCGGCCCAACAAGGGAAATAAAACCTAATGTGAACAGAGAATAAACAGGATTCAAGTACAAATATCTGCTATCAGAATGAAATCAATGCAAGAAATGCCATTTCAAACTATACCTATAGATAAATATTACTCATATTGACAATGGGAACTCATACTAGGTGCTGAACATAGCAAATCCTTTTCCAAATGCACTCAATTTTGCTGGAGCTGAAATCAAATTTTCTTCCAAAGCAAATTCAAAATTATTATTTTCTTTAAATTAGAGCATCGCTTATTTCATTGTTTGAGGGTGAAATATAGATTGCCACGTTTTATGAATTAATCCTTTTCCCCATATGATAACATTTCCAGAGTATACTTCCAAACCCAAAATATCTCTCTGATGCATTTGATGGTTGGATTGTTTGAATGTATGCTAATTTTGTATATGGATATCCTCATTATGACCGCGTTTACGGGTCTGACACTAACAAAGCCAGAGCCCAACTCTCAGGACTAGTGGAGAGCATCCACTTGGGTTCACTGACAGCTGGAACACCAGCTGATTAACAGAGACTGCATTATAAAGGAATAGCATTACTAAATATACCTGGATAAAAGCTGTTCAAGAAAGAGAGGGAAGGACAGAAAGAAGGGATGGTTTAATTGATTAGGGAAATTATTGCAATGCTGGAGAGAATGTCCCACAGGGACCAAGGACAGAATCTGGCAAGATCAGCATTTATTTCCTATGCCCATAAGAGTTAACCACATTGATGGGAGTCACATGTAGGCCAGACCAGGTAAGGACGGCAGGTTTTTACAACGCTAGCTGCAGGCAGGAATCACCACCATGAGATGTGGCTGCAGAAGCTTCAAAGAAGAGATGAGCACAGAAAACAAGGTGTCAGAGAGATCATCGTGCACCACTACTACGTGTGACACTTGTCGCAGACTTTGACTTTCTAGAATTCTTTAGCTGTCAAAAGAAGTGCAGATGATCTTGTCAGATTTCTCAGAGTTCTGACGCTGCATTCCCATCATCTCTTGCAGATGGAAAAATGCCAATCATTGGATGGAGTCGAGAGTAGAACTAACTTTATATTTTACAAATGAGTGGTTAAGATCTGGAATATACTGCCTGAGAGGATGGTGAAGGTAGATTCAGTTAAGGCCTTCAAAAGAGAACTGGATAATTATTTGAAGAGAAAATAATTCAGAGAGCTTTGTAGAAAGACAGAGTGGGATTGATGAGTTCCTCTTGTAGGGAGCTGGCATGGACGTGAAGAGCAAATGTACTCCTGTACTGCAATCATTCTATATTATGATTTGTCTTTATATTTAATTAACTGTTTTCTCTCAATGTATGGATTTCACACATGCTTATAATCTCAACTCTGTATCTCTCTTTGCTTCTGAGTTTTTCTTTAAATCACTCTGGGTCTTGTTTTTACCCTGAAAATTCTTTAATTTTTTTTACCTCCTCTTTCTCCAACACTCCCCACCAGCCCCATGCCTCTCACAGATGTTCCTTTACCAATTTACAATTTGAAGTTACAGCAAAATAAGGTGTCTACACACCAGAGGACTTTGGTGGAAGGAGACCAGACAAGGTTTGGGGGTGAAGTGGCGAGGCTGGGGGAGGAGTTGAAGGAGCCACCGAAGCTCTGCTGCACATAAAATCCCTACAGCACAGGAGGCGGCCAATTGGTCCATTGAGGCTGCACCAACACTTCAAAAAAGCATTTTAGCCTGGCCCCTGCCCTAACCCCGCACATTTACCTTGGCTAATCCACTTAATCTACACATCTGTAGGAGGAGACTGGAACACCTGGAGGAAACCCAGACACGGGGAGAACGTGCAAACTCCACACAGTCACCCAAAGGCTAGAATCGAACCCAGGTCCCTGGCGCTATAAGGCAGTAGTGCTGACCACTGCGCTCCCGAAATGGATGAGATAGAAACTGAGGCTAGAATTTGAGTCTGAGGCAACAGAACTGAGAGTGTGTTAGAGTGCATTGCATTAAAGATAAAAAGTCCAGGAAACTTTGAATGCAGGAGAATGCAATGAAATTAGAAGTTGAAATGTTTTGCTTCAGATTTCTATACAAAACAAAGATTTGGAAGTTCCATTCTCTGCCTCTTGAATTTTATGCTTTCAACCTAAAATATTAGGCATCAAATCAGCACTAACTGTTTAGAATTCAGTCCAAATCTCAGTTTAGAACATTCAGTAGGCATTTTAATTTAATTTTTATAGAATGTTCTCGTGACAACACCCAGTGCTTAACATATACAAATCTATCAAAATCTTACCTAGCAAACAGACTAACCCCAAAGGAGTGTCACTGGCCTGAAGTTTAAACAACAGTGGGGACATTGAGCAGGGCCAGTGAAAGAGGCAGGGAGCATCCAACAGGATTCATGGGGGTGTGAACTGAAGGGCAGCAATGTCAAGTAGCAGCTCCAAGTGGACAGTATTCCAATGACCAGGGAGAGAAGCAGAGGGTCAAATTTATAGAGCAGAGTAGGGAATATTCATAGTACCCTGTTATGAAGTAGCTTGGCAAGGAGGGAAAACAGTCATAAAAGAGAGAACAAATTATGAAACTGAGAGAAGGAAAGTCTGAGGCACAGGTGTGAAATTGTTAGTCAGCTAGAACCCTTGAGGTGAAGGTGTCATCTGCTTGTTTTATTCATTTGTGGGACATGGGCATCGCTGGCTGGTCAACATTTATTGCCCATCCCTAGTTGCCTGGGGCAGTTGAGAGTCAACCACATTGCTGTGGCCCTGGAGTCACATGTAGGCCAGACCAGGTAAGGACAGCAGATTTCTGCCCCAGTTTAAGTATTTACTAGTGTCAGAAGTAAGCTTACATTAACACCGCAATGAAGTTACTGTGAAAATCCCTGAGTTGCCACACTCTGGCGCCTGTTCGGGTACACCGAGGGAGAATTTAGCATGTCTTTCGGACTGTGGGAGGAAACCGGAGGAAACCCACGCAGACACAAGGAGAACGTGCAAACTCCACACAGACAGTGACCCAAGCCGGGAATTGAACCTGGGTCCCTGGCAGTGTGAGAGAGCAGTGCTAACCATTGTGCCACCGTGCGATATTATGAAGTACAAATGGTTGCTTTCTGGCTTTTTCAGTACCTTCCACAACACTGTATGCCAGGTCGCATGTTGCAATAAAGTTCCATGTGCACCAACGGTCGAGAACAAGGTCTGTCCTCCGCTCTTTCGCACAGCCGGCCTTGGATCCACACACAGTTCTCCCAGCTTTGAGTAAAGGCACAGCCAGAGACAGTCAAATGGTGGAGCAGGGTGAAACGGCCGGTTTAGAGGGACTCCCTTTTCCTCTGCCTGTTTCTGCAGTAAAGCTTCTTCCTTGTTGAGTTCTTTCTCGATGGTCTCTCCTCGTTGGAAAAAATAGTCTGAAATGTTCCACTGGTGGGAAAACACAAAAAAGGATGTTACAAAGATAGAGAAAGGCTGAAAGAGTAAATTATGCACTTAGCTCCTCCTGCTCGTTGGAGACCTACTGAAATTCTACATAGTAAAATTGTAAAGGAAAACTCCAGTAGTGATGAAAGCTAAAACAAACTGAACATGGATTGTTGTTGAACAATGTTTCTTCTTTAGGATATATATGAAATATAAATAATTTTAAATGTATAATAATCCCAACATGGAAACAATTATTGTAGATCAGAAACAAAAAATCTAGTTAATTCGCAGTTCTTCTTGTAATAGATCAATGCTCTAAGTTATTAACAGAAGGTTAAAGGTGGCATGATGGCACAGTAGTTAGCATTGCTACCTCTCAGTGCCAGGGACCCAGGTCACTGTCTGTGTGGAGTTTGCACTTTCTCCCCATGTCTGTGTGGGTTTCCTCCAGGTGCTCCGGTTTCCTCCCACAGTCTAAAGATGAGAGAGTTAGGTTGATTGGCCATGCTAAATTGACTCTGGTGTCAGGGGGATTAGCAGAGTAAATGTGTGGAGTTACAGGAACAGGGCCTGGGTGGGATTGTGGTCAGTACAGACTCAATGTGCCGAATGGCCTCCGTCTGTACTGTAGGGATTCTATGATTCTAAGGTAGGCATTAAATAAGCCACATCCTTTTAAAAAAGTTAGCTAAAATTAAATCTTTATCTTTTCAGTAGATTTGTTTGAGATGGAACAGCAGCTATAGCCCAGATATAGAAATGGGCACCAACAAAATGCACGATGTAGGTGAATCTCAGCTGAACCTTGATCACATTAACAGTTCCTGGCTACCAAAGGCAACAAGAATCACCAAGTTCTTGAGACTTCAACCAAGTGCAACACAAGTGATTAAATGTTAAATTGTAATCATTAGATCAGACATTTACTAGATTCCGACATTACTAGGAAAAGAATAAAACAATCACCCCTTCTTAAAAGGTATGGCTTAGCATCATTAACAGCAAGTTATCTCTGCAATTATTGTTTTAAAAATGAATAGTTTAATACTCAAGTAAAAATGAATCTCAGTGCTGGGGACTGGAAGCTCATTCTGCTTTTGGTACATTCACCCAAAGTCAGAGATAGGCTAATCCTAACTGGATTTAAGAAATAACGGTTTGAGTCCGATATGGCTCTTTGTCAGAAGAAGAGTCATATTGGACTTGAAACATTAATTCTGCTTCTCTTGGCACACATGCTGCCAGACCGGCTCAGTTTTTCCAAAGCTTGCTGTTTTTATTTTGGATCTGTAGGATTTTGTTTTTATTTTAGATTTAAGATACACTGTGAGGCAAATTGGACAATCTCAAAATAGCAATTCTCTCATTGCACAAGAGCTTAACTTTCTAACTCCCAACCATCCATTCTCTTTGATTATAGACAATCTTACGCTGTGGGGTCAAACCCAATCTCATTGAAGCGTTAGCAATGACTTTGACTCCATTTTAGCTGCACTAAAATTCAGGACTGAAAGGTTGGAATGCTACACTAGAAAAGTGTTCCAAAGTGTTTATATCAAGAAACAAGCCTTTCTGCCCAACTGGACTGGCATTTATGTTCGACATAAGCATCCTCTCCCCAATCTAACACACCCCCGCCCACGAACAAATCCTTGTCACTCTTCCCCTACGCCGGCCTTTAAAATGCCAGATGCATTGACCACGTACTATGGGGTGCAATCTGCAGTTAGGTTGAAGGATGAAGTTCATATTGATGACAACAACTTACCAAAAGCCCTATTGACGTCAGACTGATATTCAGCTCCTGATTCTGAAGCCCAAAACTGCCAGCTACATCCACAACAATCTGAAGGCAGGTGCTGGGCATGGTGGGAAGAAAGTCAGTCACCACCAACTGCAAGCACTGGAAGGCTGTGCGGATTAGAGATTCTCTGCCAAGAGAAAGCAAGCCATCCATTATCCAAATGAAATCATTTTGTTACCGGAGGAAAGTATTTAAATGACAATAAAATCCAAGGATTAAAATCCTATCCTAATTAAATTTGCACCTTAATTACATCTGCACCCTCTAGAGGCAGTGCTTATGGATCAGAAAGTAATAAATCAGTCTCCTGATATGTTAAGAAAGTGCCAGGTTTTGGCATCAGAAATAAAATAGGAGTTAGTTACAGCTTCTGGAGCTTTTCCAAGAACAACTTGCATTTATATATACCATCTTTAATGTAGTGAAATGTCTGAAGGTGCTTTACAGGAGTAAAGGTAAAGTTGCTATAGTCCCGGATGACCATAGGCTGCTCTCTCCTTTGAGGGGGAGAGCTGACTGGTGGCGATTTAACCTGAGGATCACCACACCTCAGGCAAGGGACAAGGCTGAGAAGACGGGCCTTATGAATAACCGCAGCCGGTACGCGAATTGAATCCACACTGTTGACATCACTCTGTATCTTGATGCAAAACTCAATTTGGATCTTAACCAAAACCGTATAAAGGTTCAGCCTAATTTTCTTGCTTTTGTACTCAATACCTCTATTTATGAAGCACAAGGGCCCATATCCTTTACTTAAAAACTGTTTCACAAACCAAAACTGAAGATGGCGCTGGAGCATGGCGACTTTTTGTAAGCTGTGGCCAGCATATCCTCCAATTCCATCTTTTTCTATCATCCTGCACTCTCTCGTTTCCTTCTCTATGAACAGTATGCTTTGCCTGTATAGCGCGCAAGAAACAATACTTTTCACTGTCTACTAATACATGTGACAATAATAAATCAAATCAAATGCCGTCCAGCCAACCGAGCTAATACAGCATATAGAATCCATGCTAGCCATAGAATCGCTACGCTCTACAGTACAGAAGGAGGCCATTCGTCCCATCGAGTCTGTACCAACCACAATCCCAACTGAGCCCTATTCCCGTAAACCCACACATTTACCCTGCTAATCCCCCTGACACTAGGGTCAATTTGGCATGGCCAATCAACCTGACCCGCACATCTTTGGCCTGAGGGGGGAAACCGGAGCACCCAGAGGAAACCCACACAGACACAGGGAGAATGTGCAAACTCCACAGGGAGTGACCAGAGGTCGGAATTGAACCTGGGACCCAGGCCATGTAAGCCGTGCCGCCCCATGGTGGAATCCAGTTGTTCCCACTCCCTTGCTCATTCCCCTTGCCCTGAAAGTTTACTTCCCCAAGTGAGCATCCAATTTTGTTCTGAAATCATTAATTGTTTCCACTTCCTCGTGGACAGCAATTATCAGGACATTACCACCTGCTGCATAAAACAGTTCTTACTCACATTATCCCTGTATCTCTTGTCCAAAATCTTAAATCTGGGCCCTCTGGTCCTTGTACAATCAGCTAATGGGACCAATTTTCCTTGTCAGCCATATCCAAACCTGTCATAATTTTGTACACTTCCAAATCTTCCCTCAATTGCTTTTGCTCCAAGGAGGACAACCACAGCTTTTCCAAACTAACCAAGTGGCTAAAATCCCTTCATTCCTGGAACCAGCCTGGTAAATCTCCTCTGCACCCTCTCAAAGATCTTCACATCCTTCCTAAAGTGCGGTGATCAGAACTGGATGCAATACTCAGTGTGGGCCTTAACCAAAACTTTATAGAAGGTTCAGCCTTATTTCCCTGCTTTTTTACTCAATACCTTTATTTATGAAGCCCAAGGTCCCATATCCTTTTCTTAAAAACTCAAGTCCTGCTATCTTCAAAGGTCGATGGACCTGCAGCCCTCAGGTCAATCTAGAACAGTGGGCCACACTCTCTAGAACTGTGCCATTAAGTCTATATTGCCTCTCCATGATCATACAATGGCGCGAAAAAGAGCCAGGGCAATTCAAATAACAATTTGTAATGGGTGGAAATGCTGATGCAGATCTCAGCTATCGCATGTGAAAGGACAGAGACAACTGGAAAGGAAAAGAACAGCTCCTACTGACCCTTGGTCATTTCGGATTGCTTCTATGACTCCGAGCACCAACGGCCAGCCGGGACCCAGGCTGTCTCCTTCATTCTGCAGGATCTGAAGCACGCACTCCAATTGTTTCTGTCGGATGTCAGGGTGCACAATATTGGACAACTCCTTCAGTGGGTTAAGCAACAGCAACTGCAGCCTCTGTGTAGAAATGCAAAAAGAAATTCAGAGGAAACAAAGCCCAAAGGCCACCGAGAAATAAGACCTTGTCAAGGAACGCAATTACTAATGCGAATTATAGAAAAAAATGGAATCGGAATAATACTGCAAAGAGACATGTTGCTGAATTTTTCTGTCTTGCACTCATCAGGACAAATGCAAGAGTGTCAAATTTCAAACAATCACAGGAATTTATATTGCAGGAGAATGTGTTTGAAATTTGCCATTCCTGTATTTGTCCTGATGAGCGCAAGATAAAAGCTTTGGCAATATTAAAGTTCTGTACGACCAAACAACTATTAATACAGAATCTATGGACAATGAATTTAGGACTTCAGAAATTCAACAATTTCTCACTATCTACACTTCAATAACAAAGATACCCTGGTCAAAAACAAAAGATTAGACAGCGTATTTTAAACTTAAAGAAAAATGAAAAGTCTTGTTCAGTACGTTAACCCCTGAAGGTAGTGACCCATGCAGACGTACAGGTCCATGAAGGTTGGGTATCCTTTGGTGTCTTCTCAACCAAAAGTCCAACGACTGTTGCCCGGCTATTTTGCTGCAGAAAGAATCACAGCTAAGGCTGTTCTTGACTTCACTTGGGATCCAGTGTTTTGCATGGTTCAGTCGCATGCTGCATTAACCAAATGATCCAAACCAAGGATGTCAATACCTATATAAATCTGAGCTGTTCATGTGTTAAAATTCCATCGCTCAACTTAGACAGAATTGCAACGCGCTAATCATCTGCTACAAATTTCCAGATTTGCAGTAAAATTGATGCTTTGAATGAGTGAGTTAATGTTGGAAAATATTCCTTCACCGAGTTTAAGCTGGTTATAAACCAACTAAGTTCAAATAAGGCAAAATTTATGGGTCACAGAAACAGCTTTAATTTTGTACATGTGTACCTTAAATGGTTTTGCTCAGCAAATCGAAAGTAAGCTTTGGCCATTTGCCACAGACATTTGTGCAAAAATTACTCCTGCAGGCAAAGAATGTTCAAAAATCATCACAAAACCATGTAAGATTAGCGAGCTGCAGTTTTGAAGCTAATGATGCATTGTAGGTAAAAGGGCTGATCACAGCAAGGACCCTTCGCAATCTGCCCTAGGTCTCATAACCACTCAAGTCAGTGATGGTGTTCCAACTGCAACCTGTGCTACTTCATTACATTTGGCTGAAATGACAAATTTCCAATGGGAATGGATTTGTTCTGGGATCAGTTAAGGAGGGCGGCCTGATTGGAACCCCATTCTTCCATATATAAGAAATGTAACAAGGGCAACACGAGTGCACGCTAGGTTGCCATTGGGCCTCGGGAAAAAGACATTTCTTATGTCCTCTGGTCAATGGAAATCTGCAGATTTCCACTCCATCTGACGAAGGAGCAGCGCTCCGAAAGCTAATGGCGTTTGCTACCAAATAAACCTGTTGGACTTTAACCTGGTGTTGTTAAAACTCTTACTCTGGTCAATGGCAGCATCCGAGTGAATGGGCTGTAAAGTCTATTCCTGCTCATTCTTCCCCTTGATTACCTAACCTGATTTTGTGACAGCGGAGGATCATGTTTAAAAGACAATCCAGCTTTTATCAAAGCGGTCACGGCTTCTGCTCCCATCTCCCGCATCCTGGCGTTTGGGTGCTGACACACCTGTGAACCAAATACAAAAAGAAAACACTGAACTATGAAGCAAGAGCCAAACATTTCAAGAAACTGAGTATGAATACACCATTAGCTCACTGATAAAATTAGCGTCATTTTTAAAAAGAAAAATGCAAACAGATCCACAAGTAAAATCCAGTTTCTGAGTTTGAAATCTTGAATGCACACCACAAGCGGAAGATGAAATTTATATAATTAATCCAAGGTTTAAGAGTTTGCATGACAAACTCTTCACCCTCACAATTCTACAAGCACACTACTGCTATCAGGGAACCTATGACATTTTAAAAAATCGTTATGCGCTATTAGGATTATCAATGGCATTTAAAAATAAAAGCAACTTTTCATTAAATCAACGGATTATCAACAACATACTAGAAATAATACATTAAAAGCACTCCCTTGTAACTTTCAGTCCTGAGTGAGATTTGTCTTGTGAAAATACCACACTGCAACTAATATACTAACTGTTCTGTACAACCACCATACGTTGATGTCAGCATAAAAATTCCCAGTATGTTAGACTCGTTAGTAAATCTAAAGAACCTGGATAACTTCCGAAACTCAGGAGTGCCACAACTACGGTGGCAGGGCAAGGCAATGCCACTTTCACCGATGCTGTAATAACATAAATGCAGTCTGTAAGTGGTGTCACATCTTAGAATCCCTACAGTGCAGAAGAGGCCATTCAGTTCATCAAGTCTGCACCAGCTCTCCGAAAGAACAGACTACCTAGGCCCAATCCCCTGCTCTAACTAAGTAACCCCACGCATTGATCATGGCCAATGCACCTCATCTGAACATCTTGGATACTAAGGGGCAATTTAGCATGGCCAAAACACCTTAACAGCACATCTTTGGACTGTGGGAGGAAACCAGAGCACTCAGAGGAGACCCATGCTGTCACGGAGAGAATGTGCAAACTCCACACAGTGACCCAAAGCTGGAACCAAACCCAGGTCCCTGGCGCCGTGAGGTAGCAGCTCACATATCTCATACAGCTAAGTATGTCTACACACAACGTCCCAGGAACAAGAAAGCGCCTCCTACAAACTAGGACCTGAAGGAACAATGTTCCACAAATCATATTATTCAGAAACGTTGAAATTGGTTCCTAATTTAAATAGTAATTGATGACAGTTTAGTTTCTTCATGGCTATGACGTTTACAACAGGCCCATGCAACATACAATTTATTCAGAGAGCAGGTGATAATTTTAAAGACCACCGACATAATATTTCAAGCGAATGAAAATACCCGTGTGTCATAATCACAGGGTACTTTCTATTACCGAGCTATACATTCTTTTACTTAAAGGAGAATTCCTGCAAAGGGCAGGGTCCCACCTTTTTTGGAAATATCACTGAAATCATTCGTGGGATCTGCTCTGTTTAAATGTCGGTCTGACAAAAGGTTCTGGAATTCATTAATTTTAATGTCAAGTGATATGTGCCCAGTTTTAATGCGAGCACTCAGATCCCATACGTTTGGTTCTTTACAAAAGCATTCTGATGATTTCTGTGTTTAATTCATTATTTTTTAAACCATGTAAACAACTCAAAATAGGAATTTAGTACTTAACATTTTTTGAAGTATAAATAACTCAAAATTATGCAATTTCAAATTAAGAGCAGTTATTGTCCCACAGAGGTTTATTAATTTTGCAGCACTTGCAATGAAATATTGATCTGCATGTTTGATTCACTTGGAGGCTTGTTTCTGAGCTCCCCAGATTGCTCAGTGAGTTTATACAATGAGCAGCTCAGCCACACCTGGTCCCAGGTTCTTTACACAATCGGTGTTGAGTTGGTGTGGCAGTGAGGGCTGCTCCTAGCACACCTGGATTAGGCAGGGCAAAATCATAGTGGATCCTTTCACTGAAATATTATCCTATGAATTGTGATGCAAGTGCCAACATGTGGAACTCAGGTGGAGAGGAGAGATGGGTGGGGCGATAAGTGGCAGAGAAAAAGGGGATTTTAAAAATTTTAATTAAAATAATTTTATAAATTAACAATTATATCTTCATGAACAAAATCAGGCCAGAACCAAATTTTCAAAGAACATCCCACTTATTGTGGCAAGTTTGAAATGTTCTTTCGCTTAGCTGCGCAAGCTTTAGGTCTTCTGTACTCAGCATTAACATTTCCTTGGAAAAATGAGGATTTCCTTTACCTTCAAGTTGCTTTATTAGGAAATTGACTCCCGTTGGGTTTACTGTCAACTTGGCTCAGTGCTACTACTCCCAGTTCAACCTCAAAGGATTGTGCTCCCACTCTAGGGGAGCAGGGAGTTCAGCATCTTTGAAGATGCAGTGTTTAAGAGAGGCTGAAACCTGTCTGCCTATTCAGGCACACATGAAAGATTCCATGGCACAATTTCAAAAAGAGCATGGAGTTATCCAAGTGTCTTGGCCAACATTCATCCCTCACCCAACACCACAGAGAGATTATCTGGCAATGCATTTATTTCTTACTTGTAAAATTTCAATGTGTACACATGGACAGTGACATCTTTCTGTATAACAATGGCTACATTTCAAAAGTTGTGCAACATTTTGTTGAAGGTGAAGTGCTTGGGAACATCTTGTCGATGTGAAAGGCGCTGCTTGAATGCAAATTCCTTCTTACCCTTAGGTTTATTTTAACAAAAGCATTACTAGATATTTGTTATTCTGCAATTATTTAGATTACTCCAATTCTGGATATATCCAGTACTCCTTAGTGTCGTTCCATGGAGTCCTGGGAAACATATTGAACTCGACAAACAAATACCAGAATGAAGTCTTGTCTCATACTGCGAGATCTCAACTTCCCAGTACTATCTAAAGGAAATTGACTCCCGTTGGGTTTACTGTCAACTTGGCTCAGTGCTACTACTCCCAGTTCAACCTCAAAGGATTGTGCTCCCATTCTAGGGGAGCAGGGAGTTCAGCATCTTTGAAGATCAGTGTTTAAGAGAGGCTGAAACCTGTCTGCCTATTCAGGCACTCAGTTCTTCCTTCCTAGATTTGAAGGTCAAGCTCATTCCGTTACTTTTCCAGATTCATATCCTCCACCGAGAATAAATTATCCAGCAGCACAGCATTATTTGAATACAGTATACATTCAAAACACTGAATTGGGGGAATTTGTTAGTAGAACAAAGGGGGTAATGTGTTTATGATGATAACTAAAGTTGAAGGCTTCAGGACAAAAACTGTGTCAAGGATGCTTAGATAATGGGGAAGGACTTACCTTCTGCGAAAGACAACAAGAGGAAGCGATAGGAAGGAAAACAGAAAGGGACAGCATGAAGTTGACACAAAGAACACAGTAAGATCAATAATTCAAAGTGCTCCACCTGGAAATGGTGTAAAGGAAATATTCACTTCTAAATGAATGCTTTGATTTATACTAAAGCTTCATTGCAACACTCTCATGACTATTAGATGTTTAGGATTTTTGCTATTTCAGAATAATAAAACAAAAACATTCTGCCCTGTACCAAGCCCTTGGGTATTATATCTGTTATGAACACGGATGTTCCCGCTTAATAGTTATGTGCAGCCTTTAAATTGTATGCAGACAAAAAAAGGAATATTTTCCCCTCAACTATCAATGATGACAACAGGCCTTTCCATCTCAGATACAGGGGGTTACATGAAGCTTAATACACCCTCTCAATAACCCAAACTAAAGCTGAACATGTGCCTTAGACTGTTAGAATGGTGCTGAATTTTCTTCCATATCTTTCTTACTGCCTGTCTGGCCAAGTCGAGACTAATTCCAAGGTAATTTGCCTTGGAACCATGCTCACTGGAAGGTAAAATCTGACTTTTCAAATTCTCTTTGTGGGATGCTCATTTGATTATTTCATTTGGAAACTCTTGTGTTCAAATCCATTTAGTTGCAAGCTTGTAAATAGTTCTTCTTTCCGATTTTTTAAAACACAACAGTTTATTTCTGAAAGTGCCTGGCAAAGTGCAAATGTGTTATTTGCAAACAGCATTTGACATTTTAATTTTAATAGAATTCTTCCATTCACCTTTCTGAAATATCAGGACTGGGCACTCTAATCAACTTGCTGTTACATATCAAATTAATATTAAAACCAACAGGTGGGAAGCATAATATTTGCTGAATTAAAAATATTCATACTCGCTGATGCAACTTCATGAACAATAAATTCATTGTTATACCCAGTAAAGGCATGTCAAATCTAGAACTTTAAATATGGATCCTGTCTCTGGATAGAAGTTTCTGGAAGAGTCTTTTATTTAAAAACTGTTAAGTTGGCTGCAAAGTGTCAAGTGACGGTTGCAACTTGAACACATACTGCAGACTCTGGAAAGTTCCTAACTGGTCTCGAAACATTAACACTGTTTCTCTCTCCACAGATGCTGCCAGACCTGCTGAGTTTTTCCAGCATTTTCTGTTTTTATTTTTAATTGCATCACTCTGGGTGAGGCACCCCCGTGAACTGGACGTGTCAACATGAATACTATTTGTGCAACGCACACTTCCTGTTGTATGGGGGTCTACCCAAAACATAAGGCCAGACTCCACGTTTCTGATTTGGAACCCTAACAATGAGAGCTGAGCAGAAACCAATTCATCCTCAGTATGAAAAACTCAGCCATCATCCCAACTCTACAGGAATGGGTTTTCAGCTAAGCCATTCGAGGTGGACAATTTCATCTTGGTCATATGGCCAAAACCAGCTGAAATTAACAAGCTTTTATTCTGAACTCCCAGAAAGATCTCAACATCTGCAGAAAACACCCAAAGAGGTAACAGCTGCAGCAAATGGTTGTCTTCTCTTTAGCTCTAAGAGCCTGAAGGCGATAAATCTTAAAAGAGCCTCCCAGTCTGATGTCAAAACATGTTACACACACGCACAGACACACAGCACTCATGTGTGTGTGCGCGCATGCGCTTGAGTGTGTGCGCGAGTGTGTGTGTGCGCGCGAGTGAGTGTGCGCACGTGAGTGAGTGTGCACGCGCGGGTGAGAGTGTGTGTGAGTGCAAGTGTGTGCGCGAGTGTGCGTGCGCACGTGTGCGTGCACGCGAGTGTGCGTGCGAGCATGCGCAAGTGCGTGTGAGCATGTGCAAGCACGAGCGTGTGCGCGCGCAAGTGCAAGCACGAGCGTGTGCGAGCGAGCGCGGTTGACATGGCGTTTACATTTTTGGGGTCAATGTGTGAATAAATAATCCTCTATTTAAATCCATATAAGCTTGCTCCTATTTTTCAAATCAGCTACATTTTCAACAGGGTTAATGCACACACAATCCCCTTTCCAAAACCATACCGATTACAGACAGGGAGGGAAGGGAATTGGGGGTTTCAGTTTATTGCTCCTCCTTTGTCCGTAACAACACAAGAAATTAAAAGTTTTACCTCCAAAAGGTGTCCTGTTAAAGGCCTCCAGAGAATCTCAATTCGGTGCATGTTCACCAATCCAGTTTCTAGCAACTTAGCAACAGCAAATAGGGAAGGCTCCTAATCCAAGAATAAATAAATCAACGTCATAAATAAAGCAGATTCACCAGAATTATACCAGGGCTAAAAGGGTTAAATTATGAGTAGAGTTATCCAGACTAGGCTTGCAATCCTTGAATATTAAATATGTGGGGTTATCTAATTTAAATGATCAATGGAGTGGATAGGATAGATAGAGAGAAACTATTTCTCTGGTAGAGTTCTGAACACATGAGCATAACCTTAACATTAGAATTCGGCTGTTCAAAGATGATGTCAGGAAACACTTATCCACACAAATCGTAGTGGAAATTTGGAACCCCCACAAAAAGCGACTGAAATTTGGGGGCAGCGGGGGGAGCAGGTCAACCGATAACATCAAAACTTAGATTGATAGATTTTTGCCAAGCAAGGGTATTAAGGGATACGGAAACAAGGTGGATAGATGGAGTTTACAGCCATGATCTAATTGAATGGAAGAACAGGATCGAAGAGCTGAATGACCAACACATGTTCCTATACTCCAAATGCAAGAAATATTTGGACATGAAAAACGTGGGATGCTCAAAATGGATATCCTCAGATAGTTTTTGGATAGATGTATCTGGAAAACTATTTGACAGTTTAAACAAGGTCTGGCACACAAAATCTTTTTTTAATATTGGCATTCAGTGCTTTGTTACTAAATTCGCTGCAACGATGTCATTCCAAAGAATTACAGAAGTTAACGTAACAATTAGAGGTCAAGATATTTTGGGGGTATAGTTTCCAGAGAGAGTTGTTACGAGGAAAAAAAAGACGAGAGCCATTTTCTCAGGTTGTCTCACTGAACACCTGCTAAACCTCAGCAGGTGGGGAGGGAGGTAACAAGTTACTGTGTCAAGTTGATCAATAGAAGTTCAGGGGAAGCACAGAATATGGTTTACAAAACAGTGCTTCAGAATAACATTAAAATAAATTCCCAAATGGGTGGAATTTTATGAGAATGATTCTAGAGAATGATTCTAAGTACAGCTAGCATGAAAATGGGATTGGACCCCAATCTTATGGACATAGACATTGAAAATATGGGCTAGACAGTGGGCTGGGCTTAATTCACCAGCCAGCCTGCAGAGGGAACTATTGCACATACACAGGCCTCTGATTCTGACATGCGCAATTCCAACAGAGAGAGAGAGTTGACAGGCCCCTGCTGCTGCAGGCGCCCCACAAACTCTCCTCCCCAGCAATCGCCGGGTCTCACGGCCAATTGTGAGCCCCACACTGCATGGACATGGAACCCTCGCCGCCAGAACGATTGCACCCCTCTCCCCCCGATTTGATTGCGATGCAGAGTGGCAGTGGGCCCCCCTCCTCCATGATTGGGCTGCCCCTTCAGGCCCTGCCCCTAATAGCCCCATCCACTTCAGGCCCTGCCCCCATAAGCTCCCCACCTGACACTGCCTGGTGGGCATTACCAAGGTACCTGACTGGCAGTGCCAAGGTGGCACTGCCAGGCTGGCACTGCCCAAGGGCCCCCCTCTTTACCCTCAGCCTCCCTGGGGGGCCCCAATGGCCTCTGGTTCCACCGGCGAGGCCAACACGACTGTTCGTCGTTCACAGGGAGGAGGAGTTTTCCTCACCAAGGAGAGCCTCTCAGTAAGGCCATAAAGGTGAGTGAGGCCTGGACGATTCAGCGCGGGCTCGCTAAACAGATGTAAATTAAGATCACAATAAATTTGAATAAATTATTCAGCCTCTCACACATTTCCAGAGAGGCTGACCACGCCGAAAATCTGGCTCTCGTAAGATCACGAGAGCAGAGTTATTGGGCGGGCTCTTGATTTTACCAGCGCGCTCCGCCTATCGATAGGCAGGGTGAGACAGTAAAATCCAAGTTCAAGTGTCTGAGAGTTACATTTTTCTTATTTAACAATTTTTTTGTAATTCTCAGTTCCAAATTTTCTGTGAGCGACTTACAGCAAAACAGAAACCTCAGTAGCAAAAACATTTGCCCATTTATACAGTAACCATTGTGATATCTATAAACATCACAAGTCAGCAACAATGGATACTTTCCCATTCGTACCTTGTTGTTCCAAAACGCCATATCCATGGCTTCGGTTGATAAGGAGCACAGAGCATTTATCAAATGATGGAGTGAGACATCATCAAGATACCTTCAAATGAGATTTAACACACCAGTTATGAACTGTTTGCAACAGCGCATTATAAATGACTAATTTTGTCTTATTAAGAGATGATTCTCACTGGGAACTCTCGAATAGTCTTGAAAGTATGTTTGAAATCACTGGCAAATCACTCATGACAGCAGTGGTCAGAACCTAAAGGGGGTTAAAACCATAAATTTGTTATCTATACAACAGTATGCAGCATGAACAAGACAACTAATTTTAACAAGCTCATATGGTGCTCTCAAGGGCTGACAGCAGAATGCAGCTCAAACGTTACTGCTAAATTTCAATGGTTTTTAAGATCCCTCTAAGCCATTACATTCCAACTGATGTTTAATACATACAAATTAACCATTTTAAACCTAATAAAAGTTACAAATTGAAATTTTAAAAGAGAACCAAAGACCGCTCTTTGTGTGAGACATACAAGAGAAATATTTTGATTCTTCTGCAACTGATAGAAAGCTAAGTGAATTTGAAGCTCACATCAAATAGAACATCGTTACTTACAGTGCTTGGTCCTTCAACAGACCTGCCTGGTTTCAGAGCACCTCCACTTGCAGGTTTCAAACCCAGAATCCACACAAGATGCTGATGAAAAGAAAGTCAAATTCAGTTCTGTAATAACTCTCAATTTTAATCATTACTTAGTAACGTTACCACATGCCAGGACAAAAAATGTAAACCGGTAAATAGACCAAGTGATCGTAGTGTGAAACCACACGATTATTTATGGAGTTTTTCAGACTGTAAACAATATTAACTGGAATTATATTTCATATATCCCTCAGCTGCTAACACCATCATACAAATTTTACTGGAACATCTGAAAGGATTCATAGATTGAAATGTAAGTACAGTAAGAAGTTTCACAACACCAGGTTAAAGTCCAACAGGTTTATTTGGAATCATGAGCTTTCAGAGCGCTGCTCCTTCATCATGAATGAAATGAATGATTTAAGTAAACCTAGCAGCCTCAGCTTCCAACATGGATGACGACCTACTTACAGCCAACATAACCATGTAGTACATGCTGGGTGCTCCAGAAATCAAAAGTAGAAAGCACATAACTTGTGCAGCGAATCGGACTCTCATAACTTTGTGCATAGCACTCACGTCAGGTTAGCATAACCATGACATTGCTGCAGCAAATCACTGTGACATAGGTTGGAATAACCACTGGTAATACAAAACACTGCCGCAGCATTGACCTATAGTTTGATTTAAGATCACATGATACAGGAGCAGAATTAGGCCTTTTGGCCCATCGAGTCTGCTCCGCCATTCAATCATGGCTGATAAGTTTCTCAACCCCATTCTCCCGCTTCTTCCCTGTAACCCTTGATCCCCTTACCAATCCAGAAACTCTACACTCAATGACCTGGCCTCCACAGCCTTCATCAATCTATGGTAAATATAAATGCAAATTGAGAAAATTAAAGCTACATACAAATTGTTCCTGTGAGTTAAAACTAAAGAAGCATTATGCTCTCATGGCTTTTTTTTTTTACATATCTCAATAATATTACAGTTTTGCAAAGCTTAAACTAGCTAATAGGCGCAAGTAGGGCCTGGGTGGGATTGTGGTCGATGCAGACTTGATGGGCTGAATGGCCTCTTTCTGCGCTGTGGGAGTTCTATGATAAAATGATCATTCCACTTAGGTCCATTAAGTATGGCCAGGAAGTGCCCGTATTGGATTTCTCTGCTTCCTCTGAAACTAATAATCCTTTTTTGGTCTACACGTGTCCCACTCCTACCCTTCAATCTTCCCATTATAGCTTCGTGGCAATTTTATATCTCTCGAACAAAGGTGGCTTCCTCTGTAATCAGTCTGCGCAAATCAATTCAGCCCTGTCAGTGGTGAAGGTCTTTGATCTTCCAGTACTTCTAAATCATTTCTGTGACATGTATGTAATTGTTTCAGTGTGACCACATTCATTTCAATTTTTGTTTTTGAATTGGATAAAAATAGAGAGTAGTCATGTTGCACAGAATTGCAGGTGCGAACATTTTAAAATGTGAAACATTTGGATGGCTGCTAGTGCCAGGGCAGCACGGCGGCACAGTGGTTAGCACTGCTGCTTCACAGCACCAGGGACCCGGGTTCGATTCCCAGCTTGAGTCACTGTCTGTGTGGAGTTTGCGCGTTCTCCATGTACCTGCGGGGGTTTCCTCCGGGTGCTCTAGTTTCCTCCCACTGTCTGAAAGACATGCTGGTTAGGTGCATTGACCCAAACAGACACCGGAGTGTGGTGACTCGGGGAATTTCACAGTAACTTCATTGCAGTGTTAATGTAAGCCTTACATGTGACTAATAAATAATTAAAGTTGTAACAAACTGCACTGAACTAAGATCTACATCTTTATCGGCTAAGAAAGTCTTGCAGATTAAGACAGAAAACTAATCGCAGAACCCAGCACTACGCACTGGCATGCAAAGGAAAGGCCTGCATTTATATAGTGCCTTTCACAACTTCAGAATAGCCGAAAACTGCTTCAGGACAACGAAGCACTTGTAAAGTGTAGGTACTGTCGAAATGCAGCAGTCAATGCGCATACGGCAAGATCCCAAAGTGGATAATTACCAAATAATCTGTTGTATTCGCTAGCTGTTTCCCAGTATCTTTTAACTGGCTTCACATGTCATCAGTGCTCCTGGTAGCAAGTCTCACTCAATGGGAACATGGGCTGCTATTAACACTGACTCAGGCTCCATACAGGAATGCTGCTCTGCTGGGAACATGCTGAATTTGCTCTTTTAGGAATTACTGTGAAGCACAGCGAGTGTGTTTACGTAGGCAAACATGGCAGCTAATTTGGGATCCAACAAACAATGGACAGTTAATCTGTTTTTGGTGACACTGGCTGGGGCAGCAACGTTAATAGAGACACCAGGCAAACTCTCTGTTCTTCAAATTGTGCCATGAGCCCCTGAACATCCTTCTAACCACATAATTGGGGATATTGAATTAATGTCTCACCCAAAGGTGACCATTTTACTTTGGAAGATGGGTTTCACATCCAGGTGTATTTCACACATTCCATGCTAACTTTTACCTGTCACATGCAAAAAATTACATGATAGTCCAACAAAGGGAAACAATGCTTGTGCATAACGCTTTACTAATTTACCATACCTGTAGAGTGGCCAGAACAAGCTGCCATGACGTCCCAAGCACTGAACCGTGACAATGAGCTAAATTCAACAATGTCCGCATGCACTGAATGTTCTTTGCAGTCAACTTGAGGAGGAAAAGAAAGGTTTTTATTTGTTAAATGAATGACTTTGCCAAAGTATTAATATATTCTTTGAAAATGGAGGAAAAGGCAGCTTACCATGACAGTCCCTTGGTGCTGAGAAGTGAGCGGCTGGCCCACTGCAACCACCTGCTGGTGTGAATCACTGGATGGGCTGATCATCTGCACACTTTGACCCTGAATGGAGTACGCTGGAAAGAAGATCATAACAGTAAAGTAGGAGCAGGAATAGTACACAAAGATCCTCAAGCTCGCTCTGCCATTAAGATCATGGCTGATCTTCTACATCAACTCCACTTTCCCCACCCTTTCCCCATATCCCTCGATTGCCTTAGTTTCCAAGGAAAATATGACCCATCTTGAATATGGTCATTGGCTGAGCGCCCACAGCCCTCTGGGGTAGAGAATTTCAAAAATTCACAACCCTCCAAGTGAAGAAATATTTCACGTCAGTCGCAAGTCCTATTCTTAGACAATGACTCCGAGCTCTAGACTCTCCAGCCAAGGGGAATAGCCTCTCAATACCTAACCTGTCAAGCCTTCCAAGAACACACTGGGCGGAATCTTGCGGCTGTTCACGCTGGCAGGATTTTTTGGTCCCGCTGCAGTGAACAGAGATTTGGCTGAACGCCAAATTCTCCGCCTGCAACAGCGGCGGGTCAGGACTGATCATGCCCAAAACATGCAAAGGAAATGAGGTATTGAGACATCTTCATAGTCCCTACAGTGCAGAAAGAGGCCATTCGGCCCATTGAGCCTGCATTGACAACAATCCCACCCTGGTACTTTCCCTGTAACCCTACGTATTTACCCTGCTGATCTCTCTGAAATTAAGGGGCAATTTAGCAAGTTGCAAAACACATGAATATCACTGTTGTAAAATCACTTCAACAAAATACTTTACAAACAGTATGCAGGTCAAACAGTATGCAGGGCGGCATGGTGGTTAGCACTGCTGCCTCACAGCGCTGGGGACCCGGATTCGATTCCCGGCTTGGATCACTGCCTGTGTGGAGTTTGCATGTTCTCCCCGTGTCTGTGTGGTGCTCCGGTTTCCTCCCACAGTCACAAAGACGTGGTTAGGGTGCATTGACCCGAACAGGTACCACCGGAGTGTGGCGACTATTGGAATTTCGCAGTAACTTAATGCAGTGTTAATGTAAGCCTTACTTGTGACTAATAAATAAACTTTAACTTTTAAATAATCTGACTTACTGAGGGTTATCTTGGTATGTTACATTTCTAAATAAAATGTTACATTTTTTCCTTCAACAACTGTTTTCCTCTCCTCTTGTGAAGGTACTGATTGATGACTGCTGGGTTAAGTTTCTAGTTATCACTTTGCAAATTCTGGCAGTGGTTGTTGGGTAGGGGTTTCAAGTAAATGGATTTGAGGTACAGATCAGCCACAACCTAAATGAGTGGCGGTACAGGGGCTGTATGATCTCTTGTTCCTGAGACCTGGTATTCACACCTATTTGTTTTCCAGCAGCATCATCAGGAGCAGAGGCTATTCACCCGTTATTAAGCTATAGGCTTTATCATTTCCTGTCCAACTCTCCTGCCCACACAACTATCCGAGCGGACAGCAGCTATCTCAGCGCACAGCAGGGCCTTTTTTGACCATATGGCTCAGTGACATAACATAGCATTTACTAACTGAACCCAGTGCTTTACCTTAAACCTAGCAATTTAATCAGTAGCTCAAGAAAAATATAGCAGCAAGGGTTACTTAATTCACTGCAAAAAAAAAATGCCACTATCTTTCCCAGAGGAAACACAGCACAGTGGAAATCTGGATCCTAAGTGAGAAAGGAATTGATTCCATATGGTACTTTTAATAAAATCGCAGTATATTACGTGACCATAAACTTTTAAAAATGCAAAGCAATGCCAACTACTCTCTAAAAATAAATACGAAACTGCTGCAAAGACCCTGATCGCGATGTTATCACTTAAATGAAAATATAAAATCTGCAAAATGTAAAATCGACTCACTTTTATGAAAACCACCAGAACTGTTCAGGACAGTCAGTGCATAATGTGGGGGCAGGGAAGCCTTGCAAATGGCAGTGATGAAGGCATCTCTTGGTGTAACGAGACTGAGTTTGCCACAGAGAGAAGCCATGGTCATTTCAGCTTTCAAGATGTTTTCTGAAGCAGTTTCATCAGTGCTGTAAAGACAAATAACGGTTTAAAAAAAACTGTGTACTGCATTCAATGTACTTCATATGGTGGCGAACAAATCACAATGCAATGTACAAAGGATCAAATAAAACTCAGTTGTGTCAAAATAGTGTTCTAAATATTCAGAGATTTAGTTTCTAACAACACTCTTCAAATTGGGAATCAATGGGGCTCAATGCGGAATTATTGATTGGTTACAAACGGGAGGCCATTTGGCCTGTCATTGTCATGTCAGCTCTCTGCAAGGCCAACTCAGGTAGCCTTACTCATCTGCCCTTTCCCTGTCATCCTCCAAATTATCTCACTTCAGGTGATTATCCAATTCCATTCTGAATGAATTTACCTTCACCACACTCCCAGCCAGTGCATTCCAGATCCTAACCACTCACTGA
The DNA here is from genome assembly GCF_964213995.1 of Mustelus asterias. Lineage (NCBI taxonomy): Eukaryota > Metazoa > Chordata > Chondrichthyes > Carcharhiniformes > Triakidae > Mustelus > Mustelus asterias. Next base: position 11,437,977 of record NC_135809.1, read on the forward strand.
ATAAAAAGACCTTTTCCTCTTGGTTCTTTTGCCATTCACTTTACATTGGTGTCCTGGGTTTGCGGCCCCCATCAGATAATTAAAAGAAAGGAGCAGACCATTCAGCCCATTGAACCCCATCTGCCATTCAATAAGACCATGGCTGATCTGATTGTGACCTCAACTCCACTTTCCTACCTGCTCCCCATAAGTCAGACTCTCGTGGATCAAAAACCTGTCTAACTTGAAAAGTTAACTGCGAAAATATTCAATGACAAAGTCCCCACTGCTCTCGGTGGAAGTGAATTCCAAACTCTAGCAACCCTCAAAGAAGAAATTCCTCATCTCTGTCTTAAATGGGAGACCCCCAATTTTGAAACTCTGCTCCATTTCCCTACAATGGAAAACATTCCCTCAGAGTCTTGCGTGTTTCAATAAGATCACCTCTCATTCTTCTGAACTCCAATCAGTTTAGACCTAACCGCCCAAGAGTCAGCCAAGTGAACCTTCGCTGAAGTGCTTCCAATGCAAGTAATGAAACCAAAACTGGACACAACACTCTAGGTGTGGTCACACCAATGTCCTGTATAGTTGTAAGACTTATCTACTTTTATATTCCCTTTGCAATAAAGCTTAGCATTCCATTTGCTTTCTTAATTACTTGCTGCACCTGAATGTAAGCTTTTTGAGAGTCCTTCCACCAATGAGCTGCAGTTTCTCCATATCTATCTGATCTAGATTCCCTCATGATTTTGGACACCTCCATTAAATCTTCTCTTAACCTTCCTAGTCTGTAGGGAGAACAGCCCCAGCTTCTCCAATCTATCTCATAACTCAAGTTCCTCATCCTTGGAACTATTCTCGTAAAGCACTACATAGCAAAGAAAATACTTTACATCCACCTCTCTTGATGGAGAAAAACAAAGGTTGAAGATGCTGGAGTAGACAGGTGGCAATAGAGGCACTTATTTTGATGCAGACAATTTGATGGACGTTTCAGTGCTGAAGGATGCATCATACAACAAATACACGCGCTGTGCTGAGTACAGAATTCCAATTTTTTTCATAGCCCTTACATGTCAACAATCTCAATTGTTTATGGCTGGGATGTCTGAGTCATTTGCTTTCTCTACGACTGTCAAGGGAACATTGGATTTGTTGCTTTTTTTTGCATGCTTGTCACGAGCAGGAAAGCCTGTTATGATAATTTCCAGAGTTTCGATGCATGGTGCCAACCCCATCAGAAACATAAAAAGAAAAACAATGCTTAATATTCTAATGCCCCTTCAATCTTATCCATACCTACAGAAAGACTGCAAAAACAATCCCAAACATTTAGGAACAAGGGCTTAAAAATCCATCTGTGTTCCCGACACAGGCTATTCCCCCATTGCTCTGCTTTGCACCAATTATAAGCCTCCCAAAAAAATGGCACGGCGCATATCAATTTCTGTTCTCAGAAATGTACGTGAAGAGCAAAAAGGTTTAGCTTGGGAAACTGGTTGTTGGAATGGCACAGCTTCTGGTGTTTAATGCAGCCCAGTAGTTGGAGAACGAATGCAAAACTATTGTGCAACTATCACAACATTTCCATTTACTTGCTTAAAATGTGGTCTTCCCAGAATGTATGCCAAGCTTTAATCCCACAGTTTTTAAAGAGGGCACAGACTTTCGCTTCTCAGCCTTTTGGCTAAGATCAAGTGTCAGATCAAGTCCAAGGCAGGGTGTAATGCCTTATCTTGTCAGCTTGGATCTTGTTTGTCTCCCTTGTGGGGACCTTGAATTGGATTTTGAATTTGGTGTTTGGAGCAAGCAGGGAATGGATTTGGGTTTGCCCACTCCACTCCCAGCATTGGCTTTGTAACTTTAAGGATGGATTAAAAAAACTTTTAAAAAAGTTATCTTCAGTACTTCCATATATTTTCTTAATGCGTTACTCTACAACTATTCTCCAAAGGGTGTAATCATTTTGCACCTTCAGAATATTAGTACAAATGTTGGCCTCACAGAAGATATTGGGTTAACTTTTGTGGTCAATATCACTGGTCGCTGACCTCAAAGACAGGTTCCCACACAGATCCAGCACACACCATAGTGTAGACCTTGGGCAGCACGGTGGCACAGTGGTTAGCACTGCTGCCTCTCAGCGCCAGGGACCCGGGTTCAATTCTGGCCACAGGCCATTGCCTCTGTGGAGTTTGCATGTTCTCCCCGTGTCTGTATGTGTTTCTCCGGGTGCTCCGGTTTCCTCCCACAGTCCAAAGATTAGATGGATTGGTCATGTTAAATTGACCCTAGAGTCAGGGGGGATTAGCAGGGCACGTATGTGGGGTTACGGGAATGGGGCTTGGGTGGGATTATGGTCGGTGCAGACTCGATGGGCCGAATGGCCTCCTTCTGTACTGTAGGATTCTATGGTTCTCCCCCATCCTCTTGCCAACAGCAGTTTAAACCTGGTGCTAAGTCAGGGGCATCGCCAGGCATCCAGCAACAGTGATACCAGTAAACATGGTAAGCAGCCAATCATATTGAAGTATTCTAACTAACAGCAAACCAGGAAGTCAAAAGCGCAACATCCCTCACTTTTAAGTTTTCAGATGGTGAAATAAGCAATGATTCAATTAAGAAAGAAGTTAAAATGTAAATATAAACATTACAAAAAAAATAGTATGCAATTTATCATAATGGAGAAATGAGATACAATATTCCACAAATATTCTAGGTCCAATGAGAGTGTTTATTTGTAACTGTGACATTAGTAAACTATTAAAACCCAATTACACTTTCAAGCGACCTCAGAGACATTAAGTGAAAAGTGGAAATTCTTATCAATTCATAGATTTCCCAGTCAGCAGCACATCCTCTGGAATAGCACTGAATTATTGACAGCAACTTCTGGGTTTCTGTATTATTCTATGCATGTGTTGACTCCAAGGTTGCTGTCAGTTTCGCTGGAGTAATGGCAGTGAACATGGTCTTTCTGGCCGTCAATAGCACTGTACAATCCACACCATATAAATGGCTCAGGTTCAGTGTTTCTCTCCTGTGCACCAGTTCATGGTGCACTGAGAGAGCAGAAAGGCGCACAGATTGATTCTTGGCCTGTCCCGAGTTAGCCTATATCAGTCAGATTAGCAACTGACGATGTCAAATTGACTTCAATGTGGGGAAGGGAAACATCAGCCAATAACTCTTCTTGGAAAAGTAAGTCAAGGATGACACCTCATCCCATGACCAGTCAGCATCAGGTGAGGTCTAAATATGAAGAATCGCCACTTGAGCAAAGACACAGCATTCTGGAGCCCTACACAAGGATAAATCGCAAGAGAAAGGCAAGCAAAAAGGTTGAACTGATAAAATTCTATCCACTTCAGGCGCAATGATGCTGAGCATTGGCCCGTCAATGATGTGACAAAGTTAGATGCACTCATGAGAAACACTGATGGGTTCAAAGCTGTCAGTCAAACTCTCAGGCGCACTGCAGGAAATATGACACAAGGTGCAGCAGACTAAAAGAAAACTTTGACCCACGTTTATTTACCCAATACCTAATCCAGGAGTGTTAACAATGGATGTTAAAAGTGAACTGAAAGACCAGCAAATTCACAAAAATAGTGTAACATTCGCATTCTGCCCCAATACTGACTTTGACCTTTTCCTCCCCACCTCTTCCTGGCCAGTGATCCATGCAGGTTACAGAAGACTACTGACACCTTACCTAAATGAGCAATCTTCACGAGTGAACTTCACCGCTGAGCACAAGCAGGTTATTCAATTGTGCAGACGCTGTAACTGCTATGAATACTGGCCTTGCCCACTGTTCGTTTACATGCAATGTCTTAAAACCAAAGGTCACTGCAATAACTTTTAATTGGGAATCTTGATGTTCAGTTCGTCGCGAACCTAGCAGAGAAATTTCAATGATCTGTTGGATTTGAAACCCCTTTCCCAGAATTGAAAAGACAAGTGCAACAATCCATTTAGGCACCTTGTGAACAAGCAATCACAACTGACCTTTTGAGGGATTGATTCTGTTCCTAAATGACGACTTGAATATCTTAAAGATTTATAGCCAGTTTAAAGAACACCCTTCACATTATGTATACAACTGGGCAAACTATTGTTTAAATGACAAAGCTGCGACAAGCTCAATATCACAAAATCATTGCAGTTATGTGGTAAATAGGCATACCCCATACCATGCCAATGTGACACCGTGCTTCTGCCACTAGAGGCTGTAATTGAGCTTTACGGATACTGCAACAGATTCTTACACTGGGCTAAGGGTTACGTCTATAGTTAGAACTAAGCACAAGCTCCTTCCATAATCGATGCAAAGTTATGGCCCACTTTTAGTCCATCCCACAGAACAAGCTTTACATGAAGCTCAGCGACTCTGCACATCAAATTTGGTGGCCGGTCACAAGACCAATGGGAGACTGCAGTTAGAAGAGAAGGCCTGAGATTAAAAAGGAATGTATGAAGGATGGAGAGAATGGAAAGAGAAGCATCAGGGGAAGGAAACACACACTTGACCTTGCTGGTTAGCTGACAGGATAGACAGATACCTTGTATGCTGCCAAAACCAATGAGAAGTTGCATTTATGTGCATCATTTTATAACCTGAGGTAATTTAAGGTACTTAGTCATAGTTTGTGAGGGACCAAAGGCATTTCTCTCCATTGGAAAGAGACAAGTGGTGATAAAGCTTGACAGGCAAGCATGGGGCAAGGCAAGGAAGCAGACCTCCATGAACCATCACAACTAGTACAGTGATCGAACCTTGTGTTGCTGGCATCATTCTGCACCATGCTCGTGCCAACTGAGCTAACCAACCACCACAACATTCCACTTTTGAAGCTGGTTGAAAGATAACTTCCATGCTTTTCCTCGAAATATTGCCGGGGAATGCAGATGGGGCCTTTGAGCTTGGCATCTGAAAGAAAGCATCTCCAACATTGTAGGGCTGCACTGAAATGCCGGCCGAGATTTTGTGTTCCAAGTCTCCAGTGTGGGCTTTGAACCCATAACCTTCTGACTCAGAGGCTAGGGTACTACTCACTGAGCCATGTCTGATACCTAACTACATAGGCTTAGAGATGTTGGTCTTGAAATCCTATTGGAGAACTCCTAGGTGTGGCTCTGCCTGCCTCATGGATGTACACCTGACCTGGTCCTAAATATAGGGATCGGGTCAGCTGCAAATTCTGGGCTGGTACCCATGTCATTTTCACCTCATTTGAGTACCTGCTTCAGATGCAATACTTCTCAATGGAAGTGGGCTGGTTGAGGATCTTAAAACTTTAAAAGCGCTAATTCGGTATTTGTCACTTTCCCCAATGGCAACTGATCAGGTAGCAATCAGTCGCTGTAGCAAAATCAGACTCTGTAATTTCACCAACCCCCCTTTCTCCAGGATCATGCATGTAGGTATACACTGTACAATGGAGATGGAAATGGCAAGGTTTCTGACAGATGTTATCTGCACCTCTTTCAGTGACATTCACACAGACAACAGATGAATGAAGCGTCTGGCCCCAGCTGGGAAAATTTTAAAATGCATGAAAATAGGCAAAGACCTGTTCAAACCAGGCCCAGTTCTTTACCTCAAAGTTTATTTGTTAGTGTCACAAGTAGACTTACATTAACAGTGCAATGAAGTTACTGGGAAAATCCCTTAGCCGCCACAACCCGGCACCAACTCGGTACAATGAGGGACCTTTATGAGCAGCTAATTGAAAGTTACAAATAAAAACAATAAATCCTTCAGAATGGTTGCTCAAAGATCATCTCGACCTGAAATATCCACTCAGTTTCTCTCCACAGATGCTGCCTGACCTGTTGCGTATTTCCGGAATTTTTGTTTTAATTCAAATTTCCAACAACCGCAGTATTTTGCTTTTTGCATTAGTGAACGAAAGCTGCACACTTCCTTGGAATCCAAATCGGCAACAGTCAGAGGAACTAAAGATAGTCACATTGAGTGGATGGTCAATAGGGTGTGGAAAGTGTCCTGGTGGAAAAATCCTCAGAATAATGGATTGCATGCAATTTCCCGCATTGGGTATATGAACATAATCAAGTGCCAATGAAAAATAAATCTGCTATTCTTTGGCACAGTGGAACTTGGATAATTACACATTTAATTCCATAACAATTCTTACATTTCTCACAGAGAATTCTGACATTCTCATCTAGAAGCTCTGATCCAAGTGTGCCATAGTAACGAATTTATTTTGTACTCATCAAATTTCATCCAATTCTTGTTTGGCATGAAAAGGTGGATTTGCAAATCGGGTTTCTGGAGAGTTGGCATGAATCTTTAAGCCAGTTATGGCTCAGTCTACTAACTGGAAAGACATAGTTACATAGGAACATAAAGAGCCATCTGTATTTACCTGGCATCCAGCAATAACGACAGAGCTGCAAGAAGGCCACACCAGCAAGCACCGACCATCTCCTCCCATACAGCTCGAGAAACTGAGAAGAAATGTAAAGAAATGTGCATCTATATTGGGTTATATTTTTAGAAGTTGAATTTTCCACAATTTCTCAGATTTCGCAAAAAGAGTCATTAAAAAACGAGCAACAAAATGCGCACAACACAAAATGAGATTACTAAAAACTTGTGCCACATTTACAATATGGGTGAGGCGAAGCATTGTGAATGTTTTTGGCTTTGGAAAGACAAGGGGTGAAGGATGTTTTTTGCTAATAATTCGAGAAACAGAACAATCTGGGGATAGTAACACCGGAACAATGGGCTGCGCTGTACTTTTTTAAACATTTGATCATAATCCCCAAGTATTGGTTTACTGTCTCACCATTTTCTCCCTTCCAAAAGGCCTTGGGTTTTTTTTTGCCAGATTGTGTTCCTCCTCAAACAATTTGTTTTCCAATAGATTGCCTAAGTATTCATTTTCATGTGGTTCTCAACTACACTTGTTGCTTGTTTGGCTTTTTGGTGAGCGAGCAGACAGCAGAACTGGATCCCGTCTTTACTCAACACGGAAAGAGTGTTGAGTAAAGGCAGGAAGAGGCCATTTGGCCCATCGTGTCTGTGCCAGCTAAAAAATGAACCACTCAGCCTAATCCCACTTTCCAGCATTGGGTCCGTAGCCCTGAAGGTTATAGCCCTTGAACAAAGAACAATACAGCACAGGAACAGGCCTTTCGGCCCTCCAAGCCCGCGCCGCTCCCTGGTCCAAACTAGACCATTCTTTTGTATCCCTCCATTCCCACTCCGTTCACGTGGCTATCGAGATAAGTCTTAAACGTTCCGAGTGTGTCCGCCTCCACCACCTTGCCCGGCAGCGCATTCCAGGCCCCCACCACCCTCTATAAAATACGTCTTCCTGGTATCCGTGTTAAACCTCCCGCCCTCCTCGCCTTGAACCTATGACCCCTCGTGAACGTCACCATCGATCTGGGAAAAAGCTTCCCACCGTTCACCCTATGCCTTTCATAATTTTATACACCTCTATTAGGTCACCCCTCATCCTCCGTCTTTCCAGTGAGAACAACCCCAGTTTACCCAATCTCTCCTCATAACTAAGCCCTTCCACACCAGGCAACATCCTAGTAAACCTCCTCTGCACTCTCTCCAAAGCCTCCACGTCCTTCTGGTAGTGTGGCGACCAGAACTGGGCGCAGCATTCCAAATGCGGTCGAACCAACGTTCTATACAACTGCAACATCAGACCCCAACTTTTATACTCTATGCCCCGTCCTATAAAGCATGCCATATGCCTTATTCACTACCTTCTCCACCTGTGATGTCACCTTCAAGGATCTGCTGACTTGCACACCCAGGTCCCTCTGCGTATCTACACCCTTTATGGTTCTGCCATTTATCGTATAGCTCCCCCCTAACGTTAGTGCTACCAAAATGCATCACTTCGCATTTATCTGGATTGAACTCCATCTGCCATTTCTTTGCCCACATTTCCAGTCTATCTGTATCCTTCTGTAGCCTCTGACAATGTTCCTCACTATCTGCAAGACCAGCCATTTTCGTGTCGTCCGCAAACTTACTGATCACCCCAGTTACACCTTCTTCCAGATCGTTTATATAAATCACAAACAGCAGAGGTCCCAATACAGAGCCCTGCGGAACACCACTAGTCATAGGCATCCAGCCAGAAAAAGACCCTTCCACTACCACCCTCTCTGTCTTCTGTGACCAAGCCAGTTCTCCACCCGTCTAGCCATCTCCCCCTTTATCCCATGAGATCCAACCTTTTTGCACCAACCTACCATGAGGGACTTTGTCAAACGCTTTACTAAAGTCCATATAGACGACATCCACGGCTCTTCCCTCATCAACCATTCTAGTCACTTCTTCAAAAAACTCCACCAGGTTAGTGAGGCATGACCTCCCTCTCACAAAACCATGCTGACTATCGTTAATGAGTTTATTCCTTTCTAAACGCGCATACATCCTATCTCTAAGAATCCTCTCCAAGAACTTCCCTACCACGGACGTCAAGCTCACCGGCCTATAATTTCCCGGGTTATCCTTCCTACCCTTCTTAAATAACGGGACCACATTTGCTATCCTCCAATCCTCTGGGACCTCACCTGTGTCCAGTGACGAGACAAAGATTTGCATCAGAGGCCCAGCGATTTCATCTCTCGTCTCCCTGAGCAGCCTTGGATAGATTCCATCAGGCCCTGGGGATTTGTCAGTCTTTCTATTCCCTAAAAAACCTAATACTTCCTCCCTTGTAATGGAGATTTTCTCTAATGGGTCAACACTCCCCTCCGAGACACTCCCAGTCAACACATCCCTCTCCTTCCAGACACCTTCCAGTGCACATCCAGACACCTTTTAAATGAGATGAGGCCTTCTGCCTCTACTACCCTTTCAGGCACTGAGTTCCAGAAAAGAAAAACCTCACTTCCTCTCTAATTTTCTACTAACACTTTGAATCTATGCCTCCGAGTCACTGACCTCTCTGCTAAAGTAAATAGGCCTTTACCCGTCCATCCAGGCCCCTCACAATCTTGTACACTTCAATCAAATCTCCCCTCAGCCTCCTCTGTTCCAAGGAGAACAACCCTAGCCTATCCAATATATCCAAGACAGCAATTTTTTAAGCTAAAAGATGCCAGTATAGACAGAACAAGTAGTAGAAATACTGCTGCTATATCCAATAGATAGATAAATCTCAGGGAAATAGAATTACTAAATCTGTACTGCAAAATCTAAAAAACATCTTGTATCTGTAATGTAGGTAATTAGTAGAGGAGAATCTTGCTGATTGATAACATTGATAAGCAGCCCAGAAGAATTTTACTATTGTATTTGTAATATCGGTAAATATTAAAGGAGAACCTCTACCATAGAATCAAACATCAGAAAGAGGCCATTCAACCCATCATGCCTGTGTCAGCTCTTCGATGGGGCTCTCCAACTCACCCAGTTCCCACAGCCCTGCAAACTTTTTCCCTTTAAATAGTTATTCAAGTTCCTTATGAAGGCCACTATTAACTGCACCAGACTTTCAGGCAGTACACTGCAGATCACTGCTCGCTGTGCAAAAAAAAAAGTTGCCTCATTTCATTTCTGGTCCTTTGGCCAATCACCTTAAATCTGTGCCCTCCAGTTACTGACTCGTGCTATTAAGAACAGATTTTCCTTATTTACTCTGTCAAAATCATGATTTGAAGGTCTCTATCAATACTTGAGAGGCATAATAAATACGAATTCTGAATGAGAATGCTGATGTATCTGCAACGTTAATAAAGAGCCAAGGAGAATCCTGCTCGTTTCTCATTGGGAAAGGAGGTGATGACATTTTTACTCTTATGTGGGGAATAAAAGAATGACCAGGGTGAGGTTAGGGCCGGTCAAGGACAGTAGTGGGAACTTGTGTATGGAGTCAGTAGAGATAGGTGAGGTGATGAATGAATACTTTTCTTCAGTGTTCACCAAGGAGAGGGGCCATATTTTTGAGGAAGAGAAGGTGTTACAGGCTAATAGGCTGGAGGAAATAGATGTTCGGAGGGAGGATGTCCTGGCAGTTTTGAATAAACTGAAGGTCGATAAGTCCCCTGGGCCTGATGAAATGTATCCTAGGATTCTTTGGGAGGCAAGGGATGAGATTGCAGAGCCTTTGGCTTTGATCTTTGGGTCCTCGCTGTCCACGGGGATGGTGCCAGAGGACTGGAGAATGGCGAATGTTGTTCCTCTGTTTAAGAAAGGGAATAGAAATGACCCTGGTAATTATAGACCGGTTAGTCTTACTTCGGTGGTTGGTAAATTGATGGAAAAGGTCCTTAGAGATGGGATTTACGACCATTTAGAAAGATGCGGATTAATCCGGGATAGTCAGCACGGATTCGTGAAGGGCAAGTCGTGCCTCACAAATTTGATAGAATTTTTTGAGGAGGTAACTAAGTGTGTTGATGAAGGTAGGGCAGTTGATGTCATATACATGGATTTTAGTAAGGCGTTTGATAAGGTCCCCCATGGTCGGCTTATGATGAAAGTGAGGAGATGTGGGATAGAGGGAAAGTTGGCCGATTGGATAGGTAACTGGCTGTCTGATCGAAGACAGAGGGTGGTGGTCGATGGAAAATTTTCGGATTGGAGGCAGGTTGCTAGCGGAGTGCCGCAGGGATCAGTGCTTGGTCCTCTGCTCTTTGTGATTTTTATTAATGACTTGGAGGAGGGGGCTGAAGGGTGGATCAGTAAATTTGCTGATGACACCAAGATTGGTGGAGCAGTGGATGAGGTGGAGGGCTGTTGTAGGCTGCAAAGAGACACAGATAGGATGCAAAGCTGGGCTGAAAAATGGCAAATGGAGTTTAACCCTGATAAATGTGAGGTGATTCATTTTGGTAGGACTAATTTAAATGTGGATTACAGGGTCAAAGGTAGGGTTCTGAAGACTGTGGAGGAACAGAGAGATCTTGGGGTTCATATCCACAGATCTCTAAAGGTTGCCACTCAAGTGGATAGAGCTGTGAAGAAGGCCTATAGTGTGAAGAAGGCCTATAGTGTGTTAGCTTTTATTAACAGGGGGCTGGAGTTTAAGAGCCGTGGGGTTATGCTGCAATTGTACAGGACCTTGGTGAGACCACATTTGGAGTATTGTGTGCAGTTCTGGTCACCTCACTATAAGAAGGATGTGGAAGCGCTGGAAAGAGTGCAGAGGAGATTTACCAGGATGCTGCCTGGTTTGGAGGGTAGGTCTTATGAGGAAAGGTTGAGGGAGCTAGGGCTGTTCTCTCTGGAGCGGAGGAGGCTGAGGGGAGACTTAATATAGGTTTATAAAATGATGAAGGGGATAGATAGAGTGAACGTTCAAAGACTATTTCCTCGGGTGGATGGAGCTATTACAAGGGGGCATAACTATAGGGTTCGTGGTGGGAGATACAGGAAGGATATCAGAGGTAGGTTCTTTACGCAGAGAGTGGTTGGGGTGTGGAATGGACTGCCTGCAGTGATAGTGGAGTCAGACACTTTAGAAACATTTAAGCGGTTATTGGATAGGCACATGGAGCACACCAGGATGATAGGGAGTGGGATAGCTTGATCTTGGTTTCAGATAAAGCTCGGCACAACATCGTGGGCCGAAGGGCCTGTTCTGTGCTGTACTGTTCCATGTTCTATGAAAGATAACCTGCCGTGAAGACAGGAGTTACAAGTTGGCACCATTACGATTAGAGATCTGGGATGCAAAGCCAAGTATATTACCAGCCCCCTTTTCAGACGCTGCCAGCTTCTCTTGTTGCTCTGAAGGCTGCGCCTCTGCTGTTTTCTTTGCAAGGCCAGACTGGGAAGCGATTTCTTCACTGTCCAATTCTGCCTCGATCATGGCAGTAATACCACGAACCAGGTCTAGAAGGCAACCAAATGCTACAGACATGGCATAGCCGTCAGGGATAGTAGGAGGCTCCACTTTGTCCAGCAATTCTAGACTAAAGAGTGGTTCAAATTAACAGATGAATTATTTTTTAAAATCACGTACATTTTAGACACTATCGGGTAAAATTTGCAACACATGTCAATTGGCAACATACAATATTGATCCATGCTGTAATTACTTAAAATCAGTCATTAAATTTTGAACGTTCCCTCTATTTAAAAATAGGCATTGAATTAAAACCAATGCCACTCACTAAGTTAATCTGGTTCATTCCATTACAGGTACTTAGATGAAAGTGATAATCAAGATACATCAAAATGATTAGATTTCTGATGCAGGAACTCTAAACATTTTCTAAATTGATGCACCTGCCACAAAGATAGGTTCAGGGATTTTCTTGGTCAATTTTCTCCCCTATCCTGAAGTAGTGACCCTTTCTTTGCGGGGTCAATAAACGCAGAGCGCCCTCCAGTAGCTCACCCACGTGACTATGTTTCATGTCAGTCTAGATGGTGAAAATCGGCAGCTGAGCTCAATTCTATCTTCAATTCCATCTTCATCTGATGCCCACTGTGAAAGTATTTTAAATGAGGAAGGCCAGATTTGCATCATAAATTTTAAAACTGGATTCAATTTCGACATAGCGTGACCATTCCTGCATTACTACGTGCCAAATTTGATGTCTACAATGCACCACATTTCCATCAGCTAACAAAATGCCAAAGGGCAGAAAACATCATCCAATTAGCTTCTTTGCGTTTTAAAACAACACTCAAATTACACAATCTGCAACATTTGGATTCTTAAAGATGTAGGTGTTTCAGACTTAGTAAACCACTTGGGCTGCCTAAATAATTTCTCCTTACTAACTGATCCCAGAACCATTTAAAAACAGACATCTGCACAGCTAATGATCTTTTGCAAAACCACATCACACTTGGATTTGGTTAAGTAACCGATACGGTGAAATCCTTCAAACAAAATGGAGTGGCTGAAAATTCTAATTGGTGGATCCAAAAGTTTCAAGAAGTAAGATTTGAAAGTTTTGCACGTGTTTAATTTTGTGGCTTTTCAGTGGAATGCAGCATTCCCCAAAGACCAACCAAGTGTCTCCCAGATCTTTGAGAAATATCTTTCTGGAATCAGTGTTCCAGTGTACTGTCCCCACGTCCCTCAATGAATTGTTTGCAGTTCAATTGTCTTTGGATGCCAGAACATGACTAAATTTGCACTCACTAGGCTGCTTTAGAAGTGCCTTGTACAGAGGTATTTAGAATTGGAATCCATGTGCCTCTGTATTCAAAAGCTGGCTGTGGGGTGAGCCCCACAGTGGTGCTCATCCCTGCCCCGTTCTGTGCTGCGGACGGACCACCGCCTCCACTCGTGCCTGCAAAACAGCAAAATTTAGCTTCAATTTGTCCAACAGGCAGAACAAAAGCAAATTTACTCTTATAGATCAACATTCTGAACACATTATCTCATGTTTGTATCAAGGCCATCAGTGAATTCCCACCCTGAATAATGTAACTGCCTGAAATTATTGGATAGTGAGTGGCAACTTGGTTCATAGAAATTGTGCCTTTTTGACTGCAGATGAAACTACTGCTTTCCAAGCATAACAAAGCTGCAAATTATGAATGGTTCTTAACATTTGCTGAACAGAGGAGAGCCTGGACTTTAACCTCACCGGATGGGTTTGAGTTGGACAGCCATTTTAGATGCTGTCCGATTTTACACTCGATTCGAGGCAATACAGCATAAAATCAGGCGAGGTGTGAAATGGATATCCAAACCAAAAGCTCAACCCACCTGGCAAGAACAACGAAATCAGGGTTTTAATTGTGGTGCCTATTGATATACCTCACTGGGCAAGCCTGTAGTAAGTAATAAGAGAACAAGCCATGGTCAAACTCCCTAGCAGCTCTGGTGGACAGCAGCATTTGGAAATCTGGTGACATTTTTTTAAAAGTAAAGTTTATTTGTTATTGTCACAAGTCGGCTTACATTCACAATGCAACAAAATTACTGTGAAAATCCCCTCGTTGCCACACTACGGCACCTGTTTGGGTACACGGAGGGAGAATTTAGCATGGCCAATTCACCTAACCTGCACATCTTCGGACTGTGGCAGGAAACCAGAGCACCCGGAGGAAACCCATGCAGACACAGGGAGAATGTGCAGACTCCGCACAGACAGTCCCCCAAGTCGGGAATCAAACCCGGGTCCCTGGCACTGTGAGGCAGAAGTGCTAACCACTGAGCCACCGTGCCCCAAGGAAAGACATTGGTCTCTCTCATCAGTTTCAAAAGAGGTGGATTACAGGTATCTGGGGGAAAGATTTTGTTGCTGAATCAGAAGAACAGTTGAAAGCAATAAAAGAAAAAAGAAATATAGAAGATAGAATTTTCTAATTCTCAGCAGAACTTTAAAAAGCATCAAATATGGAGAAGAAACTCGACTATTGGTAATCCATGTGGAGGTGCCTCCTTCACACTGACCCAGGTACTTTGCTGCTGGTATCATGCTGGATAGCATCCCTATCAATTAAGTTACCAAGGCAACTCTGAATTTTCCATGTGGTTTTCATATACGCACATTAAAAAAGCATTTGATGTTAATGTTGAAATTTCTAAAGGTGTAAAATGTTAAGCACTTTTAAAACTAGTGAGATTAACAAACACCAGCATAGTATGCAATGTATTGCAATTCTGGAGTGTGAGAAAGTGGCTTGAACCAAATTCACGCAGCAAAATGAAGGAAGATACTTGTACACTTGGTAGTGTCTTTAATCTTTCAATCTGTAAAAATATTGAATAAAAGCAAATTACTGTGGATGCTGGAATCTGAAACCATTGCAGAAGGTGTAACACCTGTCCCTTTACCTCTTCTATGCTCACAATCCAAGGTCCAAAACATTCATTCCAGGTTAAGCAGTGTTTCATTTGCACCTCTTTCTATTTGGTCTATTGCATTCGCTGCTCCCAATGTGGTCTCCTCTATATCGGAGAAACCAAGCGTAGACTGGGTGATCGCTTTGCTGAGCACCTTCGGTCTGTGCACAATCAGGATCCTAACCTTCCGGTTGCTTGCCATTTTAACACATGATCCTGCTCCCATGTCCACATATCTGTCCTTAGCTCCTGCTGCAATGTTCCAGTGAAGCTCAACGCAAACTGGAGGGACAGCATCTCATCTTCGAGCTAGGCACTTTACAGCCTTCTTGTCTCAACATCGAATTCAACAACTTCAGATGATTTGCTCTACCCCACCTTGACCCCTTTGTTTTCATTCTATTTTGTTTCATTTTTTTACTCTTCTCTACCTTTCATTTCTTTATTGTTTTTCTTCATTTTTTCTCCCCCCCCCCAACTCTTTCCCCCTATTTTATCCCCCTTCTCTTACCTTTCCTCCCCCTTTGCTTCTCCTTTTCTAAATCTTACCTCTGTCCCATCCATTTTCCTCCCTCACCCCCTCTCCCCCAACATCTTCATTTTAGCTTCTCTGCCATTTGGCCATTCACACCCTTTATTCTCTCTGTGGACAGCCATCAGCAGCCTTTCCCCTTGTTTCTGTGGCTATGACTCATCTTTCATTCCCTCACCCTGCAGTATAAATATCTCCCACTTTCTCTGCCTTTTAGCTTTGACAAAGGGTCGTCTGGACTCAAAACTTCAGCTCTTTTCTCTCCTTACAGATGCTGCCAGACCTGCTGAGATTTTCCAGCATTTTCTCTTTTGGTTGTAAAAATATTGATCATAGGCAGTCCGGAAGACATCATATTCACAATGTTTCCCAATTATTAGAATATTCCAAAGCTCACTGCCTTCCAAATGATGAATTCCAATCAGATTTAGGGTATTCATGATGCTGGAATGTCCTCTCCAAGATGCAAGCCTGGGAAAATCTGATGGAGACCATGCATTACCAAGCATCAGGGATCCCCTCTGAGTATTGCCATGGGCTATTTACCCATAGCTCACGAGCACCAGGGCATAACTACACACCAGTTGGCCTGTATGTCTGTGTGTCCAGGTCTCCTCTGAGTCCCCTGGTTTTTAGCCAGGGTCTGCGAGGTACTCAGTTAACATATGCTGCCACAAAAGCACTACGCAGGGTTCACTGATGAGGAGGATTTGTAGTGGCAGGAGAGGCTTTCACATTGAGCTCGCTTTTGGCAATAGCTATACTGTCAGCCCGCAGTGAGAGCTAAAAGCAGGAGGTTGACAAGCAGACTCAAGTTGATCGGGATCAGGATCAATGCATCAAAGTTCTAGCTGCCAACTGGAATGCCTGGATAGGACAGGACAGGCGTGGAAAAGGCAGAGAACAAAAGATATGGCTAAATGGCAGAAAAGAGAACCCACTGAAAGAAAAAAAAAATCAATCAACTCCGGGTCAACAGTATTCACCTGTGCTAGCTGCACAAGGGACTGCCACTCATGAGTCAGCGTCCACAGCCACAACAGACCATGCTCAGTATTGACATAGACCCTGGATGCAGTCCACTGTTTCCCCAAGGCAGGTGGATGCCAACACTAAGGTGTTCAGCATTCTGAAGAGTCATATGCCATTTGAAACATTAACTAGGTTTTTCTCTCTCCATATATGCTGTCAGACTTGCTGACTACTTCCAATATTTTGTTTTTATTTCATATTTAGGGTACAGCTTCAGTAGGATCTCATGCTGCTAGCACATCAGAGCTTTCCACTGAGCTGTATGTACAGGCTGCAATGTGTTAACTAAAAATACGAGGTCTAAACAATTCTAAGTTTCTGAAACGGTGAAGTTTTGCACGAACACTTAGTTGGCACACATTTATGAGCACTATTAACAGCCTCGAAATGGAAATACGTAGAACACTCCCAATAGACAGCTTTGGCATTTGAAATTTGCATTAAAGAACAGTTAATGGGAATGTTGTGAATAGGGCCATTCATTTAAAAGGAACATTTTCTCATTTCTTTCCCATTCACTCCACAATGTTTGCATGACAGAACGACTGGATAAAGAGCACATTGTGCTTACACTGGATGGATTCCCACTTAGAGCTTCCACAGAGTTGCAGTGACGAACTGAATGCTCTGATTCATTACCCCAGCACAAAGTGGTACAACATTGCAGTTAAACGTGTCATTAGTGTTTGGCTCCACAGAAAAAAGCTATTTCATTCGAATTAAGTTTTTATCTATTACACACATCTACCGTTCAGGCAGCAAACTCATTTTAAGGGCCTCCACATCTATTTCACAATAGTCCTCGAGACAAAATAGTTAAATGAAAATAGCTGGAATGCAATATCCATGTCTATACCAGAGGAATGATTGGGCAATGTAAGTTTTACTGAAACATTCATCAGCCCAACTCTTTTTAAAAAATTGGACAAAGTGATAATTCTAAATATCTACCAGTCTGTTTGTTAATGGTTGATCACTGCGCAAGGTTCACTCAAAATACCCTGGCAATGTATCTAGCCTCAAAGCCTCTCATCACACTCCTGCTGTCAAAGTGTTTGATCCAAGATCACCAGAGACTCCACAATTAAGTGCCACGCAATAAATCTTCCATTAAATATCACCAGTGATCACAGAAACATTCAGTGTCTGATTAAATATCCGGAATTGGAAAATTCAAGATTAAATTCAGTGCAGGATCTCAGCAAAAAGGGGCAATAACTAATTTCTAACGAGCTAAACCTTCAAGAACATAATCAGTATTTTAAATGTTCTATTAGCATACATACATACCACATAGATGAAACATATAAGATTCGGAGGGAGATTCACAGGGCAGATGCTCAGAGGATGTTTGTCCTCGTGGGGGGAGTTCAGAACGAGGAAAATAGGTGTGAATATTGTAACATGACCTTAACGCCTGAATGGTAGATATATGTTACATGTAAAGGTTTAATTTGAATGAAATGGTTTTTCCCCTGGGGTTACACACTAATCACAACTGCAGTGTTGCAGTATTTAGTGCCAGTTTCGGAATAAGGAACTCCCACTTCAGATGGTGATAAGGAGGAAATTCTTCTCCCAGAGGGTTGAGGGTCTTTGGAATTCTCTCCCCCAGACAGCAGTGCAGGCTGGGTCACTGACTATGTTCAAAGACTGAGTTAGGTGTGTTTTTCTTTGACAAGTGAGTCAAAGGTTATGAGGAACAGGCAGGAAAAGTGGAGTTAAGGCCATAATCAGATTGACCATGAATGGAGGAGTAGGCTCAAGGGGCCAAATGGTCTGTTCCTGTTCCTATTTCTTGTGTCTTTCGTTCAGTCAGGCACAGACTTTCACTGATAGAAAGTGGAACCAAGTCAATCAAACATTAAATACCCAAGACCACTTCCTACCAACATACCAGTTTAGAATATGAAACTCATTACCATAAGGAGCAGTTGAAGCAAATAGCATAGATGAAATCAAGGGGGAGTTACATACACACGAGGGAGAAAGGAATAGAAGAATATGTTGAGAAAGAAAGGTAGGAGGCAGCTCAAGTGGAGCATATATGCTGGCGTGGACTGACTGTGCTGAATGGTCTGTTTCTGAGCTGTATACAAGAAAAAAAGAACAAAAGAATCAGGAGCTGAAGAACACCATTTGGCCTTTTTGAGTCTGCTCCACCATTCAACAAGATCATGGCCAATCATCCTATTAAGCCTACATAATGAAATGCAGACAGGATTGGATGAGCAAGAACAGGAGAAAGCACATGTGGATCACCAATACCAACAGAGACCTGTTGGGCCGAGTGGCCTGTTTCAGTGCTACAAAAACTTCTAAACAAACCAGTGAAACACAACAGAAGAGATATCCATACCAGTCTGCGTATTTGAAATTGCATTGTTTCCGGAGCTGGGAGTAATAAAAAGGGATTGTATAAAAGATCCCAGTGCGTTCACAATGTCTCTGAAGACTTTTGTTGAATGAGGCTTCATATCATATGACTGACAGAAGGACCTGTAGGTGCAAGCAAACAATTCTCAAATGCTGTGAAATGCAACATAGTTCTCAGATTCAGATTGTAGCCCTAATGCAAGCAGTACAAGTACGGAAAGGTAATTCCTGCAACAATAATTCAATGTGCTCATGCTAGATAATTGGAGGTGTCAATCAAGAACAAGTGGAATTGCACTACTGTGCAGTATGTTATAGCCTTTCAACATCATATCAAAGTTAGTGCCACTACTTTATTCTTTGCCCCTCAATTCACCTCCTTTCTCTCCTCCCCTCCACATGGCTCGTGACACCAAAGTTTTCTCCAGTGCAGCAACCACACTCTCCCAAGATTTGGTGCACTGGTGTCAGACCAACAGACAATTATTCTTTCCTATCATACTTATCTCAAAATAGTAAGAAAACTAACTCAAACGATGATCAAACACAGCTGTATCAAAATAGATTAGTGGAAATGGAACAGTGGTTCGCACTGCTGTCTCACAGCGCCAGGGACCCGGGTTCGATTCTCGCCTTGGGTCATTTCCTGTGTGGAGTCTGCACGTTCTCCCCATGTCTGCGTGGGTTTCCTCTGGGTGCTCCGGTTTGTTCCCACATTTTGAAAGGCGTGCTGGTTAGGTGCATTGACCCGAACAGGCGCCGGATTGTGGCGACTAGGGAAATTTCACAGTAACTTCATTGCAGTGTTAATGCAAGCCTTTCTTGTGTCTAATAAATACATTTTTACTTTAAACTTTAATGCTCCATAAATTTAAAGTTCAAAAGTTTATTTGTCAGTGTCACAAGTAGGCATACATTAACATTGCAATGAAGTTACTGTGAAAATCGCCTAGTCGCCACACTCTGGTGCCTGTTCGGGTTCACTGAGGGAGAATTTAGCATGGCCAATGCACCTAACCTGCATGTCTTCCAGACTGTGGGAGGAAACCAGCACGCCCAGGGAAAACCCACGCAGACATGGGGAGAACGTGCAGACTCCACATAGACAGTGACCCAAGTTGGGAATCGAACTCGGGTCCGTGGCGCTATGAGGCAGCAGTGATAACCACTGTGCCACACACCCATGCCGGATTTATTACAGTTTATTACATAAATTACTAATTTATTACAGTCAGCAATCAAAGCATCGAATGCTCATTTGTTAGTTTTTGCAAATTGAGAAAGGTAATGTCAACAAAGATGTCTAAAAATCTTCCACTAGAAATTTAAATGGATCGTAAACTTCAGATAAGCATGGTCCAAAATAAAGAGTTTAAGCCATTCGTGGTGGCACTTTCTACAAGCTTTTTAGAGCAAACTATTCGAGTACAAAACATCAAATTATCACTTAGAAAATGTCAAGGGATAATTACCGTAACAGCTGAGGTTGTACACAAAGCCTGTGAATGCATTCAACAGCAACTGCTCGAAGCCACTGTGGTTTATCACCATCCAAAAACTTCACCAGCAAAGACAAAAATATCTCACATTCAGTTACCTGGCAAACATCAAAGTGTAATATTAGGATTACAGAACTGAACAGCGATGTGAGAAAGCAAAGTCATATCAAAACGGTTACTATCTCAAGAAAGTAGTTTATTTATTAGTCACATGTAAGGCTTACATTAACACTGTAATGAAGTTACTGTGAAAATCCCCTAGTCGCCACACTCCGGTGCCTGTTCGGGTCAATGCACCTAACCAGCACGTCTTTCAGACTGTGGCAGGAAACTGGAGCACCCGGAGGAAACCCATGCAGACACGGGGAGAACGTGCAAACTCCACAGAGAGTGGCCCAAGCTGGGAATCGAACCTGGGTCCCTGGTGCTGTGAGGCAGCAGTGCTGACCACTGTGCCACCGTGCTGCCCACGAAGCATATGTTTTTGACAATAAATGAAGAAAGAATTCTTTACTCAAATAGTGAAAATGTACTAATGTCCTAGGTAGGTGGCTAAGAAAGGCAAAAACAATCAGAATGCAGCTACAATGTGAGAGTTGGGGTATTACAATGATAACAGACTGATGACCTGAGCTCAATCAACACTTTTCTTTCGTGTCAAAGTATTTTCAATGAGTTGTCAAATTGAAGGATTAAAGAATGTAACATTTCTGCAAGAGTAGAAATTTCAAGGGAAAGTGATGTAGTGGTAATGCCACTAATCAAGTAATCCAGACTAATACTCTGGGACCATGCTTTCAATCCCACCGTGGCAGCTGGTGGAATTTAAATTCAACCAATAAACATCTGGAATTTAAAAAATAGCCTCAATAATAGTGACCACAAAACTGTTGTCCATTGTCATAGAATCATAGAAATCATAGAATCATAGAAACCCTACAGTGCAGAAGGAGGCCATTCGGCCCATCGAGTCTGCACCGACCACAATCCCACCCAGGCCCTACCCCACATATTTACCCGCTAATCCCTCTAACCTACGCATTTTAGGATTCTAAGGGGCAATTTTTAACCTGGCCAATCAACCTAACCCGCACATCTTTGGACTGAAAACCCATCTGGTTCACTAATGTCCTCAATGGAAGGAAATCTGCCGTCCTTACCTGGTCTGGTTCCTTCAGGTGAGGGATGCCCTCTTAACTGGCCTGGCAAGCCATTCAGTTCAAGAGCAATTTGGGATGGGCAACAAATGCTTGGCATCAAAGATGCAAGAGAAGAGGAATGGGATGATGAGCCAAAAACAGAAAATGGTGGAAAATCTCAGCAGGTCTGACAGCATCTGTGGAGAGAGAATAGAGCCAACGTTTTGAGTCTGAATGACCCTTTGCCAGCTCTGACGAAAGGTCATCCAGACAGGAAACGTTGGCTCAATTCTCGCTCCACAGGTGCTGTCAGACCTGCTGAGTTTTTCTAGTATTTTCTGATTCAGATTCCAGCATCCACAGTATTGTGCTTTTATCTTGGCATGAGCAGCCAACTGGCCTTCTTAGGTGCTGCAAAACTCACTATCTAATACTAAGCTGTCCAGACCTGTAAGGTCACTGATTCAATTCCTGGTCTTACATCGGAACATAAAAACTAGAAGCAGGAGTAGGCCATTCAACCCTTTGAGACTGCCCCACCATTCAATTTGATCATGGCTGATTATCAAATTCAATATCCTGATCCCCTCTTTCCCCCATATCCCTTGATCCCCAAAAGCTATATCTAATTTCTTCTTGAAATCAGACAGCATTTTGGCCTCAATCATGTTTCTCCTTCTGATCACTCAGACACAATTACAATGTTTAAGAGGCATTTTGACAGATACACGATTAGGCAGGGAATAAATGGATATGGACCGCAAAGGGGCAAAAGGTCTTCAATTTAGAAAGGTGTCATGTGTCAGCACAGGCTTGGTGAGCTGAAGGGCCTGTTCCTGTGCTGTACTGTTCTTTGTTCTTTAATGATCTGTTAGAAAGTGCACTTGTGCTAATGATGGAAACTGGTTAGGTCTCCTCTCATGCTCCAATAAACCTGCAATCTGCCAAAACTAACCGCATCAAGGTTTTGCGCCGTTTCAGTGAATAGTTCTGTGTGGTGGTATAATAGTGGCACAAACATTAATTTATATGGATGCAAGAAAGAATGTCTGCATTTACAATACACTCTTATTTACTATGCAGAACTAGCTAGATAATGAAAACTTCATATTATTTAAATTCCAATGTTAGTATACACAATTGAAACATTTTATTAAAAAAAGCCTGAAAAAAATGTTTTATTTTCTGCACACTTCTAAGCCTTTTAATGGTCCCTGCTCAAAGATCTCCTGACCTCATGCTTCTCTAACCAGCAATGTCATTGTCCACATGGCTGACTCCTGCAATTGCACTGGTCAGTCTGCTGGGAACAGGAAGGTTAAAAACCTTTTGAACCCAGGTTCATAGACAAGTCCACCACACCATTTAATATTTTAAATGAAAAGATCATTTAAAATTTAAACTATTAACAACACAGCAGACTTTGAACAGGAAGTCAAGCAAACAACAATATATAGACTCATAGATTCACCCTTCAATGATGGACATGAATATGGTCAAATATTTATAAAGTCAACTGGTCACACATTAATTAACACGAATGGGCCTATTTAGTGTTTCATTATTGCATTAATTCAGTGGAAGTTGTAAAGTGCGTCTGAAAGAAATTCTTAACCAAACAATGGCCATAGCAACACAAGTACAGATGCTGCATTCCAAAAGACTATAGAATTTCATAGTATATAAATATAGGTTTAAACACAATAATAGTACAAATGGCCGAGAAAAAAATCTTTTAATCCAACAGGTAAATAAACAGAAATCTTAACCCCTTACCAAAAGACTATAGAAGTGCTTGATTAAAACAGATACCACTCGCAGAAGACGCATGCAGATGGGAAAGTATGGTTTCTCAACAGGAGTTGGGGAAGATGGAGTGTTCGTACCCTGTCTGAATTTGATATTGGGAGAAAACAGCTTGATCACCAAGGGGCAAACCCTTTCCTTCAGAAGGAAACTGAACTCTTGATGCTGCAGGGAAAAAAAATGCAGAGTAAAGGTCAACAATGCAAGCTGCCATTTTCAGAACAAAATCCAAGTGCCATTAATATGCAAATACAAAATTACCACCGGTCAGGGAATTCCTGTGATCAGTTTGTCTACAAAATAACTGGCATTGCTCTTCAAAAATAACTCATTGTTTGAAGTACTTTGACGTGATGAGCTTTTAAGAACGAATGCATATTAAACTGAAACCAAAGGTATTTCAAATGGCCTTAATTGTGTTTAATTATGCAGATGGCAGACATTAACAGAGTACCCCTTTGAGCCTCTACAAACAGACGGACTATAAACTGTGATTGTTGAGTTAGGAGGCATATGCTTACAATGTGTAACTTGATAAATATAAGTGTATAAAAGATTGGCTCCAGTTCTATCCTTCACCAACTGGCTTTCTGGAACAGAATACTACATAAAGAGTAGAGGTCTCGCTCATGTATAGTCTTCTGCACTGTATGATTCTATGAATTAGCTGCACAGTACTGTGGGGCTTCCTGAGTGTATTTAAAAAAAACACTTAATAAATGCTAGTTATTTCTTTTTCAGTGTTTAGCAAAGACATCTGAAATTCTTCTGCTAGTTCAAGGGGCATTAACCTCTTTGTTTAGACAAATAAAGAGGTAAACTTGTGCTCATATCCTGCATTGCAACTTGAGGACCACAGTTCCACTGAAGATTAGCAATCATACTGGTGTGTTTCTTACATCAGTGTTTATCAAAGAATTAAGGAAATAAAGAAACACAGTGGGAGAAGGAGGGGAAAAAGTAGTGATGAACAGCAATATGGAGATATACAGACAGAAAATCAAACAAATAAAGCAAAAGATAGAAAAAAAACAGCAGGAAGAAGCAAAGATTGAGAGACAAAAGGCCAATGAGAAGGTTTGGAAACGTTGTAAAATCAGATATTCCAAAACAAAAAGTATGAATAACAGATGAAAACAATGTTAATTTGCGCCTCAATGCACGAAAATAGAATAAAGGCAAATACTTGAATTTACAGGATAAATCATGGTGGTTTTGATGACATTTTTTTGAACTGTTCCTGAAACCATACTATGGAGGGGATCTACTTTAAATCGGTGTGTCTGTGCCCAACGTTAACCACCAACAAATCATTTCATTCATCCCACAGCAGACAATGAAGATATAGACAAATATAAAAAGTAAATCATTCCAGTGCAGGACTTCAGAACAAAGGAGCATAAACTTAAAATTAGAGCTAGGCTAGTTAGGTGTGAAATCACTCAGGTAGTGGAAACTTGAAACGCGTGCCCAAGGGTTGTGGATACTGAGTCCATTTAAGTCCAAGACTAAAGCCAATACATTTTTGTTAAGTGAGGACATCGAAGTAAATGAAGTTCAGGTACAAGTCCCCCATGACACAATAGAATGATACATTATATTTGAGAGGTTGAATAGCCTCCCCATGTTTCGATGCTCCAAAGGTAACTTTAATTTCTTTTACAAAGGATATTGCTGCCTCTATTCTGGTCAGTGCTCAATAGAAATGACTCACACCATTAAACCAGGTTGCCCCTGGTTCCAGGCACTCAGTAGTGCCACGTAACCAAAATTAGCTCATGTCTGCGGGAGGCGTACGTTGTCGTGAATAAAATGCTGCACATTTAGTTACAAATTTGTTTTCTATAGTGCTTTAGAAAGCATGAAGCCATGGTCAAAAAAGTTGCTAGATGCCTTTATCATTACCAGCTGATGGGCGGCACGGTGGCACAGTGGTTAGCACTGCTGCCTCACAGCGCCAGGGACCTGGGTTCAATCCCCTTTAACATTACCAGCTGAAAACCTGTCACAAGGCAAAACCAACAGATCATTTAAATAAAGTCAATATGTCCAAACAAAATCATAACGGTCACTTTATTTTTTGTTGGTAAATGAATAAAAGTTCTCGCTCAAGAAGATCATTAATACTACGTTGAACTAAATTGGTTTGTAAGGTGTTCAGTTAGGTCTATAAAGTGACTCCAGTCAGCACTCTGTGTTAATAGGTCTGTCTGCCTCCAATAACCACATATCATTGCTGAAGCCAGCTCCTGGCAGGAACCACTTCCTAGTTGCAAGTTACTATCCTGGGACAGATGAAGCAAACTTGGCAGTAGATTTGGCACCACTATTGGCAGATAAATTATGATAGATTCAAGGTCACAGAACAGTAAAGTTAGCTACCTAACAAATTTTATAAACCATTAAATCACAGAATCACAGAATACTACAGTGCAGAAGAGGCCCTTCGGCCCATTGAGTCTGCACCAATGCATGAAAGACCCCTGCCCACCTAATCCCACTTGCCAGCACTTGGCCCATAGCCTTGAATGTTATGGCATGTCAAGTATTCATCCAGGTACTTTTTAAAGGATCTGAGGTATCCCACCTCCACCACCCTCCCAGGCAGCGCATTCTAGACTGTCACCATCCTCAAATCCCCCCCAAACCTCCCACCCCTCACTTTTAACTTGTGTCCTCTCATAACTGACCCTACAACTAAGGGAAACAGCTGCTCCCTATCCACCCTGTCCATGCCCCTCAATCTTGAACACCTCCAATATGTCATAGAATTCTTACAGTGCAGGAGGCCATTCGGCCCATTGAGCCTGCACCGGCAACAATCCCACCCAGGCCCTCTCCCCGTAACCTCACGTACCTATCCGACTAATACCCCTGAGGGGCAATTTAGCATGGCCAATTAACCTAACATCTTTGGAGTGTGGGAGGAAACCGCAGCACCCAAAGGAAACCCGTGCAGACTCCGCACAGACTGTGCCCCAAGCCAGGAATTGAATCTGGGTCCCTGATGCTGTGAGGCAGCAGTGCTAACCACTGTGCTACCGTGCCACCCAATGCTGAGGTCGCCCCTCAGTCTTCTTTGCTCCAGAGAAAACAACCCAAGCCTATCTAACCTCTCTTTATAACTTAAATGTTCCATCTCAGGCAATATGCTTGTGAATCTCCTCTGCACCCCTTCCAGTGCGATCACATCCATCCCATAATGTGGCGACCAGAACTGCACACAGTGCTCCAGCTGTGGCCTCACCAAAGTTCTATACAACTCCAACATGACCTCTCTGTTTTTGTAATCTATACCTCGATTGATAAAGGCAAGTGTGCCATATGCCTTTTTCACCACCCTATTTACCTGCCTTTCCACCATCAGAGATCTATGGACAAACACGCCAAGGTCCCTTTGTTCTTCAGAACTTCCCAGTGTCAGACCTAGTATAAAATGTTTAGCTTTTAATTGTTATTTACAGGATGTTTCTACAAATGAAATTCACGACCTCCCTTGCGGTCAGCTGTTAAATGCACTGCAGGATGCGCCCTCGTTTCAGTACATGGGTTGTGCTGAGTTACCTGATCTCACCCCCAAGCACAAGGCCATGTGCCAATAACCAACATCCAGAAAACACCTCTCCACGCACCCTGGGTATCCATCACTGAGCGCCCTATCTTGGCCCGGGAGCGGAGGGGCATTGGAGCAGTGAATGTGACTGCCAGCCACATCACCCACCCCCCCTTTAAATAAGGGCAGTGGGAGCCCAAACAAGTGTTAGAAGTCATAACTGAAACACTTTACTTGTAAAAACACTCGTGGAAAGTCATTCAGAACAGACTCCAGAAGTTCCAATCCAAAAGTTCGGGTCATTTCCGTCATTCCAACCAACCAGTAAGGGGCATCTGCATTTACCAACTGGCATAAATCCTGGAAAATTAAATCAGAGCGATCATGTCAAAGGAGGTATTTTTGTATTAACTGTCAAATTCAGAATAAAACCATATTACTTATCATGGTTCACATTACAGGGAGATTCACCTTTGAGGAACTATCAGCTGTTTTCCCTGCCCCCTATATTTGTCAACATGAATATTGCTATTTAAAGAAGGCCAGTGATGTAACGGAGGAAACCGGATTGAAAGAACTACCGAGCGGAATTAACCAGCACCGCTAAAAGTGAAGCATCATTGAAGCACCACAGGTAACGGCTTTACCTTCACAGACGTTGATTCAGCTCCTTCACAGTCAGAGTCGATTTTAATTTAACTCAGTTTCTCCAGTGAAGCCACTGACGTAATCAATTCAAACACAGACATAAAAAGAAATTAAAATACAGAAAGTGTGTGTGTGCGTGGGGGGTGGAAGAAAGCTAAAGCAGGATACTAAAATTAAATAGAATGTTAGGCAATTGATCTTTTAAGTACCAACCCTGCTTAACCTGCGATTGATTTAACAAACAAAATTACTCTGCAAGGAACGTCTCTACCTGAAAGAGCATGTATGCATCTTTCGCACATGGCCTCAGCGTGCTGACTGTTCTTCTGTTGCTATTGCCTTGGACGGCAGGAGGATGACTGTCATCATCTGAAATAAACATAGTTGAAATTAAAGCTCTTCACTGAGCTAGATGCGAGCTTTCGGTACTTAATCAACGCTTTTTATTCTTCCTGCAGAGATTCAAATCACTATTTGAAATAGAATATTCATTCAATATTGTTTTCAGGAAATAAGTTGCTGCTTTTTGTGCATGTAGTTAGACTTCTTAGAATCCCTACAGTGCAGAAGGAGGCCATTCGGCCCATCGAGTCTGCACTGACGGCAATCCCACCCAGACCCTATCCCCATAACATCATGCATTTACCCCAGCTAATCCCCCTGACACTAAGGGACAATTTTAGCATGGCTAATCCACATAACCCGCACATCTTTGGACTGTGGGAGGAAACTGGAACACCCGGACAAAACCCACGCAAGCCACGGGGAGAACGTGCGAACTCCACACAGACAGTGACCCAAGCCGGGAATCGAATCTGTAACAAAATTTTATATTCGCTGAAGAAACAATTGTTAGGGCAGCAAGGTGGATAAAAAGAACCCATGGTCTTCTTTGTCATCGCAGGCATAACTTGCCAAGATTTAAAAGAGGGCTCTAGCAGTAGCTTGCTGAGTAAGTGCTTCCTTATCATGGCACCAAAATATACTTACCAGAAAGTGCAAAGTTCAGCACTTGATATGTAGGAAGTCAAGGAATGTCAGCTGAAATATTCGAGGACAATAACTCCAAGCCAGGGAAGGAAGACTCAGTGCTTCTTCCTAACTATTATCTAGCAACACATCTTCATAAGTATATGTGGATATCAGGCGAGAACGTAATCAGGCTGGATTCTAATGGCCCCCATGATGAAATAGTTTGCTGAATTTAAGGTCCAGGCTTTCTGCCCCCTATCTAATTTTTTGGGCCAAACTGAGTAACACGGGCAGGCAAAATAGCGCTGGGGAGCTTGTGCTCTGTTGATTTCCCAAGTCTCTGCACCTGGATTTGATTTCCAGCACCAAGCTCTTTGGCTTGAATGACAGACGGCACTTGCAAATACAAGAAATACCACTCCTACAACACATCTTAGATTTCTTTCCATGCGATACGAGGGTTGTTCATTATTTTTGGTCCAGAGTTCCAAAATTGGCAAAAGATGTAAAATATTGGCAGCCAGAGCATGTTCAAGCTCACAAGAAGTGCTGTGCATAGCATCAGGAGGAATGCAGATCCCAAAGCAAGACACCATCCCGTTTCTCTGGAAGCTCGGCACTCCCCAAACAAAGAACAAAGAAAACTACAGCACAGGAACAGGCCCTTCGGCCCTCCAAGCCTGCACCGATCATGCTGCCCAACTTACCTAAAACCCCCTACCCTTCCGGGAACCATATCCCTCTATTCCCATCCTATTCATGTATTTGTCAAGACGCCCCTTAAAAGTCACTACTATATCCGCTTCCACTACCGCCCCAGGCAATGAGTTCCAGTCACCCACTACTCTGTGTAAAAAATCTGCCTCGTACATCTCCTTTAAACCTTGCCCCTCGCACCTTAAACCTGTGCCCCCTAGTAATTGACTCTTCCACCCTGGGGAAAAGCTTCTGACTATCCACTCTGTCCATGCCTCTCAATCTTGTAAACTTCTATCAGGTCGCCCCTCAACCTCTGTCGTTCCAGTGAGAACAAACCAAGTTTCTCCAACCTCTCCTCATAGCTAATGCCCTCCATACCAGGCAACATCCTGGTAAATCTTTTCTGTACCCTCTCCAAAGCCTCCGCATCCTTCCGGTAGTGTGGCGACCAGAACTGAACACTATATTCCAAGTGCAGCCTAACTAAAGTTCTATAAAGCTGCAACATGACTTGCCAATTTTTAAACTCAATGCCCCGGCCAATGAAGGCAAGCATGCCGTATGCCTTATTGACTACCTTCGCCACCTGCATTGCCACTTTGTGACCTGGGTACCTGTACACCCAGATCCCTTTGCCTATCAATACACTTAAGGGTTCTGCCATTTACTGTATATTTCCTATCTGTATTAGACCTTCCAAAATGCATTACCTCACATTTGTCCACCCACCCATTTTCCCTACAACTTGCTGTAGCGTAGCTCTGCTTTCTTTTCATTAGGACTTGGATCTTAAGGTCACGATTATTGAAACTGGAAAATAGTTAAGGTTAATACCCAATTCCATGGTAGGTAGAGATGGTGCACCCAGATCAACAGGGAGGGGTGGAATGCACAAAGTCTTGCTCTTATCGTCTTAGCTCAGTGCATGAAGAGCTGACAATAGATTGGATATTGGAGAGCTGTTGGCATCTAGCAGATATCAGGAGGAGCAGAGGGAAAATGCAACAGAGATAATTTCAGAAAATGGAAGATTTTCCCCGGCGAAGTATTCCCATCAAGACTTTTTGGAAATGATACATATTTGACTCTAGAAATAAAGTCAACTTTGAAAAATAGCAACGTTTTTAAAATTGTTTCTGCCTTTTCTCCTAGTTCTGGAATAGGCAGACCAGTTTACGTTTGGAAACTCTTGTTCTTCCACTTCCAGAAACTATGCAATTTCAGACAAGATAGAACATATATTGGACCATCATAAAACTAGTGAACAGGGAATAACAAATACAAATCTAACCATTTCAATTTATTAAGTTAGAGAATTGTCTTGTGAATTGTGTTTGTCCCCCCAAAATTGTAAAATCTCCTGTCCTGTTGTTCTCTCCAATTGCACTAAACATTCTCTTGCACACTGACTGGCACATGCCAAAACAAAATGAAACTGAATAGATTGCAGAGATGAAAAAGGAAGTTTAACTAATTCAGCTTTCGCTGTTAATTAGATCAACGTTTAGGACCTGCACAGATTCCAGAGAAAAAGGTGTGAATAAAATAACTGGAAGTTTTAATCTCCCATAAAATTGCAATTCAAACTGAAACTATTACTCTGGGAGGTTGATTGGCCATGCCAAATTGCCCCTTCGCGTCAGGGGGATTAGCAGAGTAAATATGTGGGATTACGGGGATAGGATCTGGGTAGGATCACTCTCGATGCAGGCTCGATGGGCCAAATGGCCTCCTTCTGCACTGTAAAAGTCCAGTCAAAATTTCCAAAAATACTCATTTTAAAACAGGGACAAGTACTAATCACTGGTCGTATAGGAAAAGCTCTAGAAATTGAATGTATGGTTGAAATGCACATTTTGCAATCACCCAAGTAATGAAGTTTATATCGACATGCTTTGAAATATTAACAATTTACTGCAGAAAAGCAAAGGATAAAAGAATCAATGTGAAATGCAGGAACAAACAGAAAAATTGAAGGAAACATCAGTATACTCTCAAACAGTTCACCCTGTTCTGCAGAGTGAAGGCTGAAACAAGGCCTACTGATTACAAATCATCAACAAAGGAGTCCGCGGCAACAGACCTTTGTCAGAAGCAGATGGAGAACTGATTGGGGGAGAGGTAATTATGATGCGATTAGGCAAGAATTAGGGGGCATAAGTTGGGAACAGAAACTGTCAGGGAAAGGAACTAATGAAAAGTGGAACTTTTTCAAGGAACAAATACTGGATGTCCTTGATAGGTATGTCCCTGTCAGGCAGGGAGGAAATGGCCGAGTGAGGGAACCATGGTTCACGAAAGAGGTGGAATGTCTTGTGAAAAGGAAGAGGGAAGTTTATGTAGGGATGAGGAAACAAGGTTCAGATGGCTCGATTGAGGGTTACAAGTTAGCAAGGAATGAGCTGAAAAAGGGGCTTAGGAGAGCTAGGAGGGGACACGAGAAGTCCTTGGTGGGTCGGATCAAGGAAAACCCCAAGGCTTTTTACTCTTATGTGAGGAATAAAAGAATGATCAGGGTGAGGTTAGGGCCGGTCAAGGACAGTAGTGGGAACTTGTGTATGGAGTCAGTAGAGATAGGCGAGGTGATGAATGAATACTTTTCTTCAGTGTTCACCCAGGAGAGGGGCCATGTTTTTGAGGAAGAGAAGGTGTTACAGGCTAATAGGCTGGAGGAAATAGATGTTCGGAGGGAGGATGTCCTGGCAGTTTTGAATAAACTGAAGGTCGATAAGTCCCCTGGGCCTGATGAAATGTATCCTAGGATTCTTTGGGAGGCAAGGGATGAGATTGCAGAGCCTTTGATCTTTGGGTCCTCGCTGTCCACGGGGATGGTGCCAGAGGACTGGAGAATGGCGAATGTTGTTCCTCTGTTTGAGAAAGGGAATAGAAATGACCCTGGTAATTATAGACCGGTTAGTCTTACTTCGGTGGTTGGTAAATTGATGGAAAAGGTCCTTAGAGATGGGATTTACGACCATTTAGAAAGATGCGGATTAATCCGGGATAGTCAGCACGGATTCGTGAAGGGCAAGTCTTGCCTCACAAATTTGATAGAATTTTTTGAGGAGGTAACTAAGTGTGTTGATGAAGGTAGGGCAGTTGATGTCATATACATGGATTTTAGTAAGGCGTTTGATAAGGTCCCCCATGGTCGGCTTATGATGAAAGTAAGGAGGTGTGGGATAGAGGGAAAGTTGGCCGATTGGATAGGTAACTGGCTGTCTGATTGAAGACAGAGGGTGGTGGTCGATGGAAAATTTTCGGATTGGAGGCAGGTTGCTCGCGGAGTGCCGCAGGGATCAGTGCTTGGTCCTCTGCTCTTTGTGATTTTTATTAATGACTTGGAGGAGGGGGCTGAAGGGTGGATCAGTAAATTTGCTGATGACACCAAGATTGGTGGAGTAGTGGATGAGGTGGAGGGCTGTTGTAGGCTGCAAAGAGACATAGATAGGATGCAAAGCTGGGCTGAAAAATGGCAAATGGAGTTTAACCCTGATAAATGTGAGGTGATTCATTTTGGTAGGACTAATTTAAATGTGGATTACAGGGTCAAAGGTAGGGTTCTGAAGACTGTGGAGGAACAGAGAGATCTTGGGGTTCATATCCACAGATCTCTAAAGGTTGCCAGTCAAGTGGATAGAGCTGTGAAGAAGGCCTATAGTGTGTTAGCTTTTATTAACAGGGGGTTGGAGTTTAAGAGCCGTGGGGTTATGCTGCAACTGTACAGGACCTTGGTGAGACCACATTTGGAGTATTGTGTGCAGTTCTGGTCACCTCACTATAGGAAGGATGTGGAAGCGCTGGAAAGAGTGCAGAGGAGATTTACCAGGATGCTGCCTGGTTTGGAGGGTAGGTCTTATGAGGAAAGGTTGCGGGAGCTAGGGCTGTTCTCTCTGGAGCGGAGGAGGCTGAGGGGAGACTTAATATAGGTTTATAAAATGATGAAGGGGATAGATAGAGTGAACGTTCAAAGACTATTTCCTCGGGTGGATGGAGCTATTACAAGGGGGCATAACTATAGGGTTCGTGGTGGGAGATACAGGAAGGATATCAGAGGTAGGTTCTTTACGCAGAGAGTGGTTGGGGTGTGGAATGGACTGCCTGCAGTGATAGTGGAGTCAGACACTTTAGGAACATTTAAGCGGTTATTGGATCGGCACATGGAGCACACCAGGATGATAGGGAGTGGGATAGCTTGATCTTGGTTTCAGATAAAGCTTGGCACAACATCGTGGGCCGAAGGGCCTGTTCTGCGCTGTACTGTTCTATGTTCTATGTGTTCTATGATTCATTTCACTGACAATGGAGAGGAAGAATCTCATGGAGCAGAGCTCTAAGTCAGTGTAGAGTTCCACACAGTTAGTGTGCATAGACACAAATTGGGAGCTGGTAATTTTTAAACCACTCCCTGCTGGATTTTTGCTGGACATTAGCTTTTATTTACTTTTCAAGTTACTTTAATTCTTTTAGAGGAGAAAAAAGGTAAATATTAACTTAATAAATGTCCACCATAAAGAGACTTTAATCCAATCCAGACTTTAGCTCGGTGAATTCATTAAAAAAAAAATTCCCCTCTAACAATTCTCCTCTCTGAATGTGAAAGGGTAACTAGACTTGATAGGAAGGATATTTTTGTGAAATTAATCTCAAACGGCTACACAACCAGCTTCACTTGGAAGCAATTTACACCAATTTTCTCCCCATCGTACACTGAGTAATGATAACCATTTGTCTTCATTACTGCAAATGCTCTCTCAGCGATGCATCACTTGACTTGGTTTTTTCACGCTGATGGCTTCTACGCTTGGGGTTAATTCCCCAACTAAAAGATAAAGGAAGACAGAAAAACTAAAAGACAACCAGCAAGCAGGGGAATTGGACAATGGTGAAAAAAATAATTCCAGTGTCCAGATGACCAAGTCTAAATGACTAAATGTTATGCTGGAATTTGTGTTTTTTGGAAGCCAAAAACTGTTAATGATTGTGGGAGAACAGTACACTCATTATTTGTGCTCAGTGCCGAAGCTGTAGAATGTAAGATTTGATGGCTAGAGCTCCTGTCATTATTTGTGTTGGCTGTGCAAGCTAGTTTCCCAAATCTTGTTTGCGTGAAGGTTGGCTTGTTGAGAGTACAAAGATGAACAAAGAACAATACAGTACAGGAATAGGCCCTTCGGCCCACTAAGCCTGTATCAATAAGCAGTTTCTATCCTTCTGTTCCTCTCCCGTTCACATGTCTATCAAGAAACGCCTTAAACGCTACCAACATGCCTGCTTCCACCACTTCCACTGGCAGTGCATTCCAAGCATCCATCACCCTCCAGGTGAGAAACTTGTCCTGTACGTCTCCCCTAAACTTACCCCCTCTCACCTTAAACCTGTGTCCTCTTATAGTTGACCTTTTCATCCTGGGAAAAAACCTCTGACTATCCAACTTAAACATAAAACTATAAAACTTAAATAACTTATGCACGGAAAGGTTTAAATTAGATTCTTGACCTTTGGAAATTCTAGATATGAAGAGAAAATAAATATTTTAGCAAATTACCTTTTCTGGAGTATCTTAATGAAAGAAGGCTAAACTTATGAAAGTTAATGTGAGCGATATTAAAGAAGGTAGAACTACAAGTGAAAATGTCTAGTGAAAAACATTCTACTGATATATTATATTTTCAATGCATTTTCCTTACAGCGCTGTGTTGTATAATGCCTGTAAAGGTTTAGCATGATGATTAATTTTGACTTTATGCATTATGATCAACAACTTTGGAATGACAGAAACATAGAAAATAGGAGCAGGAGGAGGCCATTTGGCCCTTCTAGCCTGCTTTGCCATTCATTACGATCATGGCTGATCATCCAACTCAATAGCCTCATCTTGCTTTTTTCCCCATAACCTTTGATCCTATTTGGCCCAAGTGTTATATCCAGCCGCCTCTTGAATACATTCAATGTTTTGGCATCAACTACTTCCTGTGGTAATGAATTCCATAGGCTCACCACTCTTTGGGTGAAGAAATGTCTCCTCACCTCCGTCCTAAATGGTCTATCCTGAATCCTCAGATTGTGAGCCCTGGTTCTGGACCCCCCACCACCATTGGGAACATCCTCCCTGCATCTACCCTATCTAGACCTGTTAGAATTTTATAAGTCTCTATGAGATCCCCCCCATTCATCTGAACCCTAGTGAAAACAATCCTAACCTAGTCAATCTCTCCTCGTACATCAGTCCCGCCATCCCCAGAATCAGCCTGGTAAATCGTCGCTGCACTCACTCGAGAGCAAGAATATCCTTCCTCAGAAAAAGTGACCAAAACTGCACACAATACTCTAGGTGTGACCTCACCAAGGCCCTGTACAGTTGCAACAACACATCCTTGTTCCTATACTCGAAACCTCTCACAATGAAGGCCAAGATGCCATTTGCCTTCTTTACCACCTGCTGCATTGCATGCTTACCTTTAGTGACTGGTGCACAAGGACACCCAGGTCCAGCTGCACACTTCTTGTTTTTGCTTCCAAAGTGAATAACCTCACACTTATCCAAATTATACTGCATCTGCCATTGATCAGCCTACTCACCCAACCTGTCCAGATCATTCTGAAGGATCTCTGCATCCTCATCACAGTTCACCCTTCCACCCAACTTGGTATCAGGTGCAAACTTTGAGACGTTACATTTTGTTCCCTCATCCAAATCATTAATATATACTGTGAATAGCTGGGGGCCCAGCACCGATCCCTGTGGCCCCCCACTAGTTATTGCCTGCCAATTTGAAAAGCACCCATTAATTCCTACTCTCTGTTTCCTCTCTGCCAATCAGCTTTCTATCCATCTCAATACACTTCCCCAATCCCATGCGCTTTAATCTTGCATGATAATCTCGTGTGGGACTTTGTCAAACGCTTTTTGAAAGTCCAAATATACCACATCAACTGGCTTCCCCATGTCAACTCTACTAGTTACATCTCCAAAGAATTCCAACAGATTTGTCAAGCATGATTTCCCCCATCATAAATCCATGCTGACTCTGTCTGATCCTGCCACTGCTTTCTAAATGCTCTGCTATAAAGCCCTTGATAATAGATTCCAGAATTTCCCCCACTAAGCTTACTGGTCTATAATTCCCTGTTTTCTCGCTACCACCCTTTTTGAATATTGGAGTGACATTCGCTACCCTCCAATCTGCAGAGACTGTTCCAGAGTCTATAGAATCCTGGAAGATGACCAATGCATCCACTATTTCTAGAGCCACTTCCTTAAGTTCTCTGGGATGTAGATTATCAGGCCCTGGAGATTTATCCGCCTTCAATCCCATCAACTTTCCCAGCACCATTTCTCTACCAATATTGATCTCCCTCAGTTCTCCCCTTTCACTAAATCTTGCATTCTCCAACATTTCTGACATTTGGTTTTTGAAAGACATCCTCTTTTTGTGAAGATAGAACCAAAGTATGTATTCAGTTGCTCGGCCATTTCTTTGTCCCTATTATACATTCCCCTGCTTCTGTCTGTAGGGGACCTACATTTGTCTTCACCAACTTCTTTCTCTTTGCGTATCTATAGAAACTCTTAGTGTCAGTTTATATGTTCCCTGCAAGCTTCTCCTTCCTAATCAATCCCTTGGTCCTTCTTTGCTGAATTCTAAACTGCTCCCAATCTTCAGACCTATTATTTTTCTTGGCCAATCTGTATGCTTCTTCCTTAGATCGGATGCTCTCTCTAATTTCCTGAGTAAGCCATGGACTGGCCCTCTTACCTGTTTTGCTTTTGGGCCAGACAGGAATAATTATTCAACTTCATTCTGAAGGTGAGGCCAAATTTATTTTTCATGGGTTGTGCTATTTCTAGCTTAGCAGCAATACCATTAGAAACATACACCATCCATTCTACATGTAGGAAATACGTAGCAACCATTTTGCAATCATCCAACAGGGGTGCATAGCCCTGATGATCCAGCTGTTCACCATTTCTGCTCTAAACATTTTTCTGCAAAAACTCTTGCAAATTGATACATGATGTATGCATTTAGATTGCACAACCACCTCAACTCACTTTTATGTTGCTCATCTTCAGCGTCCATTCTCTCAAAGACAACTGTAACCACTTGCCGTACCGTAGCTGCTGCTGTGTTATTGGTGATATTGTCTTTGGTAAAGTGTAGCCGAAAGCACAGTACAATTGCCTGAAAGATATTGGAAACAGAAACTTTTGTGAGTGCAAAGGAAAAGTGAATCCACAAAGATTAAAATCAACTACGGGTATTGCAATAAATAGCGACATTACTGACAGATACAGAAGTTGGGACGTCTTGTTGAAATTGTACAAGACATTGGTAAGGCTACACTTGGAATGCTGTGTACAGTTCTGGACACCCTCTTATAGAAAGAATATTATTAAACAAGAAAGTGCAGAAAAGATTTACTAGGATGCTACCGAGACTTGATGGTTTGAGTTACTAGGAGAGGCCGGATAGACTGGGACTTTATTCTCTGGAGCATATGAAGCTTGGAGGTGATCTTACACCAATAATGAGGGGCATAGATCAACTATATAGTCAATAGCTTTTCCCAAAGGTAGGGGAGTCTAAAACTAGGGGACATAGGTTTAAGAGGGGAGAGATACAAAAGGGTCTAGAGGGGCAACTTTTTCCACGCAGAGGGTAGTGAGTGTGTGGAATGAGCTGCCAGAGGTAGTAGTAGAGGCGGGTACAATTTTGTCTTTTAAAAAGCATTTAGACAGTTACGTGGGTAAGATGGGTATAAAAGGATATGGGCCAAATGCGGGCAATTGGGAACAGCTTAGTCGTTAAAAAAAAGGGGGCGGCATGGACAAGTTGGGCTGAAGGGCCTGCTTCCTAGGTATAAACCACTATGACTCTATAATTAAGAGATTTCACATTCAAATTTCTACTTAAGTGGCATTTAAGAATGATCATTATTTCAGGGAGTCTCTGACAAGATAGTGTTTAAAATCAGGAATTTATGTCGGAGATTAATTTGGGAAGTTAAAAAGTGTGTGTTGCTTCCCTGAAAACAAGCAAAAAGTAATTGACAACAGATTTCCATTGGCTCATATTTCCATTGGAAATATTAGGTTAGGAAAACATTTAAAAAGGAAAAGATTAGGCAACCATTAAAATACTTAGCAACAATAACTGACAATTCAGAGCTCAAGGAGTAATGAAGGAAGATCACAGATGCTAGAATTCTGAAAATGAAAATGCAGGAAATGAGTCTATCTGAAAGAAGGTGTATAATTTATGGCCCTTTATTAGAAGACCTGAAGTGTCCAGGCACCCTTCTTCTCTCAGACGATGATGGACTTCTTGGGTACACAGGTTCACCTTTCATTTTTAGGTTCATAGAAGTAGGTAGGGACAACAACATGTGTGATTAAAACTGTTAATAACTAATTTGATGGGAAAACAGACTAGGAAGCGAAAGAAGATGGAAATCAACTGACAAACTTAATTACTCAATAGCAAATATCGTAAAGTGAATACCCAAACACAAAACAAAATGTGTGAGACGAGACTAGACAGGGTTATAGAAATCACTCCTGTCGTCAAAGTTTCTGCAGAAAGAATACATTATTGGCAAGGACCAGAAAAAAATTAAATGCTCATTCAGTTTAAGCATGACATTAAATTTAATAAACTGGAACTTTAAATCCATTTACAAAGGGTCAATTTGTTAAAAATGAATTAAATATTTACCTTTGGCCATTTTTCAGAGTTATATAATATGAGGACAAAACTGTCTTCAGCTTATTCAATTCAAAAGATTCCAGGTGGTAGATTGGATTGGATACTGACATTTTATAGTTTTAATGACACTGGGTGGCACGCTGTGAGGCAGCAATTAGCACTGCTGCCTCACAGCGCCAGGGACCCGGGTTCAATTCTCGGCTTGGGTCACTGTCTGTGTGGAGTTTGCATGTTATCTCAGTGTCTGCGTGGATTTCCTCCGGGTGCTCCGATTTCCTCCCACGGTCTGGAAGATGTGCTGGTTAGGGTGCATTGACCCGAACAGGCGCCGGACTGTGGCGACTAGGGGAATTTCACAGTCAACTTCATTGCAATGTTAATGCAAGTCTTACTTGTGACTAATAAATAAACTTTATCTTTCATGCCGTGGCTTAAATCTAGCTCCAAGACTATGGGATAAAGAGTCTTGTGTCTCTAAGGTTTCTTTATCTCGTTGCCTACTGAACAAACAAATGTCCATAACTTGCTATATAGAGGAGCAAATAATGGAAAAAATAAGATACCACATATCTTAGATTCGTCGCAATTGAAGGACATCCCTGTAGGACTTCTTTAGTAGTATCCTAGGTATAACCACCTTCAGCTGCTTCATTTAAGACCTTCCCTCTGTCATAAGCTCAGAAATGGGGGTGTTCGCCGTTGACTGCACACTGTTCAGCACAATTCACAACCCCTCAGATACTGAAGCAGCCACATCCACATGCAACAAGATCTGGACAACATTCAGGCTTGGGCTTATAAACTGCACCAGGGCTTCTTTGATACTACCTTCCACACACTTCACCTTTAGCACCAGTGGTGCAGTGACAAATTTTGAGATGCAGGGATTCTTAAGAAAACTTGTTGGCCATAACATTTCTAAATCTGTTTTCATTTGTATTAAACATTTGAGTACCCAATTGTCAGTAAAACTATGCTTTTTAAATGAAAAATATTTATGCTGGTAGGCATTTTATTTCAAACCATGTGGCCCTTTGAACCAATAATCATTAAGGTAGCTAGAATTTCATTATGCAATGGTTTAGTTATTTCATTCAATCCAATTAAAAACATGGATTACAGAAAACTTTACTTACTTCTGACGGGGGTGGTATATAGAGAAACCACTGCTTTTCTTGATTTGTATTAATAACCTGGAGCTGGGTGTACAGGGCACAATTTCAAAACTTGAAGATAATGGACCAATTGTGAACCATGAGAAGGACAGCTATAGATGTCAAGATACAGACAGGCTGGTGGAATGGGCAGACGTGTAACAGGTGAAATCTAGAGAAGTGTGAAGTGTTACATTTGAAGTGGCACCCTGGTGCGCTCCAGCCAAGCAATAGTCCTGTTTAGCACCTGTAAGGACAAGGGCAGCAGATGCATGGGAACACCATCATCTGCAAACTCCCCTCCAAGCCACACATATCGCAACTTGCAACTATCTCATTATTCCTTCACTGGAACAAAATCCTGAAACCGTCTTCCTAACAGCACAGTGGGTGCACCGACACCACATGGACTGCAGCGGTTCAAGGCAGCGACAGCTCACCAGCATCTTTCCAAGGAGAATTAGAGATGGGCATCAAATGCTGGCCTTACCAGGGTTGTCCATATCGCATGAAAGAATAAAAAATAACACAGATGCAGGAGCTTGAAGCAGAGGGAAATTGTTAGTGTCGAATGCAAAGAGCTCGAGTTTTTAATGAAAACAGACAGTGCTGGAGAAACTCAGCAGGCCTGTGGAGAGAGAAACAGAGTTAACATTCTGTCTCTAATAAGAGTTCTTCAGAACAGTTCTGAAGAAGAGTCATATTGGATTCGGAGTGCTAACTCCTTCCACAGATGTTGCCAGGCCAGCTGAATATTTCCAGTACAGTTTTGGTCACCTAGTTACAGGAAGGATGTAAATAAGATTGAAAGAGTGCAGAGAAGGTTCACAAGGATGTTGCCGGGACTTGAGAAGCTGAGTTACAGAGAGAGATTGAATAGGTTGGGACTTTATTCCCTGGAGCGTAGAAGATTGAGGGGAGATTTGATAGAGGTGTATAAGATTTTGATGGGTATAGATAGAGTGAATGCAAGCAGGCTTTTTCCACTGAGGCTCGGGGAGAAAAAAACCAGAGGGCATGGGTTAAGGGTGAAAGGAGAAAAGTTTAAAGGGAATATTAGGGGGGGCTTCTTCACGCAGAGAGTGGTGGGAGTGTGGAATGAGCTGCCGGATAAAGTGGTAAATGCGGGGTCACTTTTAACATTTAAGAAAAACTTGGACGGGTTCATGGATGAGAGGGGTGTGGAGGGATATGGTCCAAGTGCAGGTCAGTGGGACTAGGCATAAAATGGTTCGGCACAGACAAGAAGGGCCAAAAGGCCTGTTTCTGAGCTGTAATTTTCTATGGTTCTATGGTACTGTCTGAATTATTAAAAATCTGCAGCATTTTGCTTTTATTTTAGAGCGAGCTTCAGTTTGCGTCTAACTGCACAATGCTTGACCTGGGAGTGCTTAATGGTAGAAGAAATGGGAAGCTAGTGATGGGATCAGCCTGATGGTATCATGTGGTAGTGCAGCAATGTAGGGCTTGCCTTTGGTTCCTCAGCAACATCTTAAATTCCTAAAGTCATGTTGCTTGGTGCAATGATTTGTGGAAATTATTTCCACGGGGGAAAAGATGAGACACATTTTTGGACACATGGTTGTATCATGTTAAACACTATTAGGCCTCACTTTCCTTTTGTCAAAATTATGACTATTCCATTATCACCCTGGAAAGTGAAGCTAATGCCAAACTTCTGTCCACTGCTAATTATCTCCTGAAATCTTTCTCCTCTGTTCCAATACTGATTGCAGAGCGCAGTGACTATCTGGCCATTAATATTGAGGCAATGTATTTCGATGCATCTGTTGTGCCTCCTCACTTCCTTGCACAACAAACAGAAGCTTCCCCCTTCCCTAGCCCTGGGTCATGTCTTTCTCTACTTTCTCTCCCACCTACACGCAGGCTCCCTGCCAGATCATCTTGCCCACAAGACTGATCGCTTGCTCCCTAGACCCCACTAAACAGATCATGGAACTCCCTTTCCTTATCATGTTAATGGATACTGCAAATGGTTCCCCTTCTGCAGGTTCCTACTTACTTCCTTTCAAAACTGTCAGCACCTTCCTCAAAAAGAACTACCCTCAAACCTGGTCTTTGCAAACTGCTGTCCCATCTTCAACCTTCCCTTCCTCTCCAAAGATTGAATCTCCCCAGTCAAGAGTTCCACCTCTTTCACTGTACTGAAATAATCTTAATCCGAGGCACAAATGATATTCCCTGATCCTGGGTCCATGCTGCATTCTTGCTTTCCAACCTCCCTGCAGCCTTTGACAAAGGGAGGACACTGTGCTCTTTTAACATCTCTTCATTCTTGGATCTGCTTTTACCAGCAATGGCTTCTTTTCCTCCTGCTGCACCATTATCTCACGATTAATCCTGAGCTCCCTATGATTTCGCATTTATGTTGCGCCATGGCAATGTCATCTAAGGACATGGAGCCAGCCTCCACATTTATACTCATGATACCCAACACAATCTCTCCCAACACCACTTAATTCTTTCATTACCTCGATACAGTCAAACGAACTGTCCAATATCCAGCCTTGGATAGCCAAAACCATTCCCTTCAGCCCGAGCCACAAATTCTTTACATTTGTTACTAATTCCAATCACTCCCCAGCTATTTTCTTAGGTTGAACCAGACTGTTCCCTACCTTCCCTGGGGGCATAATGGTTAGCACTGCTGCCTCACGGCGCCAGAGACCTAGGTTCAATTCCCAGCTTGGGTCAATGCCTGTGTGGAGTCTGCACATTCTCCCCGTGTCTGCGTGGGTTTCTTCCTGGTGCTCCAGTCCGAAAGACGTGCTGGTTGGATGCATTGGCCATGCGAAATTCTCCCTCAGTGTATCCAAACAGGCACTGGGAGTGTGGTGAGTAGGGGATTTTCAAAGTAACTTCACTGCAGTGTTAATGTAAGTCTACTTATGACACTAATAAATAAACTTTTAAACTAAACTTAAACTTCTCCAACTCAGTGTTCATTTTTGTTTGATGCACCTCTGTGAAGCACCTATTTTCTATTCTAAAGGCACTACATGAACAGAAAGCTGCTATTGTTATTAGTGGTTATCCCGTGATCGAATACTTACCCTTGCAGCCAGGAAATGATGCTGGGTGTTGGGGAAGGGAGAAAAACGTAAGTGATGAGCAAAATCATCTAAACACACTGTATAGCACCTATATTATTACAGTGAAAATTTAGTTCTCTCAAATATAACACATTGTTTTCAAAAACATCAATTCCTTTCTCTCCCTCA
This sequence comes from Mustelus asterias, assembly GCF_964213995.1. NCBI lineage: Eukaryota > Metazoa > Chordata > Chondrichthyes > Carcharhiniformes > Triakidae > Mustelus > Mustelus asterias. The sequence continues at coordinate 11,481,086 of NC_135809.1, forward strand.
TCTCTCAGAGAGGGAAAGAAAATAATATTGAAATTATTTTCTAGAAAATAATTTTAATTTTCAGAATAATCCTTTCTCTTCCATTTCCCTTTGGTACAATGCCAAGGACCTGAAGCTACTGCTAGAATTTTATTTGGCAAATATTAGGTTGAGAAGGTGATTTAAAAAAAGACAGTAAAGAAAGCAAATGGAATTTTAAAGTTTATATTTAGGAGCATGATTATAAAAGGCACAAAAGCAAATTAGGGCAGATGCTGGAATCTGAAACCAAAAGAGAAAACGCTGGAAAAATCTCAGCAGGTCTGGCAGCTTCTGTAAGGAGAGAAAAGCGCTGACATTTTGTGTCCTGATGACCCTTTGTCAAAGCTAAAAGGCATAGAAAGTGGGAAGGCTTCATGTGGAATTCGTGCAAAGCATTAGCTCGACCTCAGTTGGAGTAAGGTGTGCAATTCTGGGCATTCTATTGTTGAAAGGGTAGCAGAAGCAAGAAAAAGGGACAATAATAAACCACTCTCACAACAGCAGGTTAAAGTCCAACAGATTTATTTGGCATAACGAGATTTCTGAGCACTGCTCTTTCATCAGGAGAGAAGGAACAGAGAAGGAAAGCTTCTGATTCCAAATAAACATGTTGGACTTCAACCTGGTGTTGAGAGACTTCTTACTGTGCCCACCCCAGTCCAACGCTGGCATCTCCACATCAATAATAAACCAGGAATAAGAGGCTAGATTTGGAGAAAGTTTTTTTTTCTCTCCCCACCACTATAATCGAGAAGGTTAAAGGGAGTGGAGACTTTCAAAATAATGAAATGTTATGATACACGTGCGATCGATATAAATATACATGTTTTTTTTCTGTTAAGGGGAATGTTTAAAATTCAGGGTTTTTTTGGCAGGCAGACGGTGTGTCTGGAACACATTTAGCTTAGATGCTGGGAGAGCAGGATATCATAGAAATCATAGAAACCCTAAAGTACAGAAAGAGGCCCTTCGGCCCATTGAGTCTGCATCGACCACAATCCCACCCAGGCCCTACCCCCATATCCACCCACTAATCCCTCTAACCTACACATCTCAGGACACCAAGGGCAATTTTAGCGTGGCCAATCAACCTAATCCGCACATCTTTGGACTGTGGGAGGAAACCGGAGCACCCGGAGGAAACCCACGCAGACACGAAGAGAATGTGCAAACTCCACACAGACAGTGACCCAAGCCGGGAATCGAACCCAGGTCCCTGGAGCTGTGAAGCAGCAGTGCTAACCCCCACTGTGCTACCGTGCCGCCCCATTTTACTCATTTTAGCCATGCAGTCTTTACTTAGGATAGAGCTAATGGATTTCTGTTTATAGATTTGAGATTTCCCTTGGGTTTTGATTAAAGGAATGGAAGGTGGGTCTAGGTATGCAGGGTCATGTGATGATGTGGTTAATGGGAGGAGCTAGGTCTGTAGCAGGGAGAAATAGTTCAGTTCTGGCTGGGAATTGCTTGAAGACAGAGGTTCTCTGCAAGCTACTGAAACTCGCTCTCTCTCAAAGCTTCAAGACTGACTAAACTTATTATAGCAAGTATATTATTGGTTGCTAATTGTATTTAAAGTGGGTTTTGAGTCTGTAAAAGGAATATTGCTTATTTGGAACTGAAACAGACATAAGTTAGAAACTAAGGAAGTTTCATTTCATTTTTAAATTGTTCAACTGTTAATATTTAAGCTGCTTAATTTGGTAGAGTTATATTTAAACTCTGTTATTAAACAAAGTTTGTTTTGCTATAAAATGTCCCTAATTTGTCAGTGAAATTACTCCATGAGTGAGCATCCTATCCTCACATTTATGCAACAATAGAAAAATTGTTGGGCTCTGGTCCAGTGTCGTAATGAAACTTGGGGTAAATAACAAAGGATCATTTCCATCAGTTGGCAAGTTGGTCATACACCCAGTATTACCACAACGAGAGAAATCAAGTACAAAGTTAGCAAAAAATACCTGCAAACAGAAGGATACTGTTACAATTAACAACAGGCCAATGGAATACAACTTCAATACGGTATCAAAATAACAATTAAAAACTACTCCCGAAAGTTTCTCACATCCCCAGAAAACTTAATAAATTTGCACCAAGTTATTTGGGTGTGTGAATATTCCCATATGTGGGTCTAAAAATCATATGACAGTCCATGTATGGAAATAAAAACACCTAGAGAGCTTTCCGCTGGCTGACAACAGTTCATGTTGGAGCTCAAGCAGGTAAACAAGGAAAATGTTACCGAGCGAGAACCAATTCTATACCAGTCTCAGTGTCTGAATGCACTCATAATCCCCCTAGGTAAAGATTTGTACACATACTCCATGAGTCTCAAAGTTCTCCTATGAAATGTGCAGTTTCCACTCATCTTCATTACTCCAACCATGCCTGCTGCCCTCCAAGTAAACATTTCCTCCATCTCCAGCAGACAGGACACTGTGTTCCATGGTAATCACAGTCTGCACAAACTCCAGCCACATTGCCAACAAGGTCTCTATTCACCTCCCTTTCAAAATAACTTTATCGTGTCAGACTCAGCTGCTTTTGCTGGTAGTCTATTCCACACATTAACTATGCTCTTCTAGGGCAAAGCTTCTTCCCTTCATATCCCAAATTCTGCTCATTAATGTACAACCTGGATTCAAATTTCTCCCCTTTAATCATTTTCGGAAAAAAAAAAAAAAATTGCCTTCACCCTGTGTTACAGTCTCCAGCATAAAATGCAAAATACCACTTGCATTTATACTCAAAGGGTGCAAAATAATCACCTAATCAGGTACAAGTTGTTCATAAAAACTAGAAATCCCATGTACTAACCTGACAACTACAAAATGGGGAAAGTCAGTTTATCACATGCATCTTATGGTATGAATTTATTTGCTTGACTACCTTGCATTTAAGGTTATATATAAATATTAATCTGATCTTTGGAAATAATAAAATGATAAGAAAATAGAACTAGAATCATAAAATCCCTACAGTGCAGAAGGAGGCCATTCGGCCCATCCCGCCTTCACTGACAACAATCCCACCCAGGTCCTATACCCGTAACTCCACGTATTTACCCTCCTAATCACCCTGACATTAAGGGGCAATTTAGCACAGCCAATCAACTCAACCCGCACATCTTTGGACTGTGGGAAGAATCCGGAGCACCCGGAGGAAACCCACGCAGACACAGGGAGAATGTGCAAACTCCACACAGACAGAGACCCGAGGCTGGAATCGAACCTGGGTCCCTGGTGCTGTGAGGCAGCAGCGCTAACCACTGTGCCACCATGCCACCCACTACTTCAAAGGACTCACCTCACAGTTTATCTGGGGAAAAAATGCTGAGTTTGTTTTTTAAGTTCTGCTGATTTTGTGGCTTCTTCATTTTGGGTAGTCTTCCCTTAATAACTGCTCTTGTTTCAATACAAACCTAGGAAAAAAACTCTCGACTTGTCTTTATTCACAGAATATTTGATTGCTTCTTGGACAGTTTTTCTTCCTTATCTGATCCTAATCATAGAATCCCTACAGTGCAGAAGAAGGCCATTCGGCCCATCGAGCCCGCACCGACAGCAATCCCACCCCAGGCCCTATCCCCACAACCCCACACATCTACCCCACTGATCCCCCAAACCGACACATCCTGGGACACTAAGAGGCAATTTAGCATGGTCAATCAATCTAACCCTCATATCTTTGGACTGTGGGAGGAAACTGGAGCACCCGGAGGAAACCCACGCAGACACGGGGAGAACGCGCAAACTCCACAGAGAGTGACCCAAGGCGGGAATCAAACCCAGGTCCCTGAAGCTGTGAGGCAGCAGTGCTAACCACTGTGCTGCCCTTTGGGATGAATCTTTCACATTTGTGTTGCTTGTTTACATTGCTCATGATTGATCCTTGGGACGAGTTTTGGAGATATACCAACTTCACACATAAATATCATAACTGCTATATAATGTCGAAGCAAGGTTTAAAAAAAATATTTTTGGTTGTACAGCAGCAATGGCGAATCCAGAGCTCTACTGTCTGAAATGGCTAACAATTTTAGCTGTACACAGGCAAATCACCACAGCAAGGAAATAGTTGACATATGCCATTAGTACCCAAAGGAAACACAAAGAAACATAGAACCTTTACTGCCACTGGACACTGTCAGCAAAAGGGGCTCCAGCATCTTGAGAACATTTGCCTGGGTAATCAAGCAGTACAGCTAGATGTGGAAACTTTCCTTATCGAACACATGTCATCATTAATTGATGACCTGTTAACTCAAAAGAGCACATGAAACCAAAAATGCATACCCTTCGCCCTTGCAAACATCGACTATACTTCACCATGCTGAGTCAGTGAGCTCCCAGCTGAGGATCATGTGCAGAGTTATTTTCAGTTGCGAGCTGATGGGCACAGTCCCAAGTTTCACTTACTTCAACCTACACTCGAGGCATTTGTGGGACCTTTGCCGCCAATCTGTCAGTTCATGACACGCAAATATAAAAGGGCTCACGATTTAATCATTATGGCACAGCCGTTTGGACAAGTGCTCTATCTTAAAAAAGCAATGTGATGCCAAAAAGCAGCAGTACAACTGTCAAGAAAAATGATTTCACACTAATAATGGGGAAAGAACAAACACGACATACTTCTTTGAAACCTCCAAGGGTTTAACGATTTCATTTCTGGTAACCCAGGGGGTAATGGGAGAGCGAGAAAGTTATATTGCAGGGTACAAAGTATTGGCTGGCAAAAATACACAACCTTTCCTTTTGCAAATGTCATTTCCTGGGCCAATAGCTTCCCAAGTGAGAGTCACATATGGAATTATTTTCATTTGTAAACTTGTCAGCAGTTTCCAAGCCTCACCTGTTTTTAGCTCCAGCCAAGGAAGATCACTATTATTCTTCAAAAACTAAAAATTATGCCCAGTTTCAAGACATTGGGTCAAGGATGGATAATGAAAAACCGGGTCCCAAATTCACACATCATCTCAAATTAAAATGCGGTTATCTTCGCAACTTTCATTATTAAAGTTTATTTGGGCATGATGTTTGAGTTTCTTAGGTCAAACCTCAAGGAGAAAGATTAACTCAAATAAATTAAATCGCAAAGATTACAATTAAACATGATAACTTCCCAGGCTGAAGTATATAAACCCCAATGACGAAAACGATAAACACACTTCAGTTTAATGTAAAACACCTCAGAATTCAGCTCCTGTGCATTTAGGTTTCATTACTTAACGTTTAATATTATTAAACAGCTAGTTCCACTTGGGAGAGTTGTTCAAGCGTGCATGGCCGATTCTTTATACCTCGTACCTTAGCGAGGACATCATCGTGCACCACCGTGTTAGTAGTCAAAAGGACCAGGACCGTTTGAAGAAGTTTGAGCTCCTCCAGCCCATTTTCCATCAACTGCCACAGCATGTTAATGATGTTTCCAGCTGCACCCTGTCAAAATGCAGACAAATCAGACAGTAAGGAGCTTCATCGAATAAAGCACAGAAAGAGGCCAAGCACTCCCTTGAGCTGGCCCTTTCGAAGAGGGCAATCCCAGTTTGTGCCACTTGCCAGCTTTCCCCAGATCACTGCAACATATAAGCACATTCTGTTTTGCACTTTTCAGTTTTTCTATTATATTTTCCATTAAACACAGAACATATAATTTACACAATATTATGACACAAAGAGAACACAGTTTCCACAGCTTGTAACATTAAAACTAAACCTCTACACTAGTGGAGCACATGAAAGTCTGAATAAAGTCTGTGGTTTGTAGAACAACAAAATAACATAAAAACAACAGGTGTAGTCATGGGCTATATTGCCCCTCAAGCTTTTTCTGACATTTGATCACATTTTGGTTATCGAATCATAGAAAGTCTACAGTGCAGAAGGAAGCCAGTCGGCCCATCGAGTCTGCATTGACCACAATCCCCATAACTCCATGCATTTACCCTAGCTAGTCACCCTGACACTAAGGGATAATTTAGCATGGCCAATCCACCTAACCCGCACATCTTTGGACTGAGAGGGGAAACTGGAGCACCGGAAGGAAACCCATGCAGATGCGGGGAGAACGTTCAGACACCGTACAGACAGTGACCCAAGTCGGGAATTGAACCCAGGTTCCTGGAGCTGAGGCAGACGTGTTAACCACTGTGCCACCGTGCACAGTTAAACCTCATCTCCTTTTCCCCCCCCCCATATCCCACTATTCCCTTCAAATAAAAGAAATTCTCCTCAGCCATGAATATAATCAACAACTGAGGAAGAAAGAAAAAGATGTATATTTACATAGCACTTCTCATGAATAATGGGCATTTCATAGAACATAGAACATAGAAAGCCACAGCACAAACAGGCCCTTCGGCCCACAAGTTGCGCCGATCACATCCCCACCTCTAGGCCTATCTATAGCCCTCAATCCCATTAAATCCCATGTACTCATCCAGAAGTCTCTTAAAAGACCCCAACGAGTTTGCCTCCACCACCACCGACGTCAGCCGATTCCACTCACCCACCACCCTCTGAGTGAAAAACTTACCCCTGACATCCCCCCTGTACCTACCCCCCAGCACCTTAAACCTGTGTCCTCTCGTAGCAACCATTTCAGCCCTTGGAAATAGCCTCTGAGAGTCCACCCTATCCAGACCCCTCAACATCTTGTAAACCTCTATCAGGTCACCTCTCATCCTTCGTCTCTCCAGGGAGAAGAGACCAAGCTCCCTCAACCTATCCTCATAAGGCATGCCCCCCAATCCAGGCAACATCCTTGTAAATCTCCTCTGCACCCTTTCAATGGCTTCAACATCTTTCCTGTAATGAGGTGACCAGAACTGCGCGCAGTACTCCAAGTGGGGTCTAACCAGGGTCCTATAAAGCTGCAGCATTATCTCCCGATTCCTAAACTCAATCCCTCGATTAATGAAGGCTAGTACGCCATACGCCTTCTTGACCGCATCCTCCACCTGCGAGGCCGATTTAAGAGTCCTATGGACCCGGACCCCAAGGTCCTTCTGATCCTCTACACTGCTAAGAATGGTACCCTTCATTTTATACTGCTGCTCCATCCCATTGGATCTGCCAAAATGGATCACTACACACTTATCCGGGTTGAAGTCCATCTGCCACTTCTCCGCCCAGTCTTGCATTCTATCTATGTCTCGCTGCAACTTCTGACATCCCTCCAAACTATCCACAACACCACCTACCTTGGTGTCGTCAGCAAACTTACCAACCCATCCCTCCACTTCCTCATCCAGGTCATTTATGAAAATGACAAACAGCAAGGGTCCCAGAACAGATCCCTGGGGCACTCCACTGGTCACTGACCTCCATGCAGAGAAAGACCCCTCCACAGCCACTCTCTGCCTTCTGCAGGCAAGCCAGTTCTGGATCCACAAGGCAACAGCCCCTTGGATCCCATGCCCTCTCACTTTCTCAAGAAGTCTTGCATGGGGGACCTTATCGAACGCTTTGCTGAAGTCCATATAGACCACATCCACCGCTCTTCCTTCGTCAATGTGCTTGGTCACATTTTCAAAGAACTCAACCAGGCTCGTAAGGCATTACAAAAGTGCTTTACTTTTGTAATGAAGTCACTGTTGTAATGTAGGGAACATGGCAGCCAATTTATGCACAGAAAACATCCACAGCAACGTGATCATGACCAGATAGTCTGTGCTTAATGGCTAATTGAGGTATATGGATTGGTGAGGACACCAGGGATAACACCCCCGCACTTCTTCAAAAAGGATCACCCGATCAGGCAGATGTGGCCTCGGTTTAATTTTTCACGCAAAGGACAGCACCTCCGACATTGGCCACTCCCTCAGTACTGCACTGTAGTGTCAGCCTTGATTTTGTGCTCCAGCCCTGAAGTGGGAATTGAACTCGGAACCTTGTGATTCAAGAGGAGAGAGTGCATCCAACCGAGCGACGTCTGACTGAGCATCCACAGCCCTCAGGGGTGGAGAATGCCAAAGATTCACAACCCTCAGAATGGTCAGATTTGTCATCTCAGTCCGAAACGACTGACCCCTTACCCTAAGACTACATCCCCTCGTTCACAGGATATTACAGAACACAAGAGGCAACACAGCGCAATACGACTTTGTTGGATGTCTGAAATAAGAATCCACTCTTCTCTTGCCCTTTTCCCATATCCTCAAAGTTCTTTCTCACATAACTCGCAAAAGCTTTTCTTTCAGCCTGAGCCCAATCATGATGGTTGTAACCCGGAGGCTTTTTCTCTGCTGCATGTGATTCAGGAGATTGTTTGTTTTGCTCTCATGTACCCGGGTTAGAATTAATTTCTGTGGCATGTGTTCTGAAATAAAGGATTTGCTTACTGTGCGTAACAAAAATAGAAATGGTCTAATTCCGCTCCTACATTTTATGACCTTATCTTATTATGAACTTATAAAAACAGAAGAAAAAATAAAATTAGGCAATACAAAATATTTACAGGCAGACTTGATATTCATAGGCAAGAAATTTTCATATGAAGAATTAGTCACCCGCTCCATCTTGGAATTTTATTCACCTTCCCTCTTAAAGGGGTAAAATACACCTATTATGTAACTGAAATGGTCACTGAGGATTGAAAGCTACATTATCTAAACCTGCAACCTCTACCGCCTGGAAAGACAAGGACAAGATGTCTGGGAACAGCACCAACCGCAAGTTCCCCTTGAAGCCATTCTGACTTGGAACTGTAATTGCCATTCCTCCACTGTTGTTGGGTCAAAATCCTGGAACTCCCTCCCCATGGGCAGCACGGTGGCACACTGCTGCCTCAGTGCCAGGGACCCGGGTTCAATTCCTGGCTTGGGTCACTGTCTGTGTGGAGTTTGCACATTCTCCCCTTCTGCCTGGGTTTCCTCTGGGTGCTCTGGTTTCCTCCCACAGTCTGAAAGACGTGCTGGTCAGGTGCACTGACCCGAACAGACGCCGGAGTGTGGCGACTAGGGGAATTTCACAGTCACTTCATTGCAGTGTTAATGTAAGCCCTGCCTGTAACTAACAGATAAACTTTAACAGCACTGTGGACGTTATGCAACACAGATTGCAGCAGTTCAAGAAGGCAGCTCACCGCCACTTCTCAAGGGCAACGAGGGTTGGCCATAGGAATGCTGGCTGAGCCAGCGACACCCACATCTTGTGTAAGAGTAATAAATAAATTTGCAGACTGGGGATGCAAACAGATATCCAGGGCTTGGTTGCATTGCAGCTGCATTAGCTAGGGGAAGTTGAAAACATTTATTTAATCTCTGGTCACGTTGCAGAATGGTAAACAGTTGGCGTTAAAGCTTAGCACCTCCAATTGCGAGGATCACTTCGCTGCTGCTTGTTGCATATTCTGGATAAAGGCAAAGCCAGCTAAGTACATTGGGGAGACAGTAATAGAAAGATGCGACGATGGCCTGAGATGAAGTAACATGGGGAGGAAGTTCATGCGAAGCATAAACACTGTCATACACTTATTGGGCTTCTACGTGCATGCTGTATTCAAGAGAATAGTGGAAACATACAGAGGTACTTTATGGCAAGTTGCTCTGTTCACCATGGTGTTCAAAAGGAATTCCTGGGACCTACTGCATGAGGGCTCACACACCGGTATCTTCAGTTATCTAATTCATATCTAGTTAATACTTTCCTGGTTGAGATGGGTGAAAAGGGTGAGGGGGCTGGTACAAGGTGCAGTGGGTCTCTTTGGCCTGTATTGGTGCTGTACATTCTATATAATCTTGCAGATTGGATTGCAGACACTTAACCGTTACGCTAGGTTTCCAGAATTATTATGAGTCTAGTCACTAAATGCAGCAAACCAATAAACTTCATTTAAACATCAAGTGATTTCTACATACCTCAGAAACCACTTCATGAGACATGAGCCTCTGAATGGCGGACAAGCATAACTGAGCGATCTTGGGCTCCTTGGTTCCGCATCCCATGAGCAGTGGCTGGACAACTTCAGAGCTGTTTTCTTTCAAGGCTGGTAATGGAGTCATTCAAAAAGAATGCCACTTAAGAAATTTTTAGTTATGAAGTATTCACGGAGAGTTATTTTCGACTTGCAATGTCTATTCAGACTGAACTTTACATCAAACACATTCATTGGAACCGAATCAAATGTTTCTTTTAATAGAAACATTTGTAATAAGCAGGAGTCCTTTTTCTTTACAGCTTGACAGAAATTTCATTTTAAATCCATGTTGCAATGATTTGCTTATAGCAACTGTTCAGGAACTAAGATCCCTACATTGCAGCTTGAATGTCCCTGTTCTCTTGGCATCTCATTTATATTGGAAAAGAACCAATTCTATACCACTGCGTGGTCATTTTGCCCTGTTTAAAATACAGTGCAGATTTGGCAAATGAGTGAACAACTTTGTATGCTCATGATATGTACAGTGGGGGTGGGTGCAGATGACTTTTGTAGACAAGCAATTCAAGAGACCAGACTGCCACCAGTTCGAGCTATTATGGTCAGCTCACTAACAGCTATTTAATTGTCCTAACTCTGAATTTTATGGAGGTACTTTTATTATATTTATTACTTTACACTACAGCATGCTTCCCACGATGGTGTGGAAGCAACCCTACAAAGTAAATGGGGCATTTGATTGCCCCAAGTTCAATCTCTGATGAATTAGTTGTTCCCCAGGATGCTACAATTGGTCTTCATTTCCCTGACTGTAAGAGAAAAAAATCAGCCGCAGGTATTGGAGGGTGTTGTATATACCTTTAAAGGGTAGTGCCAAAAACGAGCAGACACATAATATTGTAATGTTAATGAAGGAAATACATAATTCCTTGTATTTTTGTCACTTATGTCCCTGACAATGCCATTGTAGTAGAAAGGTGTTTATCAGAGCAAGGGTTAACGTCAGAAGGAAGAATAGTACCGCCCATGGAATGATGTAGAGTCACACGATAGTAATGAGCCAGCAAGGAAGCGGCACCCATGCACTGCATGACCTGGGATATGTACATAGTTATGGATTAACAATAGATGGTTTATGTTTAAACAAAGATCTCAAGACCTCTTCGTGACAGACCAAACAAACCTTCACAGCACAGGTAGCCATAGCTAGAAGCTTTTTAGCAGAAATGCTTGAGTATAGGCCAAGTTTTTGGAAGTTCACACTTACCTGCCAAGATATCTGTGTTTCGAGCAGCTATAGTTTTAACTTTCACGATTCCTGACTCAGCAGCCTGGAAAATCAAACATGACGGAAATATCAAAATATGTAGCTATTAATCAAACCATTTTAGATGATCTGTGTGTATGGTGCTGGCATTTAATTGCCCTGACATTCCTGTGGTTAAGAAGACAATATTGATGTGGAGAAAGAAGCTGAACCTGGCTCCCCCACAATTCCACGATTGCAAATCCTAACACTGCTCACCAAAAATTGGCAGGCACATAAAATTGTAATGGAAATTAAGAAAATACATAATTCTTTGTATTTTTTGTCATTTATGCCTTTAGCAATGCTTTAAACCACAGGTATATCAGTCAATGACATCCTGCTTGAGCTAATTTCAGGTACGCAAACAAGACTTTTGAATGGACCTACCTTGCATTAAGTTGATCTTTCTCTACGACCTAGCTATGACTGTAACACTACATTCTGCACTCGTTTCCTTCTATGAATGGTATGCTTTGTCTTATAGCGTGCAAGAAACAATACTTTTCACTGTATACCAATACATGTGCCAATAATAAATCAAATCAGCAATTGACAGTAAAAAGACAAGCTCTTCGTCTTTTCCTCTGCCACGTGGACTGTAAAGGCTGTGGTAAGGTGCTGGCCCAGAAAGGGTCAGGGACTTCAGCAGAGGGCGCGGGCAGGTGTTCTGTTCTGCCCAGGTATTTCACTTCTCCTCCACACTCTGGCAGGCCTCTGAGAATTACCAAGCTCTGCATGCATCAATTGAACAAAACCCGATAGCTCAAAACTGAAAGTTGTTTAAACTGTCTTCCTGTTGGAGACATTATACCAGCTGCGCCATAGCACTATTTCAAAGGTGACCAGGGAAGTTCATCCTGGTGCTCTGGCCAATATTTATTACCTAAGCCAACATAATTAAAGCAAGTGATCTAGTCATTATCATATTGCTGTTTGTGGGAGCTTTGAGAGTGCAAATAGGCTGCCGCGTTTCTTACATAACTCCAGTGACGGCATTGCAAAATATTCTTCACTGGCTGTAAAGTACTTTTAGAAATCCTGAGGTTGTAGTAAGGACAATCATATGTATTACATTTCTAATTTAAGACAAACTTTATCTTTAATTAAACAATTCTGGTCATTTTAATATCAACATATTATCTTACAATAACTAGCAACATCATTTTCAAAGACCTCATTCCGTCTCAGACAAACAAAATCGGCCTGGAGAAAAACAAAACATGCCACACTCCTTAATATGTTCATCATTACTAACATCTGCACTGCAATTTTCTTCCTTGTTCCATATTTAGGAAATTAGCATTGCACTTTCCCCAATATTACAGCGAGAACGAAAGATTAAATGTCATGCACTGTCTGGCAGAAGGTTTAGGATTAAAGATTTACGTACCATGATTATTAAAGGTAATTTTCAAAAAAGGATTTTTAAAAAATATTACTTTCTCTTCAAGTGTAATTACTTCTCGATGAACATTATTAGATTCACTTCCCAGCAAATGTTATTCCTGTGAGCAATGAAAAGCCCAGTTCATTATATTCCAGATAAGACGGTTTTCTGGCCATTAGCATTTGTGAACCATACAAATTCCTTACAAGACTGCATGACAAGCTGCATGACAACTAGGTTTAGTCAATTTTGTGCAATTTAGCATGTTCAGCTTCCTTGGCAAAGGCCAAGCATAATGTAAGTTCGCCCATTCCACACTTTATTGAAATTTTAAAGTTTATTTATTAGTGTCACAAGTAGGCTTACATTAACACTGCAATGAAGTTACTGTGAAAATTCCCTAGTCGCCACACTCCAGTGCCTGTTCGTGTACACTGAGGGAGAATTTTTGCACGGCCAATGCACCTAATCAGCACGTCTTTCGGACTAGCGGAGGAAATCAGAGCAGCCGGAGGAAACCCACGCAGAAACGGGGACAACGCGCGGACTCCGCACAGTGATCCAAGCTGGAAATCAAACCCAGGTCCCTGGCGCTGTGAGGCAGCAGTGCTAACCACTGTGCCACGTTGAAAGTTATGTGGAAAAGCATTCACTCTTCTCGCTGGGAAGCCTGCATCCTTTTAACGCCCATAGAATGCACACATGTAGCACCTTAAGGCAAAGGGGTAACTGTGAGTTTTGATTTCAAGAGTTTGTCAATCATTGTAGGTGACGTTATTAAACCATGTGGGTAAAATATAACAGTTTAAGATCAAATTCTAAGTCACTAAAAGAACTACTGGAATACGGGATACATTCATTCCACTTCATTAATTCATAAGTTAAATGACTCCACCACATTAGCTAACAGCCACTGAGGATAGTTAAACCCCATCATTGCATGAAGGTAAAAAGGAGGGATAAATGTTTTTCTCGGTGTTAGTCGCAAGTCAAAATGGTGGTCCACTAACTTTAAACACTGGATATTTTGTACATCGAGTCTAAGGGACCAAACTGATTCTTAGAAGAGGAGGAACAAGAGGCAATTTTAATTCTGCTTCATACCAGCACCAGGCCTGGTCCTGCTACTGGATTCAGGCTAAAAGCAATGACACTCAGCATTGACCCCTAACTGACAGCTTCTCCTGGTACTTAAAACCCTGTTTCTCCAGATTATTAATGGGTAGTGCATATCCCGACTGAGAAACAGATGGGGGGAATTCTCTGCCAATACAGATGGGACAAATTATTATTTGTAGAGTTAGCTAGTCACCAGGAAGGGGGAAGGAAAGTCCAGTTTTGCAAAAGACTGGCTATTCTGTTTAGGTCCGAGCCAAACATTGTCTATTTGTTTTCTTCTTTCTTATTAATTTGCGTCTCCTTTTAAAAAAACCCAAATAGTTTGATAGGTGTTTCACCAGCTGGAGCTAATAGCGTTGCATAGACTTGCCCACAAAATTTTATTTCCAATCTTGCATAAAGCAAATAAAATGTAATTATGAAAGCAAAACTTGGAATCATACAGTGCAGAAGGAGGCCATTGGGCCCATCGAGACTGCATCGACCACAATCCCACCCAGGCCTTATCCCCATAACCCCATGCATTTACCCTAGCTAGTCCCTCTGACACTAAGGGGCAATTTAGCATGGCCAATCAACCTAACCCGCACATCTTTGGACCATGGGAGGAAAATGGAGCTCCCGGAGGAAAATGTGCAAACTCCACACAAACAGTGACCCGTGCCAGGAATCGAACCCGGGTCCCTGGCACTGAGGCAGCAGTGCTAATCACTGTGCCACCGTGCCACCTTCAAAGGAAAACATATCGGATAGAAAATGCTTGTGGCCTGAAGGCGCTAGATTCCTTTGAGAACAGTAAACAGATTAAAAAGAAAATAGTACAGTTCTCAAAATTTATGCGCAAACTAATTTAATCTTCGTTTTCACTTCAGTAGCTCACCGAGAGCACAATCAAGTAGAATGGAAGAAAAGATTAATTCTCACCAGGACGAAAATGTATGAAGAATACAATTAGCAATTTTATGATTGTGACACAGTTACAAACTGATAAAAATGGGAGGGGGAAATGCAAGGCTGAGGAGATAAGGCTAGATGGACTGCTCGCATGGGTACAATAGATTGAATGGCCTTCTTCCGTATTGTACCATTCTACATAGAAAACTACAAGGATGTATACAAGGTATATTTGGTATACCTCTGCTAATGGAATCTTCTATTTTAAGCCTGTATTCTGAAATGAATCAAAAACTACAGAAGAGTCCTGAATTACATAATCCAAGATCTCCAGGAGTGAAAGCAGTTATTCATCATGTTGAAAGCAACTCAACTTTACTTCAATCTCTGTAGAGTAGTCTGCGTATTCTCATTCTGTTATTTTTTCTTGTGAAGGTGACAATGAATTACCCTTACACTCCCTTGGAAAGCTCTACCTGACCTGTCTGAAGCATGACAGACCAAGCCTGTTAAAGTTTAAAAAGAAAGTTTCATTAAATAACTGCAGCCCTTCAGAATATTGAAAATCTTGATGTTTTCCATTCTCTCTGCCTGGGAACCTAACATTTCATGGCTGCATTCACTAAGGGGCTGATGCTAGCAATGAAGTGAGTAAATAAATGGCTCCGTAGAGAATAACACTAATCCAGGGGGCCCTCACACAGAGAAACTGAAATTGGCCAAGGTTTGAAATTGCAAACTGTGTATTCCAAAACGATACATTTATTTAGATACTCAAAACATCTGTTTTCCAGTTATGCCTTGTTAAACCGTTTTGAGAAATCTTTTAAATGCCAGAACATTAATGAGAAAACTACTTTAAAGAATTGAAATGGCCAGCACCTATTTCATCGAGTTATGGAGGTTTATAGCAGGGAATCAGGCCCTTTGGCCCAATTTGTCCATGCTGCCCCCTTGTTTTTAACCATTAAATTAGTCCCAATTGCCGCATTTGGCCCATATCCCCCGATACCCATCTTACCCATGTAACTGTCTAAACACTTTTTAAAAGACAAAATTGTACCTGTCTCTACTATGATCGCTGGCAGCTTGTTCCAGACATTCACCAACCACCCTGTGTGAAAAAATTGCCCCCTTGGACCCTTTTGTATCTCTCCTCTCTCACCTTAAACCTATGCCCTCTAGTTTTCGACCTCCCCTCCCTTTGGGAAAAGATATGACTATCTAGCTGATCTACGCCCCTCATTATTTTATAGATCTCTATAAGATCAACACTCAGCCTCCTACGCTCCAGAGAAAAAAGTCCCAATCTACCAGCCTCTCCTTGTAACTCAAACCATCAAGTCCCAGTAGCATCCTAGTAAATTTTTTCTGCACTCTTTCTAGTTTAATAATATCCTTTCTGGGTGACCAGAAACTATAAACAAATATCGCATCAACTCAAGATAACACGCTAATTCGTAGTTAGATTAGACATAGGGTCAGTTAGGAGAGAACGGAAGTGCTCAGAATTCACTCAAATCTACGAGACAAACATGTTTAATTTAACTCCAATTTAAGTGCAATTTGCTGTTTTTCCTGCTGGCCTTTATTGTAGCCAGGTTTGCCAATATCAATGGTTATAAATAGACTCCCTCTCTGATCCTGATTACCAGGTTGCAAAATAATGACTGCAACTTGAATATTATTTTGAGTAATCCATTGGACCATTGATCATTGGCAATAACCAAATTAAGATTTCAGTTGCTAGTCGTGCATTACTTACAGGACATTGTGGAGCAGTATTGTCCAACAGAAATTCCCGGCAAGCCACAGATGTGACTAATGACATTGTTTTAGCCACATGCACCAGTTTTAGTAGAAAATATCTTACAGATAAATGCACCCCACATAAGCATGTCTATTTAACACACATCTACCTGCATTCAGTAAACAAGTAAAACAGGATAATCAAAAAACACTCACAACTGTGTTGACTTACCATTTTGCCAACAAAATTGAACAAAATATATACACACATGTATACACCATGCCCGATGACAGGTTGATTTTTTTTTCATAATTAATAGATGCCCAGATACAAATTCCACACTCGACAACATTTAATCCACTCCGAATTGATATGTCTTTGTTTTAACCTAAGTAATTACTGATCAAGAAGGAATATTTTCTTCTCTTATTTTTCCAGAGAGGTGTAATTCAATCTGTATTTCAACACAAGACTTGGAAGCTTTTGGTGCTTCACCCATGCAGACACGCCTCACAAGGGTTGTTTTCTTGAGAAATATTGGTTGCAAGGAACAGACAGAAAACTGGGATAGTTTGCCAATATTACTGGCAGATGCGCTTCCTTTTTGACAGTATATACACTTGGAAAACTGAATCCCAAATGTGACTTTGGAAAGTGAATATCAGATTATTTGATGAGGACGGAGGTGTGAGGAAGAGGAGGCAGGAAAAGAGGACATAGCACAAGCAGAAGTCTAACTTGGTCTTGAGTTGACAATCACATGTACGTATTTCAATCAAGAATCACTAGCGATTTGGAGCAGGAAATGGCTAATTTTGTTGTTGTTGTGTTATGAATGCATGGTTTCATATGATGATTATGTTTTGGACTGTCTCTTTAATTCAAGGTAAAATGTAGTAAAGAGGGGTATTTGATCCGCTACAATTACTATCTGACAACAAGCCTGTGTGGCTTGGTTACCGTAGGAGGCAAGGCTCAGATCGAGTCTTACTGGGAGCAAGGTGCAAAATCTTCACACCTGATGACAAAGGCTGACTACAGCAGACTTCCTATTTCTGAGCTGTTGGAGAGAAAATGAATGTGTATGAAGTCTCTCAGATTCAAAAGGCTGCAGCTGGTGTGGTTAACAGAGAGAAGGCTGCAGGTCCTCTGCGAGCTATCAGGCGGAACACAAGCGGGTGGGTGGACAGTTTCTGGTTGAGACACATTCCATGGCATGCTGAAAGATTTGCCCTTGCGAGGCGGGTGAAAATATCACTGAAGGGGCCTTACTATTGGTTTGGAAATACTCCAAAAACTTAGGGGAAGTACCTTTTGACAGTCAGGGTACATTATGAATCAGCAAAATGGGGAGAAGTGAATTCCTTGAAAGCTGGGAGTGACTGTGGACTGTAATCCTGTAGAGAGTGTGCTGTTTTGTATATGTATGCAGCATGGGATTATCAGTCGTGTTAAAACAATTTTTTTTTAGACAAATTGTTTTCCCCATATACTGATACTCTTGCAAATGTCCTGATGAGTGCAAGACAAAAAGCTTCGACGTCTTTTTTTTCCAGCAATACCCAAATTATGTACTACCAACTACAACAGTATTGCTTCTGTGCTTCAGAGTATTAGTTGCCTAGTCGGTAATGTTTAGCCAATGTTGCTTTTCTTTGTTACAGTAAAAGTCTTAACATTTTAAACCTTGTTGTGCAATTCTTTTAAATTGGTCATTGGCAATTCAATTATGTTTTTAAAAAGTTGGCTGCGTTTATCTGTGCCCGTCACTAGGAGGAGCTCTTCCTGTACATGCTCAGTTCCAGTCTCAGTGTTAGAGTGCCAGCTGTATGGCATTAAAACAAATAAGTTGGCTTGACATAGACCAACAAAGTTCAAGTTATCTATTTTTAGGGGTCTATGCAGTCCTTCACCAAAGTGTAAGCTCTTGTATCCACTTTAACTATCATTTACAAACTGTAAAACCTCTGTAAAACATGCAGTGAATAATGAAGATAGATAATCAGGAAATTTCATTAAACGAGAATCCCAATGAACCCGACTCTGGAAAATTGATTATAATATTTATTGGTTAAAAATCAATACAAAGTATGTTGAATAAAATACTTAAGAAATTTATTATCCCATGTATGATTCTAAACAACGCCCCTGGGATTATGAGTCCAATTATCATCCAACTGAGCAACGTGGACTGGATGGGGCTCTCTGCACCAAGCCTCAACACACTGGGGAAAAACAGCATTTGAGTTTCATCAATCATGGTCTGATTTATTATTAATTGTGGCAAGTTAATTGGTGTTGTGTGTGTGTGTGTTTGGGGGGGGGGGGGGGGGGGGCGGGGGACGACCCCTCAGACGATGCAGCAGTTTCTCTATCTTGGTATCGCTGAAGAGCTTTAATAATCTATCACTGTCAATCACAGCAGTAACATTCAATGGTGATGTAAATAGGCAGTTTTACAAAACCTGATTTCATTTAATAATTCAGATAGAAAAATCTCATCCTGCTGCCAGTGTCAGAAACAGTTGTGCATATCCCAGTGGCCATGGTGTGGGTCGTATGCATATGAGCGATTGTTCTGACTGTACCTCTAGTCAGCAGCGTATGTTACTGTGTAAAAAGTTATCAGTCTCTATAGGGGTTGTAGCACATTGATGACATCTGTAAAACTTCAAATGCTACCCCACTGAGGTTGGCTAACACAGCACACACCAGGAACTGAACCTCTGTTCTTCAGGACCCAACAGCATTTCTAGACTTTGCTGTGGCAGTGGGTGCTTCTGTCCACTTTTGCAAACGTAATACTTTTAGATGTTACTAAATCAAGCTACCTAGAAACTCCGTTTGTCTTGATTTCTGGTTTCCTGATAATAAATCCACCTTTTTCCCATGGAGAGGCACATTTCAATTACCTGTGCTAGACAGCCAAGGATAGATTGGTGGAGTCAATCTCGAGGGCCCCAAACAAAGGTGCTGCTGGAGGTTAAGTAGCTTAAAGCACGTAGCCTACCAGCGCAATGCATTGGCAGGCTTTCCACTACTTGTCCAGGTTGGCCCAATCTACAAATACAGCATTAGCGAGCTGGGTTATCAGACGCCAAGTGGTAGCCAGTGAACCCTCAGTGATAGGCCTATCTTTTCAGTTATGAGTGGACCAGGTTGCCAGGGTGATTGTCAATTGTGCTGTGCACTAGTCTGGATCAGATATCAGATCAGCAACACTGTTAAAAGGAGCTGAGTTAGTTCCAAACTTCCATTACTAGGCGTGCCAGCTTTAGTTATTCAATGCCAGAGACATCACTTAAGCTCTCCTCTCCATAGGCAGCAGACCTTGTGGTCACTTGACAAGCACAAGTTTGAATCCTCCCATTGTAAACAGGTAATAGTTGCTCCTCAAACTGCATAACCATGCACCTGACTGCATCACTGATTCACACCACACTGTTTCACCAGTTGGAGGTGAGAAATATTAGGCAACTAATGCTTGCCTCCCTGCAACCAAAGTTATGGTTAGCTCCAACCCTGAATACATGAGCAGCTGTCACCATGATGGTTCTCAGGTGCAGTTGGTAGTAACTTTCCTCCCAAGAATCAGAAGGTTTGCCTCAGGTCCTGCTGCAGAGACCTGAGCAAACAGTCCAGACCGACACTTTATTATATCATAGAATCCAGGAGCCATTCGGCCCATTGAGTCTGCACCAACCACAATCCCCCACCCCAGACCCTATCCCCATTCATCTACCCTAGTTAGTCCCCCTGACACTAAGGGGTAATTTAGCATGGCCAATCCACCCAACCCACACATCTTTGGACTGTGGGAGGAAACCAGAGCACCAAGGAAACCCACACAGACACAGAGAGAATGTGCGAACTCCAAGCCAGGAATCGAAACCGGGTCCCTGGCGATGTGAGGCAGCAGTGCCAACCGAGCACTGATTACCGAAGTGCTGCACTGCCAGAAGTGTCGCCTTATTTTTCATTAATTCGTGGGACAGGGGCATCGCTGGCTGACCAGCATTTATTGCCCAGCCCTAGTTGCCCGAGAGCATTTGCGAGTCAACCACATTGCTGTAGCTCTGGAGTCACATGTAGGCCACACCAAGCAAGAACCACAGATTTCCTTCCATATAGGATGAGGTTTTCCGACAATCGACAATGGTTCGTTCCATGGTCACCCACATTCTTAATTCCAGATATTTTTTATTGAATTCAAATTCCACCATCTGCCGTGGCAGGATTCGAACCTCGGTCTTGAGAACATTAGTTGACTTTCTGGATCAATAGTCGAGCGATAATACCACTTGGCCATTGCCTCCCTTTACAGATGAGACGTCAAACGAAGGCCTCATCGACCTTTTCAGGTGAATGTGAAAGACCCCGTGGAAATATTGGAAGAGTAGGGATGTTCTCCCTGGCATCCTGGTCAATAGTCATCTCTTAACTAACATCACAAAAACACTATCTGTTCATTAACCTCTCTGCTGTGTGTGGAGAAAAAGGTAATTCATTATGGATAAATAATTCATAATGGAGAAAACAAAGATTCCCTTTCTTTTTAGAAAGGAATTTCTGAATTATGAAAGAGGAGGAGGAATCAGCGTCAGAAAACATAGTAAATTTACTCTTTGCATCATTGATATGGGCGGCACAGTGGTTAGCACTGCTGCCTCACAGTGCCAGGGACTCGGGTTCGATTCCGGCCTTGGGTCACTGTACGTGGAGTCTGCACATTCTCCCCATGTCTGTGTGGGTTTCCTCCGGGTGCTCCGGTTTCCTCCCACAGTCGGAAAGACATGCTGGTTAGGTGCATTGACCATGCTAAATTCTCCCTCAGTGTACCCGAACGGGCACTGGAGTGTGGCGACTAGGGGATTTTCACAGTAACTTCATTGCAGTGTGAATGTCAGCCTAGTTATGACTAATAAACTTAAACTTTACTTTGATCACCAAAAAGCATTTCCAGGTTAGGTATAATAAAGGTCGATACAAAGTGCACTCTATTTCATGACAAATGACTGAATCCCACAAGATCTTGAAAGGGAGTCAGCTGGAGAAAGATGTAATGTGTTCCTCTCCCATTAATGCAACTTGCAGCATCAGCGCCAGCAGCTGCTGGCACTCAGTTTGTTAGTTTCAAATAACAGGTGCTGCAAATGCAGAATGAAGGTGTTGTGAATATGGCTACACTTAACAGGCTGCAGCAGATGCAAGATAAAACAAATCCTTGATTTTCAGAAAGGAGCAACATTACAAGCTCCTGTACTTATGGTAAATACACTAATGAATCTGCTCCAACAAACCTTGCACTTGAAAAGCAACCCACTGGAAATGAGTACGGGATAAGGGGACTATATAAATCGAGGTTTTTCATTAAAATGGATCAGCAGGTCAAACCCGAACAATTTCGACTCCTGCTACATTACTGAGACATTCAGAAACAATCTAGCGTGTGCAGCTGGTGAGCTAAATGAAGTTCTGCCACAGTTCAGGCCCGAGGACCTTTCAATATACAACAACACTACAGCTCTCTGTTGAGGCAGCTGCAAGAATCACATGCTCTGCACTCGGGCAGCAGAAAGTGCTGGCTTCAGCAGAGCGCGTCTTTGTTCTGGAGGGTTCGACTGACTGCTCCATTCTGAACCAAGCATCCAACCTGTTCCATCCTCAGAAAACCTGTCCATTTTTATCTCCACAAACCTGCACCATTCTGCCCCAACTTTTGGCCCATCTGCTGTGGGACACCCTTCATTCCCGCCTTGGTCATTGCCTGGTTCGAGTCCTCTAACGCTCTCCAACCTACCTTCCGTTAACGTCAACTTACCCAAACCTATGCTCCATGTATCCTACCCCATACCGAATCCAGCCCAACCAATACCTTTCCTGACTGACTGGCAGCATTTAGCCTCCACCCACTCAGCACCTCAAATAAAACATTCTATTCCTTGCTTTTCAATCCCTGTGGTCTCACCCATTTTACTCTGAAAAACTCACTCCCCTCCCCCACAGATTTCTGCCTCTTATGCATTGCAACTCCTCTCACCCCACCCAACATGTGCTTCCATCCACCTAGATCCTTTCCCTAAACTCTGCCTCTTTGCAACTTTAAGACACTCCTTAAAAGCTTGAACTCCTTCGAGCTAGCTCTTGGTCACATTTCCCAAGCTCTTATCATTTTGCTATCTGCTTTTTCTTCGTGTCTCTGTGACATACCCTTTTAAAGTTTATTTATTAGTGTCACAAGTAGGCTTACATTAACACTGCAATGAAGTTACTGTGAAAGTCGCCACACTCCAGCCAGCGCCTGTTCGGGTACACGGAGGGAGAATTTAGCATGGCCAATGCACCTAGCCCACACATCTTTAGACTGTGGGAGGAAACCGGAGCACCCGGGAGGAAATCCACACAGACACAGGGAGAACGTGCAGACTCCACACAGACAGTGACCCAAGCCGGGAATCGAACCCGGGTCCTTGCCACTGTGAGGCAGCAGTGCTAACCACTGGCATGTTTTTCTACATTAAAGTGCAAGTTAAACTTTTGGGGAAGAGTAGCACCTTTAGGCACAAATCGAGAAATTGTGCCCAATATGTGCTTGGAATATCACTGGTCAGGTTAGTTCAAGTTCCCCCCAAGATTAATTTGCACAATGAAGAATGTTAAAATTGAGAATCAACCCTATAGTTTGCAAATGTGTAGGTTAAAATTGGGGGGGGGGGGGGGGGGGGGGTGGTGGAGGGGGTGGGTGGAGAGAAGGGAGGTGGAAATTTTTCCTTCTCTTATGGAACTTTTATGACAACTCTGCAGTTTTCTGGTGACCGCCCACAAATTAGCACATTTATTGAGTTCAATGTCACAAGGTCCCATAAAGTCGAGGCCATAATCACTGCACTTCAAAGGCCTGGTTTTATTGGCTTTTATGAGCCCGAATAGTTTTAAGCTTCACTTGCTGTGAGCAGTTGCTGTAAATGCCTGAAATGGAAGTGCAATCCAGAAACTGTTGTTAGCTACGCTGAGGCCCACATCCCTCCTCACAACCAATTCAAAATTCTGATCAAACAGCTCAACAATGAAGATCTCTCTCAGGTCTAATGATTCATTGTGCAGTGCAACGGCTGCATAGAGGAAAGATCTTGTTCAATCCTGAGAGAGTACACATTGAAGAAAAAGGGCAGAGAATAGTCTGACTCAGAAAAATTGTGACGGACTCTGAATCTAACCTGACAAGGTGATATTAATTTACCCAGAACCTATCAAATTTCACCGGAAAAGGGCAATCATAAGCACATTAAAAAAATTTTCAGACACATTTATCAGAGTTTAACTGACATACTTCTAATTCACGAATAAGGTTTAAGGTAACAATCGAGAACACCATGGTGGCACAGTGTGCTCCCTTACAGCGCCAGGGACCCGGGTTCTATTCCGGCTTGGGTCACTGTCTGTGCGGAGTCTGCACGTTCTCCCCGTGTCTGCTGGGTTTCCTCCGGGTTCTCCGGTTTCCTTCCACAGTCTGGAAGACGTGCTGGTTAGGTGCATTGGGCCATGCTAAAATCTCCCTCAGTGTACCCGAACAGGCGCCGGAGTGTGGCAACGAGGGGATTTTCACAGTAACTTCATTGCACTGTTAATGTAAGCCTACTTGTGACACTAATAAACTTAAAAAGTATACAACAACAATTTAAGATAAAACACGAGTAGACCACTCGGCCCCTCAAGCCTGGTCCACCATTCCGTAAGATTATGGTTGATCTGACTGTGGCCTTAACTCCACTTCCTGCCTGCCCCCCCACAAACCTTGACATCTTTGCAGATCGAAAATCTGCAAATGCCTCCCTAAATCTGCCTCAAATATATTCAATGATCTCAGTCGCTACTGCTCACTGGGGTAGAATATTCCATGAATTCCTCTTCATCTGTGTCTTAAATGGGGCGGCTCCCCCTTATTCCAAAACTGTGCCCGCTAGTTCTAGATTCTTCCACGAGGGGAAACATTCTCTCAGCATCTAACCTGTCAAGCCCCCTCAAAATCTCTCAGGTTTCGATAAGTTCAGTTGCATTTATGTAGCACCTTCGACAAATAGCAAAATGCCTCAAGGCAATTCAGTGGGGCAAGCTAGTTTTCTTCACAGTTTTGATGTCGAAAGGGTATCAGGTTTGATTTTTGACCATCTAATTCAGTGCAGAGACAGACTGCGTGAAAGCTCAATTGGTTATCAATGGGACAGCTTCTCAGTTGGAAATGACTGAATTGCATCAACAATGGGCGTGCGGCACGGTAGCACAGTGGTTAGCACTGCTGCTTCACAGCTCCAGGGACCTGGGTTCAATTCCCGGCTTGGGTCACTGTCTGTGGAGTTTGCACATTCTCCTCGTGTCTGCGTGGGTTTCCTCCGGGTGCTCCGGTTTCCTCCCACAGTCCAAAGATGTGTGGGTTAGGTTGATTGGCCATGCTAAAATTGCCCTTAGTGTCCTGAGATGCATAGGTTAGAGGGATGAGTGGGTGGGATATGGGGGTAGGGCCTGGGTGGGATTGTGGTCGGTGCAGACTCGATGGGCCAAATGGCCTCTTTCTGTACTGTAGGGTTTCTATGGTTTCATAAAGCTTGAAAATAAAGTGAAAAAGGAGATATTTGAAATTTGGACAGCTGTGCCACACAAACAACAATCACTGGCTTACATCTGATTTATCTGTTTATTTCCATCTATGTGTGCAAATCTTTTTTCCTTTCTTCTGCAAAATCTAAGTACAGATGTTTGACGCTTACATTTCAAAGCTGTTACATTTGTTGTAATTACAATAAGTGCAAAACTGTGTTTCACGGGTAGTGGGATCCTTCTCTGCTCTATCTGTTACTCTGAAGTCGTTCCCAAGATGATACGGCTTATAGGTCCATAGACTACAAACACAACTGATATCTTGACAGGCTGACAAACACAGCAAGATTGCCATCCCAAAAGCACAACTGAAGCAGCGACCGACTAGAGCTCTCAATTATCAGCTTGGCTCAGTTGGTATGTGCGTGCCTCTTGGTCAGAAGGTCACAAGCCTTGCTATGAGACCCTGACTCAAGTGCATCCAGGCTAACACTCAAGTGCAATAGTGAGGGAATACTGAATTGTCTGAGATGACATTCAACAGAAGTCTGGGCTGCCTGTGCTGTGGTGATTTAAGATCCCATGGAGCAACATAAACAACAGAGTTCCATCCAGCCCTGTCTTTCCTCAACCAATGCCACCTTAAAATAGACAGGCAGCTCAATTACATCACAATTGTTTGACAAACTTTGCTGGCTCAGAATGGCTGCGATGTTTACTACACAACAATCACTGCTTTTCAGAAAAGTAATTTGCTGGGAAGTGCTTTCAGATGACATACAAAAGCAGGTATTGTACTGCAATTTCCCCCCACCCCCAGCAGAACTGACAAAATTTGAATTGCTGTAATCCCATGAAATTCTATTGCAACACATGATGCAAAGCAGTTAGCACTGCTGCCTCAAGCTCCAGGGACCCGGGTTTGATTCCTGGCTTGGGTCACTATCTGTGCGGAGTTTGCGTGTTCTCCCTGTGTCTGTGTGGGTTTCCTCCGGGTGCTCCAGTTTCCTCCCACAGTCCAATGAAGTGCTGGTTAGGTGCAACGACCGTGCTAAATTCTCCCTCAGCATACCCGAACAGGTGCCAGAGTGTGGCGACTAGGGGATTTTCATAGTAACTTCATTGCAGTGTTAATGTAAGCCTACTTGTGACACTAATAAATAAACTTTTACTTTTAAAAGTGAACTTTGCGCACATTACAAATAACTTCAATTAGAAAAACACTGAACAAGAACAAAAAATGAAAATGCTGGAAAATCTCAGCAGGTCTGACAGTATCTGTGGAGAGAGAATAGAGCCGTTTCAAGACTGGATGACCCTTCGTCAGAGCTGAACAAGAACAGCTGTGCACCAGTCCCTAGCAGCTGCAAAAAAAAATCTGCTGCTCAACACCATTATTCCTACGAAACTCATCTCCAAACTCCATGGCCTGGGCCTCGGCTCCTCCCTCTGTGGCTGGATCCTGAACTTCCTCACCCACAGACCACAATCAGTAAGGATAGGCAACAACACTTCCCCCACAATCATCCTCAACACCGGTGCCCCACAAGGTTGTGTCCTCTGCCCCTTACTATACTTCTTATACACCTATGACTGTGTGGCTAAATTCCTCTCCAACTCGTTTTCAAGCTTGATGACACCTCGGCAGTGGGTCATATCTCAAAAAATGATGAGATGGCATACAGGAAAGTGATAGAGAATTTGGTGAACTGGTGCAACAATAATCTCTCCCTCAATGTCAACAAAACGAAGGAGATAGTCATCGACTTCAGGAAGAGTAGTGGAGAACATGCCCTTGTCTATATCAATGGGGATGAAGTAGAAATAGTCGAGAGCTTCAAGTATTTAAGTGTCTAGATCACCAACAACCTGTCCTGGTCTCTCTATGCCGACGCTATAGTTAAGAAAGCCCACCAACACCTCTACTTTCTCAGAAGATTAAGGAAATTTGGCATGTCCACTACAACTCTCACCAACGTTTACAGATGCACCACAGAAACCATTCTTTCTGGTTGTATCACAGCTTGGTATGACTCCTGCTCTGTGCAGGACCTCAAGAAGCTACGAAGGATCATGAACGAAGCCCAGCCCATCACTCAAATCAGCCTCCCATCCATTGACTTTGTCTACACTTCCCGCTGCCTCAGAAAAGCTACCAGCATAATTAAGGACCCCACGCAACCCGGACACACTCTCTTCCACCTTCTTCCATTGGGAAAAAGATACAAAAGTTTGAGGGCAGCTCAAGAACAGCTTCTTCCCTGCTGTCATCAGACTTTTGAATGGGCCTACCTTGCATTAAGTTGATCTTTCTCACACCCTTGCTAATGATTGCAACACTACATTCTGCACTCTCTCCTTTCCTTCTCTATGTACGGTATGCTTTGTCTGTATAGCGCGCAAAAAACAATACTTTTCACTGTATGATAATACATGTGACAATCAAATGGCTTCTATGAAAAGCCATTCTATGAATAAATCAAACCAAATGTTGCTTTGACTTTATGCACAATGCAACACATAGACAATATCAGGTAATGAGAAAGGTCTGTCTTTGCTGCACGTTTCTACATCAGCCAACAGAACTTGTCATTCTTCAATCCCCAAGGGGTTCATGCGAGAGGAACAAAGTCCATATTCCACGCTTAATGTGTCACATTCTGTGTAAGAGTTTAAAAACTCAAACTGATTGGGAAATTATTCATGGTATGTCATCAGATCCAAGGAAGGACATTATTGCACTGATGTACATTAAACAGATTTCGACCACCAGACAATCAATCCAAATCTCCCCAATTTAGGAAGATGGTGGCGTAGTGGTAATGTCATTGGACCAATAATCCAGATGCCCGGGCTAATGCTCTGGGGACATGGATTCAAATCCCAGCTGGTGGAATTTAAGTTCACTTAATGAATGTGGAATATAAAGATAGTTTTAGTAAAAACCCATCTGGTTCACTAATGCCCGTGAGGGAGGAATGAAATCTGCCTCCCTTACTCAGTCTGGCCTACATGTGACTCCAGGCCCACAGCAATGTGGTTGACTCTTAGATGGTCTCTTATATAGCCGAGCAAGCCACTCAGTTGAAGGGCAATTAGACATGGGCAACAAATGTTGGCCTTGGCCACATCCCAGCAATGAATGAAGATGCAACTAAAACAACACAAATAACAACAGCATAAAAGCCCATCACATTTCTGTCTCTCTTCAGTTCTGAAGAGCCATCCAGGTTCAAAACATTAACTCCGCTTCGCTCTCCACAGATGCTGCCAGACCTGCTGAGTGTTTTCAGCTTTTTCTGTTTTAGATGCCTTACCACTTTCTCTTTCACACAAGTGAATTAGCTTGGAACACATTTGAGTTGTCTTTAATAGGCACTTAATCCTTTGCTTCTTCTAAGCATGGCTAATTTATACCTCACATCTCATGTCAAGAGTTCTGGAAATAAAATGCATAACTCGTACACTTTTGAGGTCAACATGGCAACTAGGATTACAGTCCTGTGAATTACTCCCCCCGCTTGCTTAGACTGCCATTAATTACTGCTCTCTCTAAGGATTATGATGAGGCTAGAGTTGTTTCATTAATGGCATTAAATTCAATGTACTGTACTCTACGCACGTCCAAAAGATAACTGACTTTGCAAAACGATAACAGAATAAAACGCAACTCAATGTCTTTCATGGCCTCTGGGCCAGTTTGATTTCTGGATGAAACACCCTTGTAAGCTAGATCAGACACTTAATCGCTAACTGAGCAGAATTGGAAAACAGGTTCTTGAAGCTGTAGAATTTCAAGTTTAAATTGGTGTTTGTAACTATTTCTAGCGTTCAGGTATTCAATAGTGGCATTTCCAATGACATTTCTTTTGGGCACCTCTACCTCCAATGGCAGGTTGCTTCTAGTATTTACATTTGGATTCTCAGTGGTACTGCTAGCAGCTGCAGAAACAGTTGATCGCAGTGCCACTGTATTTACACACGGAGGTTAAACTTCTTCAATAAATTGAGTTACCAACAAGAACAGAAACATGCACAGGGAAACAAGGCCAAGATTTAAAACAGTCAACAGATACAGATGTGTGTACTTTGGCAACAAGTTAGATAAATAAGGAGGCCAAACAAATACTGGAGTATCTGTTGACACCACTGGCAGCCAATGAGTTGGAGGCGGGATGGGACGTGCAAACAATGTAAATAACAGCAATAAAAATCTATTTAGTCAGCAAACAAAATCAATCTCAGTTTTATTTAGAAAGAACATAATGGGAGCAGGTCAAAGCTCCCACGAGCTTGGTTTACATTCAATAAGATTATGGCTAATCTTCTACTCCAACTCCACTTTCCCACCTGATCTCAGGAATTCCTTTGTGCTGTCAAAAAAAAAAAATCAATCGATCTCAAGTCTTGAATATTCAACACCAGGCCCCTACACCTTTCTGCAATAGAGAATTCCAAAGTTCCATCTGAAGATCAAAGAGAACATACAATGGAACGATTTCCTTAGGGCAATGTCCTAGGCCCAGCCATCTTCAGCTGTTTCATCTATGACTTTCCCTCCATCATTAGGTCAGAAGTGGGGATGTTTGCAGATGATTGCAGTGTTCTGCATCATTTGCAACTCCTCAGACACTGTGACCGTGTCCATGTGCAGCAAGACGTGGACAACATTCAGGCTCAGGCTGATAAGTGGCACTTCCATTTGCGTCCATTGCGAGCAATGACTACCTCCAACGAGAATCTAATCATCTCCCTTTGACATTCAATAGTATTACTGTCACTAAGTCCCCACTAACAACATCTTGGAGGTCATCATTGATCAGAGGCTGAATTGAGCTCACCACATAAATAGTATGGCTACAAGAGCAGGTCAGAGGCTGGGAATTCTGCAGTGAGTAACTCACCTCCCGATTCCCCAAAGCCTGCCCACCATTGACGAGGCTTAAGTCAGAGGAGCATGAGGGAATACCTTCAACTTGATTGGTTGAGTGAAGCTCCAACAATACTCAAGAGGATTGATCCCATCCAGGACAAAGCAGCCTGCTTAACTGGCACTCCATCTGCCACCTTAAACATTTGCTCCTTCCACCACTGGTGTACAGTAACAGCAGTGTGTACCATCTACAAGATGCACTTCAGAGACCCACCAAGACTCCTTCAATAGCACCTTCCAAACCTGCAACGCCGACCAGCTAGGGGGAAAAAGGGCAGCAGATGCACCACCACCTGCAAATTCCCCCTCCAAGTCACACACCACCCTGACTTGGAAATATATCGCTGCTGCTTCACTGCTGAGTCAAAATCCTGGAACTTCCTTCCTAACAGAATGGTGTGCGTCTCTACAGCACATGAACTGCTGTGGTTCAGGAAGGCAGCACGCCACCAGCTTCCCCAAGGCATTAAATGCTGGCCCTAGCTAGCGACACCCACTTCCCATGAATGGAAAAAAAAACGCAGGTGTGATTTCTCCAGAAAAATGCAGTCAGTGGAGGATAGTTGCATAATATAAAAGATGCGCATAAAAACAATCCCAGTCACTTGATGATGGGAAGTTTTTAAAAAATTCATTCATGGGACATGGGCGTTGCTGGCTAGCCAACATTTATTGCCCATGGAGGCAGTTCAGAGTAAACAAGATTTCTGTGGCTCTGGAGTCACATGCAGGCCAGACCAGGTAAGGACGGCAGATTTCCTTCCCTAAAGGGCATTAGTGAACCAGATGAGTTTTTCTGACAATCAACAATGATTTCAAGGTCATCAGTAGATTCTTAATTCCAGATATATTTCATTGAATTCAAATTCTACCATCTGCCTGTGTAGTAGGATTCAAACCAGGGTCCCCAGAACATTAGCTGAGTTTCTGGATTAATAGGGCGGCACGGTAGCAGTGGAGGGCAGCACGGTGGAACAGTGGTCAGCACTGCTGCCTCACAGCGCCAGGGATCCAGGTTCGATTCCCAGCTTGGGTCACTGTCTGTTTGAGTTTGCACATTCTCCCCATGTCTGCGTGGGTTTCCTCCGGGTGGTCCGGTTTCCTCCCACATTCTGAAAGACGTGCTGGTTTAGCCTGAACAGGCACCGGACTGTGGCGACTTGGGGAATTTCACAGTAACTTCATTGCAGTGTTAATGCAAGTTAATGTGACTAATAAATAAACTTTAGTCTAGCGATAAATACTACTTGGCCCTCGCCTCCCCTAGCTTTACCGAAACTTCTCCATTTTCATCACCAGTCAGAAAATGCTAGGTTCTTTTTTGTTTTAATGCTGCATTTATGTTTTCCCTTTCAAGCTGCATGCAGTACCAAGATGGCCTTCTTGTCTTTGAAAGCTCCACCAATATCAAAGAGTTGGTTTTAAATGATGTTGCTAGCCGCAGCGGCAACGTAACCAAAATTAGTTTTGCTGGACACACAAAGTAGCCACGATTACCAGTCACTGGTAGGTCAGGTGGCTTGGCTTGGCTTGTTTGCATAGATCAGCAAAGCAGCATGGAGGCATAGCAGTTAGCACTGCTGCCTCACAGCGTCAGGGACGAGGGTTCAATTCCGGCCTCGGGTGACTGTCTGTGTGGAGTTTGCACGTTCTCCCCGTCTCTGCGTGGGTTTCCTCCGGGTGCTCCGGTTTCCTCCCACAGTCCAATGATATGTGGGTTAGGTTGACTGGACATGCTAAATTGCCCTTTGTCAGGGGATTAGAAGAGTAAATATGTGACGTTATGGAGATAGGGCCTGGGTGGGATTGTGGTTGGTGCAGACTCGATGAGCCAAATGGCCTCCTTCTGCACTGTAGAATTCTATGATTCTATGAAAGCAGTTCGGTGGTGCTGGCTGTACAGACTTTCCCCAGTTATTTTAAGCTATAAAAGAAAACAATGCATTGATGCAACACCTTGTAGCCAATACTCAGAACTATCTACATATGCAATGAATTATTCTGAAGTACAGCTGTTGCTGGAGGGGCAAAAGCTGTGGCCACTTTGCACATTTTCATTTAATTTCTGTTGGCATGCCTTAATCATCAACCAGAAATAAAAATAAAATGCTGGGAACACTCAGGACAGCATTCGTGGGGAAAGAAACAAAGAGTGAACATTTCAATTCAATGCACGGGACGAGCTGAAACATCAGTGCTGTGACTCTCTCCAGATGCTGTCTAGCCTGCCGAATGCTTCCAACATTTTGTGATTCAGATGTTCAGCTTTTGTCCTCGTTTGTTTTTTTAAACATGGCCAGCTGATTGCCTTCAATTCCACTGGCAGAAGACAGAATGCTGGCCCAGAGAGCCAGACACCAAATGCTAGCCTTGGCAGCGATGCTCCGATCCCAGAAGTCAATTTTTAAAAACCACCAAGACTGTTCTTTGAATATTTCAATGGCATCTTTTGGCCTCCACCTGAATGCCTGGTGGAAGCCTTTAGTCTTTCATCATATTCAAACAAACACCAACTCAATAACTGTTGCATTTGATGTATTCCATCCATTTTGAGATTTATTTTTCAAGAGAGAACGACGTGAGGGGAGCA
This sequence comes from Mustelus asterias, assembly GCF_964213995.1. NCBI lineage: Eukaryota > Metazoa > Chordata > Chondrichthyes > Carcharhiniformes > Triakidae > Mustelus > Mustelus asterias. Next base: position 11,513,569 of record NC_135809.1, read on the forward strand.
GAAGCACAATGGGCCAAGTGGCCTCATTCTGTGCTGAGATCTAAATCTTTGACTGAAGTTAATGATTTCTCCTAAAGTCCTGATTTTTGAAAAAAGGCTGATGGGAAAATTTGCTGACCACATTTACTCTCCATCTGCAACTGACTGTAAAATGGTTTCTGGTAACAGCGTCTTGCAGTATAGTACTTTTATGTGCAACAAGGCTGACATTCACTTCTGTTTCACGGCAATGTTGCAGCCTCGCCCACTGGTTTAGGAATGTCTATAACCAATAAAACACAGATGGGGCAAGAGAAACTGACAAAACAGTCATCCTTTCGGTTGACGAATTAACAAATACACACAGCACCTTAATCTACATCATAGACTTCCATTAGAAATACATTTGCAGCACTTGCTTAAGATCAAAATACCCTTTGGTTGGTATAAGAACATAATATTCTATGAAACATCTTTTAATTACTCATTGCTCAACTTGACAATTAAAATACTTGGGAGAAAAGTAGAAGACAGTGTGGCTCATTATTCCTTCCTCCCATTAATTTGACCAGTCAGAAAGAGGGAGACTTATATTTTCGTATTTATCAAAGTGGGGATGTCATTGTCAAGGAACTGAACACTCTCCCCACTTTTTTCATCCATTATTAATGTCAAGCACTCCCTGGACACGAACAACACTGGGAATTTATATAGCCTCTTTAATGTAGCAAAACACTTCACAGGAACATTATCAAGCATAATTTGATACCGCACTACATATTATCCACAAGGAAATATTAGGACAGCTGACAATTTTAGACGGAGGTATATTTTAATGAACATCTTTAAGGTGGGGAGGCGGAGAGGTTAGGGGAAGAATTCTAGAGCCTCGGCAGCTGAAGGTACACCTTCAATGGAGGGTGATTAAAATGGAGGACATGCAAGAGGCCAGAATCGGAGGAACAGAGGTCACAGAAGGTTGCATGTTAGGTGTTGGTTATGGAGATAGGCCATGGAGCCATTTAAAAGCAAGATTGAGAATCTTAAAATTGAGGCATTACTTAACAGTGAGCTAACATGGGATGGATAAAAAAAATAAAGAACTCGACTTTTGTCTGCCACAACAACATGCCTTAACTTTATGCTATTTCCAACTCATGCCAAATTTCCAGCAGCTCAGTGCCATCAAGCAATAAGAACTTGGCGGAGACTGGCTACATATATTTCACAAAGGCTCCTGAGAACCAGTTCAAATAACTTTCATCAATCTGGGATGGATATAACTTACAATTCCACAATGAAAGAACAGAAGACTAACCAAATGCAGCATGTATACAACAAAATACAGCTTTTAAGAAAAAAAATGTTACATTTATGATATGTTATCTATGAGTGTTTAAATAGGATTTTTCACATGGTACATCTATAACTCAATTTTTTTTGACAACAGGCTATCAACTAACATTCATTATAAGCCCACTGACTCCCCCGCAGCTGCCTTGACTACACTTCCTCAAACCATCTACCTTGTAAGGGTTTCATTAAATTTTCCAGTTCCTCCACCTCTATCACATCTGTTTTGATGGTGCGAGCTTCCACAGCAGTATTTGAGTTTTTTTTTAAATCCTCAGTCGAGTATTCCGCCCCGTGCCCACACCCCCCCACCCACTGTGGTTTCAGGTTTCTCGACCGTGCCCGCCACATTTCCTTCATTTCTGCTCTCACCTCTTCCCCTCTTCCCCAGAGAGAGTGTTTCCTTGTCCTCAGCTTCTGCCCAATCAGCTTCCATATTCATAGAACATAGAACAGTACAGCACAGTACAGGCCCTTCGGCCATCGATGTTGTGCCGAGCTTTGTCCGAAACCAAGGTCAAGCTATCCCACTCCCTATCATTCTGGTGTGCTCCATGTGCCTATCTAATAACTGCTTGAAAGTTCCTAAAGTGTCCGACTCCACTATCACAGCAGGCAGTCCATTCCAGACCCCAACCACTCTCTGAGCAAAGAACCTACCTCGGACATCCCTCCTATATCTCCCACCATGAACCTTATAGTTATGCCCCCTAGTAACAGCTACATTCACCCGAGGAAATAGTCTCTGAACGTCCACTCTATCTATCCCCCTCATCATCTTATAAACCTCTATTAAGTCGCCTCTCATCCTCCTCCGCTCTAAAGAGAAAAGCCCTAGCTCCCTCAACCTTTCCTCATAAGACCTACCCTCCAAACCAGGCAGCATCCTGGTAAATTCTCCTCTGCACTCTCTCCAGTGCTTCCACATCCTTCTCATAGTGAGGTGACCAGAACTGCACACAATATTCCAAATGTGGTCTCACCAAGGTCCTGTACAGTTGCAGCATAACCCAACGGCTCTTAAACTCAAACCCCCTGTTAATAGACGCAAAAATACTTCTATTTAATAATCTATTCAACAGATCATTTTCCACTATTCCTGCCACCTCCAGCGTGATGCCATCACCAAACACATCTTCCCCTCCCCCTTCCGCATGCTGAAGGGACCATTCCCTCCTTGATATCCTATTCATAGATAACATATCATAAATGTAACATTTTTCTTAAAAGCTGTATTTTGTTGTATACATGCTGCATTTGGTTAGTCTTCTGTCCTTTCATTGCGGAATTGTAAGTTATATCCATCCTCAGTCACCCGTAGCTACACTACATTGGGGAGACCAAACGCAGGTTGGGTGATGGCTGCCTTGTGGAACACGTCCGTCAATCCACAAGCACAATCCCGAGCTTCCAGTGACTTTGCGTTTCAATTCTCCACCTTGCTCTGATGCTGATGTTTCTGTCCTTGGCCTGCTGCACTTCCAGTGAAACTCAATGTAAACTTGATGAAAAGCACCTCACTTTTCAGTTAGGCACTTTACAGCCTTCTGGACTCAACATTGAGTTCAACAATTTCACACCATAATTTCTGCCCCCATTTTGTTTCCTTTTCTGTTCACGTTCAGGATTTTCTCCTACTTTTTGCTTTTGTCCAAGAATTCACCAGCTTTAGAAACACCTTTTGCTTCTTGTTTCGTCCCATCACCATGCCCTCTGACCCTGGAAACTTAACTCTACGGTCATTCAATCTTTCTCGTCTTCCACCCCATCAGACACTTTCCTTCTGTCCTTGTCCCATCCACCCCTCACTCAAAACCTATCACATCTCTTATTTTTTCCAGTTCTGATGAAAGGTCAGAGACCTGAAACATTACTTGTTTCTCTCTCCATAGATGCTGCCTTAACCTGCTGAGTGTTTCCAGCATTTCCTCAGTTTATTTCAGATTTCCAGCATCCACAGTATTCTCCTTTTAAATGGCTTTATTTTGAAAAGATAAAATCATAGAATCACAGAATCTACAGTGCAGGAGGCCGCCATTTGGCCATAAGACTAAAAGACATAGGAGTAAAATTAGGCCACTCGACCCATCGAGTCTGCTCCGCCATTCAATCATGGCTGATATTTTTCTCATCCCCATTCCCCTGCCTTTTCCCCATAACCCCTGATCCCCTTATTAATCAAGAACCTATCTATCTCTGTCTTAAAGACACTCAATGGTCTGGCCTCCACAGCCTTCTGCGGCAAAGAGTTCCACAGATTCATCACTCTGACTGAAGAAATTCCTCCTCATCTCTGTTTTAAAGGATCATCCCTTTGGCCTGAGGTTGTGCCCTCTGGTTCTAGTTTTTCCTACATGTGGAAACATCCTTTTCGCGTCCACTCTATCCAGGCCCATCGAGCCTGCACCGACAACAATCTCACCCAGGCCCAATTGCCGTAACCCCACATTACCTCGGTGTAAAATACCACCCCTGGACAGATTATAACCTGGGTTTAAAATTATTAGTTGTAGCTCCACTGTTACTAATTGCAAATCCACCATAAAAATCTTCAGCCATAAACCTGTTAAAGGAACCTGTCAGTGAATCTCTGGGCTGCTACCAACTCATTTGGAATACTAGCTCATGCACTGATAGCCCATATTGGCAATGGAATTTGTGTTATTAAAAAATCAGTAACCAAACATGTCTCGGTCAAACTTAAGAGACTATGCTCATTTAATTCAATGCTGAACACCAGGAATTCCAAAACTTTGAAAAATTTCATGTGTTTCACCAATCACTAAACAACAAACTGACATTTTCGCAGATCGATGGTACGACAGAAAAACTAGCCCTTCAAAAGGACACCCAATGTGCCACGGGCTGTTTGAGATTTACAGCAAAGTAGAGGCTGCTCCAGCTCTTATGGTGCACCTCCCCATTCATTAGCCTCACTCAATCTGCAAACTCAGAGAGATGTGAAAAGTGGCACTTTAGACAAGACATGCTGATGCAAAGTGAGAGTGGTGAAGGAGGAGGTTTACCTTCTCTCGAGCTTGAGACCTTAATCACAGCCCAGATGTCAAGGTGTGCTCTCCGAGTAGGAATACCTTCCCATCAGAGAAGTAAATAAGCTGCACTTTTTGTTTTGGGTTGCTTAGCTCTGCGATTGCTTAAATTCCCTTCCGCTTATTGTATTTTCCCTCTTAATAATGCTGCTGACTCTTATGGATTCCATGTTAAATTAGCGTATTAAGCTGCATTTATAGTGGAACCATAGTGTGGTGCAAAGTGGCTTTATTTCATACTGTCACTAACATTGCGGCCCAGTGCAGTCTTCAAACTACTGAGCTATTTATTAACGTATCAAAAAAACCTAATCTGCAGAATGGTGCAAGAGTGTGAAATCTCAATCATTTATTGACTGATATTTTAAATTCAACGTTTTCCTGCTTTTTGCATTAGTACATGGTGAATAATTATTTATGACAAGCAGTGATTGGGCAACTTTATTGCTGTGCATTGTTGTTGCAGGAACAACACCAACAGTACAATTAAGTGATTAGCACTGCTGCTTCACGGCACCAGGGACCTGGGTTTGATTCCCAGTGTGGGTCACTGTCTGTGCAGAGTCTGCACGGATTTCCTCTGGGTGTCCCGGTTTCCTTCCACAGTACGAAAGACGTGCTGGTTAGGTGCACTGGCCATGCTAAATTCTCCCTCAGCGTACCCAAACAGGTGTCGGAGTGTGGTTCACAGTAACTTCACTGCAGTGTTAATGTAAGCCGACTTGTGACACTAATAAATAAACTTTAAAATACAGCAGTGGCTTGGGATCCAAGCGGGCGTGCTGTGAATAAAGGTCAAACATAGTTGTCACGTGGTCAACTGCTGGAGTTTAGTCTAGAAAGCAATCATACAGGGCCAGCTCTATAATTGGTGTCTACCGGGGCATGCATGTGCGCACGCACACACACAGCTCATGCACTGATTGCCCACACTGGCAATGGAATTTGCGTTATGAAAAAAGTCAGTAACCAAACCCATCTCTTTGCTGAAGCAAAACTAAACACTTACAATTTCCAGTTAAGCTTAACAAGCACTCTTCATGCACAAAATGTAGCCTGGAACGAGGATTAAGTTTGCAAAATATACTAATTGCACTTAGCATTTATACCAGCTCTTGGCAACTGTCCGACACTTCTCACAAGGAAAAGACTTTGTCAGCCAATACAGATCCCGATTTATCATGCTCTCTGGCAAGGAATGAAGCTGATTTTACCCCGACTCATTCAAAGCACAAACACCTGCAAGTGAATTGAGGTTTCACCACTTATGTTTCAATAAAAAACACAGGAATGGAAAGCACCAGCAAAAATGAGGATTGTGACATAAAAGCAAAGCACCAAAATCAGAAAGACAATACACACTACTGCTAAGTCCCCCCCGCAAAGCAAAACAACACCCCTCACAGGCAGGCGCATTTCTTCAAAGTGGCAGCAAGGTTCAGTTGGCAGCTCTCTGGTCCCTATGCCAGAATGTTGTCTTCAGCTCCCACTCCAGAGGACTGGAGTGCAAAACTCCAGGCTTAACTCCAGCGCAGCACTAAGAGTGCTGCATTGTCAAGAGGTGCCATCTCACGGATGAGGTGTAAATGGGATGCGGCCGTGGGAGCAGTGCGCCAACATGCCGGGCCCTCAACGTTTTATAATTTGTGCCACGATCTTGTCGAATGGCGGAGTAGGCCGGGTGGCCTGCCCCTGCTTCTAATAAGCTGAAGTGATGGGTTAATCAACTGCTGGAAGCGTCAGTCAAGCTAACCTAGTTGCTACAAAGTAGACACGCCGGCTGATTTTTCTTTTCCCGAGCACAGAGGCTATGTGATCAGCTAACAACACAGATTGGGGAACAGACTTGGGACTTTCTGCCCCGAATAGTCACGTTGCACACACTGAATAATGAGTCACTGGGAGAATCTGAAGAATGCCATCTCATTAAAAAATACCATTACTTGAAAGGTTAATTCAAAATTTAATGTTTCATTTGACAGATCACCATAGAGGGAAAAGTAACCACTTGATGCTCGGCTGTTAAAAATAAAATGCCACAACAGGTTTTGGTAAAATATAAAATTTGCGCCCAGCAAGTAGGCTTGCATGTAGACAAGGGTCTACTCTGAAGCTCATACGTCTTTTTCCAGTCTGACCTTTTCTCACATAGCAGCCTGCAATGGCTGCAGTTTGAGCAGTGCAGTCTCCTCCCCAGGGCATTCTTGTCAGGTTCTTTGTTTGCCTGGCTTTAGATTAGCCTTGCAATGTCTGACATCTGTTTAAAAAAAATGACAGCCTTTGTCAGGCAAGTCCTTTGCGACGGCACATTCAGCCTCCACAATCCTGCAAGGGCACAAAATCAGTGTGACGGCGACAATCGCCCCCTGACTGAGTGCGGTTTTGTCTCCATATTTAAGGAAGGATAGACTTGCATTGAAGGTGGTACCATGAAGGTTCACTAACTTGGCCCCTGGGGTGAGAGGGTTGTCCGATGATGAGGCACTGAGTAAAGCGGCACGGTGGTACAGTGGTTAAGCACTGCTGCTTCACAGGTCCAGGGAACTCAGTTCGATTCCCGGCTTGGGTCGCTGTCTGTGTGGAGTTTGTACATTCTCCCCATGTCTGCGTGGGTTTCCTCCAGGTGCCCCAGTTTCCTCCGACAGTCCAAAGATGTGCGGGTTAGGTTGATTAGCCATGCTAAATTGCCCCTTAGTGTCCCGGGATATGTAGGTTAGAGGGATTAGTGGGGTAAATATGTGGGGTTATGGGGATAGGGCCTGGGTGAGATTGTTGTCGGTGCAGACTCGATGGGCCGAATGGCCTCCTTCTGCACTGTGGGGATGCTATGATTCTATGAAATGGGCCTTTGTTCTCTGGAGTAGAGAATGAGAAGTGATCTCATTCGAACATACACGAGTCAGGAGTTTGATAACACTTTGTTTCTGTTGGTCTAAAGCACAGGGGCACAATCACAGGATAAGGGGCCGATCATTTAGGACTGAGATGAGGAGAAATTACTTCACTCAAAGTGTTGTGAATCTTTTGAATTCTCTATCCCAAAGGGTTGCAGATGTTCCTTTCTTGAATATATACTTAAGGTTAAAATAGACAGATATTTGGTCTCAGGGAATCAAAGGGTATGGGGAGTGGGCAGGAAAGTGGAGTCAATGCTCAAGGTGAGCCCTGATAGAATTGGATGAAGGAGCAGGCTCAATGGGTCACATGGTCTAATCCTACAACTGTTTCTTGTGTCAGCAAAGAAGCCTTCGGGGTTTGTAGCTCCTGGAATTTGACTGCCCATCACTTGCTTCTTGAGTCCATACACAGCCTGATGGGCCCTTCCCTTCGCCATTTCTGCATAAGGCTGGTGCTAACTCAATGTCATCACCAGCACCAACACAAGTTACTTAAACCCACATTCAAGCCTTTGATGCTAACATATCCTTAATTCTTGAAACGTGAAGAATGTAGCAACGTATACAATTACCCAATTTCACTGCACTTAGAACTACCAATGCTGACTGAAAAGCCTTTGGCTGTTGAAAATCTAAGAGTTGTTTTGACAATCCCATGATTGTTCATGTTACCGAAGGACAGAGTAATATGACTTTTTGTTCTGATGTATCTGGTGACTCATTATCTCCCAATTCTCCTCTCAGGGAGATGCTGGAAAGATACAGAGGGTTAGGGATCTGTGGATTTACATATGTTTCTCAGGCCCGGAAAAAGGTGGACCATTGACATTAGGACTTAAATAGAATGAAAGGAGTAATATTTGGTCCATAAGCAGAATTGAAAAATCAGCACGTTGATATGAGTCAATAATGAATTGGTGCCCACTTCCAGTTTCCTTTTCAAGATGGTGGTCTAACTTCTGGGCCTGTGGATACACATCCTCCTCTAGACTTTGTCCTGGCCACAAATCTGAAGGGTATTTCCGAGCAACTCAGAAACCACTTGAATTCATCTCGCTTCCTGAAAACAATTGAAGGTCGATAGTGAGGATTGGAAGAAAGAAGTGTTCTCTCACTTCTTGGAGAAATGCAAGAAATCTTCACCAAAAGCCAAGCCATTGGGTTAATCTTTGTCCAGGGCACGGTGGCACAGTGGTTAGTACTGCTGTCTCACAGCGCTAGGGGCCCGGGTTTGATTCCTGGCTTGAGTCACTGTCTGTGCGGAGTTTGCATGTTCTCCCTGTGTCTGTGTGGGTTTCCTCCGGGTGCTCCGGTTTCCTCCCACAGTCCGAAAGACGTGCGGGTTAGGTGAATTGGTCATGCTAAATTCTCCCTCAGTGTACCCGAACAGGCGCCAAGGTGTGGCGACTAGAGGATTTTCACAGTAATTTCATTGCAGTTTTAATACAAGTCTACTTGCAACTAATAAGTAAACTTTAATATGCAACAAAGTATGTGTTTGAAATAAGAGAAAAAAGGAACTTGCTTTTATATCGCATCATTCACATGCCAGGATGGCCGAACATGCTTTACAGGCCATTGATGTGGAAATTTAGTCAAGCAAGATTGTAGGAAACACAGCAGCCAGATAGCATATGGCAACATCCCCAACAGTAACGAAATAACGAAAGATCATCAAGCTAGTGATGGAACGTTGGGGGACAAAATCTGGAGCAATATTTGCTTCCATAGATCCAAGAGGTGAATGGCCAATTGTGGTTTCAGAATAAAGCTGGAGGTAGCACCAATTTGTTACTGATTCCTACAGTCCACATCTACACTGGGTTTACTTTATAAAAATAACTTCACTCATTAAATTTTTAGAATGATCAAAACATCTTAACACTTGGCTTCAATGGATGCCATGGTCTGCAATGTCTGAGTGAATACAATCAAATATAAAAGACTTTATTCAAATCATAGCATTAATTTGTTCAGAAAAATATTGTATGAAAACCGAAAACGGAGACAAAACGTGGCTATAATTCTACAATGCAAGATAAGGCAACGGTCTCCTTCATAACAATAACCTTTAGTTAAATAAAATAGTGCAGACCTAGCAGGATATAAACTGAGCAGTCAGCAACATGCCTCCCTCCATCGGTTGTGAATGGTAAAAAAACCATTCCCGACCTTGGATTGGTATTTGATTCTGAGATGAGCTTCCTACCACGTATCACTAAGAATTCCTACTCCACCCTGCTAACATTGCCAAACTTCACCAGGTCTCTGGTCATATGTTGCTCAAGCCCTTGTGCATTGCTTTGTTACCTCATGACTTGACTCCAATGTATTCCTGACCTGCCCTCCACGTTCCACCCCGTGATTTTATTTTTATTCATTCATGCGATGTGGGTGTTGCTGGCTAGACCAACATTTATTGCCCATCCCTAATTGCCCTTGAGAAGATGGTGGTGAGCTGCCTTCTGGAACCGCTGCAGTGCATGAGGTGTAAGTACATCCACAGTGCCATTAGGGAAGCATATCCAGTATTTTGACCCAGCAGTGAACGAATGGCGATATCTTTCCAAGGTAGGATGGTGGATGGCTTGGAGGGGAATTTTTGATTTGATTTATTATTGTCACATGTATTGGTATACACTGAAAAGTACTTTTTCTTGCACGTTGTACAAAGCATACCGTTCATAGAGAAGGAAACGAGTGTGTTCAGAATACAGTGTTACAGTCATAGCTAGTGTGTAGAGAAAGATCAACTTAATGTGAGGTAGGACCATTCAAAACTAGGTGGTGGTGTTCCCATGTGTCTTCAGCCCTTATCTTCCAAATGGTAGCAATCATGGGTTTGGAAGGTGCTGCATAAGGAGCTTTGGCGAGTTCCTGCAGTGCACCTTGTAGATGAGATACACTGCTTCAACTGCTTGACGGTGGCTGACCTGCTCTTGTCGTCAAAGTATTGAAAGCTGGTCTAGTTCCGTTTCTGGTCAATTGTAATCCTAGGGTGCCGATAGTAGGTGATTCAACAACAGTAATGCCATTGAATGTCATGGGGCGATGGTTAGATCCTCTGTTATAGGAGATGGTCATTGCCTAGCACTTGTGTGGCAGGAACGTTACTTGCCACTTCTCAGCCCAAGCCTGGACGTTGTCCACGTCTTGCTGCATTTGGTAAGGACTGCTCCATTTTGAGTTGTGAATGGTGCTCAACATTGTACAATCAGCAGCGAATAACCCACCTTACGATGGAAGGTAGGTAATTGAAACAGCTGAAGATGGTCGGGTCTAGGACGTTGCCCTGAGGAACTCTTATAGTGATGTTCTGGAGCTGAGATGACTGGCCTCCATTCACTAGAACCATCTTCCTTTGTGACAGATATCACTCCAACCAGTGATGAGTTTTCCCTCCCTATTCTTATTGAGTCCAGGAGGTTTTGTCAGCGCTCCTTGATGCCACACTCAGTCAAATGCTACCTTAATGTCAAGGTCCATGTTTGGACCAAGGCTGTAATGAGGTCAGGAGCTGTGACCCTGGTGGAACCTAAACTGAGCATCAGTGAGCAGGTTATTGCTAATCAAATGCCACTTGATGGCACTGTTGATGGCCCCTTCCATCACTTTACTGATGATCGAGAGTGAATTGATGGGAGGGTATTTGGCTGGGTTGGATTTGTCCTGGGCAATTTTTCACATTGCCGGATAGACATTGCCGGTGTTGTAGCTGCACTGGAACAGCTTGACTAGGGGTGCAGCAAACTCCTGAGCACGCCCTCAGTACTAAAATTGTTAGGGCCTACAGCCTTTGCAGTATCCAATGTCTTCAGCCATTTCTTGATATCACGTGGAGGGAATCAAATCGGATGAAGACTGGCATCTGTGATGCTGAGGACACGGAAATTGATCACCCACTCGGTACTTCTGGCTGAAGGTTGTTGCAAATGCTTCATCTTTTGCACTGATTAGATGGGCTCCACCATCATTGAGGATGGGGGTATTTGTGGAGCCCCTCCTCCTGTGAAGAGTTTAATTTTCCACCACCATTCACGACTGGATGCGGTAGGAATTGCTTAGCTCTGTCTATAGCTTGCTACTTATGCTGTTTGGCATGTAAGTAGTATTGTAATTTCATCAGGTTGACATCTCATTTTTGGTATGTCTGGTATTTTTGCGCTCCATCTCCTCCTGCACTCTTCACTGAACCAGGGTAAATCCCTGGGCTTGATGGTAATGGTATAGTGGGGGATATACCCGGCTGAAGTCACAGGTTGTGGTTGAGTACAATTCTGCTGTTGCTGATGAGCCACGGCACCTCGTGGATGCCCAGTCTTGAGTAGCTAGATTTGTTTGAAATCTATCCCATTTAGCAAGGTAGCAGTGCCACATGACAGTGGGTATCCTCAATGGGACATTGTTTCCACAAGGACTGTGAGGTGGTCACTCTTACTGATACTGTCATGGACAGATGCATCTGCAGTGTGGGTGAGATCAGATATGTTCTTCCCTCTTGCTGGTTTCCTCACCACCTGCCATAGACCCAGTCTAGCAGTTATGTCCTTCAGGAGTCAGCCAGTCTGGTTTATAGTGGTGCTACGGAGCCACACTGTGGAGGACAGTCAAGTTCCCCCCACCCAGAGTATAATCTGCACCCATGCCACCCTCAATGCTTCCTCCAAATGGCGCTCAGCAAGAGTACTGAATCATCAGCTGAGGAGGTGGTGTGTGTGTGTGTGTGTGTGTGCGCGCGCGCATGCGCGCACGTGTGGGTGTGTGTACGCGCGTGGGGGTGTGGGTGTCTGTGTGCGTGTGCACCACCTTAGCTTGCCAGTGTGACAGGCATATCCATGGATGGTAGTGTCTGGGACATTACCTGTAAGGCATAATTCTGTGAGTATGACTGTGTCAGGCTGTTGCTTGGCTAGTCTGTAAGACAGATCCCCCCCCACTTTGGCACAATCCCCGAAATGTTAGTCAGGACGATTTTGCAGGGTCGAGTTTGCCCTGGTCGTTTCTGGTGTCTTGCTCGATGCTGCTCCATCCAGTTTCATTACTTATTGACTTGCTAGACCATTTCAGAGGACCGTTGCTATGGTTCTGGAGTCACGTGCAGGCAAGACCAGGTAAGGACGGCAGATTTCCTTCCCAAAAGGAGATTAGTGAATGAGATGGGCTTTCATGACTACCAACAATGATCACTGGACTTGTTAAATTCCAGACATTATTGGGTTCAAATTCCACCATCCATTGGGATTCAAACCCGGGTCCCCAGAGCATGAATTATGAGTCCAATGACAATATCACTACGTCAACACCTCCCCTCATCGCCCGAAGATGCTCCAAAGTTCTGCTGCCCATATCCTAACTTGCACCAAATCCTGTTCACCTGTGTTTGCTGACCGACACTGGCTAGTCCGGTTAATCATAGAATAGAATCATAGAATCTCTACAGTGCAGTAGGAGGCCATTTGCCCCACCAAGCCTACACCGACCACAATCCCACCCAGGCCTTATCCCCGTAACCCCACACATTTACCCTGCGAATCCCCCTGACACTATTGCAAGTGCTCCTTAAAACACTGCCCCTCTAACCATGCTTTCAGTCATCTGACACCTTTTCATGTGGCTCAATCTCAAATTTAGTTTTATAATGCTCGCCTGATGTGGCTTGGGATGTTTTATTCTGTCAAAGGCTGTTGGCATTGTTGTTGGGACACCACAGCATAAACATGAACCAAGACGAAGCACAAATCAGAATACCATAGAGAGGGTGGCACTATGGCACTAGCAGTAAAAAGAAATTCGCATTTATAGAGTCACAACCTCTTAATGCACTGAAGCAAAATACAGCCAACATAGTACACAGTATCATAGAATCCCTACGGTGCAGCCCATCGAGACTGCACCGACTCTCTGACAGAGCATCTTACAATGGCCCTCTCCCCTGCCCTATCCCCGTAACCCCATACATTTACCATGGCTAATCCATCTAACCTACACATCTTGGGAAACTAAGGGGCAGGTTAGCATAGCCAATCCACCCAGTCTGCACATCTTTGGAGAGTGGGAGGAAACCAGAGCACCCGGAGGAAACCCATGCAGACACGAGGAGAATGTGCAACTCCAAACAGACAGTGACCCGAGGCTGGAATTGAACCCGGGTCCCTGGCGCTGTGAGGCAGCAGTGCTAACCACTGTGCTGCCCCCGATTTTCCAAAATTAGTCACTGTGGGAATGTAGAAGATGCAGAACTCATATTTGCGATGCGTGAAATAGTTCAGTCATTTTGATCTCTTACTTTTGATCATGTCATTTTAAGGTCAAAATACTATTTGGAACATCAAACATAGCTCAGGTGGTAGCGTCCTGGCCTGAGTCAGAAGGTTGGAGGTTCAAGAGTCTTGATCAGAAAAATCCACTCAGTACTGAGTCAGTAAGTCATGCAAATGTCTGAGATGCTGGAGTTTGGAAGAGAGGTCCCGTTGGCATTTTTAAATGTTGATTTATTGTCCCATATATTGGGATAGTGAAAGTAATAGTTTCTTGTGCGCCATACCGACGAAACAGACCATTCATAGAGTACATAGGGGAGAAGGAAAGGAGAGGGTACAGAATGTAGTGTTACAGTTACAGATAGGGTGTAGAGAAAGATCAGCTTTATACATGGTAGGTCCAATCAAAAGTCTGATGGCAGCAGGGAAGAAGCTGTTCTTGAGTCGGTTGGTACTTGGTCTCAGACTTGTATCTTTTCCCCGAAGGAGGTGGAAGAGAGTAGGTCAGGGCTGCTTCGGCTGGATAATGCTAGCTGCTGTTCCGAGGCAGCGGGAAGTGTAGACAGAGTCAATGGATGGGAGGCTGGTTTGTGTGATGGACTGGGCTACGTTCACAGCCCTTTGTGGTTTCTTGTGATCTTGGTCAGAGCAGGAACCATGCCAAGCTGTGATACATCTAGAAAGGATGCTTTCTATGGTGCATCTGTAAAAATTGGTGAGAGTCGTAGTGTCATGCCAAATTTCCTTAGCCTCCTGAGGAAGTAGAGGTGTTGGTGGGCTCTTAACTGAAGGGTCGGCATGGAGGGACCAGGACAGGTGGTTGGTGCTGGACACCTAGAAACATGAAGCTCGCGACCATTTCCATATCACTGTTGATGTAGACAGAGGCATATCCTTCACTGCGTTTCCTGAGGTCGATGACCATCTCCTGCGTTTTACTGCAATTGAGGGAGAGTCTATCATCGTTGCACCATGTCTTCGGCTGCATTATATGCCGAGAATGGATTCCCAGCACCCCAGCATAAATGTCAGGGGGGAATCGGTGTCTGCTTGGCTGGGTGCCTCCCACTTCAATTTCTTGGGCAAAGACCATTTAACGCGTATAAGACAGGAGCTGATAAGACAGGATAAGACGCTGAGATCCATGACCACTCCAGCATTGCAGGAGGTGCAGGCCTCTCCTGCCACCTGCTCAGAGTGCCAGTTGATGAAGTCCTTAACTGGGCATCAACTGCCCAAAGGGCATCAACTGGGTGACCCACCCAATGCTTTGCTCTTTGCCCATAAAAGCACGTTGAGGGAGGCATGCCGCTTATGCCACATCGCCTCAATTTATGGGTCCAACCATTTTTTCTCCCCACCTGTGGTAGGCTGATAAAATTCAGCTTCTCAGTTGTATGTCCCATGGCAGGTTTTGGAAATGAGCAGTGAGTGGAGTTATCCTTGGTATCCAGAAAATATTTGTCCATCTCCTCAATACTCCATTGCAGTTTGTGGGAGTTTGCTGTGTGCAAATTGGCTGCCACATTTCCAACATTATAACGGTGGCTACACTTCAAAAGCACTTCATTGGCTGCAAAGCTCTTTGGGAGATCATGAAAGGCCCTATATAAATGCAAGTCTTTCGGTTTAACAAAATGCATGCAACATTGGACGGCATGGTGGCACAGTGGTTAGCGCTGCTGCCTCACTGCGCCAGGGACCAGAGTTCGATTCCCAGTTTGAGTCACTGTGCGGAGTCTGCACGTTTTCCCCCTGTCTGCGTGGGTTTCCTCCAGGGGCTCCGGTTTCCTCCCACAGTCCGAAAGACGTGCTGGTTTGGTGCATTGGCCATGCTAAGTTCTCCTTCAGTGTACCCGAACAGGCGCTGGAGTGTGGCGACTGGGCGATTTTCACAGTAACTTCATTGTAGTGTTAATCTAAGTCTACTTGTGACACTAAATAAATAAACTTAAACTTAACTGAGATACAAACTGCAGATTAACTTTAAGGCACAGACCCTATTTCCTTATCTATAACAACATCTTGCATTGTATAGCAACACGCCCTGTACTGCTTGACAGCAGTGTTATCAAACACAGCAATATCGTCAAGAACACTCTTCCAACAGTAACAAAGCCCACACTACTTCATTACTGATTGACAGTAATCAATCAGTTGCCTATATAAGTCCTGAAGTTTGCTGGGACCCGTTGGATCTTCCCGGGAAAGTGATATTTTAATAACAGTACTCGTGTACTCTATCAATAATGAAAAAGATTAATTGAATATTCTATCCTGGAGCCTTAATACTGCATTGTTATCGCAGTACTGAGACATTGAACACAATTAAAGCTAGCTAACTGTCAGCTAGTTTGGACTGTGTTAAAAAACATCTAATCAGCTCACTCGGCCTTATTAATGTGCAATGTCATCACAATAATAGATGTCTGCAATCAGATGGAAAGTGAGAGAGCCAGTTCACCTGCTGGGTGGTTAGAATTATATTCCTATCTTATAACTGAGTCAAGCAATCGTGCAACCTACTTTATACAGTCAATGCGAGATGCGTGTGGATACATCACTCCACCAATCAGTAACTACCTATATACCTTACACAAAGAAGACAAGGAATCTGTTGAAGCAAATTACCAAGAAAATTACCTCTTGAAATGTAGTTGATCTCTCTATTATATGAAAGTGCAGTCAGCATTAGATACTTTACAATGCAAACATCAACAAAGAAAGCAGCAAATTGGCACCGTGGCCAGAATCGAACTTGCTGTATATTATCATCTTTCATTCAGTTTTCTACAATTTGGACAGGAAGGGGTGAGGGGACAACTTTGTTTTTACTGCCTCCAGTCTGCACAATTGTTTACTGTTCTTATGCCAGTCTAAGCAGGCTAACAGGGTCCAGAAGGGTCTTCATGCTGCATAGTGAAGGGGTCAACATCACTCATCCAGGAGCCCGATTGCAATTCTTGGCAGCTGTTCCGGATTCAGCTGTTCCCCCCCAGAGTGGCTGACAGTCAGTGCGGGGGTCTCCCGCTCGCTATGCTATCCCCCTCTTTCTCACCGCGGCGGGGGTCTCTCCCCCTCACTGTGACAGGGGTCTCGGCCTCTCTCTCATCCCAAAGAGGTCTCTCTCTCGCTAGCCGTCTCTCTTGCCATGGCGGGAGCGTGTCTCTCCCTACCTGTGGAAGGGGGGGGGTTCTCTCCCTACCTGTGGGAGGGGGGGGGGGGTTCTCTCCCTACCTGTGGGAGGGGGGGGGGTTCTCTCCCTACCTGTGGAGGGTGGGGGGGGGGGGGGGGTCTCTCCCTACCTGTGGAAGGGGGGGTTCTCTCCCTACCTGTGGGAGGGGGGGGGGGGGGGGAGGGTCTCTCCCTACCTGTGGGAGGGGGGGGGTCTCTCCCTACCTGTGGGAGGGGGGGGGGGTCTCTCCCTACCTGTGGGAGGGGGGGGGGGTCTCTCCCTACCTGTGGGAGGGGGGGGGGGGGTCTCTCCCTACCTGTGGGAGGGGGGGGGGGGTCTCTCCCTACCTGTGGGAGGGGGGGGGGTCTCTCCCTACCTGTGGGAGGGGGGGGGTCTCTCCCTACCTGTGGGAGGGGGGGGGTCTCTCCCTACCTGTGGGAGGGGGGGGGTCTCTCCCTACCTGTGGGAGGGGGGGGGTCTCTCCCTACCTGTGGGAGGGGGGGGGTCTCTCCCTACCTGTGGGAGGGGGGGGGTCCTCTCCCTACCTGTGGGAGGGGGGGGTCTCTCCCTACCTGGGGAGGGGGGGGGGGGTCTCTCCCTACCTGTGGAAGGGGGGGGGGGTGTCTCTCCCTACCTGTGGAAGGGGGGGGGGTCTCTCCCTACCTGTGGAATGGGGGGGGGGGTCTCTCCCTACCTGTGGAATGGGGGGGTCTCTCCCTACCTGTGGAAGGGGGGGGTCTCTCCCTACCTGTGGAAGGGGGGGGTCTCTCCCTACCTGTGGAATGGGGGGGTCTCTCCCTACCTGTGGAAGGGGGGGGTCTCTCCCTACCTGTGGAAGGGGGGGGTCTCTCCCTACCTGTGGAAGGGGGGGGGGTCTCTCCCTACCTGTGGAAGGGGGGGGGGTCTCTCCCTACCTGTGGAAGGGGGGGGTGTCTCTCCCTACCTGTGGAAGGGGGGGGGGGTCTCTCCCTACCTGTGGAAGGGGGGGGGGGGTCTCTCCCTACCTGTGGAAGGGGGGGGGGTCTCTCCCTACCTGTGGGGCGAGGCTCTATTGCCCGCACCCTCCCCTCCACCGGCTCCCCCGGCCCACCCCTCCCCCTCCTTCTGCTCTCACCTCCTTGACGGGGGGGAATTTCTTCCTGCAGTCCAGGGACAGGCTCCTCAGGTCACTCTGCATATTTTCCAGCAGCTTCTTCACGGCTTCGGGGGACGAGGTGGACATTTTCCTCATGTCGGCTCGGGCGCTAAAACCGCCCGCTGCCCCCAACCAGGAGCCCGCCGCCCCTCCGCCAGAGCCCAGGCCTCACCCACAACCCCCCGCGCCCGACACGTCACCCACACTTCCGTAAACACTGGCCGACCGGACATGACGTTCCTTACCCGGGCCAGAGGCCGCCCCCAGCGCCACCTCCCGGACCGGAGGTCGCCTCCAGCGCCACCTCGCGGGTAGAGGCCGCCTCCTGCGCCACCTCGCGGGTGGAGGCCACCTCCAGCGCCACCTCCCGGGCCGGAGGTCGCCTCCAGCGCCACCTCGCGGGTGGAGGCCGCTTCCAGCGCCACCTCCCGGGCCGGAGGTCGCCTCCAGCGCCACCTCGCGGGTGGAGGTCGCCTCCAACGCCACCTGGATGTTGAGGCTTCACCAATATGTAACCCTTAGAAATGCCCAAATTAATAAACTGTCCATCAATAAAACTAAAACTAGGCAACATCTGTAGATATGCAAACAAGAGCTTGGATACAAAATTGTCTGAGTGACAGGCATCAGATTAATGATTAATGGATGATTTGATTTATTATTGTCACATGTATTAGTTAGTATACAGTGAAAAGTCTGACAGCAGCAGGGAAGAAGCTGTTCTTGAGTCGGTTGGTACGTGACCTCAGACTTTTGTATCTTTTTCCCGACGGAAGAAGGTGGAAGAGAAAATGTCCGGGATGCGTGGCGTCCTTAATTATGCTGGCTGCTTTTCTGAGACAGTGGGAAGTGTAGACAGAGTCAATGGATGGGAGGCTGGTTTGCGTGATGGATTGGGCTCCATTCATGACCTTTTGTAGTTTCATGCAGTCTTGGTTAGAGCAGGAGCCCATACCAAGCTGTGGCAGTACAGGTTGAAGAGTAGGTTTATCAACCTTCCTGGACTGTATTCGAGTCTCCAGAAATCCAGGACACTACTGTATGCAATCCACAGAAATATCATTGATACATTAAAAAAGGATTTTGTTTGATTTGATTTATTATTGTCACATGTATTTGGATACAGTGAAAAGTATTGTTTCTTGTGCGCTATACAGACAAATCATACTGTTCATCGAGAAGGAAAGGAGAGGGTGCAGAATGCAGTGTTACAATATTCGCTTGGATGTAGGGAAAGATCAACTTAATATGAGGTAGCATTGTTAGAGCGTTTAAGAGAGTTAGAATAAAGTTTTAGAAGCATAGAACAAGAGTAAAAGATAGAATTAGAGGGTATGCTGAGCACAGCTTGCAAGAAGTCGCCTCGTTCTGGCACCATCTTGGAATCTGAAACATTTCTCTTCACCAGAAATAAAAATATTGAAAAAAGGGGGAAAAAGGCTGCTTGGCTGATAATCAAGTGTCATCCAATTGGGTAATAAGCCTTTGGAAGCAATGCATCACAAGGATGGGTGTGTAGTAATCTGGGAATGGGATAATAAAAATCTGTCCCGTGAGGTTGGAAATAGCAATAACCGTTACCAGAACCTGCTCTGGGAAAACCTGAGAAAATGATTATGATCTGAATTTCTGAAATTTTTGCCTGTTATTGAAAGATGAGGTAATCATTGTGATCTTGGCAAGGATATGGGTTTTGGTATCAAATTCAATGCCAAAGTTGTGAATGGATTAATTTAGCCTGCGTCAATGGTAAGATTTTTTTTAGAATAGATGGAATGGGTACAGAGTTTGTGGTAGGGATGAAAGTTGGTGGCTTTGGTCTTCCCTATAAATCGCAGGATTAAACTGCCACTTGTCCAAGGCTAGATGAGGAAGAGGAGGAACCCGGACATAATACAGGCTCAGGAAGATTGCTTGAGGTGGAAACAAAGGAGCTGAACAGTGAGGGAGAGACATCAACGATGATGGTGGGGTCAACCATTTCAATGACTGCAGAGAGGTTAGGAAGATGTGGTGGGATTATTGCAACATATTTGTGGTCACAAAAAATGTAGATGTTTTAGAATTGCTTCGTCTGTTCTGCAGCATGGACAAGAACTAATCGGAGATATTCAAATATGTTCAAAGACATTGGAGAAACAGTCAAGGGTAAAGTGTTTTTTGATGAGGAGATGACTTTTGAAGAGGAACAGTGCCTGAGGATAGGATACATTTGGGGCAGCATGGTGGCACAGTAGTTAGCACTGCTGTCTCACAGCGCCAGGGACCTGGGTTCGATTCCTAGCTTGGGTCACTGCCTGTGTGGAGGCTGCACGTTCTCCCCGTGGCTGCGTGGGTTTCCTCCGGGTGCTCTGGTTTGCCAACTGATTTGCCAACATTACAACTGTTACTGCACTTCCAAAGTAATTCATTGATCATGGAGCACTTATGGACTTGCTGAGGATGCAAAAGGCACTGGAGAAATGCAAGCCACTACTTCTTTCATTCTTTTTGTTCAGGTTGATATTGGACGGTTGGCAGACTCAGCCAGAGATTGAATGTTCTTCACTATTATCTTAGCTAACCAGTAAAATATGGTGATGGGTGTACTCAAATATGCTATTATAGGTATGTATAACTCAAGTAGGAATCTCAAAGCTATTTATTGGCAGCTGCCAAGGCACATGTCGGTACTTGGTTGGTCTGGTTGAAGTCATTTTAAATTTGAGGTTCTTTGGAATAGGGGAGGCGATGGCCGAGTGGTATTATCATTACACTATTCATCTGGAAACTCAATTAATGTTCTGGGGACTCAATTCAATTTAAAATATCTGGAATTAAGAATCCACTGATGACCATGAAACCATTGTCGATTGTTGTGCAAACCCATCTGGTTCACTAATTTCCTTCAGGGAAGGAAATCTGCCATCCTTACTGGTCTGGCCTACATGCGACTCCAGATCCACAGCAATGTGGTTGACTCTCAACTGCCCTCGGGCAACTAGGGATGGGCAATAAATGCTAGCCCAGCCAGCGACACCCATGTCCCACAATTAAATAAAAAAAATTCTACACAATTTGGTTGAGGAGGTACCTTGATTTTTTTTCTCCATCTTCCTTTGGTGAGAAGCAAAGTTCCAAAACACATTACGATTGTGGCATTGAAGACACATCCAAACATTGTGCATAATTCCTTAGCATACAATGGAAAGGCTTCAATCAAATCACATGTGCCCCCTCACTGAAAGCTACCTCAATGATAGACTTGTGTGGAATTAATAATAGGAGTGGATTGAGAATGGGGTAAAAAGCAGGCGGGCACTGCTACGGTCAATGGATTAGATCTATTTTGAGAGTAATTATCCGTGGTATCCTGGCCGGATCACTATGGGGTATTCTTTAAAAGCGAAAACAAGAAAGCAGATTACTACCTGAGTGGCTGTAAATTGGGGGGCCGGGGGTGGGGTAGGGGGGGCGGTGGTGGTGGGTGGTGTGTAGTGGGACCTGGGTGTTCTTGTGCACCAGTTGCTGAAGGTAAGCATGCAGGTGCAGCAGACGGTAAAGAAGGCAAACGGTATGTTGGCCTTCATTGCGAGAGGTTTTGAGTACAGGAACAGGGATGTGTTGTTCCAATTATACAGGGCCTTGATGAGGCCACAGCTAGAATATTGTGTACAGTTTTGGTCTCTTTTTCTGAGGATATTCTTGCTCTCGAGGGAGTGCAGTGAAGGTTTACCAGGCTGATTCCGGGACTGATGTATGAGGAGAGATTGACTAGGTTAGGATTGTTTTTGCTGACGAATGAGGGGGGCGGGGGGAATCTCATAGAGACTTACAAAATTCTACCAGGACGAGACAGGGTTGATGCAGGGATGATGTTCCCGATGGTGAGGGAGTCCAGAACCAGGGGTCACAGTCTGAGGATTCGAGGTAGACAATTTAGGACGGAGATGAGGAGACATTTCTTCATCCAAAGAGCAGTGAGCCTGTGGAATTCATCACCACAGGAAGTAGTTGATGCCAAAATGTTGAATGTATTCAAGAGGCAGCTGGATATAGCACTTGGGATCAGAGGTTATGGGGAAAAAGCAGGATTAGGCTATTGAGTTGGATGATCAGCCAAGATTGTAATGAATGGTGGAGCAGGCTCGAAAGGCCTCCTCCTGCTCCTATCTTCTATGTTTCTATGTTCTAAACTATTTTCAAAGAGCTGGGTCTGCATATTTTGGAAAAGCTTAGAAAGAGGAGCAATTTAATCGAGACTTGTAAAATAATAAAGGGATTAGATCGTGTTTTTTGTAGACTAATTATTTCAACTGATAGTTAGGTCGGGCCATGTTTAGATCTTATGTAAGGACAGAACTAGGTTGCCTGTTAAGTGAATCATCTTATCTTCATGAATCATGGACTTTGAATAGATTGCCAACTCAGGCAGTGACCGCTGATCCAGTTATTCCAAAGGAGAGCCGGACCTGTCCTCGGCTGGGCCAGAGACCCCCTGTACAAATCGGAGTCAGCCTGTTATATCAATCATGTCAATGATTTGCATCTTGTAAAATTACACTGAGCACATCAGATGTACAAGTTTGAGGTATCATTTCAAACATTCTGGAAGTTCAAAGGTATCCCAATGTGGTCTACTTTTTTATACAGAGTATTTACAAGCACTCCCATCCGTTGACTCTGTCTACACTTCTCGCTGCCTCGGCAAAGCAGCCAGCATAATTTAGGACCCCACGCACCCCGGACATTCTCTCTTCCACCTTCTTCCGTCGGGAAAAAGTTACAAAAGTCTGAGATCATGTACCAACCGACTCAATAACAGCTTCGTCCCTGCTGCGGTCAGACTTTTGAATGGACTTACCTTGCATTAAGTTGATCTTTCTCTGCTCCCTAGCTATGACTGTAACACTACATTCTGCACCATCTCCTTTCCTTCTCTATGAATGGTACGCTTTGTCTGCGTAGCGCGCAAGAAACAATACTTTTCATTGTATGTTAATACATGTGACAATAATAAATCAAATCAAATCACCACAGTGGACCACTTACTCCACTGTTTCCATTTATTACTTAGACTCCTGATCTTAGCATCGCCTGAAGGCGGCTAGGATTTGGGCGAGTTGGGGAGGCTTGTGCGGAGAGGAATTTCTCTAGATTTCCTTTCCTCAATGCGCCTAAACTCCCTTCCATAATTGGTCCGGATTTTTAATCGAGTTTTTTTTTGTTTTCTCCTCAGAGATTAAATGGCTCCAAGCTGGAGTACCTGTTACCAATGCATCTGGCATCACGACTGGCAGGTCAGATGACCGGCTACATACAAAAATAGAGCCAGTGATTTCAGTCCCGAACTGAAAGATGAATTTCTGAGAAACAAAATGCAAGATACCTTCACAGATATTCTGGATCCTCAACTTCCTCACCCACAGACAGCAATCAGTAAGGATAGGCAACAACACCTCCTCCACGATCATCCTCAACACCGGTGCCCCACAAGGCTGTGTTCTCAGCCCCTTACTATACTCCTTCTACACCGATTACTGTGTGGCCAAATTCCCCTCCAACTCGATTTTCAAGTTTGCTGACGACACCACGGCAGTGTCAGATCTCAAACAATGACGAGAGGGAGCACAGGAAAGAGATAGAGAATCTGGTGAACTGGTGCGGCAACAATAATCTCTCCCTCAATGTCAACAAAATGAAGGAGATAGTCATCGACTTCAGGAAGCATAGTGGAGGACGTGCCCCTGTCTACATCAATGAGGACAAAATGGAAACGGTTGAGAGCTTCAAGTTTTTAGGTGTCCAGATGACCAACAACCTGTCCTGGTCCCTTCATTGACACTCTCTACATTTCTCACTACCTTGAAAAAGCAGCCAGCATAATCAAGGAACACATGCACCCCGGACATACTCTCTTCCACCTTCTTCCATCAGGAAAGAGATACAAAAGTCCGAGGACACATACCAACTGACTCAAGAACAGCTTCTTCCCTGCTGCCATCAGACTTTTGAATGGGCCTACACCCTAGCTATGACTGCAACACTACATTCTGCACTCTCTCCTTTTCTTCTCTATGAACAGTTTTGTCTGTGCAATGTGCAAGAAACAATATACCAATACATGTGACAATAATAAATCAAATCAAATACAGAGATATCAGCAGAAGACACCAGGCCAAAAGCGGCCAAATTAAGAGAGGTGACCAAAAAATCTAGCCAAGGTAGATGGGCTTAACGAGCAAGGTAAGACAACAAAATTTTAAACTGAAAATTCCTATGTATAGGGTATATTCAGAGAAGGTTCACTAAATTGACCCAGGATAAGAGGGATTTTCTTATGAGGAGAGGTTGAGGTTGTATTCATTGGAGTTTAGAAGAGTGAGGTGACTTTATTGAACACACAGGATTCTCAAGGGGCTTTGACAGGTTAGACGCTGTCAGGTTGTTTCCCCTTGTGGGAGAGTCTGGGACCGAGCTTAGGGTTTTTTAAAAAAAAGGGCGGCATGGACAAGTTGGGCCAAAGGGTCTGTTTCCATGCTGTAAACCTCAATCACTCTATGACTGGAGAGGCTGCAGAGAAGATTGACAAGAATGATACTAGAGGACATTATCTCAGAGTAAGGGATCACCCATTTAAGATAGAGACAAAGAGGATTTTTTTCTTTCAGACAGTAGTGAACCTGTGGAATTCTTTACTGAACAGGGCTGTAGAGGCTGGGTTGTTGGGAATGTTCAAGGATGAGATAAACAGATTTTTAATCAGTAAAGGAATCAAGGGTCATGGGGATAAGGCAGGAAAGTGGAGTTGAGGATTATCACATCAGATCAGTCATGATCTAATTGAATAGCAGAGCAGACTCAATGGACCAAATGGCCTACTTCTGCTCTTATGTTTTATAACAATAATCCCTTGTATATCCAAACACATCTTTATTGTAAACTCAGATGTACAAGTACATTGCTTTATGATGTATACTCGTAAACCTTAAATGACATACATCTGAAGATATCTCGAACTTGTTGGTAAATATTACGTCCACAATAAAATTAAATCATTCATTTACTGGACCGTGCATCAGTAAATATGCAGAATACTTCATAAAAGCAGGACACATTTTCAAGTGTCTTAGAAACAAATGTGAACCAAGACCAAGGAATGGCAATTTTATATTGTGCCAATTAGAACAAGTGCTGGCAGAGTAAAGTATCAGGCAAATTAATCATGTTCCTCCACACACACAGGTAATTATTTGTTTCTTCACATAAGAGGCTTTTTCAAGAACTGGCCAACTGACAAGATTGAGATTTAAGAGTCATTAATAGGACAACTAGTATTTTTAACCACAATTCTTAATTTTAATGTTGCGAACAGGTGCGCAAGCTTTGCAAAGCTTATTTATTAGTCACAAGTAAGACTTACATTAACACCGCAATGAAGTTACTGTGAAATTCCTGGCGCCTGTTCGGTTCAATGCACCTAACCAGCACGTGGGTGGAAATTGGAGTACCCGGAGGAAACCTACGCAGGCACGGGGAGAACGTGCAAACTCCACACAGTGACCCAAGCCGAAAATCGAACCCGGGTCCCTGGTGCTGTGAAGCAGCAGTGCTAAACACTGTGCCACCCATTAAAAATCTAAGAAGCTAAAAAACTTATTCCAGGTGAAATGTGAGGTTCCTCTACATTGAGGATCCCAAATGCAGGTCAAGTGATTGGTTCATTGAACATTGCCGCTCAGTTGCTAACATGTTCCTGATGCTTGCCTCTTTAATTTTCCACCCCCGCCCTATTCCATGCTTTGTTCTTGGCCTGTATGTTCCAATAAAACCCGACACAAACTCAAAACATCTATTCAGCAATGCACAACCTTCCAGTATGAACAGGTTTATAGCATCAGATTTTAACCGCTTTCTGTTGGTCAGCAGGCATTGGTAATGGAGTGCATCGGAGTGCAGATACAGGCTGGCACTTGGGAAAAGAACCCCATTTTACCCCATTAAGTTTTCCACACCCATGGGTGTACCTACCTTTTTTTAATGGGCCACAGCCTTCTCCACCTCACCAGATTTTCTATGCTTCTCTCCTTCTCTGCTGTAACTGGTTCCTAAATTTTGTTTCTAAATTTGTGCGGTCAACGTATTTTGCCTTGCATCAATCATCCTTTGGTTCTCCACCCAAACACTGACCGTTTCATTTTATTTTATTCATTCGTGGGACATGGGTGCATTGCCCATCCCTAGTTGCCCTCGAGGTGGTTGCTGGGCCATTTCAGAGGGCATTTGTGAGTCAACCATTGCTGTGGGTCTGGAGTCACATGTAGACCAGACCAGATAATGACGGCAGATTTCCTTCTCTATAGGACATTAGTGAACCAAATGGGTTTATTCCCTGCCTTCCATTTGCCCACTGTCTGTATTTGTCCAAAAGTTGTTTATCGCTAACACCCCACAGTTCTGAAACATAAACTGTTTCCCCCCTCAATTGCTACCTGACCGGTTGAGTATTTCCAACAACGTATTAATTTCAGATGTCTAACACCCGCAACTGTTTGCTTCTTTTATTTTCCTGAACTAGCGTTTGTAAAACCACTTAGCAAAATTGACTCGCTAAGAAATCTTGTCGTCTCTGTAGCTCAGTGCACTTTGAGAGTGGTTAAAACTCAACTGTATTACCATAGGATCTTGGAAAAGACTGGAAAATATATTTCACAGGAAAAGATTGTTCAACATTCAGGAGTGGAATTAATTGGATAGCTCTTTCAGAGAATTAGCACAGTTAGGTTGGGCTGAATGGCCTCCTTCTCTGCGATATTAGACAATTGCGGCTCATTACAAATCCAAACAGAAATATTGAATAATATATTCTGTAGGTCATATGGACTTGGAACATTAACTCTGTTTCTCTCTCTCCACAGATGCTGTCCAACCTACCGTGTTTATCCAGCATTTTGTTTTTATTTCAGAATTCCAGCATCCACAGTATTTTGCTTTTACATTGGATAATTATTGAAGCCCATTCTTTTACTGTTCAATGCTAGGGCTTTCACTCAAGTGCTTGCTGCTATTATTGCTGAGTATATGCAACTCACATAAGGAGAGGCATACTTGTATTGGGAGCAGTTCAGAGAAGGTTCATTAGGCTGCTTCCAGGGATAAGGGGTTTGTCTTAAGCGGAGGTTGGGCCAATTGGGCCTATACTCATTGGAGTTTAGAAGAATGAGAATCTAAGGGGGCTCTCCAGGGTAGATGCTGAGAGGATGTTTCCCCTAGTGGGGGAAATCGAGTTCTAGGAGACACAGCTTCAAAATAATGGAGTCTCATTTAAGAGAGAGGAATTTCTTCTCTCAAAGGGTCATTCATGTTTTAGGCCTATCGTCTCTGAAATTTAGAAGAACGAGGGGAGGCCAAATTGAGGTACACATGATGATAAAAGGTATGGATAAAGTAGACGTGGAGTGGATGCTTTCTCTTGTGGGGCATTCTAGGATGAGAGGTCATAGTCTTAGGATAAGGGATAGGAAATTTAGAATAGAGTTCAGGAGAAACCAGTTCTCCCAATCTGTGGAATTCGCTACCCTATGGAGTTTGCACTTTCTCCTCGTGTCTGCGTGAGTTTCCTCCAGTTGCTCCGCTTTCCTCCCATAGTCTGAAAGACATGCTGGTTAGGTACATTGACCTGAACAGGCGTCGGAGTGTGGCAACTAGGGGAATTTCACAGTAACTCCATTGCAGTGTTAATGTAAGCCTTACTTGTGACTAATAAATAAACTTTAAAGTGCGGTGGATGCTGGGACAGTGAGTAAATTTGAGGAGTTAGACAGATTTTTAATTGGTAATGGGTTGAAGGGTTATGGGGAGAAGGCAGGAAGATGGGGACGAGGAGCATATCAGCCATGATCGAATAGCGGATCGATGGGCCGAATGGCCTAATTCTGCTCTTCTATCTTATGAACTATGTTTGGAATTCTCTTTTACCAAGAGCAGTGGAAACTGGGTCATTGAATATATTCAAGGCTGAGTTAGACAGTTTTTTGCTTGACGTAGGGTATCCAGGGTTATAGGGTAGGGGGGGGGGGGGGGGGAGGAAGGGGGCATGGCTGATTGGAAAGAGTTAACACTCCAATCAGATCAATGATCTTGAGTGGCGGAGCAAGCTCAAATTGCCTACTCCTGTTCCTATTATGCTCGAATGACCCCCACATTAGCTGGATTGGCAGGAAAGTTTCTAACCCAGAATAATCTTCACAATTTACATCCTTCTGATTCAGGATAACCAGACTAGATGACCAGAAGACATAGTTTGTGCTGATTACCAAAAGAGGGTAAATGGGAATTTTCTAATGCGGGGAATGATGATGATCGGGAATGCACTACTTGGAAGGATAGTGGAGAGAGATTCAACAGTAACTTTCAAAAGCGAATTAGAGAAGGAAAAGCTTGCAGGGCTGTGGGAAAAGAGCAGGGATTGGGATGGTTTGGATTACTCTTTCCAAGTGAGGGCATAGACACTGTGGATTAAATGATCCCGTGTTTTTTAGCTTATATCCTTTGGATTGCAAAATAAGGTGGTATCCACTGGAAGCATTGCACTTAATCACTGTTGTGTAAGACAAGATGTTTTTTTACAAGTGGGAGGTGGCAGGAGAGGCAGTTTTCACTCAGTACTTAGTAGCTGGTTCAGAGGAACAACTACCTCTCCTGTTTCAGTTCCCTGTTAGCCACAATTACTCATAGAATCCAACAGTGCAAAAGGAGGCCATTCAGTCCATCGAGTCTGCACCGACCCCAATCCCACTCAGGTTCTATCCCCATAACCCCATGCATTTATCCTGGCTCGCCCCCCTGACACCAAGGGGCAATTTGGCACGGCCAACGCACCTAACCTGCACATCTTTGGACTGCGGGAGAAAACCGGAGCACCCGGAGGAAACCCACATAGACACGGGGAGAATAATGTCCTAGGTGAGGGAGAGAAGATGAGAGCACATGATAGCCACCATCAACTGCATTTATATAGCTCTTACAAGATAGTAAAACATGCCAAAGTATTTCACAAAAGCATTAATAAAAACTGGCATTGAGATGTTAGGGGAGATGACCAAAGGCTTGCTCAAAGGAGGTTTCAAGCAGAAAGAGGTAGAGAAGCAGAGAAGTTTAGGGAGGAAAGTTATGAAGACAAGCCAGCAGCTTACAATGGCCCATCAGAAGCTTCAACTTAACTTTCATTTTCAGATTCCAATTGGGCATTTCCGGGTGCATGTGCCACAACTTGTTTTATTTGGTTGCTCACTCATCTTGCGGATAATGATGGGACCTTTCCTATTCTGAAATGGCTAGCGAAATGGACAGTTTGCGACTCTTGAGCATATTTCTGCCCATTTTAACAGCTGAAATTTGTACTGTGTGTGGCCCCCAAGTTTGAAGGTTTTGCCGCTGATGCCATCCGCCAACCTTTTGAGGTGGAAGATGGCATTTCCAATCTCATAAAAGGTTTATTCTCAGGCATCTGAATTATGCAATTTCTACAGTGGCTAACCTTCCTTCAAGTCACAGATAATTTGTGCAGGTTTTAATTTTCATTAACCAAAAACTCCAGATTTATATTGACATAAGCCTCATTAAACAAGAGGGCCCACACTCCTTAGCCATATATATGTTAACACTATCCGATAAACCCTATAAAGTTTCAGTTCATAGCACCCTTCATGACTGGTCTTTCGTTTCTATTTTTATTGATATGTAAGGATTACAATCATTGCATACACGTGTTATGCCATTTTATTTCAAAGTTCCCACAAATATATCTTAACAATAAATTATCCGTTTAAGGACACATGAATTGAGCAAGTTGTTTAATGCTGAGTATGAAACTTTGTAAACCTTCATTGAAAAACATTTTGTATTACCACACAATACCTGGCCATACCAGTGCAGTTTATATTCCCCAAGTACCAATGACAACTGAGCTTGCGGTAATGCTTTACCCAGTCGTCAAGACAGAGTGAAGTAGCTAAGGCCTTGCATAACTTTATTGTAAATTTATATAAACAGACATGCAAGTTTCAAATGTAAAATCAAATGAAATGAAGTGCAATCAAAAATATTTACCATGCTGGAGGTCTGTGACTTCCATTTTACAAAACAAAGAGGGAATAAAATCAAAAAGGCAAAGATAGGACAGTAAAACATCGAGAGAAATATCAGCACTAATATCAAGTTACTCAGCAAAGCCATTCTGGACTCATACTTAACTCATCCTGGTCGACTATAGTGTTTCTATATCTTTAACTATAACATCTCAATAAAATAATTTACCAAGTGCGCACTCACAGAGTGAACTTATTTATACAATACACCATTCAAATCAGTTTTTAATCTGTGTGTTTTTCCTTTGTTTTCATTTAAAGTGAAGACCATCATTTCTTTTATTGGCAATGGGACACAAAAGCGGTTGACTTAGGTAAAGAGCAGAGCAATTCCATAAGCATTATGCGGCTTCTGCCAATGACAGTAAGAAACCAAATAAAAACACATCCTTTCGACCTACATCAAATGGAAAGCAGCAATTCAGAAAAAAAAAAATCAAAATCCCACTCTAAGCTGTTGGCATCCTGGCCCCTTAAGTACAGCTCACTAATAAATTCAACAAGATGTACCCAGTAATATATACAATCCGTTACTGCAACATGCAAATATTTACTACACACAATTTAATATGCTGTAAGGCTATGGTGAATTCCAAAAAGGAATTAAAATAAAATCAACCCACTTGCTCACT
The DNA here is from genome assembly GCF_964213995.1 of Mustelus asterias. Classification (NCBI taxonomy): domain Eukaryota; kingdom Metazoa; phylum Chordata; class Chondrichthyes; order Carcharhiniformes; family Triakidae; genus Mustelus; species Mustelus asterias. The sequence continues at coordinate 11,544,178 of NC_135809.1, forward strand.
TATTCTATCAAATTCGATAATGTAATCCACAGCTCGACTGTAAGTCTTAATACAATAACTTGAAAGTTACGAAGCTAGTTACACGTTAGGCCCCCTGGTCGTACACAAAAAAAATAAAGAGTGCAAACCAAGTTTGCTGAACGAAAGAAGAAAAAATTATCCAGCACATCAATTTAATCTGTTATGACATTCCATTTTTAACCCTGAGTACTGCAAGCTCGTTTGCAGTTTACAAAATATGTTTCCTGTCACAGAATACCTGCAGAAACGATTTTCTGTTCACTTCTGACGCTGCACCTCACGACCATTCGGAAGGTGGGATTGCAGAAATATGGCGGGACTGCTGAGCATTTCTTTAAAAAAAAAAATCTGTTGATTCTTCGAATCAGCGGTAATTGTAATTTCCTCCGTTTCCTCGTTTTTGGCGCAGAAATGCCACTGCAGTCCTCAAAGGGTTAAAGTAGATTTTTGCAAATGTCCACAGCACGCACGCAAGCTTTATGCGCTTCCGCGAGGCGAGTGTGTTGCACTTTGCCTACCTAGGACAGTAACCCCATAACACAGGCCAATTGATGATGCTTGATGGGAACTTGAAAGTCACTGCACAGCACAATCAAACGGCAGTTTTGCCACTAGTCCTCAATTTCAATGGGCCTTACAATGATTGTTTAGACAAACTATGGCACTGAATTAGTGAACCAGCTGTCCATTCAGTTTTAAGTGCTTATGTTCTCTACTGCTTAAGCAAGGCATGTAAATTGCACACTTTGCTATTTACTTTAGCTCATGGACACAATCTTTACAAAAATAACTGATGTGTTTTTTTTTGGGAGATTAACTAGCACATTTTCAAAAACAAGACAGGAGTGAAGGAGGGGGAACCACTTAATTATTTCTGCATATATTTAGTGTAAAGAACCAGCATACATCAGTAAGACAAATAAGATTTCATGGATCATATACCGCAATTAGCTTCTAATCAAGTTTCTAATACACTTCAGCTTCAAGTAATTCACTTAAGTCTATCTCAACATGAAAAATCCAAAATGGCTTTTAGCTCAGGCTGATGTAGCACCTCTTCTGGATGATCTTTCGCTCTTAGTTTGTGGTATGCTTCTGGTTTTCCAGTGTCTGGGGCAGGAATCTGCGTTGGGAGAGTTTCAACGTGACATCACGGCTGTCAGTTTGTGTGCATGCAGTTTTCATTCTCTACATCGTTCTCGTTACAGTCCTCGTCACTCTCCCGCGGGATGCCTAAAGATGCAGAAGATTCCTTCTTAGCACTATGATCGTGTGCAAAATAGCCTGTGCCACTGATTGTATCTTGTCTCTGGTAGAAGAGGACGTAAGCAGCTTTGGACTGTTGGAATGAAAGGGAACATGGGAAAGTTTATTAGCAAGTGTCTGCTCACACCAAATTCAGTAACTGAAAATTCCTGACCAAATTTCAGCAGAATCTTTGCTGAACCATTTTACAGAATAAAACAGAATTGACCCAAATGCCACCAACATAGGTACTACAGTCTCATTTAAATGGCTCAAATTTTAATCCAACTGTGACAAACATTCAAACACTAATTTTGCTTTACTGATTCTAGCGCCTTATTTTTTTAAAAAGGGAGTCCTCAACAATCTCAAGGGTATCCAGCCAACTTCAAAATTCAACCCCTCCTTTCAGCTAGTGGGCAAGTCATCCTTAGACCAATTATCTTCGTGGCAAGGAAATAATGGGAGGTGATCAGGAATACGTACAACTAAGAGCAAAAATATCGATTGGTAACACAAAACATGACAAAGATAAAAGCAAAATACTGCAGAGGCTGGAATCTGAAACAAGAACAGAAAATGCTGGATGGCACAGGGGTTAGCACTGCTGCCTCAGAGTCAGGGACCCGGGTTCGATTCCCAGCTTGGGTCACTGTGTGGAGTTTGCACATTCTCCCCGTGTCTGCGTGGGTTTCCTCCATGTGCTCCAGTTTCCTCCCTCAATCCAAAGGTGTGCAGGTTAGGTGGATTGGCCGTGTTAAATTGCCCCTTAGTGTCAGGGGGACTAGCTGGAGTAAATGCATGGGGTTATGGGGATAGGGCCTGGATTGGATTGTGGATGGTGCAGACTCGATGGGCTGAATGGTCTCCTTCTACACTGTAGGGATTCTATATATGAAAATTTCAGCGGGTCTGACAGCATCTGTGGAGAGAGAATAGAGCCAACGTTTTGAGTCTGGATGACCCTTGGTCAGAGCTGAAGACAAAAGAGCCATCTCGACTCAAAACGTTGGCTCTTTTCTCTCTACGCGGATGCTGTCAGACCTGCTGAGATTTTCCAGCATTTTCTGTTTTTGTTATGACACTGAAAGAGCTGCAGGTGTTTTAGAAATCAGAAAATGGCTCAGTGGCAGCACTTTCACACATCAGTCAAGGAGCCATGGATCCAACTCCAGCCTAGACATTAGAATCCTGATTGACATCGATGCTGTACCAAGAGCGAATTGTACACCAATTGTGTTTAATTGTATGCAGCGATGGGCATTAACTGCGATTCACGTGAATCATTGTTAACAGATAGGCTGAAACAACATCTGCTGATTTAGGAAGTGCATGCTTATATGTATAACTGAAAAAGAAACATAAAAAATATGCATAGGCTCCAATTCTATCCTTCGTCAATTGGCTTTCTGAAATTGGCCTTCTGAAAAGGAGTGCTGTATTATCAGGAGTGCCATATTTCAGAACATTAGTGAACCAGATAGGTTTTTCTGACAATCGACAATGGTTTCATGGTCATCAGTAGATTCTTAATTTCAGATTTTTTAAAATCCATCTGCCATGGTGGGATTCGAACCTGGGTCCTCCAGAACATGAGCTGAGTTTCTGGATGAATAGTCAAGCGATAATACCACTAGGCCATCGCCTCCCCGTTATAGAGACATTATATTTGCTTACACTGGCAAAATCACCTCTTTAATTTTCTGGTAAGATCTGTCCCGTTATACCACTGACTGCACTTCATACGTGCATCATAGGCATGTGCTTTGGAATGCCCCAAGAGCTTGAAAGATGTCAAATAAATTGAGAACTTTGCTTGTAACAAATTGACAGAAGTATCAAAAGTTTGCACTGTCGGGTGAAAACTTTGGCAAAAAAAATCATTCACTTTTACCTTGGATATACTGCCTTCCCAACCAATTTGTGCAACCAGTTATTAATACAGTGCAACATTCTATTATGCGGGATAATATTATTGAAAAAAATACTTGCCACTATTTGGTCTTCTGTTGCTGATGAAACGCTGGTGTCATCGAAATAGTACCACTTATTGTCATCTTTGTTCTTGGCAAAGGCTGTGTCTTTGGGATAGAGGTAAGTTAGCAGAACGAAAATAGGAAGCGTGGACTAGAAATACTCTGGAATATTTTCTGCTCTTATAAATTTAACACAATCTTTAACTTAATGCCTAAAACGAATGGATTCATTATTTTTAAATCACTGCACACTGACTAAGACAACAAAATCAAAGGATCAGCACAGGGGAAGCAGCCCAGTTAGCTGGCTCATTATTTGAACACTCCATAATTGCCATCCAAGGACATCTTGGCACAGAAGCATCAACCTTTACCAGTTCTTCGTTATCCACCAACTTAAAGCGGTAACCACATTGCCACCCACCCTGCCTCACCACCACCCAATTTTTACTTCAGGAGTATACAGATTTCTGTTTTAAAAAAAAGCACGTGTTTAGCAGGAGAGCTTCTGAAAAAGAAAGTAATTGTGGGAGAAATCTGACTCTGAAATTGTGCTCAACAACACTGTTGTGGCCCACTCTGAGTAAACCTCACTACAAAGCGGCCTTGATATTTTGGAGCGATCAATTGCTTAGTTCACAGGTAATAGCGACTCTTGTGATGTGGGTGCTTTGCTGTGAAAGCAAAGCATTCAGTGAGATCTGTTGAGGCCAAACGATGTTCCAGACCGAGGAGGAAAATAAATGGTTTCCTCAGCCACCACCTTAAGTAACAGGTCATCTCTAATGTTACTGCTGCTCGTACAAGACCTTGACAGTAAATGTGGTGCTTTGTCTGCAGCCGAGAGGGAAGTCAAAGCACAGCCATCACACCAAGTCGAAATGTTAACACGAGTCAATCAGCATTCAGTATGCAGGCTTCAACAGAGATCCAACATTTATACCAGTCAAGTCATTTCAACAGACCCAAAATTAATCCTGGTCAACAACAACTGGCATTAATGAAGTGCTTTCAATAGATTAAAGTGGACCAAGGCACTTCACATGAGCGATTACATAGCAAAATTTGACACTGAACCATAAGAAAGTTTTAGGGAAGATGACCAAAAGCTTGATCAGAGAATTAGATTTTTATGGAGCATCTTAAAAGCAGAAAGGAGGTGGTTGGGAGGCTTAGGGAGAGAATTTCTAAATTCTAAAAGCATAGCCACCAATGGTGGCACAATTAAAATCAGAGCTCAAGGGGCCCGAATTAGACGTGTGCAGATACCTTTGAGGAATGTGGAGTTGGAGAAAATTACAGTTAGGGAAGGGCATGGTGGGATTTGAAACAAAGGTGAGAATTTTATCATTGAAGCATTGCTTAACCAGGAGCCAATCTGTCAATAATGGGGCATATAGGACCTGGTGCATGGGCAGCAGAGTTTTGGATGACTGCCTGTTTACAGAAGATACCACTTAGATAGGGAGGCAAACTTGGAGTGTGTTGTAATAGTCAAGCTTAGAGATAACAAAGATGTGCAGGAGGGTTTCAGCAGCAGTAGAATCGGGGATCTTTCCTGGATGGAAATAGACAGACAATCTAAATGATGGGATGGATATGTGTTCAGAAACTCATACCAAGCTCAAGTATGACACCTAGGATGTGAACAGTTTGATTCAGTCTCAGAAAGTTCCGAGGAGAGCGATGAAGTCGGTGTCTAGGCTACGGTGTTTGTGGTGGGGACCAAAGACATTGGCATTGGGTTTTTTTCCATATGAAACGGGAAGAAATTTCTGCTTATATATTCTGTCTATATTAGGTGAATTGGCCATGATAAATTATCCCTTAGTGTCAGGGGAACTAGCATGGGGTTATGGGATAGGGCCTGGGTGGGCTTGTGGTCGGTGCAGACTCAAGGGGCCGAAAGGCCTCCTTCTGCACTGTATGATTCAATGGTCTATGATATCAGATAAGCAAATTGGCAATTTAGAGAGAGTTTCATTTCAATGGAGACCTAGAATTAGTGTCAGTCAGTTAACAGTCTGTCACTTTTGAAGGCTATTAGGGTGATTGCACAATTGTTGGATGGTATGTATTTACAGGTCACCACTGGTATATATATAGACACAGAATTTGATTCAGAATACTTACAATGTCCTCCACCCATTCCACCGTAGTGATTTGACACAGCAATCAAATTATATTCACAACGACCAGCATTTGGATTGATGAGAAATTCAGACATGTCTAAATCACTATTGAAAAAGAAGCATTACGTTAACATTTACTTGCCCACAACTCTAAAAATGCCCTACTTGCAGACATCAGCACAAGTTTTTGATAGAATACCTGTTCACATATATAGCCAGCTCCTCTTATTATCCATCCATTTTCAACCATCCCCTGTGTAAATGTACAAATCTCAAATGCAATCTTACTCTATGTAAATGTTATATGTGCAGATTGAATAAAACTCATTTTATCGCCCATTTTTTAGATTAAAAAGTTAATACCTATAAATAGTGAATAACAGAGGGGAAGGACTGCTGTAACCCTATTTCAGTACATTTGTTCCATTGAGGTGTCTCAATTTTTAATCTCATGTCTCGACACTGGTCCCCAGTTCCTTCTTTGTTAGTGAGCTCTTTCCAGGTTCTCTCTCTCATTGCCCTTGACTGACTTGGTCCTGATGTTGCCCAACACATTTGCTTCCTTGTCTGTCTCCCACCCGTGGTGGCAGTACAGTATATGTCCATTGCCTGGCCTCCATCAGTGTTCCCCAGAATGGTGTGGGAACTGAACAAGGTGGTGGTCAATGGCACAAACCAAGGGCCCATTATTCTGTGAGAATGGTGTTAATGCCCCAAGCCTAAGCAACACAGGGACAGAACCCTTAAAAATGGTCCTGCAGCAGTTATAACCCACTTCTTGGGTCACTATCTGTGTGGAGTTTGCAAGTTCTCCCCGTGTCTGCGTGGGTTTCCTCTGGTGCTCCAGTTTCCTCCCACAGTCCGAAAGGCATGCTGGTTAGGTGCATTGGCCATGTTAAGTTCTGCCTCAGTGTATCCGAACAGGTGTCCCAATGTGGCAACTAGGGGATTTTCACAGTAACTTCATTGCAGTGTTAAGGTAAACCTACTTGTGACACAATTAAATAAACTTTAAATCTCACCTTGTTGCTTGCCCCCTCGTGTGTGTATCTAGCTTCCCCTTAAGTGCTATTGACTTCACTCCTTGTAGCAGAGTTCCTCTGGGTAAATAAGTTTTTCTTAAATTCTTTATTTGATTTAATTAGTGACCATTTTTTATTCATGACCCTTCGATTTGATCTCCCACATAAGTTGAAACATCATCACTATGTCTACCCGAACAAAAACCTTCAGAATTTTGAAGAGCTCTATAATTTTAATTTGATTAATCTGTGGACTTTCTAAAATGGTGGTTCAGTTGCTTCCCATTACAGCAGAGCACCCTCCTTTGAGTAAGTAGATGGTTAACTTCTCCAGGACCGTTGTAGTCTGTACCATTGCCGGTTTAGATAACAATATGAAGGGAGTGACAAGTGTTCAATACCAATATAGGAAATTGGGCAGATTGTGAATTGGCAGCCTGAGGTCCAATCTTCCTTTGAATTTTACAGAACCAGATTGCAAACTCTTTGCAGACACTGCTAGTTTCAATGTTAGTCTTATTTGGTTTGAACTTCAAAATCTTCAATATTTTCCAAGTCAATGTTAAATAAAATGTGGTGCGGTGTGCAACTGGCTGCTATTTTGTGGCACCTGAGTAAACTAATTTTACCCCAAAGTAGTGGGCAAGTCAGTCTCCTCCCTGTGTAATACACACACCTAACCAGGCCAGTGTCAAGTACTGCCAATACCAAGAATAAACTCCATTTACATTGCTGATACCTTAAACTAAGGTGACTGCACCATACTATACTAGCTTGTCTTCATTTAAGTAAGACAACCCCGGGACTTGAACCTGCAGCTTCAGCAATGTCAAACCTGGGTGAATTTACGAGTGTGTGAATTTGACACAGAGACCATTAGCACTATCCGCAGCAACAATTCAGAAGTGAAACCCTGCTGCAGATCTAAACGCTTGCACTATCTAATCAGGAGAAACGTGACCAGATTCAAGTCACTTTGAGACATACCTAATAGGAAAATCAACCAGTGTGTCCAGCTTGTCTCGCCAGTAACGACTATAGGAAAATCGCTTCAAGTGTACCACTAATACAGGGGGTAATGACCACAGGTCCAGTTTTTTGGTGGCTTGCTGATGTTGTTTGCAGTTTGGACAGTACCTGAAGGGAAACAGTTGGAAAAAAAAATACTGTTCTTTAATTTCTTCTCCTTCATCAAATAGCAATCCCTCCAATCTGAGAAAAAAACCCTTTTCTCTATGTCTGATCGTCAGATGTACGATTAAAAGACTTAAATTTCACAGTCTCTGAGGGAAAAGTACTCTGAATATTGGACACTGCTCTTGCAGTAAAATCTTCTACAGCTGAGACTGGTGTACTTGAGACACAAAATACTTGTTAAACAAAAAGCCTTACCTCCACCATGAATAAACCAACTGGGATATTATGTTGAAGCAAACAAGAATATAGATGGAAATACCAGATGCCAAGCCCACTCATGTAAGCAGTGCAATGAGGTGTAAAAATAAAAGAGTTACAAACATAAACGTGGACACACCAGGCAACAGGGAGCACCACAAATCTTCACAACCAGCACAAGAGGCACAACTTCAGGAGCAGTAACAGCAGATTGATGATAGAAACATAGAATATAGGAGCAGGAGGAGGCCATTTGGCCCTTCGAGCCTGCTCCACCATTCATTACGATCATGGCTGATCATCCAACTCAATAGCCTAATCCTGCTTTCTCCCCATAACCTTTGATCCCATTTGCCCCAAGTGCTATATCCAGCCACCTCTTGAATACATTCAATGTTTTAACATCAACTACTTCCTGTGGTAATGAACTCCACAGGCTCACCATTCTTTGGGTGAAGAAATGTCTCATCTCCGTCCTAAACGGTCTATCCATAATCCTCAGACTGTGACCCCTGGTTCTGGACTCTCCCACCATCAGGAACATCCTCCCTGCATCTACCCTGTCTAGTCCTGTTAGAATTTTATAAGTCTATGAGATTCCCCCATATCCATCTGAACTCCAGCGAAAACAATCCTATCCTAGTCAATCTCTCCTCATACATCAGTCCCGCCATCCCCGGAACCAGCCTGATAAACCTGGTGGTGTGTGTTCATTAATCTAGGAAGTTTCATTCTGACTTCCGTCTTCAGCAGTTCCAATTAACATAACTTTTCACAGCTCCCAACACTTAGATTGCTTCAAGATGCAATCTTTTGTACAATCTCTCACCTAAACTTGGGCATGTATAGGCCTTCCATGCAAGCTTTCCATTTTTAAAATTATTTTTAAAAAGTTGTTGATTCGATTGGAAATGGTCAAATTAACCATTTGGCTGAATCAACCCAGAACGACGTGGATTCTGGCAAGATTTTTGATTACGTTTCACCTGGTCAGAAAAGCAAAACCACACGAGATCCAAGTGAAAGTGGCAAATTGAATTCAAAATTGTCTCAGTGGCAAGAGACAAACACTAATGGTTATTGAGTGGTTTAGGGAGGCAGTTTTCAGTGGGATTCCACAAGGCTCCTTACTTTTTGAGGCATGAAGTATATATCAATAATTTAGATCTAAATTGAAATTAAGTATGCAAATGATGCAAAAAAGAGAGAGCTGACCTCTGAAGGAAGAAATCAATGGGCTGGTCAGAAAAGTAGCGGTTTAAACTCAACCTCTGACGTGAAGTCATTTATTTGGGAGTGTAAACAGGGCAAAGGAGAATATAATGGTAGGATACTGGGTATAGTGGAATAAAATAATTGTAATGTACTATGTTTGGGGTTGTAGGTTGTAAATAAAATGAAAAGAATGGGAGATTTGAGTCACACTATTCGGATATGGCGTCCATCTTTTTAAGTGCTTTATGGAGGCCTCTACTATCAACAACGTAACCCAAATATTGAAATGACGTCTGGGAAAACAAATCACACTTTCCTTTCTTGATATGCAGACTATGTGCTTGAAGACATCCCAATGTTGCTTCTAAATTATTCAAGTGCTCCTGTTCGCTGGACCCTGTAATTAGAATATCATCCAGGTAACACTACACCAGAGAGACGACTTTTGGAACAGGGCTGGTCCAAAAGGTAATCTTTTATAATGAAAAAGACCTTAATGAGTAATGATGGTAAGCAATGGTCAAGACTCAACAGCTACAGTCATCTGTAGACATGCTTGTGAAACATCAAGCTTGGGAAATTTCTGCCCACCTGATAACCCAGTAAACAAACCTTCAAATAATGGAAGCAGATATTGATCAGCACACAACATTAGATTTATGGTTGTTTTAAAATCACCACAAATAGGAACTGAACCATCTGGTTTTGTGACAGCTATGATGGTGGTAGCCCAGTCACTCATTGTAACTGGCTCTAACGCACCAGTGTTACCATAGAACCATAGAAAATTACAGCTCAGAAACAGGCCTTTTGGCCCTTCTTGTCTGTGCCGAACCATTTTATGCCTAGTCCCACTGACCTGCACTTGGACCATATCCCTCCACACCCCTCTCATCCATGAACCCGTCCAAGTTTTTCTTAAATGTTAAAAGTGACCCCGCATTTACCACTTTATCCGGCAGCTCATTCCACACTTCCACCACTCTCTGCGTGAAGAAGCCCCCCCTAATATTCCCTTTAAACTTTTCTCCTTTCACCCTTAACCCATGCCCTCTGGTTTTTTTCTCCCCTCGCCTCAGCGGAAAAAGCCTGCTTGCCTAGGTGTACTAATTCTTCTTCAACCTTGGGAAGAATTGTGCTGGCACTGGAGATGCAGAGGTGATTTACTAGGTTGATTCCGGAGTTGAGAGGGTTGGCTTATGAGGAGAGACTGAGTAGACTGGGACGATACTCATTGGAATTGAGAAGAATGAGGGGAGATCTTATAGAAACATATAAAATAATGAAGGGAATAGATTAGAAGCAAGGAAGTTGTTTCCACTGGCAGGTGAAACCAGAACTAAGGGGCATAGCTTCAAAATAAGGGGCAGCAGATTTAGGACTGAGTTGAGGAGGAACTTCTTCATCCAAAAGGTTGTGAATCTATGGAATTCCCTGCCCTGTGAAGCTGTTAAGGCTACCTCGTTGAATGTTTTAAAGGCAAAGATAAATTTTTGAACAGTGAAGGAATTAAAGAATTAAGCGAGCGGGCAAATAAGTGGAGCTGAGTCCACAAAAAGATCAGCCATGATCTTATTGAATGGCAGAGCAGGCTCGAGAGTCCAGATGGCCTACTCTTGCTCCTAGTTCTTATGAATTACATGTGGCACCGCTCTTGCTTTGAGACTTTTTGGTTGACAAGTTGGCTTTATCTTGAGTTTCACTTGGAAGCTCTTCATTGAGCCCAGTGTCTCTTTGAATGCACACTTGTATTTACCCATAAGAGGCTGCAGGTCTGTTTTGGCATTGACCAAACCGTTAACAGCATTTGTTAAGCTTTATCTTCTCCAACCATGATCTCCCAAATAGAGCTGGAAAATTGCCACGGACAACATGGAGAGGCAACCCAAATGTAACTTTTTAATGGCATGATCTCTTCCATGTATGTCCTTAAAATCATGTCAGCTAGTTTTGAAGGAAGATGCTTCAATTTTGGTTGGTATGTAGTTTCAGGAATTAAAGATACAGCAGCACCAGTATCTACCTGCATCGTAATAGGTTGTCCACACTGGAATCACCCAAAATCTATGTGATTCAACCTATATGGATAAGATGTTCAGTTGGAGCTTTTCATAATATTTCTGGACATTCTCAACTTCTTTTCTTCCATGCTGTAAATTCTTGTTGCAAAGTAACTATTTCTTCATTTTGAAGGTGCCCAGGTTCTTCTTCTGAATACTCTTCTCATGGGAAGCTGGTCTAGCCCAACAACCTTTTGCAATATAATCCATTTTGTCACAATTCTTGCATTGACCATCCTTGCTCCAGCATTCACTCGCTGAATGGCCCACTTTGGCACCTGTAACTTTCTTGTTCCACTTTGACTTTTCATGGGCAGATTCCAACTTGTGGATCTTCATTCCTGTACTAAATTGTGCAGCCTCTTTAGCAGCCAGTTTCGTCGACACTGCGATTTCTACTGCTTTCTTTAAAGTCAGAACATGTCCAGTAAGCAATCTTCTTTGGTTAACCTCATTTTGAAGTTCACAAACTAGACGATCACAAAGAGTATCTGCGAAACACTCACCAAATTCACAATGTTGTGCCTGTCTTTTTAAGGTTGCCACGAACGGAGCATTGCTTTCACCTTCCACTTAATTCCTTCGGTGGAACCAGGACCGCTCCGCGATGATCAATGGCTTTGGAGGGTAATGCACTTCAAGGGTCTTGTTAAGTCATCGTAAATTTTGGTTCCTGGCTTTGCTGGATGAACCAAGCCCCGGAGAAAAGCTGCTACGAGTAATGAGTTCATAATTTTATTCGCTTGGCTAAAGTACTGAAAACACTCCACATTGGAACTTCATGATTCATTTTATTCATCAGAAAGGCTCATGGATCCTAATTGACCGCCATTTCTCTTGCTGGCACGAGCGACTCAAGACTGCTCAGTATATTATTAATTTTACTGTCTTCCCAGTACTTCCCCTTTTACCCTGGAGACCATTGACTTGGTGTATATTTTCTTTCAAATGACCCCATCTATACAGCAAAGCATCTACTCTTTTCAAATATGCCAGTTACTGCCTGGAATCTCTCCCTTCTCGAATTAGAAAAATCCCCTCTTTTTTCTTCTTGTAATGTCCTAACTACTTTAGGGGTTTTGGGTTTTAAACAAAAAGAAAATAATGTGGTTTGCACACCTAGATTCAAAGTAACACACAACAGGTAAATTCTAGGAGCTTTTGTCTGGACAGAGGACAAACTGAAAGCTAAGCAGCCTCTGCAACATCTTAATGAAATCACCATTAAATCATGCGATCAGCTCTTAAAGCAATCATGCAACCACTTAAATATATAACTGACTGCAAGTTCACAGTACACAGAAGGTAGCTGGACAGGAAGATATAGCGATTAAGGTGAGGTACAACATACTTACCTTCATTAACTAAGGAATTTAGAATAAGAGCAAAGAAGCAATGCTACAAATGTAAAAAAAAAACTCTAGTTAGGCATCAGCTAGAGGACTGTGTGCAGTGCTGGTCACTACAAGAAGGATGCAATCACAGTAGAGAGGATATGGAGGAGACATTCAAGGATGTTTCCAGCATTAGAAAATTTGTGCTGTGGGAAACAATTGGATAGGCTGAGGTTGCTTTCTTTGGGAGAGAGGAGATGATTTAATTGATGCGTACAAAATCATGAGGGATTTAAATAGAGTGGGATAGGAAGGACCTCTTTTCTTTAGCAGAGGTCAATATTGAGGGGACATAGATTTCAATTAATTGGTAGAAAGATTAAGAGTTGTTGGGAAGATTTTTCACCCAGAGCATATTGGGGATCTGAAACTCTCTGCCTGAAAATGAGATTGGGTCATATAGCTCTTTTTCAACTAGTAGCGACACAACAGGCCAAATGGCTGCCTTGTGTAACGTAGATTTCTATGGTACTATGATCAGCTGACAATCAATGTTCATAGAATTTAGTAATATCTTCAATCAATTACATTTCAATGCTACCCAAAACAACTTAAAATTACTTACCATGGGTCCTCCGCACCTAGTTTCTCCTTTGTTGTAAAAAGTTCAATACAGTCTTTTAACTTTACAAACATTTTTTTCTGAGGCCTATATTCCATGCTTTCATGCTTCTCAAAATCCTACATTTAAAAAAAAAAGCATCTCTTACTTCAGTTTTCAAAATTATAACAGAAAATGGTATTGATTATCCACTACAGAATTCTCAATACATGCGTATTATTGTTCCTAAATAATTGCTGCAATTTAGGAAATTATCAGTGAATGCATTTCTCAAAAGTACCAGTGATCTTCCATATCATGCCTCTAGTAAAATGTGTTTTTTTTAATATAAAGGACGGACTGTTACATCATGACATGATGTGGAGATGCCGGCGTTGGACTGGGGTAAACACAGTAAGAGTTTTAACAGCACCAGGTTAAAGTCCAACAGGTTTATTTGGTAGCAAATGCCATTAGCTTTCGGAGCGCTGACGAAGGAGCAGCGCTCCGAAAGCTAATGGCATTTGCTACCAAATAAACCTGTTGGACTTTAACATCATGACATGACCATATATATTTATTCTTGCATGGGATGTGGGCGTCACTGGTAAAGCCAACATTTGCTGCCCATCCCCAATAGCCCTAGTGGATTGTTAAGCCATTTATACACAGATAGAAATACATAAAATCCTACAGTGCAGGAGGCCATTTGGCCCATCGAGTCTGCACCGACCACAATCTCACCCAGGCCGTATCCCCACAGCCCCATGCATTTACCTTAGCTAGTCCCCTGACACTAAGGGACAATTTAGCATGGCCAATCAACCTAACCCGCACATCTTTATACTGTGGGAGGAAACCGGAGCACTCGGAGAGAATCCGCGCAGACACGGGGAAAACGTGCAAACTCCACACAGACAGTGACCCAAGCCGGGAATCGAATCCGGGTCCCTGGCGCTGTGAGACATCAGTGCTAACCACTGTGCCGCCCCATTTGAGGGCAGTTAAGAGTCAACCACATTGTTGTGGGTCTGGAGTCATATATAGACCAGACCAGGCAAGGATTTCCTTCCCTAAAGGGGATTTAAGAAACAGATGAGTTTTTATGACACCATTACTAGCTTTCACTGAACTGAATTTAAAGTCCACCTTGGTAGGATTTAACCCGTGTCCCCATTGCACTCTCGATTACCAGCCCAGTGACATTACCACTATGCCACCACCTCCCCATTATTCTCTTGCTGTAGTGCAGCCAGTTTGCTTTTGCAACTTATATTAATATAAGGCCATTTCAGGTCATAATATGCTCCAAGGCTCTTCACAAGAGTGTTTTAAAGAAAAATTCGATACTAAACAATATAAGATGAAATTTGGGCAGATGCCAACAGCTTGGTTAAAGAGGTAGGTTTTACGAAGAGAGGTAGAAAGGGTTAGGGATGAAATTTGACTGCTTTAGAGAGTCATAGCAGATGAAGGCATGGTCACCCACAGTAGAAACATAGAAAAACTACAGCACAAAGCCCGCAGGCCTACCTATAACCCTCCATCCTATTAAGTCCCATGTACTCATCCAGGAGTCTCTTAAAGTGCAAGTAAAATCAAGTATGCTTCTGGAGGAGCACAGATACTTCACTGGGCTGTGTGGCTGGAGGAGGGCCCAGGAGGTAGGGAAAGGTGAGGCCATGGAGAGATTCAAAAACAAAGATGGGAATTCCAAAATTGGGGCATTGCTTTTACCAGGGGCCAATGCAAGTCATGTAAGGGGCAGCATGGTGGCATAGTGGTTAGCACTGCTGCCTCACAGCGCCAGGGACCTGGGTTCGATTCCTGGCTTGGGTCACTGTCTGTGTGGAGTCTGCACATTCTCCGTGTCTGCGTGGGTTTCCTCCGGGTGTTCCGGTTTCCTCCCACAGTCTGCAGCGGCCGTGCTAAATTCTCCCTCCATCTTTATACAGGCACCAGAGTGTGGCGACTAGGGGATTTTCACAGTATCATTACAGTGTGATTGTAAGCCTACTTGTGACTAATGAAGAAACTTTAACTTTAAGTCAGTGAGTTGTTAAGCAAACACAATGAGCGCAGACAGGATGATGCTTACAGCTTAACCTCATAAAATTGGTCTGAATCTGTCACAAAAAAGCTGTTCTTGATGTGTAGCTAAAGCCAGTATCATAAAGTTTTGTTTTGACAGAGAAACTGCAATGAGGTTTGCATGTATAAGAAAAGTTGACTTCAGTTAAAGATGCAAGAACTCTTACTTGAAAAAAAATGGATAGAACAGCCATTCTAGGTATCTCGATTTATAGTTATGCTTATTTTTTTAAAATCAAGTTAAATCAATTTAGCCCATTGGAACTATTTTGCCTCTTGCATGCTTGGTACATATTTTACCTCTGCTGCATTGTCATCAAAGCATCGCTTCTTTATTTCAGGATCCCAGTCTAATGCCAGATATGTTCGTTCTGCAGATGAGAACAGAAATGCTCTGAAAAACAACCCTTAGACAAGATTCACTTGCAATACAAATGAAAGGTATTCCCCATGTCAAATCAGCTGAGGTGGCCTCATATATAACAGGTATAATCCATGAGAGCTCAGTCATTCACTTGGTTAAGGCAGTGTGTAACAGAGTTACTGAAATTCTTAGGTTTGATGCCTGGTCTGTGCGAGTAGCTTATCTCAGCTTGGCTGCGTGTAAGTACAATTCTTTGATCAATGCATTTAAATGTGAACTTTTATCAAATTAGTCAATAAGCACCAAATAATTTGTTTGTAGCAAACAGCAGGGCTCCACATATACAGACTTACTTAGGCAGTGACAAATTAGCAGACTTAGGTCAATCTAATAACTCAGATGTATTATTCAGCTTTGAAAGCAGAGTAAAGCAATATGTCACCATGGAAGTAATATTAATTTCAATTTTAGACAATTGTCATTTATTTAATCTTGCAAGCTATTCATACTAAACTGTTGATTTGATTTGTTACATGTATTAGTATGCAGTGAAAAGTATTGTTTCTTGTGCGCTATATAGACAAAGCATACCGTTCATAGAGAAGGAGAGAGTGCAGAATGTAGTGTTACAGTCATAGCTAGGGTGTAGAGAAAGTCTGATGGCAGTAGGGAAAAAGCTGTTCTTGAGTTGGTTGGTACGTGACTTCAGACTTTTGTATCTTTTTCCCCGACGGAAGGTGGTGTAAGAGAGAATGTCCAGGGTGCGTGGGGTCCTTAATTATGCTGGCTGCTTTTCTGAGGCAGCGGGAAGTAGAGACAGAGTCAATGGATGGGAGGCTGGTTTGAGTGATGGACTGGGCTTCATTCACGACCCTTTGTAGTTTCTTATGGTCTTGGACAGAGTAGGAGCTGGGCACCTTGTTAAAAACCGCTGGACACCTTGTTAATAACAAGGGATCTATTTCATTCGCTTTGGCTCTATTTCCTCAAATTAAGTTGAAACATCACCCAGTAAGGTTGAATTTAGGACTTATTGCTATAAAGTGACTACCTGACATGCATCATGTACAATTACACCTGACCAAAACCAAAATCAAGATGAGGGATCAGAAACCTTTGTCAGGGATAAGAGGCATTTCAAAGAGCACTCACTGTAAAGATATCAACAATGTTGATGTGAAAGGCTTACTTTCATTTGCTAAAAACACTTGATTTGAATTTAGTTTAATTCAGAGAAGCTCATCACATGCTGGAGTTAAACACTTAAACTAGCTCTTAGGCCCAAGCAGCAAAGGGTACATTTTCCAGCTCAATTACTGTGCCATATCATTTGTGAAAGCAAGCGCTCCTTCAATAAAACCAACTTGATTCCAACATTCCGTAATGGGCTTTTTGGTGCAGTTAGCATCAGAACAGTGAAATTAGTTAAGGCAGGTAATGCTGCTCAGTATTCTTTTAGTCTGACCCTTAGCCTTCGCATTAGGTTGAGGTCATGGATAAGTGCATGAGTCACAGGTTTGATCTCTGTTTATCTCAGGAAGTTCACCCCAGAATACTTCGGCTTGGGAAGGAAAAAAAACAGGATTCAACAACACCTGATTGCTGTCCAGTGCTGGAAACTGTCTAAAATGCCGCAGCCACTGTTTAGTACAAATGAAACATGAGAAATGGAACTTAGGCCAGGCATTAGAAGGTTACGGGTTCAGTATAACCTGAACTTTTTTTAAAAATCAACTCGTATATAAACAGAAATGAGTTTCTATACATTCATCACACATCCCACTGCCGTTCCACATTGCAGCACAAATCCTGATGCAGCTGCTGCGGTGAGGATGGTGGGCGTAAGATGGTTTGCTTCACAAATATTTCAATACTGCAGTCATTGCCACTACAAAGCATAATAGAGACAGGCATTGACAGGGTGCAGTGCTTCCTGACTTCATGCTTCTCTAACCACGGATCTCACTGGCAGCTAACACAAGCAAGGCGGTTTCCGAGTACCAACCAGGTGAGCTGAGGAATTTCAAGCAGTGTGCCAGACTTGATAAAACTTTACTGATTGCACTACATCAAAGAGGAAGGCGGCATGGCGGCACAGTGGTTAGCACGGCTGCCCCTCAGTGCCAGGCACCCGGGTTCGATTCCTGGCTCGGGTCACTGTCTGTGTGCAGTTTGCATGTTCTCCCCGTGCTTCTGCGTGTTTCCCCGTGCTTCTGCGTGTTTGCCCTCCGGTTTCATCCCAGTCTGAAAGATGCGCTGGTTAGGTGCATTGGCCATACTAAATTCCCCCTCAGTGTGACGACTAGGGGATTTTCATAGTAACTTCATTGCAGTGTTAATGCAAGCCTACTTGTGACACTAAGAAATAAACTTTAAGAGGAAGAGTTTCAACTTTGCATTACTACTTACCATCAAGTCTGATTTGTCTGCTATCTTCGAATCGAATTTGCCTGTCGTCCTTGACATAATTGATATCTGTGCTTCCCAAATTGTTGAACTGGAATGTAAAGAGCTGTTTTTTGTGTCCCTGGAACAGCTGACCTTTACAAGGGTCTTCAGTGCAGATGCCATTTTCAGAATCCTCATTATCTCCCCCAACAGAGTCCTCTGATTGACTGTTCTCGTTCTCAGAAGGTAGTTCTTGGTCCTGGCTGGACTCGTCATCTTGCTCATCTGTCTCCATTTCACCTGCTCGGAGGAAGAATTGATTGCAAATATCACCGCCAGTCACCAAGCTTTCACTGCAATGAGCTGCCTTTTGCTTCAGAGCTTTATGTCTAATCACTCCTCACTGTAGATAAGCTGTAACGTATCTTAATGCACAGTGGAGCTCTCGACTATCAATGCTGAAGAGAAAGCCACACTTGGCGCAGATGGAATTTAAAAAGTCCTGAAATTAAAAAAAATATGTAATTTTCTCCTTAAGGTGCATCTTAAAAGAAATGGAGATGATGACGAAGGTAGTGAAGAATCTAAAATTCTCCACTGACATGTTCAGAAACAGCAAGGTTGGATTAGCAGGATGGGGGGGGTTGTGCTTGCAACATTCCTCACTGTTCTGACGATCGACAATTAATTTCCACTAAAGCTCCATTATAGCCTGCACAGGAGTTTAATCAAAATGATTAATCCCTATTCAGACAAATTACTTAGCTCGTTACAGCAATTCTTTTAACAGGGCAGGTCAGTGCAGTTAAATATCACCACGTGCTGATGATTTAGTTAAGTCAAATCATAAACTCCCATCTAACAATTTGTCCAATGCCTATAAACACATTCTCCCTCTCTGGATGGACGCAAGGGGGAATTCATTTGATTATGAAGTACTTCATTGGCCATCTGCACAAGGATCGGTACATGGAAGCCAATTGGAAATCTGTAGTTCATTCGGGTCATTTTGTTCTTTTCGAAATACAAGTTGTGAGAGCAGCTATCTGAAAACTAATAAAATTATTTTATGATAGTACATTCAAAAAGCTAAATTAAAGGATGAGTTGTCCATTCGTTTTGAAATGATGTTAATCATTATTGTTTCAACCTATGTCGGAAACATTTTTATTTAAATATGGGGCACAGCAAGGTAAATGACGCACCCACTCTGTGGGGTGCTGAATTCACCTATGCAATAAGGTGATTGCCGAATATGTATCCCGCAATATTATTCAGCTTCTAGACATACTGTTGAAGTATGCTTATGTAAAAATATTGGTTATTGGAATGCACATAGAATACAAAGCGAGAGAGAGAGAGAGAGAGACATCAACACAACCTTGTCATGGATTATGGAACAAGAGCAGATACATGATTTTTAATTCCTTTGTTTCTACTTGATTTGATGTGCTTAATTCATTCCAAATGACAACAGGTTACTTCATATGATTGCAAACTACTTCAATATCTCATGAAAACACCTCACTCATTAATGAACGATTACTTCTGACAAACATTGCCATTTGATTTTAATTATCTAGATCTAGGCAGCATCCAGGATTTGAAGGGTCACTTATGAAATGCTTTTAAGCTACTGATGTTGTAGAGGAGTATCTATCATTGATGCCTGTCTAGATTTCAAATCCCACTGTGCTTGTGCAAAGTGAGAGGGGAGGGAGGGAAAGAAGGGGGGACGGAGTGAGCAAGCGAGGGGGGGGGGGGGTGGCGCGGGTGAGCGGCGGGCAGAGAGAGGGGCGGGCGGAGGGAGCAGGGTTGAGAAAGAAGGGGGAAGAGAAGAGAGAGAAAGAGGGAGGCGCGGCAAGACAACATTCACCACATAGAATACAGGCAGAAGCTTACACTTATTGGTGAGGGTTTAAAGGGGGCTGGAAAATTTATGGGAGATCTCTTCGATTCTTTCCTCACCATGAATGTTAGTTCAGGAACAAGTAATTATCCAGCTGGAATGGGAAAAGGTGCAAATAGGTTTGAACTAGAGTCCATTTAAGTGACAGAGTGAAGTATAACCAAGGCAGGTGAAGTTTTGGTTGTTCTTAGAATTAAACACGATTTTTTTTCTGTAGGTTTGAGTATAAGCTACCTACTGAAATAGTGTTTATTTTATGTTGTCTTGAAGTTTGTTAGTTACTTTTAAAGTCTTAAAACTTGACTTCTGGTGTGACATTTCACTGGAATTATTTTTTAAGAATTTATTGGTTTCTACACAGATTGATACAAGCTTTATCAGGGAGCCAATATACACACTAAGGCACCAAAAAGCTTCCAGATGTACTGTAAAGTTCTTTGGTCCAGAATGAAAGGGGAGAATATAACTGGTAATAAAATATCCCAGCAATTACCGAAGAAACATATTTCTACCTGTGCAGAATCTAATATAAAGAAACTCAAATAATCAGCAGAATGGCACAGCCCTGTTCTCAAGCCCCATCATGAACTTTAAACTTTTCTCAGAATGAAACAAGGTTCACTCAGCTTACCTACAATTATGAATATGGCAGAATTGCCTTTTTAAAAAAATGTGTTAGTTAATGCCAATAATTTAATTCTGAGACTAAATTATTTCATTTGCCTGTAGATCTAATCAGCCTAAATAAAGTGGAGCCCCGTTGTAACGCGATAGTTGGGGTCCATAAAATGTTATCGCGAATGTTATCGGGGTCACGCTAAATCACTAAACCGCAAATAGTAAAAAGGGTCCAATGATTCATCGCATCATATCCGATTTCACGCTAAATCGGGGCGTGTTACAACGGGGCTCCACTGTAATCAGTCAGGGTTACACCATTTGGCAGCCTGAATGGTACATGGACAGAAACAGAACAGTGTCAAAGGGTAGAAGTTGTCCTCTTTTGTTGCAACATTTATTGAAACATTGGGTGCTGTAAACTTCAGTATCTAACGCAGATGATAAAATAAAATCAGGGGGAGAGAATGGACAAAGAGGGGAGAATGGGGAAAGGGAGAGAGTTCGAAATGATTCTTCATCTGAACAAATGTACTACAAAACTTGACTACTCCAATACAATCCTAATCACTCCCCTATCTTCCACCCTGGTTCAAGTCAAGGTCATCCAAAACTCTGCTTTCTTACCTTGGACTAAGTTGCATTCACCCCTCTGCTTGCTGATCTGCACTGGCTCTGGCAAAGCCACCTTTCATTTTGCAAAATCTTTACCCTAGTTTTCAAATCCCACCATGGCCTTGCCCCCTCCCCTATCTTTAATCTCTTTTCAGTCCTGCCACACTCGAGATCTCTGCCTTCCTCCAATTTTCTTCTGCGCATCCTGGATTTCCATTGCTTCATCATTGGCGGTCATGCTTTCAACTGCCAAGGCCCTAAGCTCTGGAAATCTCCCCCCAAAACCTCTATCTCTCCCTCTTTCCTCCTAAAGGCGCTTCTTAAAATCTACCTCTTTTTTAAAAGACCATCTTTTGGTCAGCCATCATAATATCACCAATGAAGAACCTCAAATTGTTTTGCCACGTTAAAGGCACTACATAAATGCAAGTTACTGTTATTTAAACATAAATGTATTGATTACGTGCAAGTACTTTGACTAAATATTGGCATTACCAAGTTAGAAACACTCGAGTCTTACTTGGAGATCCTTCCTCATGTACACCATTTTGCCCATTGCCATTAATACCAAGGTCTTTGGAAAAATGAAGGCTTTCTTCCTCATCTTCATTTTCATTGTAGGTTCTAACATATCGGCTGGAATCAAAAAAACAGGAACCAAAAAAATAGATATTTCAGGAATATTTTACTCACCAATTAATATATACTTGAAAGGAATGCATTTTTTTTAAAGTTTAAAAGTCTCACGGCTTGAACTAAAGATTTGTTGCTTCTCCTGCAGAAGATGTCCCTCTTTAACTGCATTAAATTATCAGTGCAACAATGTATACAACAATCATTCTAATAAAATCAGAATACATTTGGTTTATTTGTGCTGGATGGTGGCAGTTGAGGCGCAGATTAAATACCCACTAGGGAGGAATCATTTCACATAATACTCAAAATGAAATCAAAACTGCCAGAAAGTTGAAGAAGAGCACCAAATGCAGGAAAGGTTTCCTACCCACTCCACCCCCTCACGGATGCTGATTGATTGGCTGAGTGTTCCTAGCACTTCTATTTCTCAAAACACCCATTTACCAGAGGCAGACCAAAGATCAGCGCAAACCTAGCCCTAAAAGTCAAGTACTTATGCATGATCACAAGCTCCAAGTATACACATTCTGATAATCAAATGCCCCTCAGACTTTTGAATGGACCTACCTCGCATTAAGTTGATCTTTCTCTACACCCTAGCTATGACTGCAACACTACATGCTGCACTCTCTCGTTTCCTTCTCTATGAACGGTATGCTTTGTCTGTATAGCGCGCAAGAAACAATACTTTTCACTGTATGTTAATACATGTGACAATTATAAATCAAATCAAATTTAAAACATCACTTGTGTTTTTTTGAGAAGGAGATCCGCCTTTAACCTATCTACAGTAACATGGGGGAGCTTGGAATGACAATTTCACGAGTGTGGAACCAGCAACTTAAATACATAAGATGGCAGAGGATACATGTTGATGCTTCCCTATGTTACACCAGTGACTCTACTTCAAAAGTACTTCACTGGGCACAGAGTGCTTTGGGTTGTGCTGAAGTTCTGAAAGGCACTCCAGAAATGCACACCTTTCTTTCCTTTTTAATCTTCCTAGAACTGGTTGACTTATCCCGCAAGGTGAATGATTGCATTAGCTGGCAGCAAATAGGATAAAGTTGAGAGAGAGTTCACATTTGGCAGTTGTCCCTGGTTATTAAAAGTCTGCCTCCAGCCAGAAACTCATCTCTACTTACAGATTCAATTGAGCCCATCACATCTCTCTGACAAAGGATAAACATGAAAATTAACCAACAGATCAGTCAATGCTCCATCTAAACTGTTTTCATCACACTGCTCTGATCTTTAATCAATTGGAAGATACCAAACCAACTATTAAAGACCAAGTCTTCTGACAGGATGAGTTTAAAAGATTTTAGAATGATGAGAATAATGAATAGCCAGGTACTTACCACATTTTCATCAGTAAAAGGTTATAAAGCTTTTCTTCAGTTATGTTTCTGGGCACAGATATCATAAAGGGTTGGCCGAACAAACACACGTTGCTATGGTGGCCATAGCTGGGCTGCCGATACTTCTCACGTAAATACACCGGAATCACCACAGTGTCTGTGTCATCAGTCCTACTGCCGCTTACTTCAAAACTACAGTAACAAAAAATTTTTTAAAAATTACATTGTGCATTATCTTTTTATAAAAAGATCTAATCACTGGATGGCGTAAAGAACTGAAATAACCGATATCATTCTCAACCATGGCATGTGGTTAAACAAATGAACAGTTCATTGCTTGACAAAGTTGAGTTACTTTAAATAAGATAAAATTAGTGAATAGAATTAAAAAACTTACCTCATTAAAATAATAAAAAGCAAATTACTGCGGATACTGGAATCTGAAACCTAAAGAGAAAACGCTGGAAAATCCATCCCCCTTCCCTTACCTCTACCTCTGTCCGTGTCCCCCCCCCCCCCCCCCCCAAACATCTCCATCTGGCACAGCTTACAGCTTCTCTGCCGTTTGGCCATTCACACCCTTTATTTTCTCTGGGGACAGCTGTCAGCAGCCTTTCCCTTTGTTTCTGTGACTATGACTCATCTTTCATTCCCTCACCCTGCAGTATAAATATCTCCCACTTTCTATCCCTTTTAGCTTTGACAAAGGGTCACCTGGAATCGAAACATCAGCTCTTTTGTCTCCTTACAGATGCTGCCAGACCTGCTGAGATTTTCCAGCGTTTTCTCTTTTGGTAACTCATTAAAATAATTGGAAATGACACCACCAGCACATCAGGTGAGGAGGAGGGGTTAATAAAACATGAGGAATGACTGTCTTTTCAAAGCAAATCATTGCCCTTTTCACTTGATGTTTGAATAAATCACAATTACGCGAAGCAATCTTCCTACATTTCCATGATCTCGACTGAAGTTTAGATATCCTCATTTTCACTCTTTGGCAATATTGAATTTGATTGGTATATTAGAAGTCACTTAAGTAATGTGCTATTCTGAATTTTAAAAACATGGAACAAAAATGAATAGTGATGTTCTAGCCTGGCAGTAGCTGTCAGTTTGGTTCAGTTGATAATGCCCCTTTCTCGATCAGCCAGAAATTATGGATTCAAGCCCCACTCAAGGGGCAGATACTCAAGTACAATACTGAAGAAGTGTGGCATTGTTGGAGATGCTGTCCTACAGATGAGAAGCTATAATTGAGGCCCTGGCTACCTGTTCTGCAGGTTTAAGTGCAAATTAAAAGTTCCCAAGGCACATTTGAAGTGGAGGACGGTGGCTCCTGGTAATCTGCCCCCCTCCACCCCCTTAAACTTGCTTAAAACTGATTAAAAAGTTAAAGTTTATTTATTAGTCACAGGTAAGGCTTACATTAACACTGCAATGAAGTTACTATGAAATTCCCCTAGTCGCCACACTCTGGTGCCTGTTCGGGTCAATGCACCTAACCAGCACGTCTTTCAGAATGTGGGAGGAAACTGGAGCACCCGGAGGAAACCCACACAGACACCGGAGAACGGGCAAATTCCAGACAGACAGTGACCCAAGTCGGGAATCGAACCTAGGTCCCTGGAGCTGTGAGGCAGCATTGCTAACCAATGTGCTACCGTGCCGCCCTTTATCTTCTCATTCTTTATCTTCATCTTTTCATTCGTCTTATTGCTTTACTTTGGACCTGACTGTGTGCATCGTACTTGCACATAACTGTCACCCCACTAATGTAAAGGGAGCACCAAGTGATATGAGGTCATGCAATATAAGTGTAAGCCTTTCTTACATCAATGTGCTGTCAAGCTCCCTCTGCTGGAATATTCATGGCATTGTCTGCTAGCTGGTTTGAAAAAACGTTGAATGTCATGGAGGTTCATAATTTAAAAATGATAGCAATTCTCTGATACTGTAATAATTAAGTCAGCAACAACGGGAAGATCTAAACTTAATTATAGCTTGCCTACTTTACTTTACTCAACTGGCTGTACTGCAAACACAGTAAGAAGTCTCACAACACCAGGTTAAAGTCCAACAGGTTTATTTGGTAGCAAAAGCCACTAGCTTTCGGAGCGCTGCTTCTTCGTCAGGCAAGTGGGAGTTCTGTTCAAAAACAGGGCATATAAAGACACAAACTCAATCTACAAAATAATGGTTGGAATGCGAGTCTTTACAGCTAATCAAGTCTTAAAGGTACAGACAATGAGTGGAGAGAGGGTTAAGCACACTGTGTGCTTAACCCTCTCGCCACTCATTGTCTGTACCTTTAAGACTTGATTAGCTGTAAAGACTTGCATTCCAACCATTATTTTGTAGATTGAGTTTGTGTCTTGATATGCCTTGTTTATGAACAGAACTCCCACTTACCTGACGAAGGAGCAGCGCTCCAAAAGCTAGTGGCTTTTGCTACCAAATAAACCTGTTGGACTTTAACCTGGTGTTGTGAGACTTCTTACTGTGTTTACCCCAGTCCAACGTCGGCATCTCCACATCATGTACTGCAAACGCTATAGGAGGTCCTGAGCTTGTCAAAGGCTTTATGCAAATACAATTTATTTTTTAAACCATTTTCCAAATCAAGTCTTTTGCAAAAGTCTCTCACACATAGTTGAATGTGGACTGCTCTGGATTTGGAGATATTGATTTTTGAAGCATTTAGAATCATAGAATCCCTACAGTGTAGAAGGAGGCCATTCAGCTCATCGAGTCTGCACTGACCACAATCCCACCCAGGCCATATACTCGTAACCCCACATATTTATCCCACTAATCCCCCTAACTAGGGTTAATTTAGCATGGCCAATCAACCTAACCTGCACATCTTTGGACTGTGGGAGGAAACCGGAACACCCGGAGGAAACCCTCGCAGACACGGGGAGAATGTGCAAACTTCACACAGACATCGACTCGAGGCCGGAATTGAATCCAGGTCCCTGGTGCTGTGAGGCAGCAGAGCTAACCACTGTGCCGTCCAGAATAAATGGTTCGGTGGAAAAAGAACTTTGAAGAGGTAGAGAGACAGTAATTATAGCATGCCACGAATATGGAGCTGGTGCTTATTTGTTAGTAATGATAGGAGGACAGTGAAGACAAATTTCAACCAATCTTAGAAGCAGCTCATCACACAAGGACAGTTTGGACATCACAGTGGCACTGCAGCCTCACAGCGCCAGGGACCCGGGTTCGATTCCCAGCTTGGGTCACTGTCTGCGCGGAGTCTGCATGTTCTCCGTGTCTGCATGGGTTTCCTCCAGGTGCTCTGGTTTCCTCCCACAGTCTAAAGGCGAAAGCATTAGCCATGCTAAACTCTCCCTCAGTTTACCCGAACAGGTGCCGGAGTGTGGCGACTAGGGGATTTTCACCGTCACTTCATTGCAGTGTTAATGTAAGCCTACTTGTGACACAAATAAATAAATACAAATGTTGGTAAAGAACTCGGTAATTGCGTCAATGCTTTGGCACTATTTGATTATGTTAAAGACACGATATAAAAGCAAGAAGATGCATCCATTTCTTTGGCCATTGCTTTAATGGAAGTGTTAATTTATGAATAACAGTCCTGAAAGCTGGAAAGGCCAGGGGAGGGGAGTTAATGATAAAACCAAGAGAAAGGGAAAAGAGGTGAAAGATTACACACTGAGGCTATCTGTACCCGCAGTTTCTGAAGCACAGACTTTTGCATAAAACTGGACCTGGAGTTTGTCCGGCAAAAGTTCAAGACTCTATTATTCATTGCTGCATTTTAGTCTTTAATCATGTTTAGAATAAACAAACCAACAGCTAACTAGTGTGTTAAGCATCCAGATATTAGTATTTACAGTGTAATTTACAGAGCTGTTCTCTTTCACGCAGTCAACACTTGTAAACGTATTTTGTTAAAGGCAGGGTTTAGGTTTTGGAACAAACAGGCCACAAAACTATACTAAAAGGAAGCTGGGGGAGTTACACAATTACTTACACAAATATGTCATCTCTTTCCATGATGCTACTCAGGTTTTCATCCATAGAGAATATTCTATGGAATCGGTGATTGTATATATCTGTGACAACCATCTGAAAACAACGCACAAGAAAATTACGTCAACAGCTCTGACACGAGAAACAAAAAGAAAATAGATTGTTCAAAATTGGGAGAACTCGGAACCTCACTTTGTCAGCAGGAACATCTGACAAACCAGACAGTGCAGCACACAGATCCGAAATAATGCCGATTTTAGGGACAACGACTTTATACTGAAAAAAAACAGAAGAACTTCAGTTAAACAGGTATTTAATATAGTGACATCAGCAAAAATAGTGTGCGTAAAAGCGTGCAAGAAGCTTAAGTTCAAAAACTACATAAGAAAGTTTCAGTGGTTTTAAAATAGCCAAGGTTACACTGACCCTCAATGAACTTATCCAAATGCAGTTACATTTCCATGCTTAGTGTCTCTTTTAACGACTTCTCTTTTCCCTTGTACTATCATCACAGCACCTCCTCAAGGATCTATACTTTGCCCCCTCCTCTTGCTCATCTACATGCTGCCTCTTGGTGATATTATCCACAGATACGGATAACTACACATGTCAACACTATAACTTCTACCTTGAGACATGATTAATCCAAAGCATTTCTTGCTGGTCATTCACCCGGCTGGTGGTCTGGATAAATCCTTCATACAGGTTTTGCTTCAATCTCTCCGAAAGCGGACAGAGTCAACATTTGATGAGACGTAACCAGAAATGGACCGTTGTGCCGCTTTATTTCACAACAAGGAGAATGCACAGAGATGGCAGCAATAATTGGATGCATGTCATTCTAACTTATTTTGGCACAATACAAAGAATGTCGTGTTAATCGCACAGTGGGCTATTGTGTCTGATTTAAGAGGGCTTATAAATATCATAGGAACAGGATGGGGTCATTTAGTCACGGGCAGCACGGTGGTACAGTGTGGGCGGCATGGCGGTACAGTGGTTAGCACCGCTGCCTCACAGCACCAGGGATGAGAGTTCGATTTCAGCCTTGGGTGACTGTCTACGTGGACTTTGCACGTTCTCCCCGTGTCTGCGTGGGTTCCCTCCAGGTGCTCCGGTTTCCTCCCACAGTCCAAAAGACTGCAAATTGGGTGGATTGGCCATGCTAAATTAACCCTTAGTGCCAGGGGGATTAGCAGGGTAAATATGCAGGGTTACAGGGATAGGGCCTGGGTGGGATTGCTTTTGGTGCAGGTTCGATGAGCTGAATGGCCTCCTCCTGCACTGTAGGGATTCTATGACTCTGAGTCCACAAAGCCTGTTCCGCCTCTGTAATTCAATGAGATTATGACTGATCTGCAGCTAACTGCATATACCCATCTCTACTCCATATCTTATAACACCTTTTGATGAGCAAAGATCTATTAATTTCAGTTTTAAAATTAATTGATCTAGTATTAATTCCCATTACAGAAGAGAGTTCCAAACTTCTACAATCATTTGCGTGTAGAAGTATTTCCAAAATTTACTCCTGAAAGGTGAGGCTCTAATATTTAGACCATGCTGCCTTGTCCTAAACTTCCCAACTACTCCAGTATTTCTCACATTTGCCCTTTATGAAAGCCCTCATAACTTTCTCTTTTACAAAACTAACTCTACTGGTAGCTATCAAGTCTTCTGCTTGTTGTTGTTTCCAGACAGAAAAGGATGAAAGACCTTTCAATACAATGGTTTTGAGGTGCTCAGTGAACACCGAGACAGACTAATAAATTGGATTGTGAGAGGACCTCACCAAAGCTAGTTCAGTACCTATTGTTTCCACACTCTCTCTGCTTCATTAATAATGGCAGAACGTTCCATCTCCTCTCTCTGGAACCAAACTAAACCTGCCTCTGTGCTTCTCTGCCCTCAAACCCCAGGTTTTTGACCTTTACTTCTATTCGGAATTCTGATTTCCACCCCCAGGAATGAAATACGCCCATCCCCTCTGACTTCTCCATGAAGGACTTCAGAACATTTTGAACAGCAAAAATACTACATAAATACAAGCTGTTGTTGAATCTGGTGTTTGGATAGATGACTACTTTCTGTGTTAAAAAGGTGCAACCACAACAATGACTGAAAAGCTTTCAGACTCATTCTCCAGTTCAATTGGAGCATTAAACCACGCTTCTCATACCTGCATTGGCTTGGTGAGTGGTTCCATTCTGACAAGAAAAACTTCCAAAGTGCGTTCTTTTTTCAAGGGTAAAGGAAGCGTTAAATAACAAAATGGGTCAAATGTCACAGAAACCTTCGAACATTCAGGGCAAACAAGAGTAGATTTAAAAAGACCGTGGAAAATATCAACAATGATAGAATCATTCCGTTTCCTGTGGTTTTCCCAGGCCTCCTTAGCAACAACCTTCAAAAATAAACAAAATGAAACAGGTTTCAGAGGACAAAGCACAACTCACTCATCTATAATTGATTAGGTGCATTGATCCGAACAGGCGCCCGAGTGTGGCGACTAGGGGAATTTCACAGTAACTTCATTGCAGTGTAAAGGTAAGCTTTACTTGTGACTAATAAATAAAGTTTACTTTTACTTTACTTGACAGTGACAGTTTTCCTCTGACCAAGAATGTTTAAAACTGGGACTCTATATATTACAGAGAATTTAAAACACAGAAACAAGCCATTCAGCCCCACTGGTTTATGCTTCCAGTGAGCCTCCTCCCACTCTGTCAAACACTATCAGCATAATGTCCTATCCCTTCCTACTCTCTGTATTTATCCAGCTTCACCTTAAATACATCCATGAAAGATAAAAGCTTTCATTTTGCGGAATTTCTCAAAATTACCCTGGCTTCACACCCCACATGTATTGCTAATTCCATTATTACTCTCGACATTTCAGCATTTAATAGCAGAATTTCAGCTGTCATAGTGACAACTACCGGACAGCAAGAATCTTTGAACTGTACCAGAAATATGATTTTGACAGCAAAATGATATTGGCAACCTGAAACATACATCTTTGTTTCATGATAATTCATACAATTAAACTCCCGGGGATATGTGAATAAAAATTGATAAAGCATGCACATATGATCATTTAGGGGAAGCAATAGAAGGGATCGAACAATTAATATAATGTACTTTTAACTTTTACGAACACTTTATTTAATCTCCTACCTGTAAGGAGGGAGAACTACATTTAACAATTGTTGAATCTTGCTGGGAACCTACCATTCACTTAGCCAAATGAAAGCCACTCTGCTGACATGCGTTTTGGGTCTGTTAACGAAAAGCTCTCATTGTGGGATCAGAGGCTAACTAGTCCGAGTTGGCATTGATGCTTTACCATCACTTTGGAGCCCTAAACACCAATTTTGACAATGAAGTGAATGGGGAAGGAGAATATTTCACATTGAAAGCACTTCTCCAGAGAACACAGTTCACCTTCAACATTTATATAAGAGTTAACCGCTTTAAAATATGAAAAAGAAAATTGCAATTGGCAGTACCTCATCGGGTCTCCCTTCTGCATCTTTGAGCTGAATGTATGGCTTTTTTCTAATCCTATTCAAATCTTCGTGTAAGCCATCAAGAAGAAAGGCAAGCAATTCTTGAGAGTCCTGTTGCTGGTAGCCAGAAAACTGAGGAGCAAAGCGACCCACTTGCGTCTGAAACAGGAAAACAAATATAAACTGTTTACCATCCATTTACAATGGTCCCACAAAAGTGACAAACTGCAGCAAGTGATTGAAACACAGTGCCCATGGATCACATAAGGCTGAACTCACTGCTGTGAACTCCAATGTTGGACAGATGCCAAGATACTCAAGAATTTTGAGATCAGAAAAATTGTCTGTGGGTTTGAGCTGCTGGCAATTCCATTTCCCTACCTTTTTATAATACCATTTGTGGCTCATGTGAGGAACTAACGGAATGCCACTGTACAAGCTTTTGCCATTTTGTGTTTTAGGCTGTAATGGTGAATAGTTCGGCTATAACCAATCGAGGCATCTACCACTGAGGCAAGGAATCCCAATCAGACATTGCCTTTCATTAATCAGGCCAAAGATCAGGGCACCTTTGGGTTCAGATGCAATGCTTCAGTCCAGATAAGAGATGAGATCCCATGATTAAGGAAAGCTCAATTTGCAGTTCCCAATAAGGACAATTTTTGTTCAGTGTTTTGAGGTACTCTTGCGATCAGGAGAAACATATGCAGAAAGTGTGTCCAGGAAAAGAGACATTCTGGCTACAATTCTGACTGACATGGCCACAACTGCTGGGCAAAAATAGAGCAATTGATGGTTGTCCAGAGAAGCAAACAGCCCATCTTTGGAGACACCTAACTCCTGACAACATCTTGTGAATAATGCAAAGACATAAACATACATCGAAGATAGAAGCAGGAGTCGGCCATTCAAGCCTCTCTACCATTTATCATGGCTGATCATCAAATTCAATACCCTGATCTCGCCTTCCCCCATTTCCCTTGATCCCTTTAGCCCCAAGTCATTCCATACATACAGATGTATTTTCTGAACCCAAAGCACACATGGCAAGTCTCAGCCTCATGCTTGTACATTCTGCACCATTACACATGAATCTTGTTGCATTTTGCAGTGTCCAAAGCCTTTGGTAGATATTGATGCAGACGATTAGATCGAGGTGCTGATTTGTCTTGATGTAGCACTGTACGTTTTGTTCCAAGAGGCGCACAGTACAACTACAGCCCAGCTTATGTACACGCTTTCTACTGAATAGAAAATTTTTGCCTTAACTTGGGTGCTTGTAAAATAATCTTCATTAAACTTTCTATCCAGTGTAAAACTCCATTATATCAAAGAGTTACATTCAAATGACAATACACAAGTCTTTACTTCACCTAAATGTTTTAATACATACCTTAAATGCCCTTGGAGTAACATAGCTATATTTTCCTGACCACATCTGCTTGATTAGATCTGCATAAGCATTAGCTATTTCTCCTTTCATTCCCAGTAGGTTGTCATGATTTAACTCATCCACATACTCATCGGACAGAAAGTATTCTGTCAATGGCGGGGTATTACTTAGACACTAAAAACAAAATCAAAGCGAAAAGATAAACTTATATGAAGTAACAAATAAACTAATCTCGACAGTTTACCACTTAATTATCCTGAATTTCTACAAGATAGATCACCGCTGAAAGTTAGTCCACAGTATTGCTGGGTCAACTCTGGCTACATGGCAAAAAAATGCTTGTACCCCAGTCACTGTAAACAGTTATGACTAATAAGTTAAAACAACAGCACACCTCGTGTTTGAGTATTGTGTTGAGGTGTAAAATAAGCACTGTTCAGAGTCAGAAAAACATAGTCTGAATGGACGAGAGCATGAATTTGAGAGCTGGCCCTAGTTTTAGTTCACCAAGGAGCAGCATAGGGTTAAGGAAGAAATGGGTGGGTGGCTGGGCAAGGACAAGTCTTGGTGGAATTCAGAGAGACAATAGCATCTGGGGCAGACAGAAAAAGTAATCACTGGGGTTGCTCTGACCATGATTGGAGATAAACACAACAGGATTGCTCTCAACAACAGTGCATGAGGTAATTGGTCCATCGCTGGACATCCTCCTGCACTATGGTGCAGTGCTCTATCTCAACTTGCAGCTGAGAACCCACTTAACAAAACCAATAAAGACGGGCAAGTCATAATTTTCAATTCAGAGTTTAATCCACATTTACAAACATTGGCTACTCTAAGCTTTCTTAATTGGCCTCCAAAGAGCAAATGGTAGTACGAACAAGCCAACAGATGCAACATGCACAATGGAAATTAAAAGTACAACTGATAATTCGATTCACTGTGGCAACAGTTGCCATATCAACCAGATTTAAGAAGAAATTAAATCGCATAAGGTGAAGTTGCTTATTGCATTTATCTGTTGCCTTCATTTAATTACTGTAAATATAGCTCTGATGTTTCTTGACAAACCAGATGGTCTGGGTAACTAAACAAAGCAAAATGCTGGAGGAAAGATTTAACTCTGTGAGGGGCGAGTGAAGCAAAAGCCTCATCACCTGAGATTAGCTCCCCTATAATAACTCCTTCTGATGGCACAGCGGACAGTGCAACGGTTTGACTTAACAACCAATGTATCAGATTTCAGTCAGATTGACAAGCTCACCCACGTGATCAGTAACAAAATAGGGATCTGCTGGAAGGGGATATCCCCTGGGCTCATGTTTAACATGGGACAGAAAAAGCGAGTGGGCAATCCAAGCCAACAGCCCGGCAGAAATAAAAACATAAATTGTTGGGAAACATACAAGTCAGTCAGCATCTGCAAGGCGAAAGAATTGGTTATGGTTTTGGAGTTGATCCTTTGGGAGAAGCGTAAACCTGAAAGTTAAATGCTCATGCTTGCCCAAGAAAGTTAAGCATTCTGTATTTTATGCATTCTTTAAAACCAATTGGATGATAAAAGTCCTCTGTGAGATAATTAATTGGATCTATTTAAAAATTGAGGTTAAAAGCTAGGCAGGAGAAACAGGCAAAAAAAATAGAGGAGGTTGTAAAGGTGTGAAATTACAAAAATTAACCTACTGACCAGTATAGAACACCGGGGAGAAAGGAAGATTTTTTTCTGAAGCTTGGATGAGTTTGATGGAACAGTGTAAAGGCAAAGGTGAAAAGGTCAAGTTAGAATGAAAATAGATCACTTGACTTGAGGCAAGGTTCGGATCAGATTTGAGGACTGAACAAAACCATCCGTCATCTTATCCACAAATGGCTCCCCAAAGTGGACAAGATTGTCCATGCTTAATATTCTTTGAGAAGGTGGAGGTGAGCTGGCTTCTGGAATTGCCGCAAGTCCCTGTGGTGAAAGCGTTATAGTAGATTAAACTAAGCACAGGTAAATTGCTACCTTGTGTGAAATGAGTATCTGGGACCTTGGGATTTGGTAAGGATTAATGCCTTTCAATGTAGTGCACACAGGCTTCCAAAAGGCACTTAATAAAATGCCGCAAAACAGGTTTGTGAGCAAAGTTAGAACTCCTGGAACTTAAGGAAAGTAACAAGATGGGTATGAAATGAGCCGAGTGGCAGAAAACAGAGTAGGAGTGAAGTCGTTTTCCAGACTGGAAGATTTATAATAAAGTTCTCCAGGCATCAGTGTTAGGAACCCTGCAATTCCCCATTTTTAATGATATAGGCTTTGGTATATTGAGTACAATTTCAAAAATTGCGAATCTCACAAAACTGTGGGGAGGATTAAATTAAACTGCCAAAGGGCAGACTGAGGTTGGTGGAATGGGTGGACAAGTGGCAGATGAAATTTAATACATAGAAGCGTGAAGTGATTGATTTTGGTAGGAAGAACACAGGGACAATATAAAACAAACGGTGCAATT
This sequence comes from Mustelus asterias, assembly GCF_964213995.1. Taxonomy (NCBI): domain Eukaryota; kingdom Metazoa; phylum Chordata; class Chondrichthyes; order Carcharhiniformes; family Triakidae; genus Mustelus; species Mustelus asterias. The sequence goes on from NC_135809.1 coordinate 11,578,557, forward strand.
CTAAATGGGATACCCCCAGGACCCACTGCTCCTGCATATGTGCATAAATCACTGAAGGTGGCAGGAAAGTTTGAGAAAGTGGCTAATAAAGCATACAGGATCCTGGGCTTTTAACAATAGGGCAAGAAGTCTCACAACACCAGGTTAAAGTCCAACAGGTTTATTTGGTAGCAAATACCACAAGCTTTCGGAGCGCTGCTCCTTCGTCAGATGGAGTGGAAATGTGCTCATTTCCACTCCATCTGACGAAGGAGCAGCGCTCCGAAAGCTTATGATATTTGCTACCAAATAAACCTGTTGGACTTTAACCTGGTGTTGTGAGACTTCTTATTGTGTTCACCCCAGTCCAACGCCGGCATCTCCACATCATTTTTATCAATAGGGACAGAGAGCACAAAAGCAAGGGAGATATGATAAATCCGTAAAAAACATCGATTTGGCCTCATTTGGAGCAGTGCACCCTGTTCTGGGGACCACACTTTGAGAAGGATGTGACGATATTAGAGTGGGTGCAGAAAGGATTCACAAGAATGCTTCCAGGGATAAGCAACTTCAGTTATATAGATAGACTGGAGAAGTTGCGACTGTTTTCCTTTGGGCAGCGTGGCGGCACAGTGGCTAGCACTGCTGCCTCACCGCATTAGAGAGCCGGGTTCGATTCCCGGCTTGGGTCACTGTCTGTGTGGAGTCTGCACGTTCTCCCCATGTCTGCGTGGGTTTGCTCCGGGTGCTCCGGTTTCCTCCCACAGTCCGAAAGATGTGCTGGTTAGGTGGATTGGCCGTGCTAAATTCTCGCCGTTTACCTGAACAGGCGCCGGAGTGTGGCGACTAAGGGATTTTCACAGTAACTTCATTGCAGTGTTGACGTAAGACTACTTGTGACTAATAAAATAAACTTAACTTGAGAAAGTTGAAAGATTTGATAAATGTGTTCAAAATCAATAGGGGTCTGGACAGGGAGAAACTGTTCCCATTGGCGGAAAGATCAAGAACCATAGGGACAGGAGTGGGCCATTCAGCCCATTAAACCTGCACTGCCATTCAGTTTGATCATCTACTCAACAACATTTTCCCACCCTATTGCCATATCCCTTGTCATTGGTCTCTAGAAATCTATTGATTTCTGTCTTGAACATGCCCAGTGGTTGAGCTTCCATATCCCTCTGAGTTAGATCATTCCAAAGACAACACACTGAGTGGACAAATTCCTCCTCATTTCAGTCTTAAATGGCTTACCCACTTATCCTGAGATTATGTCCCCTGGTTTTAGACTCATCAGCCAGGGGAACCATCATCTAAATGTACCTTGTCACGCCCTTTAAGAATTTTCTAAGTTTAATGAGGTCATCCCTCAATCTTCAAAACGCTAGGGAATACAGGTCCAACTTCCTCTCACTATACAATCCTGCCATTTACTTGGACTATCCAAGTCCTTTGGAAGCCTCCTTGCATCCTCCTCACAACTTACGTTCCCACAGTTTGCTGTCATCAGCAAATTTTGAAATATAATAACTGTCTTCACACCCAAATCGTTGAAACATAGAATCCCTACAGTGCCAAAGGAGACCATTCGGCCCATCGAGTCTACACCTACTCTCCAACATAGCATCCCATCCAGGCCATATTCCCATAGCCCCACGTATTTACCCCTCAGGCGTACCATCTTTTCTGGTATCCTTATAAGCCACTTCCTTTGATCTAATGCAATCTTTAATTTCTTTGGTTATTCACTGTTTATTTACCTTTCCCGTTCGGTGTTTGCGCCTTAGAAGAATGTACATCAATTGGAGACTGCAAAGTATTTCTTTAAATACTAGCCATTGTCAGTCAAATCTTCCAATGTATTTTCCCAATCCACCATAGTCAACTTGCCCCTCATACCTTCATAATTTCCTTTCTTCAGATTTAAAAGATTTACGGGCGGCACGGTAGCACAGTGGTTAGCACTGTTGCTTCACAGCTCCAGGGACCTGGGTTCGATTCCCGGCTTGGGTCACTGTCTGTGTGGAGTTTGCACATTCTCCTTGCGTCTGCGTGGGTTTCCTCCGGGTGCTCCGGTTTCCTCCCAAAGTCCAAAGATGTGCGGGTTAGGTTGATTGGCCATGTTAAAATTGCCCTTAGTGTCCTGAGATGCGTAGGTTAGAGGGATTAGTGGGTAAATATGTAGGAATATGGGGGTAGGGCCTGGGTAGGATTGTGGTCGGTGCAGACTCGATGGGCCGAATGGTCTCTTTCTGTGTTGTAGGGTTTCTATGATTCTATGATAAAACCCAGGCTTCAGGATGAACTGCATAAAATTCAAACTTAATGCTAAATTCTATCTTATTATGGTCACTATTTCCCAAATACTTCCATATAACAAGGTTATTAATTAGCCCTTTCTCGTGACACAACACTAAATCCAAAATACTCGATCCCTAGTTGGTTCAATGTACCACTCTGGAAACTCATCTCGTTACATGTGTCTATTATTCTAGTAAGGCTTCTTGGTGAAATACCAGTATGGATATCCCACAGAAAATCTATTTTAAAAAGCAAAGAGGGGTGTGAGAGAAGATGTCCTTGGGGTTGCATCATATCGTAGGTAGCAAAAAATAGGAGTGTGAACAAATACTTCCCACTTGCCTGGTTGAGTGCTGCTCCAATAACACATGCAACTCAACATCATCCAGAACAAAGCAACCCACAAGACTGGCATCCTGTACACCATCAGCTCCCTGTGGCGACAGTGTGCATTTACAAGGTGCACTGCAACAACTTGCCAAGGTTTCTTTGATTGCACCTCCCAATCAAGCGCTCCTATCACCTTTGTGGACAAGGGAAGTATATAAATGGGAACACCACCACTTGCAAGTTCCCCTCAAAGCAACACATTCTTGACTTGGAACTTTATCAACCATTCCTTCACTGTCGCTGGGTAAAATCCTGGGACTCAATTCATAACAACCCTGTGGGTGTACCTGCACCAGATGGACTGTAGCAATTCAAGAAGGCAACACACCACTACCTTCTCAAGGGCAATTAGGGATCCACAATGAGTTTAAAGTTTATTTAATAGCATCACACGTAGGCTTACATTAACACTGCAATGGAGTTACTGTGAAAATCCCCCAGTCGGCACAATTTGGCGCCTGTTGGGGTACACCGAGGAAGAATTTTGCATGGCCAATGCACGTCTTTTGGACTGTGGGAGGAAACCGGAGCACCCGGAAGAAACTCACGCAGACACGGGGAGAACGTGCAGACTCTGCACTGACAGTGACCTAAGCTGGGAATCGAACCCGGGTTCCTGGCACTGTGAGGCAGCAGTGCTAACCACTGATAAATATTAGCCTAGTCAATGGTGTCCATATCTGGCGAACAAATTAAAAACAAATTGACCAAAGATGATCTAGTAGATGCAGTGAAATTTGGACAAAGAACATATAAAATTATATCTAACCCAAATAAATATTCCGAGGGTGTGTGTTAATGCACTCAAACATAGCCAAATGCCCTTGAACATTTTCTATTTCTCAATAACATTCCAAAAATGGACGTGTTTATATCCAATTGAGAAATTGAAACATGAACACCGCAGATTAAGGTTTTTAAGCAAAAAAAAAGTTAGTTTATTGCTGCATTTTATGGGTTCCTACCTCTTTTTACAAGGTTTCAGAAAAATATAAACATTATAGAAGGAGAACATACAACACCCTCGAGCCAGCTCTGCCATTCAATAAGACCATGGATGATCTTCTACGTCCACATGACATTCCTGCCCTATCCAATATCTCACGATTCATTTAGTGCCCAGTCTTAATCTTGAATATACTAAATGTCTGAGGATCCACAGCCGTCTGGGATAGAGAATTTCAAAAAATCTAAAACCCTTTCGAATGAAGACAGTTCTCATTTCAGTCGTAAATGGCTGACCTCTTATCTGGAGACCATGACCCCTAGCTCGCGTAAGCTATAATTGGAGCAAATCATCTCCACTGCATTTTGAACACATTCAGCGGCAAAACTGCAATAACTCACTGTGAACCAGCCAGAAGTCACAAAAGGAAAATGTGTAGCCGTGAGAAAACAGCACGCGTATTCCTCTGTGTCACTGCAGCAACTGCAGCACAGCAATTGTTCCTGCAGTCAGAAAGGCTGTGCTCTCTCCTACTTGTCATTTATTGCTTAGCAAATCTAAAGGCACAACTATGTGATTACCAGTAAAACTCACTGAATATTGACAAAACGTCCACAGGATAATTTTGCATGTGTAGTCACCAAAAATAAAATCCCAATTTTAAATTATGATTGAACACCAGTTCAAATGCTTCAGCAAATTATATTTAAAATGGTTACTTGTGATGATTTAATTTTCTGCAATCCCAGAAGGGTTCCCTGCAACATTCTTGGCACCAGTGTGAAGAGTACTGAGGGGAATCCAAACCTAAACACTACATTTGATATTGTGTTAGAAAACTGACAGCACGGAAATATTCCTGTACGGATACGACACTGAGAAAGAGTATATACTTCCAGGGCTGTGTTTCCCTCCAGTTTATCCTAGCAAAGTTAGCGCAGCTTGGGTGGAATTAGCCGAACCAGCACAAAAGATGAGGGTCTTTTAAGTGTAAATGAGATGTATCCAAAACCATTCACGCTCGAATTCCTGCAATTTTTAACACTGGCTCAAGTTGGGTTCAGTCAACTTAGACTCCATTCCCAGCTCATCACTCCCAGCACAGCAAGTTTCCACCAATTGAGCCTGTTAGCCAAGATTCTTCAAAAATGAATCATTCTCAATTTCGTGGACACAGTGGCATATTATCTAAAACTTCGATGCAGCAAAAAAACTGTAATTTCTAAGAAACCGACTAGTATACACCAATGAAAGTAGCAAATGGTTCAGCCTGGCGTTTTCAAATCAGTTTCCGCGTCTTTAAATCAGGTTAAAGTTTATTTATTAGTGTCACAAGTAGGCTTACATTGACACTGCAATGAAGTTACTGTGAAAATTCCTTAGTCGCCACACTCCGGCACCGGTTTGGGTACACCAAGGGAGAATTTAGCATGGCCACTGCACCTAACCAGTACGTCTTCCAGGATGAGGGGGGAAACCCGAGCACCCAGAGGAAACCCACGCAGACATGGGGAGAATATGCAGACTCCACACAGTCAGTGACCCAAGCCAGGAATCGAACCCTGGGGCCCTGGAGCTGTGAGGGAGCAGTGCTAACCACTGTGCCGCCCCTCTCAGGTGGAACACTGGTCATTCTTATTACAAATGCTTTTTTTTTGATAAACCCATTTTCAGCTGCATTAATAAAGCTGCACTAGATTATCACTATAAAAATACCTCAAGGAAGACTTCCAATGGAAAGATTAAACAAAAACCATGTTTTCCTGGACTGCGTTGGCTCACACAAGACTTTATGGGTAGAATTCTGCAGCCACGTTGGTCTAAAAGCCGGAAATTCCCTCCCGACTATCAATGGGGCTTCACATTGTCCCCAATCCGCCCGCTAAAATTCCAGTGGCGGGTGGGATGGGAGAATTCTGGCCTATGTTTGCGATTATATGTATGATTTCTACTTGGAAACTTGGAATTTAATCAGCGCAAATGACCACATTTTTATGATCGCATTCAAAGCAGAAAATCTGCACACTCCTAAGTACTTCAATGAAAATGTCCCAGATAGGAATATTTTCTGTAGTCATTTTGCACACACTAAATAACCTACACAAAAGAATAATGGAGTTTAGGTGAAGGGCACGAACCACCCTTAGTTTCAGTATTAAATATTTACAACATTCAATGATTAGAGATTGCTCATTATCAACCTACCTGAACTGCTGAATTCATAAAACACGTGTTACCCAAATTACTCAGGCCACAGAGGCCGCTCTGTTCACTGTGTCTTCCTGGTTCTAGATAATCGTAGCTGTTATAGCCAGAATATGGGGGGATACAGTAGTTTGAGTTTTTCACACTGAAAGAAAAAGAATGGAGTATTTAGTTAAAAAAGATGAAATGTCACTGATCTCAGAAGAACACACACACACATATATACATTTATTAATAAAGAAATTGCAGGGCTTATCTGGAGTATTTGCACAAAGATTAAAATGTTAAGACTCAAAATAATTCAGACAAACTCTGTAGGGTACCAAAAACAGTTGCTAGTATCACTGTCATAATGCATAAATCTGTAGTGTTACTAGACCTCCTGCATAAGTACTGGGATCACTACCATTCATCTACAGGAGCTCTTTCACAGCTCACTTTGTTTTCCACTTCTCCATCTAATTTTAAACAGTCTGACTTTATACACCAGCAACATAGAATCATCTCATTTCTTCCGTTTTTACAGCATGAAACCCATCATGGAGGCAAGGCTAACAGGAATCTAGGAGGAAAGGGAAGAGTGTGCTTCAGTTACAGGTGAGGGTGCAGACATTCCAGAGGCCTCCATGACATCACTGGCTCAATACATTAGAGGTTCTATTTATAGCGTGATCTGCTAAGGCAGCACAATCTAGGTTTCACATGCAGCCAGGAGCCTGTGGTGGAATGGGGAACTGACTAATGCATCCTGGCAAACAAGCTGTGCAGAAGAGCTACGACTCCGTCAATTCAGGGGCGGGGAGGGGACTCTCCTTACTTCGATGATGCCGAAAGGGAAGTCATAGTTTAAGAAAAAGACCGCAGTGGTGTGAAGTCTGATCTAATTCCTCCTAAACAGCAAGCATTACAACCTCAAGGGCTTCAAAAGCAAAGCAGCATGGATTTCAGGAAATCTGTGATGCTACAGAAGTTGCAAAAACTACAAATACATAAATAAATCGCTGCACTTCTAAAATTAATTTGGCCTCTCAAGGTCACTTGCAAAGAGCACTGATGAGAAAGGCAATACACTCCTGTTAAATAACTGCAAGGAAGCAGTTCAAAAACTGTGCTCTGTTAAGGCTAGGTTCTAAAATGAAACAAGTGGAATAAAAAAAAGTCACGCTGGCAATACATAAATAATTCAGACCCCTTTCCAAATAAACAATTTAACTGCAATCCACATCTCTCTACCCATAAACAGCAATTTTGGCTACATTTATTTTACGAACCCTTTGAGGCACACCTAACTTTTATTAACTTGGCTGGTGCACTGAAGTCGAATTTTATTGATGAACATCTGCAGGTTCTCTCAAACACCAGGACTACACTTTTTAAAATTAGATGCTGGGGAGGTGGGACAAGTTACTAAATTATTAAGCGTGTCTTTAAATCTCTTTCTCGAAATTATAGTCAAGATTCCTAGTCAACCATCCTTGACATTCAGTTCGACCTTGTATAATTTCAGCTCAAAAGTGAAGGTAGGTATCAGATGGTGCACCATGGCAAAAACTTTTAACACCTCACTGAAAGCAGGAGAATGTATGGCACTTCATGCCTGATGTTCATCACTTTAAAAAGACAAAATTCAAGCATCAGTTATCTCAGTCTAAGGAATGTAACTGAGCCAAGGATTAAGATGGTAATCTAAGCTTAAGGCTTTTAAGCAGTTGTTCACTGATCAAACAGATTACAAGGGGGAAGAATATTGCTGCTCCCACTTTATCACAATGGCAAACAGACATTACATTCTTAAAGACAAACACTTGTTTTTTTTTACATTACCCTCCAGAAAATACTGAGGGGCCCAGGAGGTTGTTCATGTTCATTGGCTGGCAAAGGGACAAACCTTATGGAGTCCACTAGCTGTGCAGTTACAGATGCTGACTGCACAGAAAGCCAAGGCTTTGCATACTGGAAGGAGAGATGGCTAAGAGGTAAACTTTCACTGGGATCTACTGCTCTTCTGTAATGGGGATATCAGATCTCTGTGCCTTTATACTGGTTGGTCTGAAGTTGGAGGCGACAGATCAAGGGGGCGGAGGGGGGAATTTAAAAAAAATTATTCATTGATGGGACATGGGCATCGCTGGCCAGCATTTATTGCCCATCCCTAGTTGCCCTTGAGAACGAGGTGGTGAGCTGCCTTCTTGAATCGTTGCAGTCCATGTTCTGTGGGTTGACCCACAATGCTGTTAGGGAGGGAATTCCAGTGCCAATTGGAATCCTATTATGTTATCTGGAAAAATATAATCATTCAACTATTGTTCTACACGAGATGTGCAGCAGTGACTGACCAGCACTTTGAGAAAACATGAACATATGGAACCACAGTACGCAGGAGAAAAAAAAACAAACCCCCTTCGATCAGACAACTGCCTCAATTTCAGATACTAGACTGCTAATCTTAAGCCTTTACTGCTGCATTTGTAAATAAGGATCAATAAATACAGCACAATTTACTATCTTGAGACAGGAGGCAAAGACATAAATCTGTTTTCTTAAACACACAAGTTTTCAATTAAATAGCTTCCACATGTAAATTTTCTTTTAGAATTTGTCCATACAAACCTTGCATTGGCAGAAACAAGAGGAGCATCAACACTGGGAAGGACAACGTCCCAGTGAATGCTAGATTTTTCTAAAAATCTCAATTGACTAGGGCAAAACATGACTGATTTCTGCTTGTTGCTTTACTCTAACAATGTCTAACTGTTGTATTTGACAGTCAATGATCATGTTTTGGGGTTTTCGGGAGAATATTTCCTCAAAGGATTTTGGAGAGAAAGTACATTTAAGGGGACATGCTTTTTACATTCACAAGTTTTAAATAAAATAGGCATAAATGAAAGGTGGTTAATTATCAACAAGCTAGGCTTTTATGTTGTCCCCTCACAGACCATAGAAAGCATTCTTTCTGGTTGTTTCACAGCTTGGTATGGCTCCTGCTCTGCCCAAGGCCACAAGGAACTACAAAAGGTCGTGAATGTAGCCCAATCCATCACGCAAACCAGCCTCCCATCCATTGACTCTGTCTACACTTCCCACTGCCTTGGCAAAGCAGCCAGCATAGTTAAGGACTCCACGCACCCCGGACATTCTTCCACTGGGAAAAAGATACAAAAGTCTGAAGTCACGTACCAACCAACTCAAGAACAGCTTCTTCTCTGCTGCTGTCAAACTTTTGAATGGACTTATCTTGCATTAAGTGGATCTTTCTCAACACCCTAGCTATGACTGTAACACTACATTCTGCACTCTCTCCTTTCCTTCTCTATTAACGGTATGCTTTGTCTATATAGTACGCAAGAAACAATACTATTCACTGTATGTTAATACATGTGACAATAATGAATCAAATCAAAGACTAATATAAGCAGTTATATTATCCTGTCTCAGCAATTGCCTGATACCCCTCATGTTGGGAAGCTTCCCTTCCCAGAGAGATAGCAAGGCCTGCCTGGCATTGGCCTTTCCCACATGCTGTGACTATAGGAAGATTAAAAAGCTATGTTAACAACTTGATTGTTTAAAGAAAGCTGTGAGGGCAGTGTGGTCCAGCAAAAGCTGCAAGGTTGAAACACAGCAAAGTAGTTGGAAATCATCTGACCCCACTGAAGTGCGGAACTGCAGTGTGTTCATTATTCTGCAAGGACAAATTGTGTTAAGTGAATTCAATAAATTTGAGGATAACCATTGTTTTTTAATTTTCATTTATTGCTCTGTACATGGTGCGAAATAAAGCAGCATAATGACTCTACAGATGATTTTTTAGAGTTTTCTCCCAGGTGAACAGTGAGTTACAGGAGTTACTAATGATTTTGCGACCATGCTTATTTTCTTGGTCCACATTCAATGTTTGAAGCAACACACAAGACCATGTGCAAAAGACACAAGTCACAGAATCTTACAGCCCAGGAGGCTGCCATGTAGCCCTTGTCAGTCCTCAAAGAGCTGTCCAGTTTAATCCCGTGCCCCAACTTTTCCCCCCCAATGCCTACAAAATAGCTTTCTTCAAGTACAAGGGGAGCAGGACACATTGTTATATCTAACAGGGTTTAAGTTGCTTTATAAGAGGATGTTGGATGGTGTGCCTGAAAGACACGGAGAATCCATTTAAGGGAACAACTAATACTGCTGAACCTGAGCAGCTATATACAAGTAGATCCAAATTTGTAACATGCCTATTTATTTCAGGAATAATGAAAACACTTTTAATTTAAGCCTGTGTATATTTAAAGGAGGGAACGGGGATAGGTGCTAAAAATACTTTCACAAGCAATTTATACTTTAAAGCTAAATATTTGGGGATATATACTTTGGATGCTAACTATTTCAGCTGCCTCAAAGGTTTAGCATTACTTCCAGCTCTTCATTTCGTACTTAGGATTGTTTAGCTGGAGTTCAGACAAATGAGAGGGAGATCTCATAAAGACTTACAAAATTCTAACAGGACTAGACAAGGTAGATGCAGGGAGGATATACCGATGGTGGGGGAGTCCAGAACCAGGGGTCACAGCCTGAGGATTCGGGGTAGGCCATTTAGGACGGAGGGGAGGAGACATTTCTTCACCCAAAGGGTGGTGAGCGTGTGGAATTCAGTACCACAGGAAGTAGTTGATGCCAAAACATTGAACGTATTCAAGAGTAGGCTAGATAAAGCACTTGGGGTGAATGGGATCAAAGGTTATGGGAAGAAAGCAGGATTAAACTATTGAGTTGGACAATCAGCCATGATCGTAATGAATGGCGGAGCAGACTCGCAGGGCCAAATGGCCTCCTCCTATCTTCTATGTTTAAGTTGATTCTGAGAATATTCCCCAATAGTACCTTGCATCAGTGGTTACCGAGGAAGAGGACTTTACAAAAGCAACGATAAACGTGGAGGTTGTTAGGACACCAGATGAGATAATAAACAGGAGGTTTGTAAAAGACTGTCTAAATCCAGTGCTGCATCTTAACTTGTTGAAGGAAGGACAGGAATTTCAAAGGTGCTGATCACCTTTGAATCCTTCTGATAGACAAGGCGAACAACAGAGATTTGGGGGAGGGGGGTGGGCGGATGGCAAATGGTGGAGGCTGCAAATGTTACACCCTTGCTCCAAAAACCCAGTCAACTTAATGTTGGTGGTGGGGAAGTTTTTCAGACAATAATGCAGGAGAAAATTAACAACAACTTGGATAAGCGTGGACTAATAAAGGACATGTTTGACTCAACTGATTGTGTTTTTTAATGAGATACTAAGAGAGTGGATGATGGTAGTGCAGTTGATATTGTATGCACGAATTTCAAGACATTTGATAAATATGGGGTGGCACAATGGCACAGTGGTTAGAGCTGCTGCCTCACAGCGCCAGAGACCCGGGTTCGATTTCTGGCTTGGGTCACTGTCTATGCGAAGTTTGCATGTTCTCCCCATTGTCTGTGTGGGTTTCCTCCTGTTTCTTCCCACAGTCTGAAAGACGTGCTGGTGCGGTGCGTTGACCCGAACAGGCGCCGGAGAGAGGTGACTAGGGGAATTTCACAGTAACTTCATTGCAGTGTTTATGTAAGCCTTGTGACACTAATAAATAAACTTTAAAAACTTTAAATATTAGGTTTCTGAACAAAACTGTTCCCATGGGATAAAAAGGGGAGCAGAAACATGATCCAAAATTGGCTGAGGAACAGAAAACAGACCACTGTTTTTTGGACAGAAGGGAGGTAAACAGCAGTGATGCCAGATGAGATAATAAACAGGAGGTTTGTAAAAGACCGTCTAAACCCAGTGCTGCATCTTAGCTTGTTGAAGGAAATAAGGACAGGAATTTCAAAGGTTCTGTGCTGAGATCACTGCTTTTTTGATATACAATAAATACATGGATGATTTAGACATGGGGCTACAGGGCACAATTTTGAAATTTAAAACTGAAGTATTAACAGTGGGGAAGATGGCAATATACTTCAAGAAGATAAACAGACGGGTGCACTAGGCAGACACATGATAGATGAAACTCAGCACAAGATTAATTATTTTGGCAGAATGACGGACGAGAGGCAAAATAAGCTAAACAGTAAAGGGGTGAATTAATAACAGATTAGTGGGGGGTGGGGACTGTATCTGAATGTGATAGGACAGGTTAACAAAATTATGAAGCATATCCGATCCTGGGCTTTACAGAGACAAAAGCAAGAGTTTGGCTCCAGCTGGGGTAGTGTCCCCAGTTCTGGGCATCATATTCCAGGAAGGACGTGAAGACTTTGAAAAGGGTACAGTTTGCTAGAATGGTTCCAGGAATGAGAGATTACAGTTACACGGATAGAAGCTGGGTTATGCACCTCAGGGCAGAGAAGGCTAAACCTTAAGATTTGATAAGACCATAAGACATAGGAGCAGAATTAGGCCTCTCGGTCCATCGAATCTGCTCCGCCATTCAATCATGGCTGATATTTTTCTCATTCCCGTTCTCCTGCCTTTTCCCCATAACCCCTGATCCCCTTATTAATCAAAAACCTATCTCTGTCTTAAAGACACTCAATGACCTGACCTCCACAGCCTTCTGCAGCAAAGAGTTCCACAGATTCACCACTCTCTGGTTGAAGAAATTCTCCTCATCTCTGTTTTAAAGGATCGTCCCTTTAGTCTGAGACTGTGCCCTCTGGTTGTAGCTTTTCCTCCTAGTGGAAACATCCTCTCCACGTCCACTCTAACCAGGCCTCTCAGTATCCTGTAAGTTTCAATGAGATTCCCCCTCCTCCTTCCAACCTCCAACGAGTACAGACCCAGAGTCCTCAACCGTTCCTCATACAACAAGCTCTTCATTCCAGGGATCATTCTTGTGAACCTCCTCTGGACCCTTTCCAAAGTCAGAACATCCTTCCTTAGATACAGGGCCCAAAACTGCTCGCAATACTCCAAATGGGGTAAATGGTAAGTGTGTTTGAAATCATGATGGGTTTGGATAGAGTAAATATAAAACACTGTTTCGAATGGCTGAAAGATTGATAACCAGAAAGCACAGATTTAAAGTAACTGGCAAAAGAACCAGAATTAACATGAGGAAAAACATACTTTAAACAATGGGTGGTTAGGATTTTGAATGCATTGCCTTATATGGTAGTATATGCAGATACAATAGTAGCCTTCAAAAGAGAGTTGGATAAATTGAAGGAGAAAAAATTAGCAGGGTTATGTGGAAAGAGTGAGGCAGTGGAATTAGCCAAATTGCTCTTTGTAAAGTCAATACAGACTCAATGGGCCAAATGGGCTTCTTCAGTGCTTTACTATTTTATGCTTTAGTTAGCAATCTCTATTACCAGATTTGTTTGAGTTTGAACTAAGTAGGACCCGGACTGAATAAAAGTCTTCCACAAATTTTGAGAACTGTACTGGCGCCATGTTTCATCACAGGAAGAGTTACTGATGAAATCCACTTAATACACTATCGGTTTTCAGGTTTTTAAAATTTAATCAGGCAAAATCAATTCAAGCACAAAACTTCATTGGTTCAGTGATTTTTCAAAATACAACAACTTGCATTTACATAGCATCAAAACAACTGTATTTAGATAATGCCTTTAACTTAATAAAACATCCTAAAATACTTTACAGAGACATCACGAAATAAAGTAGGACCCCAAACTACATTAGGATATAGAGATGATGACCAAAAGCTTGGTCAAAGAGGTCTGAAGAACTGTCGTGAAAGAGGAAAGCGAAGTTGAAGAGGTTTAGGGTGGGAATACCAGAGCCTCGGGCCCAGGAATGGCATGACTATCCATGGTCCAGCAATTAAAATTCAGGCTGCACAGGAGCTGAGAATTAAAGGAGGGGCAGAGATCTCTGAGGATTGATGCAGAGGTAGGGAGGCAAAGGACATGGATTGAATTGAATTGAAGATGAGGATGAAAATTTTTAAATTGAGTTGTCAGACTAGGATCCAATGTAGGTCACTGAACAAATGGGTGATAGATGAATGAAAGCTGGGTGAGAGTTTTGAATCAGCTCAAGTTTATGAAGGGTGAGAAGTGAGAGGTTGACCAATGGAATTGACAAATCTGGAGGTAAAGGCAGAGTGAAGATTTCAGCTTTCATGGGATGAACATTTTCAAGGTTAAGATCAATAGGTTTTTAATCAGTAGTGTAATTAAAGATTACAGAGGTAAATCGGGAAAGTGGACTTAATGCGTGTTAGAACAGCCATGATCTTATTAAATGGCGAGGCAGACTCGAATGGCTGAATGGCCTATTCCTGTTGCTATTTCTCATGGTCTTAGGGAATTGCTTGGGTTAGGACAGGAATGGCTGACAGATTTCCTTCCTTGCATCCACAGTGTTTCACTTTTATCTTAGTGTTTAACTCACTGCCACTTCTCTTCTAGGAATACCTTCCCTGAAGAAGTCTTGCTCTTCTCTCTGACAGAATTTCCAATTCCCCCCCACCCCCCCAACAGTATAAATCTCTGCTGATTCTCTTTGCTCTCAGCTCTGATGAAGGGTAATCTATACCCGAAACGTTGACTCTATTCTCTCCCCCACAGGTATTACCAGAGATTTTCCAGCATTTTCTGTTCTTGTTTCAGATTTCCTTATAGGACGAGTGAACCAGATGGTTTATGAAAATTGGTGGTAGTTTCATGGTTACCATTAATGAGACTAGCTGCCCTGGTGGGACTTAAACCCATGTCCCCAAAGCATTAGCCTGGTTCTCTAGATTACGAGCGCAGAGACATTACCACTACACCACCATCTCCTGCGATGGGCGGAGACAGGTGTTGTGAGAAATGAAACTAGCCATGAAGTTCTCTCAGTTCACAAAAAAAATTAGTTAAAATTTTAACTCACGGTATGCATTACAAAATGTTTACACAACTTGTCTAAATGGAAGTTTTTAAGAAGTCAACTTTAATACAACATGCAAAAGTCATTACTCTAAGAAAAACAGACAATGGCTTCACTCAATTTTTTAAAGTAGTTTTAAAATAAATTCAAAGTTTCAGTAAACTAGTTAAAGTTGCTAGTTTTGTCCTTTTCACTGACTGTGTGGAGTTTGCACATTCTCCGTGTCTGCGTGGGTTTCCTCCGGGTGCTCCAGTTTCCTCCCACAGTCCAAAGATGTGCGGGCTAGGTGCATTGGCCACGTTAAATTCTCCCTCAGTGTACCCGAACAGATACCGAGTGTGGCAATTAGGGAGATTTTCACAGTAACTTCATTCCAGTGTGAACGTAAGCCTACTTGTGACTAATAAATAAACTTTCTTCTTTTCTTCTAAAGCCAAAAAGGGATAGAAAATTGCTTCTATCCGTACAATGGAAAGCCAACTGCTTATTGAAACATATCGGATATCAATTTAAAATGACTTTAGAATAAACTGAAACCAGAGAGCTTTTCATTTTAGATTCCCTTGAGACAACTGCTACTTTCTTAATCCAATTTAGCTAGAATAGATCCATGTGATTATCACACTGATCATAAATTGATAGTACTCAGAATCTTCCAATACTTTTAGGATACTCAGTCCTCAACAGATTGTCCATTTTAAGAGAAAGTGTCCCTGCAGCTCTGGATATTTTCTGATCCAGGTCCCCTCATGGCTTATGGTGCTTGTGAAGCGTAGGCAAAGCCACAAAGACCAGGTAGCTCCCAAAATTTAAATTCTAGTCCATTGCTCTTGATTAGTTGGACTTGACTGCGGTCATCCTGAATTAGCGAGCAACCTCTGCTGGATAGGAAGCTATTACAACAGAGATTCAAGAACCAATTGACGCTTAATGCTCACCCATCATTTAGTCAGGAAACAAGATGGAGGGTGACAACAGTACCGGGCTCAGTAATGATAACTCATTGACCTGATTTACCAAGTGTCTCACTGGATTCTAACATAAGGAATAGATCACTTCCACTTCCTTGCGAGGTAGGGCTTTAACATGTAGACCCAATCTTGTGGATAGGATATCAGGACCACATCACCTACCTCATTACAATCTTTCCACAACCACTTGCAGGCCTGAAACATGCTGTATGCTTCAGTGGAAGCACCTATTAACATTCCTTACAACACAAGCTATTTGTGTAAGGCTGCTCACCACTGTGCTAAGCACTTGCAGAATTACACCTGGTGAGGGATAAAAAATCAAATGAAGCTGAGGTACAGATCAGCTAGGATCTGACCGATTGACAGAGCAAGCTTGAAAAACTGAGTGGTCAATTTGTGTTGCTACATTCCTGTGAGACTGAGAGATAAGTTCTGAGCTTTCAGCATAGAACGTAGGAAGCAGTAGCTTGTAGGACAACACATTTACAACTGAGAAGGATCCAGCATGGAACGCACAAAGAAGCACTAGAATGTGGATGGTTGGTAGAAGTCTCAGTACTGTAAAAACATCTTGCCCTGAGCCTCCTCATCTGTAACTTGATGAGTCAATTGGAGACTGCTATTTTTAATGCCATAGGGGAGCTAGGAACTCCCAATTGCAGAGATGCAGTTGCAAATAATCAAGTTTAAATCATGGGCAGTAGAGAACATAAAAGTCAACCAGGACATTGCCCATTTGATTGAAATAAGCTTGTTCAAAATGTGTAATATTTCAATTATGTTACTTCAAAGCAAGTGTTTCTTTTTATGAATCCCTTATGCTATACTTGTAATTTCCCATAGTGGTGGAAAGTGGCATCAAAAGCAGATTTTCTCAGCTCCCATGCAATAAAATAGATTTGCTAAATTTAAAAGGTTTGGTATTAGTTGAGCCTTTCAAAAAAAAATTGTGCTACGGTTTTCATTTTTTTTTTACTGGCATGCAAACATTACTTGCTAATCCCTGATACTCTCACAGCACACATGCAATAAGGATTTGGCCAACTGAGAACCAATTACAACAGCATATTTGACTGCTTATGAAGCCTCTTACCTGCACATTAACCTAAACCTTATTCTCCTAATATTCTGATTACAGGACCATGTGTTTTGCGAACAGGATATTCTTGTAATCGGGTTGAAGCATACACAAATTAAATTTGGATGATGTATGATCAAAAAATGCTTGCATTGAATGAAAAATAATGTTGCCACTTTAATTTGTTTAATTTTAGAAATAGAAATAGAAACCCTACAGTGCCGAAAGAGGCCATTCGGCCCATCGAGTCTGCACCGACCACAATCCCACCCAGGCCCCTACCCCCATATCCCCACATATTTACCCGCTCTAAGGGGCAATTTTTAGCATGGCCAATCAACCTAACCCGCACATCTTTGGACTGTGGGAGGAAACCGGAGTACCCGGAGGAAACCCACGCAGACACAAGGAGAACGTGCAAACTCCACAGACAGTGACCCAAGCCGGGAATCGAACCCAGGACCCTGGAGCTGTGAAGCAGCAGTGCAAACCACTGTGCTACCGTGCTGCCCAAATTTTGTAAATCAGCTGTCGCTTGCTCAAAACTGGAACATAAAATCGACGGTGGGAAGTAATATTCTGGTAATATACTCTGCCACAACTTCAACTGAAAACTTAAATGCTATTTTTGGCTATATTTGCAGTAAAGTCCTGGAGCCTTCTACAATTGCAATTTGAACAGTACAGAACTTTACTGTGACATTTTGTCAATTCAATCACCCTTTTGTTCTGATATTGGTATCTTCGAAACCAATGGAAGCCAAGGTTAACAAGTTATCAATTACCCTGAAATTTCTGACCAAATTCATGATCAGCAGGATAGTTTTCCACTGGTGATTATGCTACTTACATTACATCTCTCTGCAGCTCTGCCCTTGAACGCTTTGGTGAAGTGTGTCATGGTCTTGGGCCAAGAGGTATGACTCTAGGCATGTCCAAATGATTTACAAACATAAGGCTGGCCATCAAATAAATGGTCATGATTGACTAACTTCCTTTAAAATTGTTCTCTTGTGCTAAGGCTGATCCTTTTTTTTACATTAGCTCAAAGGCTCTGTCCTCTCTTGCAGTCAGTTCTCATCTTACATCAGTGATCTGTCGTATTTATCTAACCTCATCTATTTTTGCTGATGACTTTGCTCTACATTCATTAATTTTCTGCAGCTTGCACATCACAGCTGAATGAGAACATCTTGATTATCTGAAAGCCACTAAACAGAGACAATTAAAAAGACATCTTTATTCCTCGGAGACAAGATTTCTTCACCTCTCTGTGTCCCAATCTATCTATTAATAATCACCTATGATTCAAATGAAACTGCCACATTTACTACAATGCTAAAACTGTCACTGAACTTACTGTTTTAATATCAAAACAATTCATTGAACAATACACCACAGAAAAATTTGGACAGCAAGCACTGCTATCATTAATCCATCAGGATTCAACTAGATCACATCGCTACGGTAATAGCTGCCAGTAAAGAATAGATCCATGCATATCAAGGGTCACTACCAAACTACTTCACCTCTTTAGGTTATTTTAAGCCCCCCTTTGCACTTCTGTTCCCGTAGCCATGGCAACTTGGCAACCGTATCACACAAAGATATTTAAACTCCTTTTGATGAGTTGCATTTATAGTCGATTTAGTTCCAATGAAAACTGAAGACCTTGGATACAACTGCCCAAATAGGCAGAGATAGAAGCCTCTTATATTATCTGATACCATACTTTGGAGGAAAGAAAGATCGCAATGTATCTACACATTCTAACACAAAGGAGATCAAGAATAATCTTTGTCTCTCAATGGGTCATTTCAGCTCAACGGAAATTCCAGAGAAAGTATTCCTCGTTTGTACACATAACACTGGGGGTTTAAGTAATTGCAGCTCCAGATTTTTTGAACAACAGTGTGTGCCAGCTATAAAATTCCTTCATCTCTAATCTGGAAGTAATTGCAATATGGAAAACATTGCAAGCCATGATTTTTTTTCATATTGCATCTCCTCACACCAACATTGGCTAATACAAAGCATGATAACCTACCAATCATAAGCCATAACAAAATGTTATGTCCTGCCACATTTGACGGTATATTAATAGCACTGTTTATTACAGCATTCCAAATATTAAAATGCATGACAAGAGCATCAACTACCCTACTGTTAAGTTAGTGACCAAAAATGATGTCCAAAAAAAAAGCGGACACCACGTCATTCACAAACCAAAACATATTCAAGAATAAGTGCATGCAGAGACATTTACAAACAGTTCTGAAGAGGTACTACTTACTTTCTGTTGTTGAAGCTGCTATAATTATTGGACAGAGATGAAGGGGAAACCTTTGGCAATGTTGAAAAATTTGAAGCACTTGGAGACCTTGAAAAATAATGAAATTATAAAATTTGGTAAAAAAAGTGGGGGGCAAAAATCCAATTTTTATGAAGATGCTCATGACCCGATTGGCAAATGGATGCTACATGTTAAAAGCATTAAAGTTATAATCAAAAGCTTATTGGGTGTGGCCCTTAAATAATGCTTGTATGAGTAGCAAATAAATCTCGGGGACGGTTACTCGACTGTGATACTTCCTTGAATTTAGTTAAATTAGGGCAAGATGAAACTAACTATTCAAAGATTGAGAATGACAAAACAAAAAATCATCACTCATCGAACTGTTGGAATAGCCTGGCTAGTAACTACAAGAGGAATCATTAGGAAGTTGCTCATTTTCATTTCAAGTTTAATGGAGGTCTACTACCACTATAGTAGAAAAGCATTACTGCTCAAAAGGCCACTCGGCTCAGTGTCTGTTCTGCCCATTCACTTTGTAAACTGATTATGTAAAAGTTGAAAGTTAATGATTTCCGACCCAACACAAAATGTCACATGGTATATAAGCCTTTTTTAAAAAGCACCCTCAATAAAAGCCTGAGAGTTGATGACCCCCTGTTTTAAGAACAATATTCTACAGAGCTCCTAAATGCTGATTAAGATCATTCCAGATCATATGTTCCCATCCTCTGCATTTCTCTTCCTTCTACCCAAGCGCATCAAATTTCAAAGCAACTGAACTGTTTACTTACTTGCATTAAAGATTTAAAAAACTTACGTTGGCATTTTCTATTTATCCCTATGTTGCTTCTCTAACTGATCTTTGCTGCAAATTTTTCTTTCTCCATTTTCCATCTTTTCCCCCCCCCGCTGTTTGATCGCGCTTACAAAGCAAGCAAGGATCCCACTGGAGCTATCTAATATAATCCTATTTCCCTGCTCTCGCCTTGTATCCTTTCTTTGCCAATATTCAGTCATCCATTTTTGAACAATATTATTATGGCCGCATAAGCTTGCGGTAAAGGACTCGGAGCTCAAATAATCGCCTATCAAAATATTTTTAATCTCCCTCTCATTTCATCAGGTAATGAACAGTGCTTCTTCTAAGCCCCATACACGTGGCAATGAAGCAGTCAAGAAGATACCTTGCAGCCCATAAACAAGCTGCCTTCTTTAAGGGACCGCGTGTGGAGGTCATGCAGAAAGTAAAGGTATCGCACTGTCTTGAAGAGACCATGCAGTGCAGAGAACATTTAGAGATATAATTTTTCACAAATTGAGCCAATGACCCTGGCCACCAATTCACCATGTGGAGATGCCGGCGTTGGACTGGGGTGAACACGGTAAGAAGTCTCACAACACCAGGTTAAAGTCCAACAGGTTTATTTGGTAGCAAATACCATAAGCTTTCGGAGCACTGCTCCTTCGTCAGATCTGACAAAGGAGCAGTGCTCCGAAAGCTTATGGTATTTGCTACCAAATAAACCTGTTGGACTTTAACCTGGTGTTGTGAGACTTCTTACCAATTCATCAACCAGTGGAAACAAACCTTTTTAAAATTTATGAAACTGTGTAGTAAAAGTTATAATAAATTTGCTCTTAACAGTTTCGACCAGTAAGTGAATTCTTTAAACCATTTTTCATAATCATCACATTTCATTCCAAATATATTCTATCGAGTCTCAGCTGTATCAAGGCTTTAATATCTCCTCTTCAAACACATGCCTGTGCCCACGCCTCCCCCCCATCACCACATATATATTTGGCTCCCCCCCTCTTGCTTTTTATCTGTCCAACATTCTAATTTCTTATGCCCAGGTTCCTCCTGACCAACCCTAATAACCACAGGCAATATTTGCCGAGTGGTGTCGCAGTTCACTCTTGTTCTATTTTAGACTTTCAAATTGCAGATCAGAAAGTAGCACTGGATCTGACAATTCATAAAAAAACCCCTGCGTAGTTGAAAAATAAAAGGCGGAAAGCAGCACATTCAATATGCATTACAGGGGACAAGACTCTGCGCTAATAATACTTGCGCTCCTGGTCCATGTCTGAAAATATGAAACAGCAATGAGACCACAGGCCAAAGTAAATGTATAGGCCTCGCTTTTTCCAGCACATTGGATTTAAAAAAATCTCTTCCCTCTGTTTATTGATTTTTTTTTTGGAAATTAGAAATAAAGCACACAATGTTTGCACTCCAGTGGCACAGCTATAGAATGCGAAAGATTTTAAAGCTATATAACCCAAATGCTTGGGGTTTAACTTCCATCTGCACGGGGTCTAGACACCAATATTTTCAAGTCCAGTTTTAAGATTGCAAATATTAAATGCTCTATCAGCTGCTTTTTTTCCCCAGAGAAAAACACATCAAAATTGCTTGCTAAATGTTTCGTATTGTATTACCATTGCTTTTTTAACCCACCTATACATTACACCCCACTTACTTAATTATTTTTCCGCATCAGATTCCTTCTGCGTTGCCACTATTTTCAGTCCAAGCTCCATTCTGAACTACTAATTCCATTATTCTCCCCGGCAACTGTCTGGGATTAAGCTAGTCTGTCCGCAACCTTGCTGTCAGATTTGGTCCCCGCGACGAGCTTCTGGCCTCAATCAGGTCGTCACTAAGACTGCCTATTTCCACCTTGGGCAACATGACCTAACTTCATCTCTATTTAAACTTACCTGCTGCTGAAGCCCGGATTCACATTTGAGTTACCTCTAGACTTGAATGTATCCCTGGCTGGTTTCGCACATTCTACCCTCCATAAACCTGAGGTCATACAAAACTCTGTTGCCCGTGTCTTAATCTGCAGCAAATCCTGTCCCCTTATCACCCTGTGCTCACTGAGCAACATGGATTCCAAGTCAAGCGGTGTCTTCACTTTAAAACTTGCATCCTTATTTTCAAATCCTTCCATGGGCTCACTCCCCCTCTATCTCTGTAATCTTCTCCAGCCCCAAAATCTCCAAGATCTCTGTGCTCCTGGTACTGCTTCTTGTGCACCCTTGATTTGATTCCCTACACCATTGGGGGCTGCGTCTTCGCTAGCCACTCCCCAGGTTTTGGAACGCCCTTCCTTATTTAAGACATTCCTTACAACCTCCCTCTTTGATCAAGCTTTTGGTCAGCAGAACTTGCGTGGCTTGGCATCATATTTTATTTTAGAATGCTCCTGTGAAATGCTTTGGGTTATTTTATTAAATGCAAGTGGCTGCTGCACTCCTGATACTAACTGTGCAAGTTTTAATGGTTGTTTGACACCACTCTCTACTCACCGGCCAATTATTCATACCCAGTGAGGGCCAGTTGCTGTTCTGACACCAAGAAACAAAAAAACCAAATGCAATATTTGCTTTCCCAACATTGTTAGTAGAAATGTGTGTGTCCATCGACTGAATAGGAGCCAGCAGGACCCTGGTCAATATTTTCCCTTGCACACTCAAGTACAGCAGAGTCAAATTTATCATGTCTGATATTATAACTGAGCACGGACACGAGCACAGATCAAGAGTCTTCGACTTCTGATGAAAAGTCATTGATCTGGAATATTAACTCTCCTTCTATCTCTCCACAGGTACTGTCTGAGCATTTGTTGTTTTTGTAATCTCTTCCTTTGCCTAGATAATCATTGATATTTATTTTGAGCTGAAACTACTGTTTGACAGCAAATTGTGTATCAAACTTTACTACAAACAGTTTCATCAGTGTCACTCTTGCAGAATCTCACAAAACGTACCGAATTTTCAATGGAGGGGGTTACCATACTGAACAGTCTCTGGTTGTACCAAAGCTATGCACAGAAGAACTAAATTAAAAGCTTTGCATAAGTTTCACACTCACTAGTGCTCACAATTTCCAACGAGAAGAAATTTAGTCAATGGATTAGAGAGTTAACACACATGCACTTAATTCTGACCCTACTGATTCCATACTTAAAACCCAAAATGAAGGGCACATTAAAATTATTACACCACAACGTTCTAGGATCTTCCTCCCCTCTCTCTCCGTGGCCCACTCAGAGTTTCCACTCAAGCTCATTTACATTTACAAAATCTGCCATGCACCTGCACAATCTGATAATTAAAAAATGGGCTTATCACAATGTTTGTTTTCTGTGGGGACTTGACTTCCTATGAACTCAATTTACAGTTAAAACTCTTTGGTACACTGTTATCAGGCAAACTGTGACGACAAAACTAGTGCAATTCAGTGGAAATTCTCAGCCATAAAGTTTTATTTCTCCAGCTGTAAGTTTAAGCCTGCAGAAAGGGTGACACTTATTGCTTGCTAACCATGCCATTTACTTGGGACAATATTTTCACTGCCCAATACAGCAGAGTGCTATTTTATTTTCATTTCAACATATAAAATATATGATTTGGCAGCATCTGAGCATAAGACATATTGTGCCAAAGTAATAGAACAGATGTTTGCACCAGCTAACATCCCAACCTTATTTGGGCTATCATGTAGATCCAAGGCAAAATATTACTCGATAAAGAAAGTATCCTAGTGACTCACCTGATGAAGGAGCAGCGCTCCGAAAGCTCGTGCTACCAAATAACCTGTTGGACTTTAACCTGGTGTTGAGACTCATTACTGTGCCCACCCCAGTCCAACGCCGGCATCTCCGTATCCTAGTTAATAAGAGAGGAGTGAACATCTTTTCCCACTGCTCCAAGGGATCAGTAAGCTCCGCGAGAAATAACTTGCCCGAATTTGTTTTTTGAATTATGGTTGGTTGAGGAAGCAAAAGTCGAGACACAATTTGGGAAATACATGTGCTTTTGACAGTCCCACAGAATCGAGGATGACTTGCTTCTACTCTGGGGAGGTGGGTTCCGTGGTGGCTGAATAGTCCATTCCTCGCCGTAGACTCTGCCACAGGTTTGGCAAGTAGTGTTGATGAGGTGAGTGGAACGGGTCTGGATTCTGTGCTCTCTTTCTGCTGAGCCTCAGTGCGCTCCACCCGGTGACACTCGAGGTGATTGGTGCCTTTGCGGATGCTTCTTCTCCAATTTATACATTTTAAGGCAAGTGATTCTCACGTGCTGATGGGGATGTTGCATTTATTTAGGGAGGCTTTCAGAGTGTCAGAGTGAATACATGTAAATTCCTTCTAAATCATAGAATCCCGGCAGTGCAGAAGGAGGCCATTCGGCCCATCGAGTCTGCACCGACCACAATCCCACCCAGGCCCTATCCCCGTAACCCCACATATTTACCCTGCTAATCCAAAGATGTGCGGGTTAGGTTGATTGGCCATGCTAAAATTGCCCCTCAGTGTCCGTAGGTTAGAGGGATTAGTGGGTAAATATGTAGGGATATGGGGTAGGGCCTGGGTGGGATTGTGGTCGGTGCAGACTCGATGGGCCAAATGGCCTCTTTCTGCACTGGAGGGTTTCTATGATTTCTGTGATAATGCCCTGACATTAGGGTCAATTTAGCATGGCCAGTCAACCTAACCTGCACATCTTTGGACTGTGGGAGGAAACTGGAGCACCCAGAGGAAACCCACGCAGACACGGGGAGAACGTGCAAACTCCACACAGACAGTGACCTGAGGCTGGATTTGAACCTGGGTTCCTGGCACTGTGAGGCAGCAGTGCTAACCACTGTGCCGCCCCAAATAGCTGGCAGTCATAAGCAGTATCTAAATTAAGTTAACAGCTAACTAACATGCCAGGTACTTTGTATTCCCATTAAATGAAACTTCTTATCCAAGCTCCAGATATTGTGTCTCACTGTCACAAGTTACATTTGGTAAGATTTATAAAAATGAATCAGTTTCAATTTGCAGACTAACTGTCGGGTAGTATTATTCGCCAAGAAATGTTAACTCATCGGTTTTGCTATGTTTATAGCTCATCCAAAACTTGACTGCCCATTTAAGATTGGATTGGGATCCATAAAGGATTGTTAGTTGCCTACATCAGGAATATTTGTGCATTTGCTTAGAAATAGGATAAGAATGGCCACAATCTAAATTAAGAACATACTAACCCAAATGCTCCTTAAGGTATCTCCAACAACTACTTTTAAATTTCTCACTATTCAGAATCATAACATTGTAACGTTCCGCACATTTGCAAAACTTGCGATTCAAAATTACAGCTATTCCTAAAGTTGCTGAACCAGCTTATTTTCAAAGCGCTCTATTGAAACAATAAAAATGCAGTAAGTTAATCCTTAAACCTCACCAGCTGTAGGTGGGTAAATAAGAAAACAAAAGAGAGGGAGTGCGAGAGCATGAGCGGGAGAGCAAAGCCAAGCGAGAGAAAGGGATTTGAATTTATCGAGAGCCTTTCATGACCTCAGGACTTCCCAAAGCACTTTACAGCCAATTGAGTCCTTTTGAAATGTAGTCGCTGTTGTAAGGCAGGAGATATGGCAGCCAGTTATGGTCCAACATATTACAATGGATAATGATTAGATATTTTGAAATTAAAAGCGATGAATAAATACTAGCTTGAACACGGGATACGCCTCCACCTTGCCCACTGCTCTTCAAAGTCATGACATAGGATCTTTTATGTCCAACTGAGAGAGCAGCTGAAGGCCCCAGTTTAACATCTCATTTGTAAGATGACACCTCCCATAGGACAGCATTCCCTCACTAATGCACTGGAGTGTCAACCTTGAACCCTGTGCCCGAGCCTCTGGAGTGGGACTTGAACCCAAAACTTACTAACTCAGAGACAAGGGTGCCACTGAGCCACAGCCAACTCATGATAATGCATTAAACACACAGTTTTAGGAACTTTAATATAGTTAATTTTTACTTTTCATTAAATAACTCAGCATAGTTGTGATTTTTGCAATGAAGCTTTGAACCAGCTAAAAACTATTTTGACCAATTAAGGAAACAGTCCTTGACCCAAACCTTCAACGTCAATGCACGCTTTTTATGAACTAGTCACTTAAAGTGTACGCACAATACAATCCAAACAACTAGGTTTATAAAAAAAAGAACAAATTTAGGATTGAAACAAAAATGTGGAGACAACTGGACATACAACTCTCATTTGAAAGCTGTGATATGCTTTACCTATTTTTTTTTACAAGTTATTGCAGTATCTTCCCACTGCCAATAGAGGTCTACTGAGTATGATGTGAATGGTACAGAGCTGCCCTCTCTCTCTCTGTAGCATCCTTGTCGAGGGCAGCTAACCATGGCTTTGCAAAGTTTTGACTAACGGGCATGGTGAGGACATCGATCCCAAGAACGACCTCAGCCAATACAGGGATTAAACCCATTATGTTGGTATTACTTGCCATCAAACCACCTCCCCCCACCTCTCCATCTCCCATTTATAGTCAACACGCGGGAAACTTAGCAACAGATTTAGCTAGATTTTATTCCATATTTCCAGCATTTAGCTTTCGTTTTAGCCTTCCCTATCCACAAAGCAAAAGATGAAGACTTGCATCTTATGAATGTTTTAGCTATTATTTCATTTTATAGTCACTGAAATGTATAGTTAAGCTTATGTATACAAGCAAGTGATAGCCAAGAGGGCTGAATAACTGCAGTATTTCACAGTACTAATGCATGACGATGAGTTCTGCTAATGATCTGAGGTCCATTAGGAATGGTAATGATCCCAGTTTCTAAAGAACCAAGTGTCCAAGGGAAGGTAAACAAATGCATACAGTTGTAGAGTGTCTTTCAACACTTCAGGACACCTCAAATTAGGGGATTTTCACAGTAACTTCATTGCAGTGTTAATGTAAGCCTACTTATGACACTAATAAATAAACTTTTAAAAAAGCTTAAGTACTCATTTTTAAAGAAAGTAGTCACTGTTATAAAAACGAGAGATGTGGCAGCCAATTTGTAAGCCGCATAAATACTCAAATTTCAATGGGATTATCCAGTACTGTGATAACACGGCAAACACTGCTCACGGATCTCTTTCGTTCTTTCCATATGGTGTTCACTTTAACTCAAAAGGATGAAATGCCAAAATGAATTAGGTTCCATTCCAGAATTTGTCCTTCAGCTAAACTGAGCTACGGAGTCCTTCAGCTTCAATTAAACTCAAGAGATCTGTTAAAAATAAACTGAGCTTTTAAATCTTATTTTTGTATACACTATTACTAATTAAGATTTGTTTTCCTCCAAATTATTTGTCTTCCTCCATGAACATTGGTGGATGATAGACAAGATACACGAGTGTTCATTCTCCGTGCTGGGCTTTGTGCATTCATCTTAATCAACTCCCCATCTTGAATTATAATCACCTCCAAGTCATTCGTACAAATGTTGAACATTAATGGCAAATCTATTTGAACATATTACAAGCAAATTTTATTTTGTAATCAACTGAATATTTGCCTAACCATGCCAGTTTCTAGTAATCTCACAAATACTCAAACTGAACATCAAACACTAGGTTTACAACCAGTTGTCTGTGCAGTCAAAACTGCAGGCAGATATACAAATTGGCAATCTGATCGCCAGTTTCATCCATTATATACGAACCCCGTTTCACTCCTCTGCCTTTTCATTCCTTGTAATTGCTTCCTTGGATGGCCGCAAACTTGTGTTAAATTACCCAGTAGCTATTTTGCCTTGGGGATCTTCACCCACACGTACCACTGGGTTAACCAACCACAAAATATGACCATCCTGCTCCTACCCCAACCATATTTCCAATCAGTTTCCTCAGCAGTGGCTGAGAGATGATAATGACTGGCAAAAGAAGTTCAATTTTTGCTTTTGAGCAGCTTAAATTGCAACACTACAGGGAAAGAGGAAGATTATTAAACCTAGCTGAGCTGCTCTTAGAAATCATAGAAACCCTACAGTACAGAAAGAGGCCATTCGGCCCATCGAGTCTGCACCGACCACAATCCCACCCAGGCCCTACCCCCATCTCCCTACATATTTTACCCGCTAATCCCTCTAATCTACGCATCCCAGGGCACTAAGGGGCAATTTTAACATGGCCAATCAACCTAACCCGCACATCTTTGGACTGTGGGAGGAAACCGGAGCACCCAGAGGAAACCCATGCAGACACAAGGAGAATGTGCAAACTCCACACAGACAGTGACCCAAGCCGGGAATCGAACCCAAGTCCCTGGAGGTGTGAAGCAGCAGTGCTAACCACTGTGCTACCGTGCCGCCCATTTTCATCCATTATCCATCTTGCAGTGAGCCTCCACAGACATGTTGGGCTGAATGGCTCCTTCCGTGCTGTAACCATTCTTTGATTTTGCGCTTATTCATGAAAGGTAAACATACAGCATATAAATTTTAATATGCCTACACAAATATAGATAATACTGGTAGACCAGTTCTCCCCTGGGTGAATATCAATTCAAGTTTGCACAGTCTCTTGATACTTGAAAAGATTAAAAATGTGAATTCACTGCTGCAATTTGCCATGAGCTTCTCGTTTGTCATGGCATCAGGAGGGAGGAGGAGGAAGAGCCAAGAAATCAGAAAGTCCTCACTTAACATCAGTCCATGTGAACATCACTTTCTAATTAGAATCCTGCATTCGCATTGTGCTGCTGCTGTTTTGTGTGTACGTCGCCATACCCCTGGATGCTCCTGCATAACTCCGCAGAGAGCTGGGTTTTGGGTAAGGTGGGAGGCAGGCAATCTTGTATTATGAGCCTCAGACAGACTGTTTTGCACGGTGTCATTCCGCATAAGTCATGTTTTCCAGGAATCAATTAACAATATTAAGTGAGGATTTCCTGTAAAGGTATTGGGATTGCCACCAAAAGATGATGAATAACAACCTTTCTGATCCATTTCCCTCATTTACCTCCTTTAAATTTACATAGAAGTTCAATGTTGGTCTCTTTTACTCAAGAAACCACAACAGCCTGGGCCAAACATTTTTGGGGTCGTGTATGCATCTCCATCATCAGCAAAGAGAGTTTCTTTCCAATTCTTCCAGAGCTAAATCTTGGTTACCCCTAGCTAAAACGGGCAAAATCCAACCAAAGCAGATAATTGAACTTGGCCGTGAATTGAACCAAAATTGTGGGCAAGATGTTAAATATTTAAGTAAAGGACTCGGAACCCAGACAATAGGAGTGCGGACTTCCACCATGGCAAACCGTGAAACTGAACTCAATAAATTCAACAAATAATTTGTAGCCAGGGCAGGGATGGAGAGATGCCAATGGGACCTTCAGGGAAGAGAATCTGTCTCCACACATTATGGTGGTAATGTGACTTCACCCTAAATATCTGATGAATCACCCAAGCGAGTTCTTTGGTGTTATCAGCAACTTAGGAGGACAGAGCCCCTCAACACCTTTTTGGGACAAATTGGAATAGGCAACAAATGTAACCGTGGCAGCAATCTGCAAATACTGAGAACAAGTTAAAAGAAAATGGAAGTTCCACTGTTGAGAGCTGCTTGACAGCCAAGCTTCAAGTTTGGCTGATCTTAGAAACCTTTGAAGATTTGTGCTGTTTTGCTTTAATTTGATACCACAGCTTATGTCACGGGGAGAGATACCAAAACTTAATTCTACATTGAAACAGATGGACAGTTTCAGCAACATGTGACTTTGTTTTTAAAGGGCAAATATTAAAGATATTAAATGTGATGATAACAAACTCACTTATTAGTAGAAGGACCTCTTGGCCATGTACCATCTTCATTCTTCTGCTCTATTACCAGTACCTTTAATTAAATTACACAAGAGTTAAAAAAAGGAAACAATGGTGCATAACAACAAAATATACAAGTAACCATGCCAACTGAAAAGCTGGCATCAACATCACGTAGTAACTAATCTTCACAAAGGATATCTATGTATAAAATATCTTACTTCTACATGCACCTGTAACCTTTTCCTTTACAAATTGCTACGTATTATTTTATAGTTTATTTATTATTAGTGTCACATGTAGGCTTACATTAACACTGCAATTAAGTTACTGTGAAAAACCACTAGTTGCCACACTCTGGTGCTTGTTCGGGTACACTGAGGGAAAGTTTAGCATGGCCAATGCACCTAACCAGCATGTCTTTCAGACTGTGGGAGGAAACTGGAGCGCCCAAAGGAAACCCACGCAGACACGGGCAGAACGTGCAGACTCCACACAGACAGTGACCCAAGCCGGGAATCAAACCCAGCTGCCTGGCGCCGTGAGGCAGCAGTGGTAACCACTGTGCCACCGTGCCTTCCCAATTTTATAACGGAAACCACCACTGCAGATTTGTTATGCTGTACTTACAACCTCCCTCTGCAGCGCCAATAGTGGGAGTGTACAACTGCAGTATGACAAACCTTCACAGAATTATAAATATGGGTACAGCAATTTAACATGGGAATGGAATTAGAGGAAAATGTATGGTATTGGAATGGGAATGGAGTTATGTTCCATAGCCAGGTCCGATTACACCCCCCTTTCATCTGACACCATGTTTACTCTCGACTCCCTTTGCAACTGGTGGCTCTGGAGAAAAGAAGGAAAACGGCAAGAGCCGAAAATCTGACAAAAATCAACAAGTGCTAAAAATACACAGTAAGCCACTTCACGCCTATGACGAGAAAAGACAGGTTCTGATGTTTTGGACTACATACTGTTCTCCCTGTCCTGGATCTAATCTGCAGAGTGTTATTAACTACGCTTCCAATTTCTAACCTACTCTGATCTTTCCTTCCCAGACTTCCATCTCCAACAACAGGTTTCCCAATTACATCTATACAAGTCCACTCCCTTAAATATGCTTTGTTCTACCTTCCCTCCTATAAAGGACTATGTCTATCCCTCCCAGTTTTCCCACACCATATTTATTCTGGTGAATTAGTTTTCCAACCTAAACCTCTGAAATGTCCCCGTTTTCTCAACAACAGTCAACATCCTTGGTCATTTTAACTCAATTTATCAAGCTCACTTTGAAGTGTTGATACCCAAAATATCAAAGCAGGCTTTTGGCTTTACAAATGTTGTCTGTCCTGCTGTGGACTGCAAGCATTTTCTGTAGTTCCACAGGCATTCTCTTCTGTTATCAATTATCATGGATTGGTTTGCCTAGGAAACCTCTCTCTAACTCAGCTCTGAAGACTCTTGTATTAATTATTAACTAACCTTGTATTAATCACAATTGATTCTTTAACTATACAATGTTTTGCAAATAACTTGAAGAATTTGGAAAAGATGCTATTTTTTTCAGAGAAAGCTACAACAGTTATTATTACATTTCCAATGTACATTTTTTCTTTGCCCATGATAACTCAGGAAAGAAGAGAATAAGAAAGTGAATATTGGAGTCATACAATTGGGATCAATTCCTGCCCTGAGTTACTTGGCCACAACAACTGGAGCAACAATACGAATACAAAACTGATCACTGTAGACTGATAGGCAAACAAACTGGCTCTGGATAACAAATGCCCCTTCTCTACACGCATATGTTAGATGATGACATTAGCAGTCTGGGCAATGAGTTAAGCAGTATCGCATTTAAGCACACAAACAAAGAATGGCCAGTCAAGTAAGACTATTGAAGGTAGCTGGCACCTGGGGAAGTGTTCCTTCAGGAAAATAATTTGAAAGTTTGAGGAGGGGAGGATGGGGAGGCGGCTGGGGGTGGGTGGAAATCAAAGAGAATGAAACATTTAAAGTATTGCGTTTATACCATACTGGGACAAGGGAAAGCCAATCTTAACTCGTGTATTAGGAAAAGTTCTCAGAAGGATTATATTTAACTCGGTCATACATTCTATGTATTTTTCTTTCCACTGATATGTTTGTTACATTCTCTATCGTGGGCAGAGCTGGGGTGTGGGGGCGTTATGTATGGGAATAGATCAGATCAATTATCTTTGTCTCCCAAGTGTTCTTAAGGTTACGGTGGGTGCCTGATTTGAAATAAAATGAAAGGTGACAGAAAGAAGCAAGGAAATATGTATACCACATATATACACTACACCAATGTAGCATTTGATCAATAGCAATAACGATGCAAGCAGGAGCCGTGTTTTCGTTGTTGTTCCTACCACTGTGAAGTTCTGCAAGAAGCACTGCTCAGATTACAGATTATAATTACATATTATACAACTGAAACTGAATGTTTCGATATAATTAAACAAATTAGGCTTCATTATATACAAGATTGTTTCTTTCCTCCTTCCCCAATGTAGATTTACACCAATACATTTCAATTAACTATTCCCAGGTGGTTTGAGTGCAAGGATAGCTTGCAACTTTAAACTAGGTTTATGACCCAACATTTGTGGTTCTGAATCCAGGCTGGAGTGATTGAGGGTCTATCCCCAAATAAGTATTGGGGATGCCTTCAATTTGCTGTATTGAGGGTTCTGTTTAAGAGAATAAACAAGGCATTGGAGGTGCGCACTGAATGCCTGGTACGAACACAATAAGAATCTTAAGTGGGAGGAGCTTTTCTAGCAATATAATTTCAGCGTTTTAAAAACAGAAAATATGCTGGAAAAAGTCAGAACTCACATTTGTGGAAAGAAGCAGAGTTAATTTTTGAAGTCTACATAACCTCTTCAGAGCAATAAAAAGATCAAGGGCAGGTAAGAGGCCAGAAAAAAGGGATCCAGCTAGAGGGAGAATACTGGAGGATCTGTTGAACGGAGGGGAGGACTCCTGCTCAAAAAACAACGAGCATGGAGATGACGTCGTTGGAAGAGGAGTTCAGCAGCATGCTGAACCTGAAATCTATTGAGGTGAGGATGTAAGGGGATGAAACTGAGTCCTTTCCGAGTACAGAACGTTCAGCATCAAAGATGGGAAGGTCAGAGGGTACAGTGAATACACAGCAAGGGCTGGGGTCAGATGGAGGGCAAGCTGTGGAGAGTCCCAGATGGGCATTGATATCACTAAGTTGCTGGAGCTTGCATTCCTTAACACCTGAAAGGAAGCGAAAAAGTTTCTTGTTGAGGCATCAGATGAGACAAAGGATGAAATGAAACTGAGGACAAGGACAGCTTTGAGTCGATGCTGCTAGAGAATAAGGTTGTGTGTGTAAATATGGCAGTGTGTGTGGATCTCTGAAGATGACCCATATGGATTCAAAATGTTAACTCTGTTTCTCTCCCCAAAGATGCTGCCAGACCTGCTGAGTTTCTTCAGCATTTTCTGTTTTTATTTCAGTGTCTACAGTATTTTGCTTTTATAATTTCAATGGAATCAGGTTGGGAACATTTTTATTACAATGCAATGTGGCAACTCCAAACTCTTAATTATTTTGAGTAATTGTGACTTTATCCACTGTTTGGCGAATGCTTGAAAGCCATGTCTGCATTATTGAAGAATCAGTATCTATGTTAGGGCCTTCTATGTCAAATGATGAACATTACACATTTATTTTTAAATTCTTTCACAGGATGTGGGCTTTGCTGGCTGGGCCAGAATTTGTTGTCCATCCCCACTTGCCCTTGAGAAGGTGTGTGCCATTCTAACCACTCTTAACCATGTGGTGTAGGTACACATGATGTGGAGATGCTGGCGTTGGACTGGGGTAAACACAGTAAGAAGTCTCACATTACCAGGTTAAAGTCCAACAGGTTTATTTGGTAGCAAAAGCCACTAGCTTTCGGAGCGCTTGCTGCGGTGGTGTTGCGAGACGTCTTACTGTGTAGGTACACCCACAGTGCTGTTAGGTAGAATGTCCCAGGATTTGGACCCAGTGATACTGAACAAACAGCAATGTAGATGTGTGGCTTTGAGGGGAACTTGCAGGTGCTAGTGTTTCTATGCATCTGCTGCCCTTGGAAGTTTCTGTCGAAGGAACCGTAGTGAATTGCTGAATGCATCTTGTAAACATTACACGCTCCGTCAGTGTGTTGCTGGTGGAGGGAGTGAATGTTTAGGGTGGTGGATGGAGTGTCCTAGATGGTGCTGAGCTTCTTGGGTGTTGTTACATCTGTATTCACCCAGGCAAGTGGAGAGTGCTTCATCATGTTCCTGACTTGTGCCTTGGTGATGGTGAACAGGCTCTGAGTCATCAGGAATTGAGTTACTTACCATAGAATTCCCAGCCTCTGACCTGTGCTGCTGGCCATTGTATTTATATGGCCGGTCCAATTCAATTTCTGATCAATGGTAGCCCCTAGGGTGTTGATAGTGGGGGATAGAATGATGGTAAAGCCAGTGAATGTCATGGGGAGGTGACGAGATTCTTATTACAGATGATAATTGCCTGGCAATTATATGGTGCGAATGTTACTGGCCACTTGTCATCCCAAACCTGAATGTTGTCCAGGTCTTGCTGCATATGAACATGGACTGATTCAGAATCTGAGTCGTGAATGGTGCTGAACGTTGTGCAATCATCAGCATTTCTGACTTTACAATGGAGGGAAGGTCATTGATGAAGCTGAAGATGGTTGGACCTAGGACACTACCCTAAGAAGCTCCTGCAGTGATGTCCTGGGACTCCGGTGACTGACCAAACAACCATAACCATCTTCCTTTGTCCTGGGTATGACTCCAACCAGCGGAGAATTTTTCATGATTCTCTTTGACTCCAGTTTTGTTAGGACTCCTTGACGCCACACTCGGTCGAATGCTGCCTAGATGTCAAGGGCAGTCACCCTCACCTCATCTCTGGAATTCAGCTCTTTTGTCCATGTTTGGACAAAAACTATAATGAGATCAGGAGCTTAGTGGCGCTGGCAGAATCTAAACTGAGCATCAGCAAGCAGATTGTTGCTGTGTAAATGCCACTTGGTAGCACTGATGATGACACATTCCATCACTTTGCTGATGATTGAAAGTAGATTGATGGAGCGATATTTTGCGGGTTGGATTTGACCTGTTTTTTGTGGACAGGACATGTCTGGATAATTTTCCACATTCTTGGGTAGTTGCCAGTGTTGTAGCTGTACTGAACATTTTGGCCAGAGGCACAGCTAGTTCTGGAGCACAAGTCTTCAGTACTACTGCTGGAATTTTGTCAGGGCATAATGTTGTCCTGTGCATATGGAGCTGATTAATGCAATTTTTAAAAAGGAATTTGACATTTGCAGTTATAGACAACAAATATTTTGCTAATTTAAAACTGATGTATATCTTCATAACTAATTTGATCATAAGACTAGGCTTTTAACAGAAATTTACTTTGTAAGCATTGTAAGTGATTTGTTTTCTGATAAACTGAATCTACTTGAGTCAATTGGCTCACATTTGGAGATGGAATTGCAAAAGATCCGAAATTCATCGCACATTCCCTATACGTAACCTACTAAAGCAGGTTTCTGGAGATCGATTCTTGTGCTGTAGTTTTGAAATATAAAGTTGGTTTTTAATTTACAAGGAATAAACCAGCTTGGATTTTGCAAAATCAAGTAGCTTTCAATCATGGTATGATTTGAACTTGTGACCACTGAAAAAAAAAGTTTAAAAAGAAATTTTAAAAAGGCTTGGTGGACTAAATGGTCTACTCCTGTTCCTACGTTACCCCTTCCCTCAGTGGATAAATGATTGTTCATATGTGAGGAGAAACCAGAGATTAATGAATCATAATCATTGACTATCAGTTGAGAATTAAGCTTTGAGATTTTTTTTGCTGGCATAACCAGTTCTTCCTTCAACTTGAATTTACATAATGTAAAAAAAAATCACGATGCACTTTCCTGAAATGCAAAGAAAATGGCAAAAGGGAAATTAGGTTGGTTAATCAAAAGCTTGGTGAAAGAGGTGAGTTTCAAGAAAGGTCATCAAAAAGGATATGGAGACAGTTACTAATGATGGGGCAAAGGGAAAGAAGAATGCACAAGGTGCAAAAGGAACAGAAAGTTTAGGAGTGGGAGAGCAGGTTGTGAGGTTGAAGGTTACAAAAAAGTTGGGGGGTGGGGGGGTAAAGAGGTCATGAACTAATTTAAATGCAAGGAAAAGTATCTTAAATTTGAGGTACTTGGTAGTCACAGATACAAGCCCCCGCTTGGCACTTCAATATCTGCCAACCAGTGATAAAGTTCACTCACTTCTTGGCATTGTTGCAACATGAGTCAGCCCAAGTTAGAGAGTAGTTCACCTCTGGGAAGTAAAAAAAAAGTCATGATGAATGATCTCAGTGTGCAGCCAAGGATGTTGGCAGTTGTAGAAATGTCTGTGGTTTGCTTCCATTACTTTCTCAATTGATGAACACTGAACTGAGACTCTAAGGAAGGAACTGGAAAGAACTGTAAGTAAAATGTCTTTCAAAAGAAAGATACCCAAACTAAGGAAAATAAACATAGTAATTGCTGTTTTATGGCCATTTTTAGCAGCCATACAAAAAGCAGATAGGAGGTGTGTGTGTAGAATGCACACCAATAAATTACATGTGGCTATTCAGTTGGATGACAAATGTGTTTATATATGCAAGTCTGAGACCAACTTGGGAGAGACCTCAGATTTGCTTCACCGAGCCACCTAGTGATTGACAGTCTAAAATGCAATGGAATCGTTGACTTTGCAATTTACAATGCAAAATGTGGCCACAAAAGCATCAAACATTGTAACATTAGTGAGTAAGGTTTATGGACAGTTAGTGCATGCACCATGCAAGACTTGGAGGATTGATTGTTACTAAGGTACTCTCTTTAAAAATACTTTTTGAAATTAGAAATTGCTACTAGTATCAGGAAGCAACAAACACTCGCCACTTCACCTTTGTTTGCAAACATAACGCGAGAATACCATATTTTGAACTACTATACCTGCCCTTGATATAGTCCCGCATCTTGTATCGTGCTATCAGGTTTATTCAGGGGTTCGAATGTGTTGCTCATGTACTTATTCCACAATCTAATTTCTTTTTCATCTGGGATACTAAACAGTTTCCGCATCTCCTTTTCAATTGTATCTGAGATTTAAAACAAAAATAATAATAAGGATTCTCTTTCCAAACGTAAGTGCAGAGGATATTTCCAAAATTTCACCAAAGCAATCAATTTTGTTATTCAGTGATATGAAACATGTCACCTCGGTGAAATATTTAATAAAAATGGTACATAGGAGATTCCCTTAGACTCTGAATAACATTCAAGCCGGACATACAATTTGTACACAGCTTCCATCCAGCAAAGAAAATTGCTTAGGGACAGTAATCCTTTAAATGTTCATAGTTCATCAGGTGGTTTATACACATTCCCATTCTTATACACCTTAGGTCATCAGACAACTTTCCAAGAACAAAAGTTCAAGGAACATGAATGATGCAACAGAAACAAATGGTTAATGAATTAGAAAAGAATGTATTAGCTTCAGTCAAGGTGAAACAGCAAGCTACACACCAAGTAAAATGCTTCAATTAATGGAATGAGAACAGAAAATGTTGGAAACATTTTTCAGGTCAGGCAGTATCTGGGAATTGTGGTTGCGGGTTTTCAACAACAAGAAAAGATGTCGTCTGCACACGTTTTAAACCAACAGATTTATTAAAGGAGGTTTGTCCTGTAAAGAGTACAAACAAGAGTGCAAAACTCGAATGACATTAGCAAATCATGTGATCAGCTCTTAAAGCAATCTGCAACCATTTAAATATATAACATGGAAAGAGAAATATCAGTTTCATTTAAGGTTTCCTTTAGCTGGCAGATCTTTGCATGAATAAAATGTTCTCCAAGGTGCAGTCAAACCAGACATTGAGTCAGGGTCCTTCTGCCTTAAAGACAACTTCAGAGTAAGATTCCTTTTGCAGTGTGGCTTTTAAATCTTCCCACACCAGACACTGTGACAAAAGTGTATCCCAACTATCAGTAATTGTAATCTATATTTTCATCATGGTCTGGTTGAGATTATCAAATGACCCTTAGATGCCAGAGAAAAGACTTTTATCCCATGAGTGGAATAAATTCAAGCCCAGCTCCCAGTCAAACAAGTCAGTATATTGACCCACTGATCTCAGGAACTATGGTGGAAAAGAGAGAAAGTTACCACTTACAATTATTATTCAAGACCCCGTTAGTAATTCTACATATTAGAGAGGCAGGTGAAGACACTATCAAGTTCCGTTGTGATCCTCAACAAGGTGAAAATGCAGTTAAAGCTATGCACTTGGCTATGACATTATAGCACAGTCAGGATTCATGGAAACCATATCCTACAAAGAGACATTGTCTTTAGCTAGGTTGTTGGGGTGGGGGACATTGGTAACAGGAGACACAAACCTCGAAGAAATTTGAAACAAGCATAGAGGGTTTTCAAATTACTTATAAAACTTTTCACATTCTGGACTGGATTAGACATTTACAACTGCTTTAATTAGTCAAGCTGTATTTTCATGCGGCAAGCATATAGCACATTTCTGCATTCTTAGGCATTTCAATTTTACTGATAATTGGAACAGCACCAAAGTTTCTAGTGGCCATGCCAGACCATTGCATTTACATCTAGAACATGATATCCCACAGATTGGTTCGACGCAATATTGAATCAGAACCTTTGCATAAAAGACCAGTAGTGAGGCTTTGCCTTTCAGTTGTTGCCACTGTGGGAGTTCTCATATCATATAGAATCATAGAATCTCTATGATGCAGAAGGAGGCCTTTCGGCCCATCGAGCATGCACCGACTCTCTGACAGAGCATGTTAGCCAGCCTTATTCCTGTAACCCACGTATTTACCCCAATAATCCCCTCGCCCTTTACATATATTGAGATGTTAAGGGGTAATGTAGCATGGCCAATCAACTTAACTTGCACATCTTTTGACTCTCTTATGCAGAAATTCAATACTAGAACTAAGTATTAATTGCTGAACCAAGATTAAATCATATATGAAGCTACAGGACACTCAATAGAATTTTGCCAAGCATTCCTGTGCTCTAAGCATCTCCTCCGGAGATGGAATTTACGGCATCTCCTCCAGAGCCTTCAACATGTCATTGATGAAGACGAACATCTCGCCAAGGCCATCCCCACACCCCCACTTCTTGCCTTCAAACAACCGCACAACCTCAAACAGACCATTGTCCGCAGCAAACTACCCAGCCTTCAGGAGAACAGTGACCAAGACACCACACAACCCTGCCACAGCAACCTCTGCAAGACGTGCCGGATCATCGACACAGATGCCATCATCTCACGTGAGAACACCATCCACCAGGTACACGGTACATACTCTTGCAACTCGGCCAACGTTGTCTACCTGATACGCTGCAAGAAAGGATGTCCCGAGGCATGGTACATTGGGGAAACTATGCAGACGCTGCGACAACGGATGAATGAACACCGCTCGACAATCACCAGGCAAGACTGTTCTCTTCCTGTTGGGGAGCACTTCAGCGGTCACAGGCATTCGGCCTCTGATATTCGGGTAAGCGTTCTCCAAGGCGGCCTTCGCGACACACGACAGCACAGAGTCGCTGAGCAGAAACTGATAGCCAAGTTCCGCACACACAAGGATGGCCTCAACCGGGATATTGGGTTCATGTCACACTATTTGTAACTCCCACAGTTGCGTGGACCTGCAGAGTTTCACTGGCTGTCTTGTCTGGAGACAATACACATCTTTTTAGCCTGTCTTGATGCTCTCTCCACTCCCATTGTTTTGTTTCTTAAAGACTGGATTAGTTGTAAGTATTCGCATTCCAACCATTATTCATGTAAATTGAGTCTGTGTCTTTATAAGCTCTGTTTGTGAACAGAATTCCCACTCACCTGAAGAAGGGGCTTAGAGCTTCGAAAGCTTGTGTGGCTTTTGCTACCAAATAAACCTGTTGGACTTTAACCTGGTGTTGTTAAACTTCTTACTCTAAGCAGTGACCAGGGTAATTCTAAATGAGATTCTCTATGGTCAATAGGAGCCTCCTATTGTGATTCTGCTCCATATATTTAAGATTTTATAATGAGAGTAGGGTATATTACAGTGTGATTATTTATAGCATATACATTTGATTATCTAAAAGCAGAAAGTATATTCAACACTGGTATGGGAAGAAAGGGTTTTGATTCAAGAGGGAACTGTTCTGTTGGTGTGGTCTCCACTTAAACCAAGTTGGGGTCAGTGTCATGGTGAATCATGTAACAAGGATAACTTAACCTTAAGGATGAGGGGGAAGGATTCCAGTTAAGATATATTTAGAAATTTAAAGAGGAAAGTAAAGACAATAGAACAGTGCAGCGATTTGGTTAAAAACAAGCCAATTGCGACAGATAGAGACAGAGAGTTTAACGGCAATAGAACAACAGTAAATAACTGGGCAAATAATAGTAAAAAAAAGTTCTTTATCTGAATGATTTAGCTTTAATCATCATTAGAGAGGCATGGTCACAAGGTGATCAAGGTTGGGAAGTGCGTCCCCTGGAACACAACATTTTGATAAGATCTTATTTTGATAAGATATAGAACAGAAAAGGAGGAATGGTAGCCCTCATTTTAAAGTATGAAATAAAGATATTGGTGATAAAGGAGCTTGGCTGAGAAGGCCAGGAAGTAGAATGCTGTGGGTATTAGGAATAAAGAGAGTCAGAAGGCACAGATACACTGTTGAACAGAGCATTAAGAAATAATTGGCGGTTGTAACAAAGGCAATGTAACAATTGTAGGTGACTTTAATCTTCACATAGACTGGACCAATCAACATAGTCTGGAAGATGAGTTTGTAAAATGTCTTTGATTTTCTTGAACAATAAGTTGTGGAATTAACTCTGAATAGTTATGTTTTTCCTACTACTGTGCAACGAGGCAGGGTTAATTAGTAAAAGATCGACTGGAAAAATACAAATGAATGCCATATTAAGCTTGAAGGCAACATATTCTAGTTCCAAACAAGAATGTTAATCTTAAACAAAGCCAGTTATATAGATATGAGAGAAAAGCTGGCTAATGCTGATTGGGTAAACAGCCATATTGTAGGCAGCTGTCAGTCGTGGGTGATGATGGACTATGCTCAGGGTGCACATTGCTTCTGGATTGAACCTAGTCTGTTGCGGCTGTAAAAGCTGAGAACACAAGCCTGGTACCTGTGGAGCTTTGTACTTTCAGCTGATTTCCTGTTGGCCCACACTGGCCTTCTCAACTTTGACACGACAGCTGTGCCTTGCCGATCCTGGTGCACCAAGGGACAGATTTCTGGTGATTGTTGATCCAAGTAATGTGAAGCTGTGGACAACCTCCAGAGTGAAATTGCTGATGTTGAAGAAGGTGGAATCTCTACATCCTGGCTCGTAACATAGATCATAGAAACCCTACAGTACAGAAAGAGGCCATTCGGCCCATCGAGTCTGCACTGACCACAATCCCACCCAGGCCCTACCCCCATATCCCGACATATTTTACCCGCTAATCCCTCTAATCTACGCATCCCAGAACACTAAGGGGCAATTTTAGCATGGCCAATCAACCTAACCCGCACATCTTTGGACTGTGGGAGGAAACCAGAGCACCCGGAGGAAATCCACGCAGACACAAGGAGAATGTGCAAACTCCACACAGACAGTGACCCACGCTGGGAATCGAACCCAGGTCCCTGGAGCTGTGAAGCAGCAGTGCTAACCACTGTGCTAACGTTGGTCTTCTTGACTCTTACAGTCAGCCTAAATTCCTTGCAGGTTCGGGAAAACCAATTTACAAGTTGCTGCAAGTGGCTTTCAGTATGGGATGCCTGCGCAACGTCAGCAGCAAGAAGCAACTCTTCAGACTAGTGTTTTATGCTCTTTGGTCTTGGCACGCAGTCTTGCCAAGTTGAACAGGTTAGCTTGCCATCAGCTCGGCATGCAGCTCGCCAAATACGTAAAACAGCAGCAGGGAGTAGAATATGCCAAAGAGAATGGGCGCCAGGAGACAGACCTGCTTTATCCTGCTGCTGATCTTGAAAGTGTTGCTCCATTGTAAGTGACAGAACTGTGCATATTCTCATGGAAAGGAGGAATGATGCCCAGCAATCCAGGAGGGCAGCTTATTTTCCACAGCAGTCTGAAAAGTCTGCCTCTACTGACAAGGCCGGAGGCCTTGGTGCGGTCGAAGAAAGCAATGTAAAGTGGTCTGCACCATTCACAGCACTTCTCCAGTAACTGTCAAAAATCAAGAAAATCGGGTTGACTGTCGATCTGCGAGCTCTGAAGTCACACAGACTCAGGATAGATGTGTGACGCCAGGATTTGTAATCTGGTCAGAGCAATGCGAGCCACGGCCTTACCCATAGTATATAACAAGGAAATGTGATAATCGGTGCAATGTGGTCCCTTTTGCTTCTGTACAAGGCGATTGTGTGTGCATCACACGTATCTTGAGGCACAACCATTCCTTCCAACAGGGAGACAGAAGTTTATGGAGATGCTGCAACAGTGCTGATTTTCCACGCTTTATGATTTCAGGTGGAACACTATCGCTTCTTGGGGCTTTACCACCAACAGGATGGTCAATGGCATAGCTGACCTCTAATTTGTGGGCTCGTTGCCCAGCTCTTCCATGGCAGTAAAGTCCAGAAGGGCACTGAGAGCTTCTTCGGTGAAAATCTTCTCCATTGTGTAGAGTTTGAGATCGTGCTCCACCTCCTTTCCATCTGCTTGTTCATTCAATGATGATCACTTGTGTTTTGATCGTTAAGGGAGCTGATTTGATCACTACTAGGCCAGTTGCTTTTTTAGTTCTTTCATATAACCCTCAAGCAACCCCAGATTCAGCAGTTGCTTGTATATTGATTGGTTAAATAGACAAACTTATGGCAATAAATAAAGTGAAAAACAGTTAAAGAAATTATTCAATTTATTGTTTATGAATAAGCAAAAACATATTCCATTAAATTACAGTAAGATTCATTCCTGGTTTATTGAGGAAGCTAAAGGATAGTGTTAGATTAATTGTAAAGAATTACTGTAAAGAATAGCAGCAAGTTTAAAGTTTTCAAAGTTTATTTATTAGTCACAAGTAAGGTTTACATTAGCACTGCAATGAAGTTACTGTGAAATTCTCCTAGTCTCCACACTCCAGCGCCTGTTCGGGTCAGTGCACCTAACCAGCACATCTTTCAGATTGTGGGAGGAAACCGGAGCACCCGGAGGAAACCCACGCAAATCACGGGGAGAATGTGCAGATTCCGCACAGTGGCCCAAGCCGGGAATCGAATACGGGTCCTTGGTGCTGTGAAGCAGCATTGCTATCCACTGTGCCACCGTGCCGCCCCAAGTTTGAGATCTGAGCGTTTTAAGAAACAGCAAAAGTTCATCAAAAGGTTGATAAAAAGGCAAAAAATGGAATGACAGGAATACAAAAACAGCTTGTA
Organism: Mustelus asterias; assembly: GCF_964213995.1. Taxonomy (NCBI): domain Eukaryota; kingdom Metazoa; phylum Chordata; class Chondrichthyes; order Carcharhiniformes; family Triakidae; genus Mustelus; species Mustelus asterias. The sequence continues at coordinate 11,621,799 of NC_135809.1, forward strand.
AGCATTTTACAAGTATGTAAAGAAAAAAGCAGCTGAAGTAAATGTTGGTCCCTTAGAGGCAGAGCCAGGAGAAATTATCCGAAGGAAGAAGGAAATGGCAGAGGCATTGAACAGATATAGGACCGAGATGACAAGAAGTCTCTTCAGTCAAAAGGGTTGTGAAGCTTTGGAATTGTCCAGCCTGGAGGGTTGTGGATGCTCCATTGTTGAATATATTTAAAGTCAGGAGACAAGTTTGGTCTCTTAGGGAATCCAACAATATGGGGAGTGGACAGGAAAGCAGCATTGAGGCAGATCACCAATCATAATTGTACTGAATGGTGAAGCAGGCTCAAGGAACTACATGGTCTATTCCTCCTGCTATTTCTTATAAGCTCCCCTTAATAACTTGGTCAAACCACACAGACAGGTTTTATTTCCAGTTTGTCCCAGATGGTTCTTTTATGTTGGGATGACACCAGGGGCAACTGTGTCAGGAAGAGAGAAACGATATAATTGGCCTGCACTTCCACTCCAGATCACTAGAGAACATTTCCCACTTGAAAGGCAAGTTTATGGATGCTGGGTTTAGTCAATACGCACTAGGTGATCAAACAGCCTGTAACAGGAGTTATCATCTAGGCTTGTGAAATGAAAGGACACTTGAGTGAACTGCAAGAGAACGTCCATAGAAATGCCTCTGACAGAAAACAATGCCTTCAGGGCATGCAGAGAGAAACAGTAGCAGGAAAGATGTTAATATTGTTGAGAATATTCACTTACCTATGATGTCAGCTTTGCTAAATCGCCTTGTTATGACAGTGTTCATGTTACCATTTTCACACAACTTTAATTCTGTTAGGTACACTTCCACTTTGCAATGCTTCACAAACATGCCCTGCTCCACCACCTGAAAAGAAAGTTATTAACAAAGTGATAATAGCAATACACAGAAAATTCCCTTTGGGAATCATGCAAGGCAAATCGTTTTAATGCAAATAAAGTAGGAGTGTTTTTCAAATACTTAGCTGAATGTTTTACTACTTGTTAACCTAATCTTCCACAATACCCCAGCCACTTAAATAAGCTGCAATTGCTGCATTCTAAAGCACAGATCACTGACAGCAATAGAAATGATCTCAGTCCATTATTATCTCCAGAAACAATATCTGCATGGATCTTTTGGTTGTTCTGGCTAATGTCCAGCATACAAACTTTTAAAACAACTCATTAACACCTCAAAGCACTGCTAAAAGTAATACTAAAAGAGGGGAGTTAAAAATGTTTGACATAAATTGAATTTTTTTTGGATTATGACAGCAAGAATTACATTTAAAATTTTCTGCAACAGTTAAAACTTGTGGATCAACAACCACAAAAAAGTAGGTGCTACACCTTATTTACATGCTGTTTTAAAGGCTGACTGATCATAGATTCATATTGTGACCATACAGAGAAGATCACAGTCATTCAGTCTCGAACTTTTGCGGTGCAGAATTCTTTTGCATCTTTTAAAATTAGGCTTCCACATCTGAACACTTCCGCTTCAGATTATATGATAGAACAAGTATACTCTTAACTGTAGAAAACACTGAAAATTAACATGCCTCAAAAGTAACACTAATGAGGTCTAGTTTGTTTAGTAATTGATCAGTACAGGCTGTTGTAATGCAAGGATTCTCAAACTTGTTGCTTCCAGGATCCCTCTTGCAGTTATAAAAATTCCACAGATCCACAACTGACTATCACTGTGAGGTAGTGACGAGCCTGAAAATCTATGTCAGATGATATGCACCATATAACCAGCACTGTCACCTCCCTCTACTGTGGCTGTTTGGTGGCATGATAGTCTTGGTACGGTTAAACTCGTGTCGAGACAGAAAAGTGCATATTTCCTTTGGGTAATTAATAAGCATTTAATGATTACGAGTTGTATTTTCTTTCTGACATGCACTGGTTCTTTTTGGCAGAGTCAAGACCATCTTGTGAACCCCAGTGCTATACTGGGCCTTTCACTGTTTGTTCGTTAAAGGGTCTGAAACACTCTGCCTGAAGTAGTAGAGGTAGATACCCCTCACTGCATTTAAAAGTACGTGGAAATGCATTTCAATTACCATAACCTGCAGGGCTACAGACCAAAAGCTGGACATTTAGATTAAGCTGGACAGATAATTCTTTCAGCCAGCACAGACAAAATGGGCTAATCAGATCCCTTCTGTGGTGTAACGTTTCCATGTTTCAGGTGTTGGTTCCTCAAAGTAATTGAGAAGGTTGGTCAGACAAAATCTTCCCCGCATGAATTATTACTAAGTTATTATGGTACAGGTACTTTTGTTCACTCCTGATCAATTCCGAAATAGTACAGGAATGGACTGTAGTTGCCATGGATATTCTATCTCCTTTTTGAATATATGCACCGCAATGGTTGTTTCCAGTCTACCATTAGCTCCCCAGGAGCTAGTCATTCCTTCAAAAGGACTGTTGCTGCATCGCTATCCCCTCTCTTGTCTTATCCACACTCACAGATAAATGCGATCTAAATTACATAAAAGTCACTGATTTTACTTCAGTTATCAGCGTATGGGAGGTGGTCATGTTATTTGTGCCTCGTTTTCCTTAAATTACAGAAACAACAAGACTGAAATTTACTGACTACTCCTCATTCTGTATATAACTACAATGTCATAGTAATGAAGGAAAAACACCGAATAACGTCCAGAAATATTGGACTTTAAATAAAACCGGAGAGTTTTTAAAAAATGGACGTCCAAACTCAAAGTTGACTGAGGATATAAAGTCAGTCACTGGCTAAATTGCTAATGGGTGATACTGAGAGACAATGAAACCACCTCGTGTATGTGTTGTGTGCGCGCGCATGCGTCTGTGACCTGACTAGTGCTGGGATATCAGGGAGAAGCAGAAACACCCCAGCAAAAGCAACTTGCAGATATATCTCCATCTCTCTCTCTCAGATAGGGAGAACACCAGAATCCCAAAACCAACTGCTCACCTGCAGGAGCCAACACTATTGGAATTTCAAAAACTGTTCACCTGAAGTCAGTGCTACTGGGATCTCAAATTGCAATGCTGCAACGCTCATAGAAACATAGCAAATAGGAGGAGGAGTAGGTCATTTGGCCCTCTGAGCCTGCTCCACCATTCAATGATGATCATGGCTGATCATCCAATTTAATAGCCTGATCCCGCCTTCCCCCCTATCCTTTGATCCCTTCTGCCCCAAGAGCTATATCTAATTCCTTCTTGAAAATATACAATGTTTTGGGCTCAATTGCTTTCTGTGGTAGCAAATTCCACAGGCTGACCACTCTCTGGGTGAAGGAGTTTCTCATCTTAGTCCTAAAAGGTTTACCCTGTATCCTTAGCCTATGACCTCTGGTTCTGGACACCGTCACCATTAGGAACATTCTTCCTGCATCTACCCTGTCCAGTCTTGTTAGGATTTCCAGGAGATCCCCCTCATTCTTCTAAACCCCAGCGAATATAATCCTAACTGACTCAATCATCTATTACTCATGAGTCAAGGACTATTTTGTATACCTTTATTTTACTTGCTTACTTTGGACTCAATTCTCACTTCTAGTCTGTAGGAATATATATACATGTTGTTTTATCATTTTGTTGCCTTTAGTAGTTAATAAATTCACTATCTTTAACGCAAGAAAGCCTGGTTAAATTGGCTAATTTTAAAACATAAATATTGGGACTGAGAAAAGGTAGTCTTTATAGATTCAATCTTGCTGCAACCAACAGGGGATATTGAATAAAGAAAAGGAGCCAGTTTATCCTTCCTCATCCGGATGGTAATAAATTGAAGGATCTCACCCACATTAACAAATATGGGGAACCTCACCTGGGGACCGGTCATAACACTTTCCTATAATCTCCAACCCACTGTCATCCTGAATTGGAAATGTATCACCGTTCCTTCACTGTCACTGGGTCAAAATCCTGGAACTCACTCCCTAACAGCAACATAGGTGTACCTACACCACATGGCCTGCAGCAGTTCAAGGAAGGCAACTCACCACCAGCTTCTCAAGGGCAATTAGGGATTGGCAATAAATGCTGGCCTAGCCAGTGACACCCACATTCCATGAATGAATTTCTAAAAAAAATCTGATGATGTCACATAAATGTGTCACAAGACGTACAACAATGCTCCATGTTGAGTTTAAGGTAATAATTTAGGCATTTCAGCTTCAAGCTATAAGGACAGTTTATGAATGGCATTAAGATCTAACACAGAGTTGACTATCACTATGCCCAAAACCATGGCAACAATGAAACTATTAGGGTGGTTTTAATACAGATGGCAACATCAATATTGGGTTCTCCAACTGAAATCCAAATCCCTAAGCAAGACAACAGATCATACTGGTACAGTTTACGTGTTTCCAGACCCACACATGCACATGAACTGATGAAGGGGAATGGCCTAACAAGGTTAAATGGGCTTGAACTTATTTTGATCTTTTATGAAAATCACCGTGACATTTCGTGTGCAAAAATTATCCATTTCAATGCCTTCCTTTATCCTGAACATTCTCTAAATAAATAAAAAAATCCTGCTTCAAAACACCCATATCACCAGCAAAACCAATTCTTTCTGCACAATAGGAACTATTGATAAACTGAAGATCTTTAACTTGTCTACCATTTGGAATTGCAAATTAAAGCTTGGATGTTTTGTATTTTAATGATTCAAATGTAGTCTTATGATCAAAACAGTCTGTATTCCTATTATTCCATTTATAATTCACTTGCAGAAAATTATGAGAATTATGAAAAATGCTTGGCTTCATTCACTGACACGGAGATATTTAAACTAAGGCTCCATCTGCCCCCTAGTTAGAAGTAAAAACACTATTTCGAAGGGGAGTTTAAAGTTTATTTATTAGTGTCACAAGTAGGCTTACATTAACATTGCAATGAAGTTATTGTGAAAATCCCCTACTTGCCACACTCTGGCGCCTGTTTGGGTACACTGAGGGAGAATTTAGCATGGCCGATGCACCTAACCAGCATGTCTTTCAGCACCCAGAGGAAACCCATGCAGACATGGTGAGAATGTGCAAACTCTGCACAGACAGTGACCCAAGCCAGGAATCGAACCCAGGTCCATGGCGCTGTGAGGCAGCAGTGCTAACCACTGTGCCACACCAAAGTTATCCCCAGTATCCTGGCCAATATGTATCCCTCAATCAACACAGAAACAGATGATCAGGTTTTGATCGTATTGCTAAATGCAAATTGATTGACACATTTCCTATGTTTCAACAGTGACTGCATAAACAACTATAACTTGTATTTATATTGTGAACAAAACATCCTAAGTGCATTATGAAGGAAAAAGTGACATCAAGTCATGAAAGGCAATTAGCACAGATGGCCAAAAGCTTGCCAAAGAGGTATGCTTTAAGGAGCATACTGATAGGTAAAAGAGAGGCAAGAAAAGGGGAGGTTTAGAAAGGGAATTCCGGAGTTTAGGTAGCTGATAACATGACTACTAATGGTAGAGCAATTAAAATCAACAATGATCAAGAGGCAAGAATTAGGTGACGACAGGTATCTCAGAGGGATGTGGGGCTGGAATAGATTATAGAGATAGGAAGGAGTGAGGCTCTAGAAAGATTGAAAATGTTAAACTTGAGGCATTGCTTAACCGGGGGTCAAAGCAGGTCAATGAGTACAAAGGTGATGGGTAAATGGGACTTGGTGCAAATTAGAACAAGACAGCAGACCGTTGGATAGCCACAAGTTTACAGTGGAGGTCAGTCAGGAGTGCACTGAAATGGTCAAATCCATTTGTAAAATGTAGGCATCAGCAACAGATAAGCTGAGGGCTGGGCTGAGTCGGGCGATGTAACAGAGGTATAAATAGGCGGTCTTGTGATGGCATAGCTGTTTGATCCGAGGCGCATCTCATCATCAAGTATGGCAGAAAGGTTGTGAATAGTCTGGTGCAGCCTCAAATAGTTACCAGGTGAAAGAATGGAGCCAATAGCGAGGGAACAAAGACCAAAGGCAGCAGCTTCAGCCTTCCCAATATTTAACTGGAGGAAATTTCTGTTCATCCAGGATTGGATGCCGGACAAGCATTCCATGGTGAAGAAGTCAAGAGTGGTGCTGAGGTGGAGGTGGCTGCTAACAGCATTCATATGAAAACTGGCGCTGTGTTTCAGATGTCACCAAGAAGCAACATAGACTCAGAAGTTTAAACTAGCTGTGCCAAAGTAAACCCAAGTAGAGAGCTAAGTCACACTGCACGCAAGTAATTCACAGAGCTGGCGCTTTGTTTTGTGGTCAGAAATATCAGAGGACCAGATCTATAACAGGTGCTCATAAACTGCAAGGGAATTGGCAATAAAAGGTCATGTAAATATGTGCACTCAGACTAAGGAGTGGTGGCACACTGGGTGGCATGGTGGCACAGTGGTTAGCACTGCTGCCTCAGTGTCAGGGACCTGGGTTCAATTCCCGGCTTGGGTCACTGTCTGTGTGGAGTTTGCACGTTCTCCCTGTGTCTGCGTGGGTTTCTTCCGGTTGCTCCGTTTTCCTCCCACAATCTGAAAGACGTGCTGGTTAGGGCATTGACCCAAACAGGCGCTGGAATGTGGTGACTAGCGGAATTTCACAGTAACTTCATTGTAGTGTTAATGCAAGCCTTACTTGTGACTAATAAATAAACTTTTTACTTGAAGGAAACCTTTCTGTAGTGCTTTAATGGAAATAAGTATTGATGGATTGTAGATAATGTGAATTCAATTTCTATCTGTTAAACTGAATCTAGTACTTTAGTCCAATTGTTCTAAAAAGAACAGTTGAAACTGATGTTCATTTACCTACATGACTACATATATTGCAATTTAAATACTACTTAATTGAAGTTTAATGGACAGTCATGGGCCAACATTTTACATAATTACATAGCCTGCGGCAGAGGAACAGGCTGTTCAGCCCAATTTTGTCTTTGCTGACACCTTTCACCACTCTCCAACTAATTATATCAGCATAAGCTTCTATTCCTTTCCCCCTCTAGTTTTCCTGTAATCTCTGACTTCCCTTACTGTGAACTGAAACAGGCTGGGTACCTTTCGTGCAATTGGTTCTTGGTTCTCTAACAACCCATACCAGCTGACCAGTTTATTCCAGCCTTCTGTGGGTACCAGGATGTAGTCCAACTCATCGATGAGGTGCTCCTTTAGAGACTGCGAATCTCCACCTGTGTAGAGCAAACACAAGGACTAAATGTCAATTTGACTCCAGATAAGTTCAAACTTGACCTAAGCATGGAATCCCAGTGCAGTAAAAATAATTTCTATTTTTAATAAGTGCTAGAATTGGCTGCTACTTAACGTGTACATGAAGTTTTGTACCTGGCATGTGTCGTTTGGGAGAATTATTGATGTACAAGATGTAAAGCATTCTTTGTACCCTGATAAATTTGAATCAAATACAAAAATGCTTCATCGTCTCCAAATACACCTTACAAATTTTTCAATTCCTTTTATGGATAATGTAGCAGCTTCCACCAACCCTACAACTGTATGTTCTTCTTTCACAGACAGTTTATAATCAAGTACCACCGGAAATACAAAATATCTGGGTGAAGTAAATCAGAAAACTTACTCATACTGTTGCAAAAATATGTCTCTAACCTTCCCCAGGCCTTCCCACCTCCAGGCCCCGCTCCAATTTTCTTTAACTGGGTTATGTTCTATGGTGGGGTTGCAGTGCCTGAATGAGGATTTTGCTCCAGTATCACTCTTTGGGCCTTCTGAATCTATACCACCAATTGAATATTATTTGGTGTCTGCAATCAATATGTCATACTATACTCCTTTCTCCCAAACCTTCATAGCAATTCCTCTGGGAGCCTGATGCCTCGCTTGAATGGGAGCTCCCAGTAAAGATGGAATTTCAATCCATGTCCCACTAATTTTCCTGCAACTTTCCTCCCAATAAATCAATCTGCCAAGAGCCACAACTGCTGCCTATTCCTAAAATACTGGCACAAAAATATATTTGGAACCATTTCAGATGAAAGAAAAGGTGTGTTGTTCTTTTTGATTTTCAGTATAGTCTTTTATACTTTCAACTCAATCACCTAGTCCCTCTGGCTCTCCCTCAATGCACCCAACCTTAGTTCTTAAAGTACTCAACTTCAAATCACTGAAGTCCTCCCAGATTGTAACTCCTCACATCAACACTGTAATTTCAGACTTACTGTGAGGAACAACAGATGAGAAGTCACAAGTGGCAATTTTACACCAGCAGCTTTCATTATAAATGTGGACAGAGAAAACAGGGACACAATGTGCGACTTTAAAATTAGGTCAGGAGTACATCTATGCCAGCTGCTCCTTTAATCTTACTTCTCCTGAAGACTACACTTCATCTCAATTCCCTTTGTATAAGGTCATGGAAGATCAATGGGTGTATGTTAATTGGTACAGATATGTTGGGGAACAGGTTTAAAGCAAAACAGTCATTAAACCTGAAATGCCTCACAAATGGGTGCATCGCTAATACTGCTGCACACTCAATTCAATAATGGCATCAGAAAAGTATGGAATAATTATTTCATTTCTCAGCTGTCTTTAGAATGAACATCCAAGCACCAAAGTTGGCATTGCCTTAAATGCTGCATATATGATAATTTATTGAGCAACATTCCCCTTGATACAAGAAAATTCCATCAGAAATTGATTTGCTAATTTTCAGCCTAATATTTTCCAATGCTAATTTTTATTTCAAAAATCCCCCAGGAAGCCAAGGAAATTAGCCAAGGAACGTATTTCTTAGCATGAACAAAATGTTAGTTTATGGTATTTCGGATAGAGGGGAAGATGTGCTGCCCAAGAAGGAATGTACGTGTCGCTGGCCAAAAATGCATGGATCTCTGACCTGGATATTCAAGTTCCTGGCTGAAAACCAAGCTGTATATTATAGTCTCAGATCCTGAGCTACCATCCATCTACACCCCAACAAAAACAATGATTGGGCGGCACGGTGATTGGCACTGTTGCCTCACAGCATTAGGTACCCGGGTTCGATTCCCGGCTTGGGTCACTGTCTGTGCGGCGTCTGCATGTCTTCCCCATGTCTCCGTGGGTTACCTCCGGGTACTCCGGTTTCCTCCCACAGTGCAAAAGACGTGCTGGTCAGGTGCATTGGCCATGCTAAATTCTCCCTCAGGCGCCGGAGTGACTAGGGGATTTTCACAGTAACTTCATTGCAGTGTTAATGCAAGCCTACTTGTGACACTAATAAATAAGTAAAACAAAAATTGCCCGCTGCAAATTCAAAAATTTCCTAAAGACTAGTAAAACCACAGGGTATATCAATACAGGGCATGTACCAGTGCTAGAAATATATCAATTTCTGAGGCATTTCAGACAGACTGACTGACTGTTTGGTTTAAACCTATTCCCTAATAATCTCTGCATATTAATGTATCCTAGATCTATTCTCAGGCAAAAGATCTTTGGTGAATTGCTGCAGTGCATCTTGTAGATAGCACACACTGCTGCTACTGAGCATCAGTGGTGGAAGGACTGGATGTTTGTGGATGCTGTGCCAATCATGCGCGCTACTTTATCCTGGATGGTGTCAAGCTTCTTGAGTGTTGTTGGAGTTGCACCCATCCAGGCAAGTGGGGAGCATTCCATCACATTCCTGACTTGTGCCTTGCAGATGGTGGACAGGCTTTGGGGAGTCAGGCGAGTTACTCGCCGCAATATTCCTAGCCTCTGGCCTGCTCCTGTAGTGTTTCAGGATTCGAACCTGGGTCCCCAGGACATTAGTTGAGTTTCTGGATTAATAGTCTAGCGATAATACCACTGGGCCATCGCCTCCCCAATGCACCTTTAACAGTGGGACAGCAGTCATAACTAAACATTCTTGTATTTTAGCCAGTGCAGTATATGGTTTGGAGGATATGAGAAAAAGACCCAATTAACTTCACCAAAACATTAAGCTTTTGTAAAGTAAAAATGTTCCAAACCAAATCAAACACCATTGCCTTGTCCAGCTGAAGACAATGGACCCAATTATATTAGACTCAAATGTAAATCAGATTTCACTTTGAAATCTGGAACCTGATGGATGAATGATTGACTGAAGCTGAGAGCAAGGATCCGATGATACGGTCACAATGGATAAAAACCAAATGATATTTGTAAAACCTGAAACAGTTTCTGGAAGGATAAGTTGCACGGAATTTGTATAGGAGAATTGTATTTATTCTGAATATCTCCATAAGCCAAGAGGACAGAAAGGTTAATATTCCTGCTGCAAGTATCCTTCTACTGCACTTTTACAGAACATGGTTGTTATCGAACTTATATTGTCAGCGTCTAAAAACATAAGACAATTGCTCAAACCTTTCAAAAGTCCAGAGTTGTCAACAGGACCAGGATACACATTTTGGTCTCCCATCTGGTATTTGTCCCAACTATCAAAACCAACATATTTCTTCCACTGCTTAAACCAGCGGCTATCCACCAGGTACCTGAGAAGGTAAACGAGAATCACGTTAAAAATAACAAGAATTATTTCATAGCCATCATAGAAATGTATAGCAGAGCAGTTGGTCATGTAGCCCATCGTGACTGCCCCCGTTCTTTGAAAGAGCATTCATGCATAGTCTCACTCTTTATTTTTCATCTGTAACCCTGCAAGTTCTTCAGCTTCAAGTGCCTGTCCAGCTCTCTTACAATTTACGGAATCAGCTTCTACCGACTTTTCAAGTAGAGGGTTCCATATCTCAACAGCCGTGAAATGGTTCTCATCACTCCTCAATCTTTTTTCACTGATTTCAAATCTACGACCTGTACTTATTGACCCACTCACCAGAGGATTTTCTTTTCCTTTTTATAGTCATAGAGGTTTACAGCATGGAAACAGACCCTTCTGCCCAACTTGTCCATGCCGCTCCCTTTTTTAACCCCTAAGCTAGTCCCAATTGCCTGCGTTTGGCCCATATCCCTCTATAGCCATCTTACCCGTGTAACTGTCTAAATGCTTTTTAAAAGACAGAATTGTACCCGCCTCTACTACTACCTCTGGCAGCTTGTTCCAGACACTCACCACCCTCTGTTATAAAATTGCCCCTCTGGACCCTTTTGTATCTCTCTCCTCTCACCTTAAACCTATGCCCTCTAGTTTTAGACTCCCCTACCTTTGGGAAAAGATATTGACTATCTAGCTGATCTATGCCCTTCATTATTTTATAGACCTCTATAAGATCACCCTGAAGCCTCCTACATTCCAGAGAAAAAAGTCCCAGACTATCCAGCCTCTCCTTATAACTCAAACCATCAAGTCCTTCAAATCTCTGACCGTCTTGAAAACTTCTACTGGGTCATCTCAATCTTCTTTGTTCCAAGGAGAACAGTTCTAACTTTTCCAACCTTTCCTCAAGCCTGAAGTCTCACATTCCAGGAAACATTCTAGTAAATCTCCAGTATACTCTTTTTAATACACCATCCCTGAAACGTGATTCCCATAACTATCCACAATACTTCAGTGAAGCCCAAACCAGTGATTAATAAATTCCTATATTTATAACACCTCAACATTCCTGCCATATTTAAGAATTGTGTATATGCTATCTGCATTTTTCAAAATCATTTCATTTATGGTATACTGTCATTCCTCATTAATCCTTCCAAAGTGTACTGATTCAGACTTCTGTGCACTGAACTCCATCTGCCATGCTTCTGCCCATTTTACCATCCAGACTGTCATCACAAAATATATAACTATCCTCATTCTGATTTATTACATTTCATATGATCTGCAAACTTTATAAAACTGCTCCCTATACCCCAGTCCAAGTCATTTATAAAAACTACAAAGAATAATGGACCCAAAAGTGATCCTTGGAGAACACTACTGCAAATCACCTCCCAGTCTGAAGAACATCGATCCACCACCATCCTCTGGTCTTGTCACGGAGCCAATTTTGTATCCATACTGCTACTTCCCCTCAAACTCATGAGTGTTCATCTTCTTCATAAGACTTTGTTGAATGCTTTCCCAAAAAATCTATATATGCAAACCCTACTGCCCTAATTAATTTTCTCCATTACTTCAAAGCACTCAACCAAGTTCGTCAGACACTACTTGCATAACAAATCCATGCAGGCTCTCATGGATCAACCCATGCCTTTCTAAAATGAAACTTTATTTCGTCCTTTATAATGGTTTCCAACGACTTCCCCACCACTGACACGAGACTGACTAACCTGCAATTTGTTGGTTTATCCCAATCCCCTTTCTTGAATCATGACATAACAATGATTATGACCAATGGCTTTGCTATTCCTATCTTAGATTCTTTGGGTAACCTCAGACACATTCCATCTAGACCAGGTGACTTACCAACTTTCAGTAATATTAATCTTTTTAGTAGGCCTGCTCTACCTATCACTATCATGCCCATAACTCCACATCATCCACCTTCTTTACTAAGGGAAGTGAAAAGTACTCTGGCTCTACGCAAGATTCTTTTAGGTCCTTAAGTCCAACTTCTTCCGGAGCATGCTGCTTAAATTTTGATAAAATGTTTCAAGATATCAATTTAAGATTCCTACTCATCTTTTCTCATAAACTCTCTTTACCTCTTGCAGCAAGCTTTTCAATTCCCTTCTGTATTTCCATAATTTTCCTTGTATTGACCGAACCTTGTTTTGGATATATCTTTTTAGAGATTGAAATAGCAGAGGCATTGATCATAATTTTTTTTCTATTTTATATTAATGGATAATTTATTTGACATCAAGGGTGCATTAGCTTTGGATGTTCTACCTTTTCCCTTCAAGGAATATTACCAGTTTGAACCTGAATTATTTCTTTCCTGAATGCCATCCATTGTTTCGTTATTGCTTTCAAATCATCTTTTCTAATCTGTGCAAAATTCCTTCTTAAATCACAGAAATTAGCATTGGCATTTTCATCTTTGATATTTTCTGCTTTTTTCCCACCATAATTACTTTAAACCAAGATATGCTGGAATCACTTAGCTAAATAACCTTCTACTGGAACGCACTTCTCTTGCCCTACTTCATTTCCCAGAAGCAAATCTAACAATGCTTCAGTTTTTTAATAGACTGGAGACCCATTGATCGAAAAAGTTCTCCTGCGCACATAGCAGAAATCCATTTCCTTCCCTAGCCTTAGATTTTTTTTCAGTCCACATTAGGATAATTTAAGTCTCCTAGTATCACTATTGATGTCACACGCATTTGAAATTTGCTGACATATGGGCACATCTATCTCCTCCTCACTGTTTGGACCTCTATTTAAAAAAAAAAGCTCCCAAAATAGTTTCCCCTCTGTTCCTCAGCTCAAGCCAAACAGATTCATTCCTAGAGCCAAGTTAGTTTAAACACTCGGCAACAATATTAGTTAACCTTCTAGCGAGGACATTGGTCTTGTGTTTGGTCAGGTGCAACCTGTCTGCCTTGTACAAGTGGCCAGTCAAAAGCATCTGAAATCCCCTCTGCTGCACCATTTCTCTGGGCATGCATTTACTTGCACTAGCTTCCTGTTTCTAAAATCACGACCACATGGCACTGGGAGTAATCCCGAATTTACCACTTTCGGGCTTCTGAAAATCTGCCTGAAGGGCCTTTTTATACCGATGTCACTGGTTGCAACATGGAACGCAACCTTTGACTGTTCCCTTCTCTTCACACAGTGCCAGCTTGGTAATATCCTTTAACCTAGCACCAAGGAAGCAACATACCATTTAACATTATTGGTCAGAAAATAGAAAACAAATAAGGTTTTATAAAGTGGATTCTGTCACGAATAATTGCTCGTTAATCTTCAAATACTCATTAATTAAAAAAAACCAGCAGTGGCAACCTAACAGGATGCAATGGGAAATCATTAATTGCGCTCCCCAGATTACTCAAAATGCACCCAAATGGCAATATGCCATGTAGATCAGGTAGATCCCAAGCTCAAGCCGTGTTATCTGGTCTCAGTGGCCTGTACTAAAAGAAAATGGGGAGGCAAAAATTAGCAACAGCTCAAGCATTCCATTAATGGTCGAAAGTATAAATGCCAGAAAGAGAAGCTTGGTTAACACAGCCAGTCATGTATCCTGGCTACAATCAACTCATCTGGTGAATCATAGAATCCCTACAGTGCAGAAGAGGCCATTCAGCCCACTGAGTCTGCACTGACTCTCTGACATCTTACCCAAGCCCTTTCCCCCACACTATCCCTGTAACCCCACGCATTTCAAATGGCTAATCCATCTAACCTACACATCTTGGGACACGGAGAGGCAATTTAGTTAGCATGGCACTCGACCTAACCTACACATCTTTGGACTGTGGGAGGAAACCAGAGCACCCGGAGGAAACCCACGCACCCAGCTTGGGTCAGTCTGTGTGGAGGTTGCACATTCTCCTCGTGTCTGCGTGGGTTTCCTCCGGGTGCTCCGGTTTCCTCCCACAGTCCAAAGATGTGCGGGTTAGGTTGATTGGCCATGCTAAAATTGCCCCTTAGTGTCCTGAGATGCGTAGATTAGAGGGATTAGTGGGTAACATATGTAGGGATATGGGGGTAGGGCCTGGGTGGGATTGTGGTCGGTGCAGACTCGATGGGCTGAATGGCCTCTCTCTGCACTGTAGGGTTTCTATGATTCTATTTCTATGACACAGGGAGAATGTGAAAACTCCACACAGTCACCCAAGGCCAGAATTGAACCTGGGTTTCCGATTCAACTACTGTGCCACCGTGCTACCCCAGTGAGTTAGACAATGCAGCAGAATCTCACTGACCTCAGTCAATGCTGTGGCTAGCGTAAGTCAGCTTCAGATGAGGAGCATAAAATCATGAAAAAAAACTATAACTCTGGAAAAGTTCAAAGATTCAGGGCAGTGGTTAGCTTACTATCATTAGCAGAGTGTAGTAACCTCATAAAACATCAGCTCTTAAGTTGATGTACTATTTTAAGAAAGTATGCCTTTACTTTATGTCCAAAAGATGACATACTTTATTAATTTTTTGAACATTTGATGCTTTCATTAGATGCGAAAGTAGGAAACAAATTCCATTAGGGCATGCTGAAAAACTACTTACCATTACATTTCATTTTTGTTCTTGATCAATTGACCAGTATCATAAATTGTAGATAGTTCACTTAGGTTATGAACATAAGAAGATGCCATTTTGCCTTTCTTCTTCGTAGATGTGCCCAGGAAGTTCTTTTGCATCACTTCCTGTTTTGGGAACAACCAAAAAAAGCTATGGAATTTACTGAATTTAAACTTTTTATTCACCTAAAACTGAACAAAGTTTTCTTACCAAAAAAGTTAAAATTAATAATCGCAAAGGACCAAGAGAAGTGAGATAAAGGGAGCTCTTGGGCACAGCTCTGAACAAGAAAGGCAAAAAATGTATTCTCAATTCCACTTCCTATCCAACCAGATAACCAGAGTAATCGAAAGACAATTTTCAGGAAATGTACTTCTCCTGAGTTGGAGAATGCTTTTGGTTTTTTTTTCAGAGCAGTGAAGTAGAACAAAGTCTGCTCAACAAATAAATTGCTCCATCACCTCAAGACCTAAATTCAGTCCAAAGAAAAATAAGGCACAAAGAGCACTATCATGAATCTGAAGCACAGATTATCTTTGTCACATCTGAATCAGTTCACCTGCCCAATGTCACCTTTGTTCTCCCTTACTATTTTTAACTTGCAATTTGTTCTCCCTTTGTGCCTCCTCTCTTTGATATCCTTATATCCCTTTCATTCTCGCATTGATGCTGAACCTGTAACGGGCTAAAAAAGGCAGGTGCAGCTCAGGTCAGATTGGCTCCAATTCCACAGCCTCATGTTGCAACTGAATGCGAGGAGGCATTTGGCAATGTGGGATGGACAGGCTTCAAAACTAAATGCGCATAAATTTAGAGTTGGAAAGGCAAGTATTTTACTGTTAACTTGACATTCAATATGGGGAAATGCATCTTTTGCACACTGCAAGACAAGGGAACATCACTGTAATTGGACTCCAAATCGAAATGATTTAATAATTAAAATAACAGATTAAAATGCACCACATTTCTAAAACTAAATCACCTGCATATTCTAGAATATTTCAATAACTAAACAAATATAATTATGTAGATTATCCAATATGATTTCTTCTGCAACAAAGGTTCAATTTGTTTTAAAAACTGCACACCCAGAGATATGAATATATTAAAACACATCTTGCAACAATTAAAAAAGCTTTTTAGAAGCTGCCAATATAAATGTTTTTGCACACAGCATTCAGCTGAAAAACAAGTGCAGCTTCATCTTACAACTTCCAAAGATCATCAAAATTGTTTTAAAAAATCAGTTACAGAGCCAATAATCATGGTTGAATATATTTGTATTTACAGCAAATATCAGAACATGAAATTAACATATGCTGTCAAAATCAAAACTATAGAAGTTTCCAGCACAGGAGACCAATCGACTGGTATCAGCATTGGACTAGTTCTTTACTGGGGAAATCTAAAACTGCCCTACTCTTTTCCCGTGGCCTTGCATTATCCTCTGCTTCAAATATTAATCCATTTATTCCTTAAAGGGCACGAGGGTGCCTGCCACAATGGCTATAAAACATTTGATGCACCAATAAACTCCTGGGTAAGGGAATTTCTAACTTCACATTCTCAATAACAGCTTTAAACTGATAACCCTGACCAACTTCACAGTCAGCTGGAACAATCTCCCTATTCACCTTGCCAAGAGTACATCATTTTGAAAACCTCAACAAAACATTCACGTGGTCTGTCCTACACCAAGGTAATTTAGATAACTCACTTATCCTTATAAATTATTTTGAGACCCTGCGACCTCCCTTTCTTCCTTTAAAGCCTACACCTTTGACCAAACTTTTAGTCATCCACTCTAATTTCTGCGCCCCCCCCCCCCCAAAGCTTGGCAGCCATTTCTTTCCATACATATTTCAAAAAGTGCCATGGAATTTCTTCTGCATTAAAGATGCTATACAAGTGCAAATTTTCCATCTAAGGTCTCAATATGTCCTACAATCCAAACTACAGAATACTCGCATTATGGCCAACTATTGCCAAATTTACCATCACCGTTTTCCTTTTGCATTCTAAGCTTCATTTATAAAACATTTTTCCCTCTGCACAAATTTAAAGGGAATTGTGTAATTGTAAAGGGGGTCTCTATTTACCCTCACTTTTCTGTATCTTTTCATTTATACTCCTATTCCTCATGTTTATTTCCAAAATGCATTACTTCACACCTATCCAGATTCCATTTACTGCCAGACATATCTATAGAAGACATCCGGAGGATATGTTTGCCTAAAACCGTATAGACATAGAAACATAGAAAACTACAGCACAAAACAGGCCCTTTGGCCCCACAAGTTGTGCCGAACATATCCCTACCTTTTAAGCCTACCTATAACCCTCCATCCTATTAAGTCCCATGTACTCATCCAGGAGTCTCTTAAAAGACCCTATTGAGTTTGCCTCCACCACTACTGACGGCAGCCGATTCCACTCGCCCACCACCCTCTGTGAAAAACTTCCCCCTAACATTTCCCCTGTACCTACCCCCCAGCACCTTAAACCTGTGTCCTCTCATAGCAGCCATTTCCACCCTGGGAAAAAGCCTCTGAGAGTCCACCCGATCTATGCCTCTCAACAATGTTGTCCCATTGTTTAAGAAGGGGAACAGAGACTTCCCCGGGAATTATAGACCGGTGAGTCTCACTTCTGTTGTCGGCAAGATGTTGGAAAAAATTATAAGGGATAGGATTTATAGTTATTTGGAGAGTAATGAATTGATAGGTGATAGTCAGCATGGTTTTGTGGCAGGTAGGTCGTGCCTTACTAACCTTATTGAGTTTTTTGAGAAAGTGACCAAGGAGGTGGATGGGGGCAAGGCAGTGGACGTGGTATATATGGATTTTAGTAAGGCGTTTGATAAGGTTCACCATGGTAGGCTTCTGCAGAAAATGCAGATGTATGGGATTGGGGGTGATCTAGGAAATTGGATCAGGAATTGGCTAGCGGATAGGAAACAGAGGGTGGTGGTTGATAGTAAATATTCATCATGGAGTGCGGTTACAAGTGGTGTACCTCAGGGATCTGTTTTGGGGCCACTGCTGTTTGTAATATTTATTAATGATCTGGATGAGGGTATAGTTGGGTGGATTAGCAAATTTGCTGATGACACCAAAGTCGGTGGTGTGGTAGACAGTGAGGAAGGGTGTCGTAGTTTGCAGGAAGACTTAGACAGGTTGCAAAGTTGGGCCGAGAGGTGGCGGATGGAGTTTAATGCGGAGAAGTGTGAGGTAATTCACTTTGGTAGGAATAACAGATGTGTTGAGTATAGGGCTAACGGGAGGACTTTGAATAGTGTGGAGGAGCAGAGGGATCTAGGTGTATGTGTGCATAGATCCCTGAAAGTTGGGAATCAAGTAGATAAGGTTGTTAAGAAGGCATATGGTGTCTTGGCGTTTATTGGTAGGGGGATTGAATTTAGGAGTCGTAGCGTTATGTTGCAACTGTACACAACTCTGGTGCGGCCGCACTTGGAGTACTGTGTGCAGTTCTGGTCCCCACATTACAGGAAGGATGTGGAGGCTTTGGAGAGGGTGCAGAGGAGGTTTACCAGGATGTTGCCTGGTATGGAGGGGAGATCCTATGAGGAGAGGCTGAGGGATTTGGGATTGTTTTCGCTGGAAAGGCGGCGGCTAAGAGGGGATCTTATTGAAACATATAAGATGATTAGAGGTTTAGATAGGGTGGATAGTGATAGCCTTTTTCCTCTGATGGAGAAATCCAGCACGAGGGGGCATGGCTTTAAATTGAGGGGGGGTAGTTATAGAACCGATGTCAGGGGTAGGTTCTTTACCCAGAGGGTGGTGAGGGATTGGAATGCCCTGCCAGCATCAGTAGTAAATGCGCCTAGTTTGGGGGCGTTTAAGAGATCCGTAGATAGGTTCATGGACGAAAAGAAATTGGTTTAGGTTGGAGGGTCACAGTTTTTTTTTTTAACTGGTCGGTGCAACATCGTGGGCCGAAGGGCCTGTTCTGCGCTGTAATGTTCTATGTTCTATGTTCAACATCTTATATACATACCTCTATTAGGTATCCTCTCATCCTACGTCTCTCCAAGGAGAAAAGACCGAGCTCCCTCAGCCTATCCTCATAAGGCATGCCACTCAATCCAGGCAACATCCTTGTAAATCTCCTCTGCACCCTTTCAATCTTTTCCACATCCTTCCTGTAATGAGGCGACCAGAACTGAGCACAGTACTCCAAGTGGGGTCTGACGAGGGTCTTATATAGCTGCATCATTATCCCCGGACTCCTAAACTCAATCCCTCGATTGATAAAGGCCAGCACACCATACACCTTCTTAACCACCTCCTCCACCTGCGGGGCCGATTTTAGAGTCCTATGGATCCAAAATGTCATGTGCAAACTTTGAGAGTTAGTGTTCACCTTGTTTCAAGCACAAACCATATTCATATTCTGTGTAAACAAACTACTTAATACACTTTAGCATTTTGAATCTTTTTCTCATTCAAGTATCACTCATTTATCTTGTTTTCTGTCTGTTAATCAACTTTACACAGATGCTGCTACATTTCCACATAAAAGCACACCCCTGAGCATTAATAACAAGCCTTCCGTGCAACGTCTTATTGAATGCCTTCTAAAATCTATATATATGTATCAGTTAATGCATTCCTTTATCTATAGTCACTTCAGAAAAAAACATTAACTTGTCAAACATGATTTACTTTCAATAACTCTGTGCTGGTTGACCTTGATAATACATCAATATCTCAATGTTCATTAAATTTATCCTGAAGTAAACAAATTCTAACAGCTTGCCCATAACCTTTTACACTAGCTGTTGTATTGTTATCTAATTTATCTTCCTCCCTCTTCTTGAGTAGAGACTCGCACTGGGTCAAAATCATGGGACTACCTCCCTAACAGCAGTGTACCTACACCACGTGCACTGCAAGGCAGCAACTCAACACCACCTTCTCAAGGAAAATTAGGGTTGACAAAAAATGATGGCCTAGTTAATGCTGTCCACATCCTGTGAAAGAAGCATTTTTATACAAAAGGTGGACTGGCAGTCTCAGGATCTCTCCCACTTCTTTTCTGATTTCTTTCAGCAGCCAACAGTGAACACCCTCAGTTCACTGATGCAGCCACCTTTCTGTTCTAAAATAATTTCTAACTGTTGTTCCATCACCTTCTCCTGTCCACCTGATTACATAATTCTAAATTTGTAAAAACTAACAAGGTGTCAGTCCAATTAGCAGCCAAGAAACAGGCCTGTGGTTGGAAGGAGAGAGCATGGCTCAGTTACTAAATGAGCATTTAGCATCTGTTTTCACTGATGAAAAGAGAACTACCAAAGTCATAGTGAAATAAAAGGTAGCTGATACCAGATGGCCTAAAATGATGAAGCAGAAGTATTAGAAACACTAACGAAAGCTGATTAGTCACCAGGTCCAGATAGGATGCATCCTTACTGTTTCCTTTCATACAAATAGTCAACCTTTATCATATTAATTTTCAGTCCTTCTAATCTCCCTTTTCATCTCACACTTTCTATACTCCCTCCTCACTTATATCATCCAAAGCCCTTCAAGTTTTAGTTTTTGATCAGTGTTTATCCGCAAAACTGCGCAGTTTGATGCATTCTCTTTTCATCCAACAAGTACTCCAGCCTTCTTGTATCTGAAGCTTTTATTTCCATTGATTGGCTGGTTGCTCATTTTTGTGGAGATGCCGGCTTTGGACTGGGGTAAGCACAGTAAGAAGTCTCTCAACACCAGGTTAAAGTCCAACAGGTTTATTTGGTGGCACAAGCCACAGGCTTGTTGGACTTCTTACTGTGCTAATTTCTCAACCCAGTTAACTTGGGTTAGATCTCTTTTTATCTCAGCACATTTGTCCTTTTACATTGATGTTTATAATTTTTACAGTTTTTTTTCTACACCCAAATTGGCTATCTTGTCATTATTTCCCACTCAATATCATTTCTCTAATGTTTTAGTTGGTAGCTAGTTTAGAGCACAGAATCACAGCTAATATTTCACTGCAATAACGAGGGAATGCTGCATCATCAGCAGTGCTGTCATTTGGCCAAGCTGTTAAATCTGCTTGTTAAGATGGAAAAATGAAGTATTACCTGAAGAATATGGGAATTTTACCAGTATCCCAGACATTCCTCAGACGACAACAAAACAGGTTTGCTCATTTGTTACATTTACTGTTCATGGGATCTTGCTGTGCGCAAATTGGTTGCTGCAATTTCCTACATTGATTATGAAATGTTTTGGATTAGAGGATGTAAAAGACACTCTAGACTTCTGCTAATTCTGGATTGCTTGAAGGAGAAATGGAGATTCACTCATCCTCAATGGAAGAGTACAGAAATCCTGGGAAAACATCATGAATTTGATCTTTTTAAGCACCAAATTCCCATTTTTGCAGTGTTGTTTCGCTTGCTTAATACGAATTTTTGCAATTGTTTTAGTACAAAAAAGACTGACTCGTGATGAGCAGATTTGTACACGGGTGCAAGCTTGGCTCCTTTCCTCACTCGTTGTTTGCCCTACTGCATTTCCCAAAACCAAATCAAGCAATACTATAGAGTGCAAGTCAGAGAAAATTACATTCATAGTGTGCTTTTGTCAGACCGAACACATTGGTGGGTTCTAGTCAACTGAACATATAGGAAATATTTAAACCCTTCGCTTAACTGCTTGTGCTTATCAGTTTGAAAAGGAGGTGACCTTATACAGGTATATAAAACAGTAAGTGATATGGAGATAGCGCCAGAAAATTATTTCATTCTAAATTGTCAGGGCAGACAGGGGGCATAGATTCAGGAGTGCTGTCCCACAGAGTTACCAATACATGGAACAGATAGAGCAATGAAGGTTATTTGGGGAATGGTAGCATAGCTCTGAATGGATTAACTAAAATTCATCATTCATCTTGTGATCTAGTGACGCCAGAGCCAATGTCCCACATAAGGTGTTTATTCAGCATGAGTGGATTTTAAGCAACTCAATAAGATCATTTGAGACAAAAACATTCAAACAGACCAACTTGTCTTCAAGGTCAAAATGCCCAAGGCACTACACAAGAATGTCATAAATCAAATTTGTCACTGGGCCACATTAGGAGACATTGGATGACCAAAAGCTTGGTCAAAGAGTTAGGTTTTAAGGAATGCCTTTGAGATGGAGAGGTTTATGGATGGAATTCCAGACCTTCAGCCTTGATAGCTAAAGGCCCAATGATGGCACAATTTTAAAAAACGATTCCTCAAGATGCGCCCAGACACAAGACGGTTGTGGGATTGGAGGAGATTATCAAAATAGGAAGGGAGAGGCCATGTAGGGATTTCAAAACAAGGATGAGAATTTTAAAATTAGCTATTATTTACTCAGAGCCAATGCAAAGAGGTGAGCATAGGATGGGCGAACAGCACTTGATGCAGGTAAGTGAACAAGCAGAGTTTTGGATGACTTCAGGTTTACTGAGGATTATGAAAACTGCTAGATAAAGAAAATGTTTTCTTTCCTTACAACCCTCTTGTCATATCTAACGGAGATCAGCTTCAGAGCACATATCCATACCACCATTAAGACTGATTGCCTCCATAACATCACCCAACTCCATAATTGCCTCAGCTCAGCTACTGCTGTAACTCCCATTCATATATTTGGTCTTGACATGACTATTCCAATTCACTACCGGTTGGTGTCTCACATTATATCCTCTGTTAACTTCAGGTCAACAAAAGTTCTGACACCAGTGCCTGAATCGCACGTACTCTTGTAGGTGTTCACTGGCTTACTTTAAAATTCATTTCAATATTCATTCAATACATTTAAAATTCTCATCTTGTTTTCAAATTCCTAAGCTTCACCCTATCTCTGTAATGTCCTCTGGACCCAAACCTCTTCAATATCTGCGCTCCTTTAATTTCAATCCATGAACATTCCCCAATTTTAATTGACCCAACAAGTTGGCCATACTTTCAGCTGCCAAGACCCTAAACTCCAAAACTTCCTCCTTCAAGATGGTTCATTAAATCCATCTCTTTTACTAAGCTTTTGATGATCTGCCTCAATGTTTCCTTATGTGACAAAGAATCAAGTTTTGCTTTATAACTCTCCTGTGAAGCACCTTGTTCCATTTTATTACCTTAACGCTGCTATATAAATACAAGTTGTTTTTGTAATTAAAAAATCATTTAGACTTGAATGGGAAAGCCCCAACTTTCTCTGGCGTGTCCAGTGAGTATCCATCGCGCTGTTCGATGCATTTAAATGTTGAGTCACTCAGCAAGATAGTGAAGCTTCAGGAAGACAACTCTGTCAGCAACTTTCGGATTTCCATGTGTAACTGCGCATTTGTGATTGCCAGAAGTTGCTGTCCAATTGACTCTTAAATAATGGTGAGTGCTGATAGCCTTATTGATAAACACACTGCAAAATCTGGGCCACTGAATTGCTCGGGGATGGTAGCAGGCTGCACAGCACACAGAAGCCTCAAACAAAGGTCTGGTAGTACTTAAATTCCTTATCTTGGTTACACTAAGATAGGGAAGCACCTCGCTAAAGTCAGATGATTAACCACAAGCAAAGAAAGAAACCAGCGAGCATTTGTCACCCTTGCACAACTACGAAATAGCTATGGAGTAACCATGGCAGGAGCCTCAGAGCTGGTTACCAGCTTGTCCTCTCATCTCCAAGTGCACGGGGACATTCTAGGAATGGGAAAAATGGAGAGCAAAAAAGTGGTATCAATGCAAAATATACAATATGAAAACGAATCATTTGCAATTTTAATTCATGGTCAGACAGCATGTTCTGCCACTATAGCCCACTAAAATGTCTTTGTAACCCAGATTTACTTTAACTGATTTGATTCACAATCAATATTACGAGGGCATTGGTTCAATTTCTGGTTGATGACTTAGTTGTTCAATAAGTCTGAGTTCCTCTGTTTGCAATAAAAAATTACCACCTAATTTCACCTACCCTTCCAATCAAATCTGCACAACTGCAAAAAAGCAAATACAAAAAGCAAAAGGTCTGTACAGAACACAGCACAATATCTATTACAAGACTGATTCTTTAATGGTGAAGTGTGCCAACAATCTGCATAATTCAATTGTTTCCACTGCAACTCATGACTTTTGTACACAACTTTCTTGCTTTTCTGCTTAATCTGAAAGGATTCATCTAGCAGTGCAACTCCTTGTAACAAATTTAAACACAGCTTGATTGGTGGGATAAAAAGTTTTCATTTTCTCTTTGGACTCCAAATACTGCAATATGTATCTACTTCTCCCTGTCTTCTCTCTACACTTGTCTTGCTGCTGTAGTGAATTGTTGTCCTGATCTAGTTTCGGCCAAAGAAGCAAATGTCCTCAACTCTGATTTGTTATGGGATAACGGTGAAACAACTTCTTAACAGCTAACAATCTTGCATCGGCAAATATGCCATGGTGAGCATTAAGATCACATACAGGGGAGTAGATCTAACTTTATCAAATTTACATTTATTAAAAGCAGTGCAAAAGTTTTTCTGAATGTTTTCAGGTTTGCTGATATTATTAACAAAGCCCACTGTTAAAACATATTGTTATACACAAGTATTAGTGAGAACAAGTCGGGGGAGGGGCACTACCCTGACAATGTGCTAGCTCATTTATACCTCCAACACATGAAGTCCTAGAATGGTTAAGTCATGCCTGAAGAACTGGACTGAATTTTATGAAGAGTATTTTTTGACTGAAGTAGCATTAGCCTGGGGAATGGCTATACATGTTACTTAGATGGGTTTCTAGAAGGCATAAATAAGGGACTGTTACCTACAGTGGAAGTTTGTTGAAAGCAAATTATTGACTTGAATAGGTAATCGGCTGAGTGAAAGTAAACAATAAGGATAATGGACAAACACTTCTGCACACACAGGGTGGTAGAATTTTGGAACACTTCTAACTGTAAATTTCAAATCTGGTTGATAGATATGTCATCCAAATGTAATAAGGGATGTGGGACAGAGGCAGATAGGTGGAGTTAGGCCAGAGATCAGTTATAATCTCACTGAATTGCAGAAGAGAGTCAAGGCTGGCCGACTAATTGAGAATTATAACAAGCTAAACATCTTTCCCATTCTCTGATACTTTTCTCATATATCCTTCTCAAAGAGCACTAACACAAACAAAATCACTTCAGTTCACATGTTTACCTGAAAGTCAACCATGGATGAATAAACCACCCATTGAGGAAAATGGAAAATCAAAAACATATTGTGGCACAAACAAACAAAATCAGTGAAGACCTTACTTATAAACAATGTTGGCTGAGTGAATGGGTTCCCTCACGTCCATAAACCTACGTGCAGAGCAGTTACATCACAAGTCACAGAGCAATGCAAAATGGCATATCAGGCACCATTTAGCTTTATCATAGAATAGAAATCATAGAAACCCTACAGTACAGAAAGAGGCCATTTGGCCCATCGAGTCTGTACCGACCACAATCCCACCCAGGCCCTACCCCCATATTCCTCTAAGCTGCACATCTCAAGACACTAAGGGGCAACTTAAGCATGGCCAATCAATCTAACCCGCACATCTTTGGACTGTGGGAGGAAACGGAGCACCTGGAGGAAACCCACGCAGACACGAGGAAAATGTGCAAACTCCACACAGACAGTGACCCAAGCCGGGAATCGAACCCAGGTCACTGGAGCTGTGAAGCAGCAGTGCTAACCACTGTGCTACCGTGTCGCCCATATTACACTTATATTACAATCTTGTATTGTATTACAAGCTTATATTACAAGCTTATATTACACTTTCTGCTTTTCTGGTCATTTTGAATCTAAAAACCCATTATACTATGCACAGCTTTCCACATCATAAATTTAGTTAAACTGACAGTCAAATGTTTGTCAATAAACAAGTATTTGACAATAAGACAACCATTTCTAAATCAATGTTTAACCACATTAGTATGCATAACCAAAATGCTGGCAGAGAAAATCATAATTACTTAAAGTCTTGAATCACAAACAATATAATATACTGGTTATCCTATCAATGTTTCAAGTGTCACTCCAAATAACTTACATTCTTGGAGAGGATAGGGGAGTGGAGGGCAGAGAGAGGGGCCGAGTACTCAAAGGAAAAAAAACTTGGTTTTTGATAACTTTATCACATCTCTCAAAGATTTCTCCAAGGTATTTCAGAGCAATGAACTATTGTGAGTTGGTGACAACTATTTAGGTGAATCCTGGAACTAAAAACTAGTCTCGGTAACGTGTACTCATAAAAATCTACCTAGTTTACCAATGCCATGTCTGCTGTTCTTTCTCGGTCAGGTCTTAAGTGTGACTCCAGGCCCACAACAACGTGATTGACTCTTAACTGTCAGAGGCCACTCAGTTCAAGACCAATTAGGAACGGGCAACAAATGCCTTGCCAGTGAGGCCCATGTCCCATGCAAGAATAAAAAGAAATGGCCAGTTAATCTCTCTTTGGTACCATTGAATGATAAGGGACTGTTGGTTAGGACATAATAAGTCGTCTCACAACACCAGGTTAAAGTCCAACAGGTTTATTTGGTGATGCCAAATAAACCTATTGAGCTTTAACCTGGTGTTATGAGACTTCTTACTGTGTCCACCACAGTCCAACACCGGCATCTCCACATCATGGTTAGGACATAAGACTATTCTTCAAATTACGGTATATCTTTTGACATTAATCTGAATCAGACCAAGTAAATGGCCTCAATTTAACATTTCATTCAAAGAATAGTACCTTCAAAGATTGATCACTTTCTCCATAACTACAATGAAATATCAGCCTAGAATTTACACTGTAGACCAGGAGCAAAGCTTGAACACCAGAGCTTCTGACTCAGATGCAAGAGCTCTACCATTTAAGCCTAGCCAACCCTATGGGAACAGTAGCATAATAATGATGTTACTGGACTAGCAATGGGGTAATGATGAGCGAATGAGTAAACAAACTATCACAAGGGTCCTGTAAAACCAAGTTTTCCACTGATGTTACAAACATCAAGTGTCTGCATATTTTGTCTATGCAACCTGGAAATAATGACAATTGATGGCAATGACAACAAGGTCAGATATGTATAAATTCATGACATGCCATTTCATGAAATCGTGCCACACTGTATAGTGTTCACTGGTGGCACAAATGCTATCATGGCAACATTTGCTCTGCTGTGGCTGATCTTTTTGTATTCAACTAATTCTTCAGAGCTGAATTCCAAGACAAACTTGGACACTCATAACACAAGACCACTAAAACCAAATCCCTTTGGTAACATCTGAACAGCTAGATAACATAGCCAAGATATGAAAAGGATAAATTGGTGTTAGATATCCATACAATAAACATTTCCAAAATGAGGCTGTGTGGATTACACCTAAAAGTAACAAAAATCACAAGTTTGTTAAACATCAGTTGGCCATGACACATTCTTTAAATACTATTGGTTTCGATAAGGAACGACATTCTGATGAAAAAGAATTATATTTCTCTGAAATTCATCATAAATGAATACAACGTTGACAATTAACCACAAGACTTAACTAGATTCTCAAAACTCAACTGATCTACCTGCTTCATCCAAACTCCCAATAATGAATCATAGTCTCAGTACTCAGCCTAATCTAAGCATACATTTGTTTAAAAATTGAAACCATGTCAAATGGAAATAGTGTTGAAATAATATTGATGCAAAGATGGAAGGCTGTATTATTGTACAGACTATACAGGAATATGTAAAAATGGATTGCCCAAGTTCTAAGTAGCACCATATAGAGAACAGAAAAAGATTGTAGAACAAATCTCACAAGAAAATAAACCTAGCAAGAGTTTCAGATGACTTTGAACCGTTAAGTATAATTAGAACACTGAACAACAATATTAGGTTACAGATTTTTGTATATTTCAGAGTTTTTTTGTCAACAATTCTATGGCAATACAAAATCACCCCACACTGTGTTACTGCAGTTTGAGGCTGTTTGTAGGGAAGATTTAATGAACACAATTATAGTCTATTACTTTCTAAGTTGATTAAAATCTCTTAAAAATTGCTTAATTTGAATTACCAAACAATTCACACTTGCTCCCCTCCGCCCCCAACTCCTAGCAAAGAACTTTGAATTCACAGGAGTATTTTTATCCAGCAAATAATTGAAATTTAATGTGTGTTGTTTATTGCATTAAAGGCTAACGGTGGGCACGTGAAATTCCACCCTACTGCTTTCCCCATCACCACAGCTCCTTGTCAACATTCAAATTCTCCAATGCATTGCTGGCAGCCTGGGATCTCAACCCTTCATAAATTACAATTCAATCAGAACATCTCAGCAGGCATCCTTTCATAAAATGCTCCAGATTCCTATCACTCCCAATTGCACCATCCAACTCCACATAATACTTCGACTTTGGGTTGCTTTACATTCTCTATCCACTCCACCACAAACAACAGCATTTTCACCTGCCAGGGTGCTGTTTCTGAAACTCTCTCTACATCTACCAACCGTTTTCAGAAAACTTAAAAACCCCTTTCTTCAGGCATGACTTTGCAGCCCTAATCTCTCGGGTTTTCTTGCTTTCCTGTTCAGTATGTAAAGGACTTTTTGCTTCAATGCAAAAAACATTTTGCACAACTTCCTATACACTGACGGCATTTGTACAACAAACACTTTTAATAGGCATGTTATTTTATACCCATTTGAACTCCGATTACCCTTTCCCTTCTTTCCCCTAGATTTTATCCTGTTAAACTTAAGGTTGTTTGACAGTTAAGTTCTATAATTGTGCTGCTGGTAGTGACAACCTGAGATGAAAGCTGTTTCACAAGAAACATTAAAGAACTTTGGCTGCAGTGCGATTTTTTTCTTCCCATTTATTCACCTACTCATGCACTCATCAACTGAGTGCACTAACCCTAATGCAGCATCAACATGCTAAATAAGTTAAGTGACAACACAATCACTGGAACATTGTAGAGATACTAAAGAGATAGGTCATGGCCAGCAGAGATCTGAAAAATACGGTGCGACAACAAATTATCTAGAAACATGTGTGTGAATTAGTTTCACATGTATTATGTACAACCTATTAGTTCCACATGTATTATGTATAACCTATCAGTTCAAATTGAAAGCATGAGCCTTGGCTTGACAGCAGAATTTTCAAATGAGTCAGGGGGTCAATGGCTCCAAGTCACATTGTACAGACTTGAGTGCAATCTGACACTGAGGGAATGCTGAACTGAGGGAAGCTGTTCTCTTTTGGATGAAATGTTAAAACAAGGCCAAGTACGCCTACTCATGCAAAAGTAAAAGATGCCATAGCACCACACAAAGGGCAGAGACTTTTCCTGGTGTCTGGGCCAGCATTTATCTCTCAGTCAACGTAAGATTGGCTTTTATTTATCAGACAGATGAATGTGGGACCTGGTTGTGTTTCCTTACGTTGCAACAGTGTGAAAGGTGAGATATAAATGCTCTTTATTGGTTGCAAAGCAATGAATTGGGTGATATAATTTTACGACAGTGGGCACTTCCCAAGCATTTAAACTAATCCCTTAAAGATAGGAACTAGGAGCAGGAATAGACCAATTCAGCTCCGCCATTCAATCAGATAATGGCTGATTGGTCCCTGGTCTCAAATCCATCTCCCAAGCTGTACTCCATATCCCTTTTTTAATTTGAAATATATCTATCTCCCTCTTGAAACCACTTAACGATTCAGACTCCACCATGCTATGGGGCAGCGAGTTGCACAAATTCAATACCCTCTATGAGAGCCTCTCAACCTATACCTGTGGCTTCATGATTGCCCCTTAAGAGGAAAACTGCCTGGTGTTGGGAGTGGAGAGAAAATAAACCATTGCCTGAACTTAAGTTTAAAGTTTATTTATTCGTGTCACAAGTAGGCTTATATTAACATTGCAATGAAGTTGCTGTGAAAATCCCCTAGTCGCCACACTCCGGCGCCTGTTCGGGTACACTGAGGGGGAATTTAGCACGGCCAATGCACCTAACCAGCACGTCTTTCAGACTGAGGGGGGAAACCGGAGCACCCGGAGGACAAGTGAGGCCTGCTAAGGTGAAGCCTGGTCCCCCACAAGGATCTTCCTACAACCTAGGTTAACCAGGGGGAGGGGGCACCGACCACAACAGTAGCAGCAAAGGCGATCCTGGGCAGAGCAGGGGCCTGCGGTGGGTGCGGCCGCTGGCTGGTTGGGTCCCCACCCCCAACACTACCGGCGCCCTTGGCAGGAAGGGGAACGTTTCTCCCTCTCTCTTTCTTCACAATCCCTCTTCACCCCCCCCCCCCCATCCCCCATCCCCCATCCCCCACGTCTATGCTCCCGCTCCAGGCCTCACCAGGTATCGCCCTTCTTCAGCGGTGTCTTCATCAGCGCCGCTGTGTCGGCGCGCTGCGTCTCCAGCTCGGCCGCTCCGCCCTCCGCCATGTTCGCTAGCAACCGCGCGGCGCATGCCGGGAACCCTCACCCTCCCTCTCCAGCCGGCGTCAGACCGCCTACGCCAAAGAGCGCAGCCGGCGACAGGATCATCCCCCCCCCCCCAATTGGGAAGCACGGCACTTCCCACAGGCGGGAGGACCCGCGGACCTCCCAGCTCCGCAAGGGGGACAAATGGACACACACTCAACGCGACCCTACACAGAACAGGGCTGCCAACCCTCCAGGAATGGAAGATCAATCTCCAGGACTCCTGCTGTAAACAGTCCCAGAGAAAAATCACAGGAAACATTTATAAAAAATAAAAGCAAAATTATTGCGTGTTGGCTGGAATCTGAAACAATCTTGCATTTATTTAATCAAGATGTGGGGGCGAGTCTGTAATGAAGTCTCCAGGGTTACATTTGGTAATCATATGTCCATCCCATCCCCATGCAATTTACGAGAAATTGTGTTATTTTTATTTTACAAGGGAGTGTGAAATAAAAATTGGATTAACTCCAAGATTAAAATCAGAAAGTGCTAGAAAAACTCAGCGGATCTGGCAGGGGCAATGTTGCAAATATCATGTCCATCACAGCTCATGTGTTTTAGAATTTAACTTACAGTTTGAAGGATTAAAGTTTTAACCGTGGAAAATGGGGTAAATGTAATTTAAACAAGTTATTACACTTAAAGGGATTGATTTTACCATCGCGTTGCGCTCGCTTTTGGGCACGAAAACTTGGTAAAGCCGTGAGGCGAGTAGCGCGATCCACGTCCAAATGGCCGCGATTGGGACTGCGCCTGAAATGGGCACGACGGCCATTTAAATGTATTTGCATGCATTTAAATTGAATTAATTGGCTGCACGCCCAACCTTACCGGCACTTCCCCCTTTACCACCGCGTTCGCCCATCCAGAATCGGCGCAAAACAGACATGCTCCACAAAAGTCAAATTCGGGTGCTCCACTTAGTGAGGAGGTAAGTGCCAAGCATCCGAGGCTCTTTGCTTGAGATCGGTGGGGGGGAAGGGGGGGGGGGGTTCCGCTGCCACTCTGCTTGAGATCAGTGGAGGGGAAGGGGGGTCCGCTGCCACTCTCCAGGACTGAGATTGTTGGGGGAGGGAAGGGGCCTGTGATCAGTCTGGGTGGTGGGGGAGTGGGGGGATAAGGGGGGTCAGTAATGTTGTGGGAATGGGGCAATGTCTGTGGGGACCAGGGGGAGGCATTATCCAGCATTCTATCATTTTTTTCCTGCGCATGCGCAGTTGGAGGCACCGATCGGAGCTGCAGGGTTTCGGGCACGTTAAGCCCCACCCATAGGCTTCTGCAGCATGATTCGGAATCGCTGATATTATGCAGGCAGAGTGCGTATGGGGGGGGGGGGGGGGGTTGCCTGAGAACGGGTCTAAAACTCGGATCTGAAACACTCCCAGTTTCAAGTCTGCCCAGCACTTGGAATCAAAATGATAAAATAGGGCCCAAAGGGTCAGAATGGAAGAGACAGAGCTATAACAAAGCAAGAGGTGAAATTCCACAATCCATGACCTAACTGAAAGCAGTAAGGAAAATGGAAACATAGAAATGAAACTGACCCTCCCGGTTTCCTAGGAAACAAAAACTGAATTTGAGATTCAGAAAGCAAAACTCCTGCACAGACTTAAACAGGTTGAAGACATATAAAGGGACGCAAAACCACCCAAGTAGTTGCTGTTGCTTGGGACTGGTGTGTGCAGTCTGCAACTCACTGAGAGATGACAGTCAACACAAACAACTGTTAGATAGGCCTGCACCATAAGCAAAGCAAAAAACACTAACATCACCATTCACTGCAGGTGAAGCTTAGCTGTGAGAGAACAGATGCTGGAAGATTGCCTCGTTTGAAACCAGTGGAAGAATCTACAGTGGTCCTCATTGAATCTTGTGACAAAGAAGGCAACCAACAGATTAGCTTGGTGGTATCCAAAAAGTTACCAGAACCAAGGGACCGAGACATATACAGTCAAATGAGCACAAAATTGCTTGGTGAAAGCATTGATTCAAGCAGCTCCCTCATTAGATTAATGAGCCCTGTGTTAAACCAAAGAACAAAGAACAATACAGCACAGGAACAGGCCCTTCGGCCCTCCAAGCCCGCGCCGCTCCCTGGTCCAAACTAGACCATTCTTTTGTATCCCTCCATTCCCACTCCGTTCATATGGCTGTCTAGATAAGTCTTAAACGTTCCCAGTGTGTCCGCCTCCACCACCTTGCCTGGCAGCGCATTCCAGGCCCCCACCATCCTCTGTGTAAAATATGTCCGTCTGATATCTGTGTTAAACCTCCCCCCCTTCACCTTGAACCTATGACCCCTCGTGAACGTCACCACCGACCTGGGGAAAAGCTTCCCACCGTTCACCCTATCTATGCCTTTCATCATTTTATACACCTCTATTAAGTCTCCCCTCATCCTCCGTCTTTCCAGGGAGAACAACCCCAGTTTACCCAATCTCTCCTCATAACTAAGCCCCTCCATACCAGGTAACATCCTGGTAAACCTCCTCTGTACTCTCTCCAAAGCCTCCACGTCCTTCTGGTAGTGTGGCGACCAGAACTGGACGCAGTATTCCAGATGTGGCCGAACCAACGTTCTATACATCTGCAACATCAGACCCCAACTTTTATACTCTATGCCCCGTCCTATAAAGGCAAGCATGCCATATGCCTTCTTCACCACCTTCTCCACCTGTGACGTCACTTTCAAGGATCTGTGGACTTGCACACCCAGGTCCCTCTGCGTATCTACACCCTTTATGGTTCTGTCATTTATCATATAGCTCCTCCCTACATTATTTCTACCAAAACCACTAACTCTTGCAAACCTGTCATGTCTTAAGTTTAATTTCTGATCCATTGAGTTAGCTGATCTCAGCATTGGAATCTAATTGATATTTAAAGGAGAATTAAGGAAGACGGACTTGCATTTTTATAACCTCTTTCATGATCTCAGGATGTCCCAAAGTGCTCCTTAGAATAATGCCATGGAATTTCTTTACTTTTAAGTTTATTTATTCTTGTCACAAGTAGGCTTACATTAACACTGCAATGAAGTTACCGTGAAAATCCCCTAGTCGCCACACTCCGGTGCCTGTTCGGGTACACTGAGGGAGAATTTAGCATGGTCAACGCACCTAATCAGCACGTCTTTTGGGCTGTGGGGGGAAACTGGAGCACCCGGAGGAAACCCACGCAGACAGGGGGAGAATGTGCAGACTCTGCACAGACAGTGACCCAAGCTGGGAATCGAACCCGGATCCCTGGCTTTGTGAGGTAGCAGTGCTAACCACTGCGCCACCGTGCTGCCCCAGTGAGGGATGAAAATTGATAGTTGGAGCAGGCTAACTTAAACTGAAAGGCAGAGTAAAGCAACAATAGCTAAGGTATAAAGTGTAGTGCAGCAGAGCAAATGTACATACGAACATCTGAATTAAGAGCAGGAGTACAAGGCAAGTTTTTTACACAGAGAGTGGTGGGTGCCTGGAACTCGCTGTGGGGGGAGGTAGTGGAAGCAGGTGCAATAGTGAGTTTTAAGGGGCGTCCTGACAAATACGTGAATAGGATGGGAATAGGGGGATATGGTCCCCAGAAGTGTAGGGGGTTTTAGTTCAGTCGGGCAACATGGTCAGTGCAGGCTTGGAGGGCCGAAGGGCCTGTTCCTGTGCTGTAATTTTCTTTGTTCTTTGTCCTTTGTTCTACTCTTTTAAACTAGTGGATACAAACCTGAGTCTCTCTAACCTTTTCTCATAAGACAATTCGCCCATTCCTAGTAGTAGTTAAGTAAACCTTGTCTGAACTGCTTCTAAAGCACTTACATCTTTCCTTAAGTAAAGAGACCGTACTGTACATTCCATTAGTAGGAGAGACTGGGACCCGAGGGCACAGCCTCAGAATAAAGGGACGACCCATTAGAACTGATATGAGGAGAAACTTCTTCAGGCAGAGGGTGGTGAATCTATGGAATTCATTGCCACTGAAGGCTGTGGTCACTGAGTGTATTTAAGACAGAGATCGATAGGTTCTTGATTGGTAAGGGGATCAAAGGTTATGGGGAAAAGGTGGGAGAATGGGATTGAGAAACTTATCAGCCATGATTGAATGGGAGAGCAGACTCAATAGGCCAAATTGCCTAATTCTGCTCCTATATCTTATCATTTTATGGTATACAATACTCCAGATACACCAATGCCCTGTACAACTGAAGCATAACCTCCCTGCTTTTGTAATCAATTCCCCTCATGATAAAATTGTTGTACCTGTATATTAGCCTTTTGTGATTCATGCACTCGGGGAGGCGATAGCCTCGTGGTATTATCGCTAGACTATTAATCCAGAAACTCAGCTAATGTTCTGGGGACTCGGGTTCGAACCCCGCCATGACAGATTGTTGGAAAAACCCATCTGGTTCACTAATATCCTTTCGTGAAGGAAATCTGGCCCACATGTGACTCCAGAACCACAGCAATGTGGTTGACTCTCAACTGCCACTCAGTTGTATCAATCATTACAAAGTCTCAACAAAGCCCTAACAACATTGTGGATCAACCCCTGGCACATGGATTGCAGCGATTCAAGAAGGCAGCTCATCACTACCTTCTCAAGGGCAACTGGGGATTGGGCAATAAATGCCGGCCAGCCAGTGATACCCATGAATGAATAAAAAAAGGACACCCAGGTCCTTCTGCAACTCAGAGCTCTGCAACCACTCACCATTTAGAAAATATGCTTCTTTTTCATTCTTCCTACCAAAATAGACAACTTCACATTTGCCCACATTATACTCCATTTACCAGATTTTTGCTCACTCTCTTAACCCATCCGTGTCCTTATGTAGCCTTTCCTACCTATCTTTGTATCACCAGTGTTCTTTGTGTCATCCGCACTGATCTCTTTGACACACCACTCTTCGCGTCTTGCCAATGGTGGCACAATGGATAGTACTGTTGCTTCACAGCACCAGGGACCCAGGTACAATTCCCTGCTGGGGTCATTGTCTGTGTGGAGTCTGCACATTCTCCCTGTGTCTGCGTGGGTTTCCTCCGGGTGCTCCGGTTTCCTCCCACAGTCCAAAGATGTATAGGCTAGGTGAATTGGCCATGCTAAATTCTCCCTCAGTGTACCCGAACAGGTGCCAGAGTAGGGGATTTTCACAGTAACTTCATTGCAGTGAGTAAGCCTACTTGTGCCTAATAAATAAACTTTATTTTACTTTACTTTAACTGGAACAAGACCTATTTATGCCAACTCTCTGTTTCTTGTTCGCTGGCCAATCTTCACTCCATGCCAGCATACCACCTCCTACACCATGGACTTTTGTTTTATGTACTAACTTTTGATGTGGCACCTTATCAAATGCCTTCTGGAGATCTAAGTACAGTACATCCACCAGTTCCCCTTTATCCACAGTACATGTGACTCCCTCAAATAGCTCCAATACATTGGTTAAATATGATTTCCCTTTCACAAAACCATGTTGACTCTGCCTGATTGCCTTGAATTTTCCAAGTGCCCTGCTACAACATCTTTCATAATGGCTTCTAACATTTTCCCCACGACAGGTTTAAGGCTAACTGGCCTGATGGCAGACAAAGCAAATCAAGTTTAAGTGGAGTCTGAAAGAGCACAGATTAAAACACAGATTTAATAAGACTGGGAAATAAACAACAAAAACAGAAAATGCTGGAAAATCTCAACTGGTCTGACAGCATCAGTGGGGAGAGAATAAAGCCAATGTTTCGAGTGTAGATGACCCTTTGTCAGAGCTCTTATGATGGGTTGTCCAGAGAGATGCTGTCAGACCTGCTGAGATTTTATGGCATTTTCTGTTTTTGTTTTAGATTCCAGCATCCGCAGTATTTTGCTTTTATCTATGGAAAGTAAACAATGTGTCCTGTACAGATAGCTTAAACTATCCGACTGTCTAAACTATTGGGCTAAAATATATCCCACTATATTATAAAGAATTTTATAAATAATTATATAGATAGTCTAAACTATCTATCTAAATTATTGAGCTAAAATATATCCCACTATTTTATGAAGAAAATTAACCACTGTCCCTTGTCATATATGCTTTGGTTTCTCTTCAGACCATATAAATCTTTCGCTTTTTACTAAAGATTTCCGTGGCAAGAAGCATTTAAAGTTTCAATGAATTTTTTGTGGCCCTGCTTTTGTGGGGTGGGATTGTTGTTGGTGCAGATGCGATGGGCCAAAAGGCCTCATTCTGCACTATAGGGGTTCCATGAGTGTGCATTTACACTACAACTACAGTGGGAATGTCTTTGCACCAACGGAGTACTTGTAGTTTAAATAGCTTTGTATTGATGCTGAGAAGCTATTGTGAAAATTTGGAACTAGGTCCCAGCTGACTCACGAGTGAAGCATCTGAGGCTAGCTTACTGACAAAATTCTGATGAGGTGTGACGGGGTAGATGTAGGTTGGATGTTTCCCCGGGCTGGGGTGTCTACAACCAAGGGACACAGTCTCAGATTAATGAGGAGGACCATTTAAGACCAAGGCCAGGATTTTCCAGCTCCGATGTGGTGGGACCCACCGTGGGAGATTTCATGGCCCAGCCAAAAGTTCATTGACTTCCGGTGGAACTGGAAAATCCCATCCTGGGGTGAGGAGGAACTTCTTCACTCAGGGAGGCGAATCTCTAAAGATCCCTAATTCTGGAAACACATTACATCAAGGGATATTGGATAGTGGGGAAATGGCGCAGAGGTGGATGATCAGCCATGGGTTTTTTGAATAGTGGAGTGGCCCAATGGGCTGAATGGCCTCCTTGTTTTCCTATATTCCCAAGGGAGTTTCACTCCACTCCATTCTGCAGTCAGATTGGGTGATGGCTCTGGATTTACACTGCATCTTTCCCATCATCACGAACTGAAGGTAATGCTGCTGTGTGAATGCAACATTCATGTACGGTTTATAAACTGTGCAAGGTGTCATTCGTGGCTCAGTGGGTAGCACTCCTGCTTCTGAGTCAGAAAAGTTAAAGTTAATTTATTAGTCACAAGTAAGGCTTACTTTAACACTGCGATGAAGTTACTGTGAAATTCCCCTAGTCGCCACACTCCGGCACCTGTTTGGGTACACTGATGGAGAATTTAGCACAGCCAATGCACCTGACCAGCACATCGTTTGGACTGTGGGAGGAAACCAGAGCACCCGGAGGAAACCCACACAGATGCAGGGAGAATGTGCAGACTCCACACAGACAGTGACCCAAGCTGGGAATCGAACCCAGGTAGGTCCCTGGCACTGTGAGGCAGCAGAGCTAACCACTGTGCCACCGTGCCTCTTTGTGCACTCGAGTTCCACTCCGGAACCTTGAGGACAAAATCCAGGCTGACCCTTCAGTACAGTGCGGAGGGAATTGCAAGGGTTAGCTTCCAGATGAAACATCGAATTGAGGTTCCCCTGTCTGCCTCCTCAGGTGAGTATAAAAAAATGATATGCCACTATTTATTAAGAAGAGCAGGCGAGTGTTTGGGCCAATATTTATCTCTTAACCAAAGCAGTTTACCTGTCACCACTGTGCTGCTTGGGGCAGTTTGCTGTGTGTAAATTGGCTGCCGCATTTCCTACATTATAACCGTGTCTACATTTCAAAAGTACCTCATCGCCCGTAAAGCACTTTTGGAAACTCCTTGGGGCGAATTTTCCTGTTCCACCCGTCGCGGGGATTGTAGCGGGGGTAAGGCGCGGACCAAAGAAAGGTCCGTTGACCTCAGGTGGGATTTTCCGGTTTCGGGGCAAGTGTGGCCAGAAAAATCCCACCCCTGAAAGGCGCTACAGAAATGCAAGTATTCATTTTGCCACAAAGTGGTGCTGATGAGTTGTCAGAGTTTTGCACTCAGCAGCTCCACCAGCAGGGATTTAGTGATACTGCAGCTCTCTGACGAATGCAAATTAAGAATAGCACGGCACAAGGAAAGGCTGAATTTATTTATCATCCAGAGAAATTTCTCCTTCCTTCCGATATAATTGAGCACAAATGGCCCATTCAGTGTTTATCATGCTTACACAATTATTCAATCAAAGATGTGCGGGTTAGGTTGATTGGCCATGCTAAATTGCCCCTTAGTGTCAGGGGATTAGCAGGTAGGGTTACAGGGTTAGGACCTGGGTAGGATTGTTGTCAGTGCATGGTGGGATGGCAGAATGGTACAATGGTTAGCACTGCTGCCTACAGTGCCAGGGACCTGGGTTTGATTCCCGGCTTGGGTCACTGTGTGGAGTCTGCACATTCTTCCCGTTTCTGTGTGGGTTTCCTCCGGGCGCTCTGTTTTCCTCCCGCAGTCTAAAAGACATGCTGGTTAGGTGCCTTGGTCATGCTAAGTTCTCACTCAGTGTACCCAAACAGGCACCGGAGTGTGATGACTAGGGGAATTTCACAGTAACTTCATTGCAGTGTTAATGTAAGTTTACTTGTGACTAATGAATAAACTTAAAGTAAAGTAAAAGTAAAGTTTATTTATTAGTCACAAGTAAACTTACATTAACACTGCAATGAAGTTACTGTGAAAATCCCCAAGTTGCCACACTCCGGCACCTGTTCAGGTCAATGCACCTAACCAGCACACGTCTTTCATCTTATACAACTTACTTACTAATGCTTCAATGGGCCGAATGGCCTCTTTCTGCGCTGTAGGGATTCTGTGAATCTATGATTTTACTGCACTATTTACCCACAACTTTAACTGTGGAGTATGAGGTCGCTAGTCTTTTCAATTAATATTTACAATTCAATCCTGGAAGGCAAGACAAAATGAGTCATTCTAAGATAAAAGCAAAATACTGTGGATACTGGAATCTGAAACAAAAACAGAAATTTTTCTGTTTTTGAATCATTCTAAGTTTCTTTGCATCACTGGTGAAATCACCTTTGGAATATTGTGTTTAATCTTCAGTAAGTTACTTTCAAGTGAACAGAGATACATTCGTAAAGGTTCAAAGGAGAATAAGATGACTCTGGGACCAATGGTTATTAAAGCAGCCTCAAAGGATAGGATGTGTTTCCAATTAATACAAAGACTGAGATCATTTTTTAGTACTTCAGAGGAGAGGGCAATTTAACTTGCTGAGCGCAAAACCAAAGGACAAAAGTACAAATTGAACAAGTCTTGAGATGGCAGTAACTTTTTGTCTCACTCCCCAGTTCATATATGGAATAGATGCCACAAAAGCAACGATTTATTTATCCAAAGTTACCATGACACAGCCTGTCTTGTACAAAACACATCTATTTAAATACCAGAAGCAAGTTTTCAAGTTATATGCTACGTGAGAATATTCTTTCAAATTGTGACCACTTTATCATGAAGCAGTTGACAAAAGAACCTTAAGTAAGTTGGAAATAAACATTTTTTACAGGCGAATTACTATGATCTGAAAAAAAGCGTGGTGGAAGCAGATTCAATAAGAACTTTCGAAAGGAAATTGGGTAAATACTTGAAAGGGGCAAGTTTGCAGGACTACAGGGAAAGGGGGAGGTGAAGGGGACTAACTGGATTGGATTCTTAAAGAGCCAGTACAGGCAGGATAGTTTGAGTGGTCTCCTTCTGGGGTTGGAACATTCTATCACTCTTCTTGAGGTTTGTAAGATCATATCCTGTGCTTTTTCGTTATGTTGGACTTGCTGCATCATTTATTTCCCTCTCTGGTGATTTTAGCAATGAAATTTATAGTTTCAGTCCATTATGACTGCAGTCCTGCTTTCAAAAAACACTTAAGAGACCACTCTTTTGATGATCTTAAGACTTTTTTCTTATTCCTTTTTACCCATTCACCCTGTTTGTCAGTCTCCACTTGTTATCACGGAATCCCTACATTGCAGAAGGAGACCATCCGACCCATTGAGTCTGCACCGACTCTCCGACAGAGAATCTTACCCAGGCCCTATCCCCATAACCTCACATATTTACCCCGAACCAAGGGACAATTTAGCTTGGCCAATCCACCTAACCTACACACCTTTGGACACTAAGGGACAATTTAGCATGAGCAATCCACCTAATCCGCACATCTTTGGACTGTAGGAAGAAATCAGAGCAGCTGGAAGAAATCCATGCAGACATGGGGAGAATGTGCAAACTCTCCACACAGACAGTCGCCCAAGGCCGGAATTGAACCCGGGTCCCTGGCGCTGTGAGGCAGCAATGCTAACCACTGTGCCACCGTGCTGTCCCATATCTGGAGCCCTGCAAAGTGCCCAAAGTTGGCTCTCTGTACCTGTGGAGAACTGTTATATCATGCATGTTTATTAAATTTAAAAAGCTATATTCCTGCCAAAATAAGAAAACAAACCCCACTTCAATTCAAATCAGTCCACTTTCCTCTCATGCTTACATGCAAATGAGTTGAACTGCAATTTGACATTTCCCCAGCAGCTCAAACAGGAGGGCATACACAATCTTTTAACTAAATTTGCAGTGGCATAAGTAATATTTGCATGGCAAATGGAAGTAGTCAGCCTTCATTTTTATTTACAAATTAACTTAATTACAACTGGATATTTATAGCAATCTTTTGAAAGTGGAATTGGATCAGGTTTCCTTTTCAATCAGTGAGGTGCTAAATGTAACAACTGGCACCATCAGATAAATGAAATATTTTGACCCGATTATTGAAATTCAAAACAGCCCCATGAAATAAGGGTTTTAGACAGGCTGTAATATTGCAAATACTTGACAGTATTATCAATCTCAACCATCAAAAAGAATAAGAACAGGCAGATCATGGATTCACAATCACCTAAAAGTTTATTTATTAGTCACAAGTAAGGCTTACATTACTGCTGCAATGAAGTTACTGTGAAATTCCCCGAGTCGCCTCGGTCCGGTGCCTGTTCGGGTCAATGCACCCAAACCAGCACGTCTTTCAGAATGTGGGAGGAAACCGGAGCACCCGGAGGAAACCCACGCAGAGAGAACATGCAAACCCACGGGGAGAACATGCAAACTCCACACAGGCAGTGATCCAAGCCAGGAATTGAACCTGGGTCCCTGGCACTGTGAAGCAGCAGTGCTAACCACTGCGCCACCGTACCACCTCTACATTCCATCTGGATTTGGGCACAAGCCTCCATCTGTTTTGCTTTCCTAGGTGGAGTTCCTGGATCGCTGCATCTCGGACCACAGTGGGTAAGACAGCACCAGGTTAGACAGCAGTGGTTTGAGGAGAAGCGAGGAAAGGATAATAAAGCCACTCACGTTCCAAGGCCATATCTTAAATATGTTCAGAAGCAAGGGGTTAATTATCACCTTTAAAGTCTTATACGGTGAACTGGTGGGGGGAATTCCTAGACCATGTTAGAATTCATCCGGTTTTAACAATGAAAATGGGGTGGGTTTCTGTAACGAGCAATTAATTCGCTCTGCAGTTTCAACTCACAGCGACAACAAGAACAATTTGCATTTATATAGCACTCTTCGAAATTGCAAAGCATCCTAAGATGTTGTTGGTGAAAAGTACCCGCGCATTCCTACTCTATTGCGTGAACATAGTATTCCTCCATAAATTCAGCATGTCTTTGGCGGCCCAGTGGCACAGTGGCTAGCCCTGCTGCCTCACAGCACCAGGGACTTGGGTTTGATTCCCGGCTTGGGTCACTGTCTTTGTGGAGTTTGCACATTCTCCCCGTGTCTGCGTAGGTTTCCTACAGGTGCTCCGGTTTCCTCCCACAGTCTGAAAGACGTGCTGGCTAGGTGCATTGGCCATGCTAAAATTCTCCCTCAGTGTACCCAAACAGGCACTGGAGTTTGGTGATTAAGGGATTTTCACAGTAACTTCACTGCAGTGTTAATGTAAGCCTACTTGCGGCACTACTGAATAAACTTTCAAATTAACAATAAAGAGACAGCGGGTTGCTCCAGGGTCAACAACTAAAAAACAAATAAATTTGCCCCCTTTTTTATCAGGGAAGAACCCCAGGGGCTGACAAGTGTAGTGGATGCCTTGAATCATTTTATGATTTTGCTTGCTAAGTACTCCTTTGTATTTTTAAATTCTGCATATTGCAAAGCACAGATGTGCCTACATCTGTTTTGGGAGATGTTTATTATGTGAGTATAGGAAATTGTCTTTGCTGATTTACTGTGCAATAGCTGGATGGATTTCCTTTAGGGATAGGCCTTGGAAACCAAAAGACTTTGAACCAACTGAAGACCTCGCACGAGCAAGTTCATCCTACGCAGCATTGAAGAAATATTTCCCTTGATCCTGTTGTCACTTTTATGATTCTGTTGAGGCAAAAAGGGTAACATTATTTGGAATATGTACCTAGAAAGGAAGATTGTAAAAGGGGCCGCAGGGAAAGGACAGAGAAATGGGATTAAAATAATTAGCTTTGGCCGAACAGATAGGGATGAACCACATTAATCCTCCTGCA
Organism: Mustelus asterias; assembly: GCF_964213995.1. Taxonomy (NCBI): domain Eukaryota; kingdom Metazoa; phylum Chordata; class Chondrichthyes; order Carcharhiniformes; family Triakidae; genus Mustelus; species Mustelus asterias. The sequence goes on from NC_135809.1 coordinate 11,664,811, forward strand.
CTGTAGTTTCTCTAATTCTTCAATGGTGGTGCGTATGCAATGTTAGAATGTAACCAGTGACAACTTTGTATTGGATGTAATGTGATCAATGGGAACAAGACGCAAGGGTCAGCTGACCCTTGCAACCATGGAACCAATTACAGAGTGATGTAATAGTCAGCTGACCAGCTGATTCACTATAAATAAGGAGCTATGTAGAATTGTGGGTAGCTTGGAGTGGCCCAGGGCGAGGCCCCAAGTTTGGAGTCATGATGTTTCTTCATTAAACCCTTTCTTTGATTTATAAGCTGGAGTAAGTTTTGTTGTATTTTCATTAGCTGCATTTTGAAGAGTTCCTTCTGAAGAAACACGCAATACAACTCCCCACTGTCTTCTCACACTGTTCCAAAAGAGTATCATTCAAGCCAAAAATGAACTAAAAGATTCGATTGAAAAAAATGGCTTGAAAAGGATTTTAGATTTCAAAATAAAAGCAGCAAAACAAATGCCAATTAATATTGGAATGAATTAGATCAGATATTTTTGGATTGTGAATGAATTTTGAGCAAAAATAAGAACAGTCGGCCCTCACAGTCATTCAGTGAGCAATTGCAACCGAGTGGTTTAACAGGACATCTTCTATATCCGGCATGCCCTAAGTTAAGCAACCTGCTGATTCAAGCTTAAAGTCATGGACAGAGCGTTGGAGTCAATCAATGCCTCTCTCCGTGTTCAGCCAAGGAAACCCCTGCCAAATACGCCCCACGGGAATCAATTTGGTATTATCTGAAAACGGTGGTATTGTATTGAAAAGGGCGGACATTTTGTTTTCGCCGATCATGTTTCACATTTTTAACATCCGACTGGCAACATTACGCTGAAAAGGCAGATCAGCTCGTGTATTGCCATTCGCACTTTTGCCACCAGGTTGCGACCGGCGGGTCTTAACAAATAAAGTTTATTTATTAGTGTCACAAGTAGGCTTACATTAACACTGCAATGAAGCCAACGTGAAAACACCCCAGTCTTCACATTCCAGCGCCTGTTTAGATACACTGAGGGAGAATTTAGCACCTAGCCAGCATGTCTTCCGGACTGTGGGAGGAAACCAGAGCATCCAGAGGAAACCCACGCAGACACGGGAAGAAGGTGCAGACTCCGCACAGGCAGTAACCCAAGCCAGGAATCGAAACCGGGTCCCTGGCGCTGTGAGGCGGCAGTGCTAACCACTGTGCCACCGTGCCGTCCTTGTTAACAGTGGGAATATTAACAGTGGTACACAAGACTTTACTGAAAACATGTCTCATTGCAGCTGCCTCGGCAAATCAGCCGGCATAATTAAGGACCCCACGCACCCCGGACATACTTTCTTCCACCTTCTTCCGTCAGGAAAAAGATACAAAAGTCTGAGGTCACGTAACAACCGACCCAAGAACAGCTTCTTCCCTGCTGCTGTCAGACTTTTGAATGGACCGACCTCGCATTAATGTTGATCTTTCTCTACACCCTCTATGATTGTAACACGACATTCTGCACTCTCTCCTTTCCTTCTCTATGAACAGTATGCTTTGTCTGTGCAGTGCGCAAGAAACAATACTTTTCACTGTATACCAATACATGTGACAATAATAAACTAAATCAAATCAAAACGGAGATATTTCCAGTGCTATGGTCAGCTATATTTTAAAGAGAGATTTGCATATCCTTAAAAATGAGCTTTAATGACATCACTTCATTGAGAAACTAAACAATATAAAAGTTATCGCTAAGTTCAATTTGTTTCCCCCTCCCCCTCCCCACAACCCCCATCACAATTGATTTTATTTTGGAATATATTTCTCCTGATGCTGAGTAGTGATGACAAAAACAGGAGAATTGACTTGGAGGAGCTACTGAGTCTGACAGCAGAAGAAACCTGAATTAATGCCAGCAGATAGAGTCATTAATCTAGTTGTCCTCTGTGATATTGGCATTTCAACTCTGCACGTTGATACAGCTCCATCACGCTTTCAGGCTCAGTGGTCCCTCCCCGACAGTCACTCCTGAGCTTGGTGAGTTTTTATTGTGGTGGGTGCTGTATTAGAATGCGGCTGGCAATAACTTACACTTAAATAATTTCTTCAGTGTATTAACATGTATCAAAATGCATTCACCAGCTGGTGGTCAGACCTGAGTAAGGGAGGAATTACAAATAAAGAATAAATGACAAACTGCATCTCCCATTGCTCATCGTGGCGTTTTATTCCTTTGAACATTCCTCGCTGTCTTTTTGGGTACTGTAATGATTCCTCTTGCATTGCTTAATTAAACAGAAAGACTAGTGTTTATCTAATGTCTTTAACTATCTCAGAATGTACCTCCACAGCCAAGGAGGTACTTTTGAAGTGATCTTGATTTGAGTTGATTTATTATTGACACATGTATTGGGATACAGTGAAAAGTATTGCTTCTTGCACGCTATAGAGACAAAGAATACCGTTCAGAGTACATCGGGGAGAAGGAAAGGAGAGGGTGCAGAATGTAGTGTTACAGTCATAGCTAGGGTGTAGAGAAAGATCAACTTAATACAAGGTAGGTCCATTCAAAAGTCTGATGGCAGCAGGGAAGAAGCTGTTCTTGAGTCGGTTCGTATGTGACCTCAGACTTTTGAATCTTTTTCCCGATGGAAGAAGGTAGTAGAGAGTATTTGCGGGGTGCGTGCACGGTACCCAGTTTCCACACAGCAAGGTCCATGGTCAGCAATAAATCATGACCAGATCATAGAATCATAGAATACCTACGGTACAGAAGCAGGCTGTTCGGCCCATCGACTCTGCACCTACTCTCGAGCGGAATATCCCACCCAGATCCCAGCCTTGCAACCCAATGTATTTACCCTGCTAATCCCCCCTAACCTACACACCTGGGGACACAAAGGGGCAATTTTTTGTAGCATGGCCAATCCACCTAATCTGCACATCTTTGGACATTAAGGGGCAATTTAGCATGGCCAATCAACCTGCATATCCTTGAACTGTGGGAGGAAACTGGAGCACCCGGAGGAAACACATGCAGACAGGGGAGAACGTGCAAGCTCCACATGAGACAGTCATCCAGGGCCCGAATTGAACCCGAGTCCGTGGCGCTGTGAGGCAGCAATGCTAACCATGTGCCACCCGGATCATGGGCCAGATTCTCTGACCTCATCCGTGGCTGGGATTTTCCAGTCCCGCTGCAGTGAATGGAGATTTAGCTGAGACCCAATTTCTCCGTTCCCGCGGGTGACGGGGTGTGAACAGCTGGAGAATTCCGGCCCAGGTTTTTTACCGGAATTGGCTGAGGGATAGGCATTGGTCAGGATGCCAGTCAGAGCGCCCCTACCCTTCGTTCAGGTAACACCTTTGCATATTTTACACTCATTTGAGAGGGGAGACATAGGTCTGAATATTTCCAATGGCGCGGTCTCCCTACTCACTATCTGAAGAGTCAGCAGGAAACATATGCTTTCTGACTCTGACTGCCCCACAATCATTTCACACTCCAATGAGCGTCAATTGGCTGAAGATCGGACTTCCATCCATTACTCGGGAGGAAGTCTTGCCTTAGAGAGCTGCCGACCAGTCAGATTGGCCGCAGCTTTCTAGTTCCTGCAGAGACAAGAACTGCAGTGGACAGAACTTCAGGAAGACAGTCCTGGCACTGAATGGCAAGGTAAGTTTTCAGGATCCCAGGATGGGGGTGGTCTGGGGCGGTGCAAAGGGAGTGATTGGGATATTGGGGGAAGAGGCCGGAGATGGGGGAGAGGGAGGTCAAGCGGCCACCAGACCTTAACGCGGAGGGTGAGCGGTAACGCCTAGAATGACATAAACTAATGGGTTGGGAAACCGCATCACTGCTTAATCTAAAGAAAAACTAATTCAAAACACTTCCTGTTTCTGGACTGGTTAAGAGGAAAAGAACGCGGTTTAAACTAACCGTCTCCTGTCCGTAACATCCAGCATTAACGGGAATCACGCATGAATTAGCACTCAAACTGTGGTTGAACATAAACTACACACTAAATGGCAGCAGCTACAAAAAGTCGTGAATGTAGCCCAATCTATCACGCAAACCAACCTCCCATCCATTGGCACTATCTACACTTCCCGCTGCCTTGGCAAAGCAGCCAGCATAATCAAGGACCCCACACACCCCGGACATTCTCTCTTCCACCTTCTTCCATCAGGAAAAAGCTACAAAAGTCTGAGGTCACGTACCAACCAACTCAAGAACAGCTTCTTCCCTGCTGCCATCAGACTTTTGAATGGACCTATCTTGCATTAAGTTGATCTTTCTCTACACCCTAGCTATGGCTGTAACACTACATTCTGCACTCTCTCTTTTTCTTCCCTTTTCACTGTATGCTAATACATGTGACAATAATAAATCAAATCAAAACAATCAAGACAGATCCTATGAATGTTCTCAGCAGCCCACCCAGGCGTCAGTGATCATTGTGAGTGATAAAAAATCCTTTGAAACTCTGTCTTCCTCACAAGGAATTTTGGCTCCTCTCCTTAGAATCATAGAATCCCGACAGTGCGAAAGGAGGCCATTCAGCCCATCGAGTCTACACCGACTCTCCGACAACAGTATCTTACCCGAGCCCTCTCCCCGCCCTAACCCCCGTAACCCCTTACATTTACCATGGCTAATCCATTTAACTTACAGTCCTTGGGACATTAAAGGGCAATTTATCATGGCCAATCCACCTAATCCTTCAAGGATATTGCCTCTAATTTCCCTTAACCCAAGCACCAGATCAGCTGACTTCTTCTGTCTGCAATGAGTTGCCAAGGAAATCAAACCAGCTCAGATTGCCCCAGTGACTGCTCACGGTCCCGCCGCTCAAACACTTGATCTGAGACTGTATCTCACGGTATTTGCCTGGGCTGCACTCTGGGGCCTGTACTCAGGCATAGTTCCAGCTCCTCAGCTGGGCTGTTGCCAATGACTGCTTTCCACCTTCTTCTCATGGGCTTCTCTTTGTCCCCTACCTTCCAGCTTCATGGAGCCGACCAATTCAGCTTCATAGTCATAGAATGTCATAGAAAGTCATCGAATCCCTACAGTGCAGAAGGAGGCCATTCAGCCCATTGAGTCTGCACTGACAACAATCCCACCCAGGCTGTATCCCCGCAACCCCACATATTTACCCAGCTAATCCCTCTAACCTACGCATCCCGGGACATAGTGGTTAGCACTGCTGCCTCATAGCGCCAGGGACCTGGGTTTGATTCCCGGCTTGGGTCACAGTCTGTGTGGAGTTTGCACATTCTCCCTGTGTTTGCGTGGCTTTCGTCCGGGTGCTCTGGTTTCCTCCCACAGTCCAAAGAACTGCTGGTTAGGTGCATTGACCCGAACAGGCGCCAGAGTGTGGCGACTAGGGGAATTTCACAGTAACTTCATTGCAATGTTAATGTGAGCCTTACTTGTAACTAATAAATAAACTTTACTTTACACTAAGAGGCAATTTAGCATGGCCAATCAACCTAACCAGCATGTCTTTCGGACTGTGGGAGGAAACCGGAGCACCCGGAGGAAACCCACGCAGGAAGAATGTGCCAACTCCACATGGACGGTGACCCAAGCTGGAAATCGAACCTGGATCCCTGGAGCTGTGAGCCGACACCGCTCCCAGCTTTTTCCTGAGCCCCAACTCCCAGCTTCATGGATCCCCAGGGCTTTGCTGTCCCTGCCAAAATCCCAGTTTTGCCAGAAGCTTGAATCCTCACCAGTTCTCTAAAAAGCACACAAATCAAGTTGAAAAGATAGATGCCCTCACAATGGTAGAACATCGTAATTGCAGCTGCCTTGTTATATCACCTGTTGCATATAGCGGACAAATGACATTAGCACGAATACATCCACTCTGAGGGATGATCATTGCTCATTGGATGTCCCATGTCACTGTTCATCGATTGTCACAGTGCTGGAGCCCAGTTTTAATGGTCGGCTCTCAACTTCAAGCTTCTCAGCCAATGAGATTCTTTAGAGGTGTAGAAAGGTGGCAGCCAATTTTCTTGCAGCAAGATCCCAAAAACAGCAATCAGATAATGACCAGATCACTTGTTTTGCTGATATTGAGTGAGGCATAATTGTGACCAACATTCTAGGGATAACTCCCTCATTTTTAGTTTCAATAGCTTGAGAGAAGCGATGAGGCCTTTGTTTAGCATCTCAACCCAAATGACATGTCTCTGACAGTGCTGCACTCCCTTCGTACATCTTACCTTCTCGGTAAACTTGTTCCTCCTTGGGATACAAGGAGAAGTGGCTAGATGGGTGGAGAACTGGCTTGGCCATAGGAGACAGAGGGTAGTGGTCGAAGGGTCTTTTTCCGGCTGGAGGTCTGTGACCGGTGGTGTTCCGCAGGGCTCTGTACTGGGACCTCTGCTATTTGTGATATATATAAATGATTTGGAAGAAGGTGTAACTGGTGTTATCAGCAAGTTTGCGGATGACACAAAGATGGCTGGAATTGCGGATAGCGAAGAGCATTGTCGGGCAATACAGCAGGATATAGATAGGCTGGAAAATTGGGCGGAGAGGTGGCAGATGGAGTTTAATCCGGATAAATGCGAAGTGATGCATTTTGGAAGAAATAATGTAGGGAGGAGTTATACAATAAATGGCAGAGTCATCAGGAGTATAGAAACACAGAGGGACCTAGGTGTGCAAGTCCACAAATCCTTGAAGGTGGCAACACAGGTGGAGAAGGTGGTGAAGAAGGTATATGGTATGCTTGCCTTTATAGGACGGGGTATAGAGTATAAAAGCTGGAGTCTGATGATGCAGCTGTATAGAACGCTGGTTAGGCCACATTTGGAGTACTGCGTCCAGTTCTGGTCGCCGCACTGCCAGAAGGACGTGGAGGCATTGGAGAGAGTGCAGAGAAGGTTTACCAGGATGTTGCCTGGTATGGAGGGTCTTAGCTATGAGGAGAGATTGGGTAGACTGGGGTTGTTCTCCTTGGAAAGACGGAGAATGAGGGGAGATCTAATAGAGGTATACAAGATTATGAAGGGTATAGATAGGGTGAACAGTGGGAAGCTTTTTCCCAGGTCGGAGGTGACGATCACGAGGGGTCACGGGCTCAAGCTGAGAGGGGCGAAGTATAACTCAGACATCAGAGGGACGTTTTTTACACAGAGGGTGGTGGGGGCCTGGAATGCGCTGCCAAGTAGGGTGGTGGAGGCAGGCACGCTGACATCGTTTAAGACTTACCTGGATAGTCACATGAGCAGCCTGGGAATGGAGGGATACAAACGATTGGTCTAGTTGGACCAAGGAGCGGCACAGGCTTGGAGGGCCGAAGGGCCTGTTTCCTGTGCTGTACTGTTCTTTGTTCTTTGTTCATAGAACCCCTACGGTGCAGAAGGAGGCCCATCGGGTCTGCACCGACCACAATCCCACCCAGGCCCTATTTCCGCAATCCAACACATTTACCCTGCCAATCCCCTGACACTAGGGTCAATTTAGCATGGCCAATTACCCTAACCTGTACATCTTTGGAGTGTGGGAGGAAACCGGAGAACCTGGAGGAAGCCCACGCAGACACGGGGAGAACGTGCAGACTCCGCACAGACAGTGACCCAACCTGGGAATTGAACCCGGGTCCCTGGCACTGTAAGGCAGTAGTGCTAACCACTCTGCCACCGTGCCACCCGCCCTCTAGTCTTTGGTGTGGGATTTGAATCCACAACCTCCTGACTTGGAGGACACTGCTACAAACAGGCAAACCCAGTTAACTGTGGCTGCTTCTAAATTTCTGAGATCACGGAGCAGTTCCAACTGTTTAAAAGCACAAATAAATATTCTGGAGCAATCAGATATTACTGTTTGGCAGAGGCACAGAGAGTGGTATTAATTTACCTGTTATAGGCAGTATCTACTTACTTTGGAGGGGCCAGTCACAAAGTATGTTGTGTTGCAAGTCAGGTTGGATACTTCAAGGTGTTCTGTGAAGCTCGTCTGGCCTGTAATGTTTTATGTTGAATTTGGCTCGGATGAGCATGAGAGATTTCACTTCAGGTGTGATTCAACTGACCCACGAGGAGCTTTTATCAAAAACAAAGTTTAATTAAGAATATTGTTGGCATGTATAGCAAGACAATTAGCAAGTATTTTTAACAATTACAAACAAGAAACACAACAACCAGGATAATGTATAACTCTTAAGGAAATATCTTAATGTGTTCCAACCAAAGCCAACATCCAATACATGAAACCCTCCAAATAAATACAATACAGCATTGGTTAATGCCCAATCGTTACAGGTATCCAACCTCCTGGGCTGAATGCTGAAAATCCCTGGTGAAGAAACTCTGAACAGGTTGTAGTGAAATCTGTTTCGTAAAACACAGCTTCTTTAAGGCAGAACCAAACAAAGAGAAAAAAAAACAGGGAGAGAAAGAGACTGCTTCTTGACTTGCTGCTAAACTGCTTCCAAAAATGAAACTAAAAGCCCAAAAGAAAAAAAACCCCATCACCTTACTGCCACAGCTTAGCTCCATCCCCAATGACATCACTGAAGCAGTAAGTTGCATGATTTTAAAAAAACCTTTCTTAAAGGTACACTCACATGACATTAGTTCAATATTGATAGAAATCATTTGGTATACATGAGTGCTATCAAACCTGAGACACTCTTGTAAATGCTGCTAAGATTGGTCCTCTCCCACATTCCCTCCACCTCCAAGCCCTCACTACTGACAGATACCAGGAATCCATCAGTTTCAACAAAGCCCAACCTTACCAATTCAACTCTGCCCGGCTTCAATTTCTCCTCCACATTGAATCATAGACCACAGACCTCTCAATCCTATCAGAGCTAACTTCTCCACTAGCCAGTGCCACCAATGTCCAGAGCAATGCCATTCACTGCTGAAGCCCAAACATCTCTCTCCAGAAGCAGAAGACCAGGTACCTTCTCCCGACCCGGAATGCCTTTCACCTTATATTGCATTTACCTTTGAATTTTATAAAGAAGGCCAGGGGTGAATAATTAAATGCAGGGGCTGAGATATTCCAATATATAGATTGTAATGAAAACTATCTATTTGTAAGTTCCACAGAATAATAGGGCAGCACGGTGGCACAGTGGTCAGCACTGCTGTCTCCCAGCACCAGGGACCCAGGCTTGATTCCCGACTTGGGTCACTGTCTGTGCGGAGGCTACACGTTTTCCCCATGGCTGCGTGGGTTTCCTCCGGGTGCTCCGGTTTCCTCCCACTGGTTAGGTGCATTGGCCATGCTAAATTCTCCCTCAGTGTATCTGAACAGGTGCTGGAGTGTGGCGATGAGGAGATTTTCACAGTAACTTCATTGCAGTGTAAATGTGAGCCTACTTGCCACACTAATAAATAAACTGTTATTGGAATTTGCGCTAGTGGACTATATGTTGCCGTTCAATTCCTAAAGCATTGATAAAAATGCTAGAATACCAAAGAATCAAAATGGAATTTGACTTATTTAGTCATTGTATAATTAGCAGCCCTGATAATACATTTTGCAATACATGGTATAACAGCTTCAATGTTGAGTGCTACAGATCAGCGTACTCGGCGACTCATTCTCAACAAAATCTTGGGATAAAACATGCATTTACATGTAGATGCTATTCATTATCTACTATCTCCTTGATGTGCTAAAAACCCACTTTACCCAAATGACTGGAATGAGTGAATTTAATTATACTTTATATCTTTGCCACATGAACAGGGAGTTCAGTAATCTTGTGAGTGACTGAATCATTTAGTCAGGGTCCCCTTTGTTCAACAATTCCCTTTAGGATAATTGAGTTCTCAACACAGTACAGACAGCTAATGCTCTCTCTTCAACTCCAGTTCCTGAATACAGCCAGTCTTTAATTAAAATATCCCCCAATTTACTTGCTGTGAGCCCCGGGAATACCTTCAGACATTGGGGACCTTAGTTCCTCATTCTCCTGCTGACGTGTCAGTGGGCTCAGGTATGGGAGCACCTCTGGATTGTTGAACAGCCTATCAAGCCTGAACTTAATGAGGCCTTCATGATGTGATGGCATCGTTCACACACACACACATACACGTTACTCTGAATAACTCTTGGGTCCACAACCTCTCAATCGCTGACAAGGTCCTAACATTTGAATGAAAAGAGAAGAATCCTACATCACAAGGCAGGTTCTATGCAGAAAAATATATTCTTTGCATGCAGGTCAGATCCCCGTGATGAATGCCGAAAAATTTGGATGTTGCCAGAATTAGATTCTGAGCAGCAATTTAATGTGCTTTAGAGTGTAAGAGCTAGTAATGATGATGTCATTTGCTGTCATCAAGAAGACTGAGAATTGTACAGACCTTGCAATTGATTGCCCAAAAGCATTGATCACACTTCTTAGAAATCATGAGCAAATCTTCCTTTACAGTCATTAAAATACTCTCCATTAAATCTCCGGGACAGATGAGTTTCAACAAGTACGTGTTTGCATTTCTACAGTGTTTTGACATCATGCACACAATTTATTTGTGATTTGATTTGATTTGATTTATTATTGTCACATGTATTAACATACAGTGAAAAGTATTGTTTCTTGCGCGCTATACAGACAAAGCATATCATTCATAGAGAAGGAGAGAGTGCAGAATGTAGTGTGACAGTCATAGCTAAGGTGTAGAGAAAGATCAGCATAATAGGTCCATTCAAAAGTCTGACAGCAGCAGGGAAGAAGCTGTTCTTGAGTCGGTTGATTCATGACCTCAGACTTTTGTATCTTTTTCCTGATGGAAGAAGGTGGAAGAGGGTATATCCAGGATGCGTAGGGTCTTTGGTTGTGCTGGCTGCTTTTCCAAGGCAGCAGGAAATCATAGAAGTCATCATAGAAACCCTACAGTGCAGAAGGAGGCCATCCGGCCCATCGAGTCTGCACTGACAACAATCCCACCTAGACCCCATTCCTGCAATCACACATATTTGCCCCACTAATCTCTCTAACCTACGCATCCTGGGACACTAAGGGGCAATTTAGCATGGCCAATCAACCTAACCCGCACATCTTTGGACTGTGGGAGTAAACTGGAGCACCCGGAGGAAACCCATGCAGACACAGGGAGAATGTGCAGACTCCACACAGACAGTGACCCAAGCCGGGAAATGGAAGTGTCGACAGAGCCAGTGGATGGGAGGCTGGTTATCGTGATGGACTGGGCTTCATTCACAACCCTTTGTGATTTCTTGTGGTCAATTTAATGGGAAGCGTTTTACGTTATTGTATCATAACTCAAAAGATCGCTTTTTTAAAGAAACCAGAAGTACGATCAGGACTTTTTTTCATAGAGAGACCACTTGGAAATTGGAGCTCATCTCAGCGTATTTGTGAAGTGCTGTGTATCAATTGGAGAGAGCATACTATGGCTGGCATTTGCTCCGCAACCACCAATGTACATTGAGCTACAACAAATGTTCAGTACAGACACAGACCATTTGGCCATTTCGTCTTTGCTAGCATTTATGCAACACATCCCACCCTACCTTCTCTAACCCAATCAGCATAATCTTCTTTGCATTTGACCCCACCCCGCCATGTTTACTTAGCTTTCCTTTCAATACATCTATGCCATTCACGTCGACTATTCCTACTACTCGTACATTGCACATTCTTGCCAACTTTTGGGCAAAGCGGTTTCACCTAAATTCCTCATTGGATTTCTTAGTGACTATCTTATATTCATGACCTGAAATCTTGGCCTTCTATATTAAATGGAAACATTAGTCAAGATTTTTCCTTCGGTTTCGAATGCACGGAGATGTGGGAATTGCCCTCTCTGTGAATCCAACCTTTACAATGGCCACCCACAGTTGAGAGTTCATGTTTTGGGGTGATGAGCTGGATTAGAAGTCAGGCATGCCACCCCAGAATGAGTGCGGAGGCTGCTGGGTGCAGAGGAGGGCTGGGCGGAAGGTCTGCCTCTCTTTTTAGCACTTCGTTAAAGAAATTAAAACAAAAAACAGTCCTCCAGTCCTCACTCCTCTCACCCACCCACCTCCCCATGGGCCCTCACACTGCTATGCCAACCCGTGCTCCTCTACCCACTGCCATGTCCCCTTATACTCCCTAGGCTTCCTATATCCCATGCCCAATCATAGCTCCAATGCCAACTTAATGTCCATTCATGCCCTGACAAAACATCCTTTTCCCCTGCCCCTTCCATGCCAATGCTCCCAGTATCCGTTGACAGTTTCTTGACAGCTCTGACAATTCCAGCTTATGTACTTTTTGTGCACAATCATCTTTTATTTTAACAATTCCAAATGGTGTCTTGCCTGTCCCAAAGGTACCTGGGCTATCCCAATGCATCCATCAAGTTCAAACTAACTCTGGTCTAATCTGCAGTTTCACACTCCAGGCCATCCAAAATCTCACTTCAATGGAGGCAGCTGCTGAATTAAACAGTCAGCTGCCTCCATAAACCATGCATGCGCACCCCCAGTCCAACCTCAGACCCACCACCCACAAAAGTAGGACATGCTGTGCTCGAGGACAGTCTTAGAATTTCCAGACTCAACTGGCATTATTGCAATGATGGAGAGGGTCTCCATTGTGGTGAACATCTGGGCCATTATCTCTTTGCCTACCCTATGAAACCCTTCCATTCTCTTCATGACTTCTATCAAGTCACCCTTCTTTTCAAGAGAGAAGATCCCCAGCCTGTTTAAACTTTCCTGTGAAGTATTTTCTCTCAATTCCAGCAAATCGTGGGTGGCATGGTGGCACAGTGGTTAGCACTGCTGCCTCACAGCTCCAGGGACCTGGGTTTGATTCCCAGCTTGGGTCACTGTCTGTGTGAAGTTTGCAAGTTCCCCCCGTGTCTGCGTGGGTTTCCTCCAGGCGTTCTGGTTTCCTCCCACAGTCCGAAAGATGTGCGGGTTAGGTGGATTGGTCATGCTAAATTGCCCCTTAGTGTCCTGGGATGTGTAGGTTAGAGGTAAATGTGTCAGGTTGCGGGGATAGGGCCTGGGTGGGGCTGTTGTCGGTGCAGATTCGATGGACCAAATGGCCTCCTTCTGCACTGTTGGGATTCTATAATTCAAATATCCTTCTGAATGTTTACGGCACATTCTTCAATGTTTCTGTACCATTCTTGGAATGTTATCAGAACTGTGCAGTATTCCAAGTATGGTCCAAGAGTTTGACTAATGAAGCAACTTCACTTCATGCTACGGCTAATGAAGTTATAGTGTTAATATGGAATCAACAGCTGACCTTACTGTGACTCTACAACTTAGACACATGGCATTATCATCCTGCTTCCAGTTTTCCAAACAATTAGAGTGGGCGGGTGGGCAGATGCGCTGACTCTGTCGAAGGAATGATTTCAAGTTCAAGGGATCCCAGCAAGAGCCAGGATGGCTGAACTGTATGCTGATTTCTAAGGTTGCAACAGGAATGGAGAGGAAACGCGGGAGAGCAGCTCCCCCCTGGTCTCCTACTCTTACCCAGAGGCCTTTCTGCGGGATCTGAGGGACTTAAGTGAGATGAAGGTTCCTAAGGTCGGGAGGAAGAGGCCAGCCTTTCAAAACATGCCGGGATGGATGGAAGTAGCTAAAGATTGAACAGTAAGTATGCAGCCCGTCAGTGTAGATACAGCATCCCAAGAGGTTCAAGGACCTCAGGAGGTGGGAAAGGTGAGTAGCACGACACTTTCAAGTTCGGGTTGCCAACTGTGATTAAGTATATTCCTGGAAGTTTCACTGCATGATTTGTTCCCACACTCCATCCATTTGTTGGTCTACACATCCATCCTTGTGACGTACTGCCTGTTAGAAAGCAAAAAAACTCATTACCCAATTGGATGATGCTTGATGGTGTCAGCCACACAGACTTTTTTGCTCCATTTTCAATATTTTTATATCTGGTAAAGAGAAATGTTCGAAGAAGTTGACAAAAACTCCAATCCTTTTTAATGATCCAGTCATTGTTTTTTCAGGGTCACACAGTGCAGTGTCCTGGAGATCTATCCATAGAATCCCTACAGTGCAGAAGAAGGCCCATCAAGTCTGCCATCGACCACAATCCCACCCTGACCCCCATTTCCACAACCCCACATATTTACCCTGCTAACCCCCTAACACTAGGGCCAATTTAGCATGGCCAATGTGCCTAACCCACACATCTTTGGACTGCGGGAGGAAACTGGAGCACCTGGAGGAAACCCACACAGACACAGGGAGAATGTGCAAATTCAACACAGACAGTGACCCAAGGCCAGAATTGAATCCGGGTCCCTGGCGTTGTGAGGCAGCAGTGCTAACCACTGTGACACCGTGCCGCCTATATCTTCTGTCCCTGGAGATTTCAGACCAATCATAGAATAAGATCATAGTATCCTTACAGTGCAGAAAGAGGCCATTTGGCCCATTGAACCTGTACTGACAATAATCCCACCCAGCTCCTATCCCTGTAACCCCATGTATTTACCCTGTTAATTTCCCTGACCCTAAGGGACAATCCACCTAACCTGCACAGCTTTGGACTGTGGGAGGAAACCAGGGCACCTAGTGGAAACTCTCGCAGACACGGGAGAAAATGTAAACTCCACACAGTCACCTGAGGCTAGAATTGAACCCAAGTCCCTGGCACTGTGAGGCAGCAGTGCTAACCACTGGGCCACCGTTCGGTTAGTAACCCTCATGGAGGTGGTGGGTCTTGGCAAGTCTATGATCTGTGAAAAGGAAAGAAGCACTTGCTTGGTCTTTCTCTGTGACCTGGGTCCATGGTGTTAACCCCTCCAATTCAATTTTCAGGTTTGCTGACGACACCACCGTAGTGGGTCGGATCTCAAACACTGACGAGACAGAGTACAGGAATGAGTGAGAGAATCTGGTGAACCTGGGTTCAATTCCAATTTCTCAAGGTGACTGTGTGGAGTTTACATTTTCTCCCCATGTCTGCGAGGGTTTCCTCCAGGTGCTCTGGTTTCCTCCCACAGTCCAAAGCTGTGCAGGTCAGGTGGATTGTCCCTGGAAATTAGCAGGGTAAATACATGGGGTTACAGGGATAGGAGCTGGGTGGGACTGTTGTCAGTGCACGTTCAATGGGCTGAATGACCTCCCTCTGCACTGTAGGGATACTACGATTAGTATCGGCAACAATAATCTCTCCCTCAATGTCAACAAAACGAAGGAGATTGTCATCGACTTCAGGAAGTGTAAAGGAGAACATGCCCCTGTCTACATAAATGGGGACGAAGTAGAAAGGGTCGAGAGCTTCAAGTTTTTAGGTGGCCAGATCACCAACAATCTGTCCTGGTCCCCCCATGCCCACACTATAGTTAAGGAAGCCCACCAACGCCTCTACTTTCTTAGAAGACTAAGGAAATTTGACATGTCAGCTACAACTCTCACCAACTTTTACAGATGCACCATAGAAAGCATTCTTTCTGGTTTTATCACAGCTTGGTATGGCTCCTGCTCTGTCAAGGAACTACAAAAGGCCCAATCCATCACGCAAACCAGCCTCCCATCCATTGACTCTGTTTACACTTCCCACTGCCTTGGCAAAGCAGTCAGCATAATTAAGGACCCCATGAACCCCGGACATTCTCTCTTCCACCTTTTTCCTTTGGGAAGAAGATACAAAAGTCTGAGGTCACGTACCAACCGACTCAAGAACAGTTTCTTCCCTGCTGCTGTCAGGCTTTTGAATGGACTTACCTTGCATTAAGTTGATCTTTCTCTACACCCTAGCTATGACCATAACATTATATTCTGCACTCTCTCGTTTCCTTCTCTATGAATGGTATGTTTTGTCTGTATAGTGCGCAAGGAACAATACTTTTCACTGTATGTTAATGCATGTGACAATAATAAATCAAACCAAATCAAATCAAAGTTATCAAACATGTGGCCATCAGTTGGGGCTACATGTAAATATCCATGCTTGGCCCACTAATCCGGTTGGGTTGGGTTGGGCGGTTGGGGAGTGGTGTGGTGTGAAAGGTGTTGGTGAAGGGTTAAAATCATCCCTTTAGTATCAGAGTTCCAGTTAGACAATCTGTTTAGAGCGAACATTACAGAGCTGTCTGCGTCTGCTAAATACTGAATAAATGTACTATAGAGCGAACAATCAGAACCTTCCCATAGAAATCATAGAAACCCTACAGTACAGAGAGAGGCCATTCGGCCCATCGAGTCTGCACCGACCACAATCCCACTCAGGCCCTACCCCCATATCCCTACATATTTTACCCGCTAATCCACGCATCCCAAGACACTAAGGGGCAATTTTAGCATGGCCAATCAACCTAACCCGCACATCTTTGGACTGTGGGAGGAAACCAGAGCACCCGGAGGAAACCCACGCAGACACGAGGAGAATGTGCAAACTCCACACAGACAGTGACCCAAGCCGGGAATCGAAGCCAGGTCCCTGGAGCTGTGAAGCAGCAGTGCTAACTACTGTGCTACCGTGCCGCCCTCAAGTCACATCACTCAAGTCACATTGAAATTAAAGTTGAAACACAACTTTGAGTTAAAGGCAGCAATACGACTGCTGGAATTTTACTATTGTTAGGTTGTTCCAGGCACTGTTTCATAATAGTGAGTTTTGATTGTTCCCAGACTCACAATGAAGATTTACTGAGATAATAATGCAACCACCTTCCATAAAGTTTATGTTTGAAACTGACACGACCGATTGAGATATAGCCTAGCCAGCTTGCCATTAAAGTCAAAGACCCAAAAGCTTACCCAAAGCTCCGTGAAGCACAGGACTGAGAGCCACATTGCCTTTACTGAATCTGGCACAAATGCAAGATTTGAAATGGATGCTTCTGTTCTTTTGTAATTGAAGCCATGAATACAAAGAGGGGGGCGGCACGGTGGCACAGTGGTTAGCACTGCTGCTTCACAGCGCCAGGGTCCCAGGTTCAATTCTGGCCTCGGGTCCCTGCCTGTGTGGAGTTTGCTCTTTCTCTCCGTGACTGCGTGGGTTTCCTCAGGGTGCTCCGGTTTCCTCCCACAGTCCAAAGATGTGTGGGTTAGGTTGATTGGCCATGCTAAATTGACCCTAGCGTCAGGGGGATTAGCAGGGTTACAGGAATAGGGCCTAGGTGGGATTGTGGTCGGTACAGGCTCGATGGGCCAAATGGCCTCCTTCTGTACTGTATGAATTCTATGAAGAGAGGGAGATTACATGTGGTTAATCAACCACATTAACTCCTTGCTAACTCATAAGGTATTAAAAAAAAATTCTACTCTCCCTTTGATTTTGAATGAAGACCTGCATTTCTATAGCATCTTTCACAACCTGGGAACACCTCAAAGTGCTTGACAGCTAATGAAATACTTTTGAAGTGTTGTCACTGTTGTAATGTCGGATACATGGCAATTGATTTACACATAGTAATGTTTCACATATGGCGATGTGATAATGAACCGATAATCTATTTCAATGATGGTGGCAGAGGGGTTAGCACTGTTACCTCACAGCGCCAGGGACCTGAGTTCAATTCCGGCCTCGGATGACTGTCTGTGTGGAGTTTGCACTTTCTGCTGCAACTATGAAAGAGCCTGCCAAACCTATGACCTCTGCCACCTGGAAGGACAAGGGCAGCAGATACTTGGGAATAAAATCACCTGCAAGTCCCCTCCAAGCCACACACTGCCCTGACTTGGAGCAATATTAGGACGGCAGGGTGGCACAGTGGTTAGCATTGCTGCTTCACAGTGCCAGGGACCTGGATTCAATTCCGACCTTGGGTGTGGAGTTTGTACTTTCTCCCCGTGTCTGCGTGGGTTTCCTCCGGGTGCTCCAGTTTCCTCCCACAATCCAAAGGTGTGCGGGTTAGGTTGATTGGCCATGCTCAATTGCCCCTTAGTGTCAAGGGGACAAGCAGGGTAAATACATGGGGTTATGGGGATAGGGTGGGATTGTTGTCGGGCAGGCTCGATGGGCTGAATGGCCACTGCACTGTAGGGCTTCGATGATTCTATGACGATTGACTGAGTATGAAACAGTGGTCAAGTAATCAGAGATAACTCTCTGTTTTTTCTTCAAAGTATTGCCATGGAATCTTTTATGTCTAGCTTGGAGAGCAGACAGGAACTTGGTTTAACATCTCATCCAAAGGATGGAGTCTAACAGTGTAAAACCAGGGCAGATCTTTGCATTTAAACCAAGAGTGGGACTTGAACTAACAACCCTCTGACTTAAAAAAAGACTGCTACCCCTAAACCATAGCTAACACCTTATTTATTTACTTATTTGCTGCATATTCCTTTTTCCTTCCAGAGTGTCTCAGGAAGCAATAAAAAAATATCCATTTTCTAATCACTCTCCTTTCTCTGCTCCGTCTCATTTGTTAATTTCTACAGATGGTCTCTCATTTTTCTGTTAAGATGCTCGCTTGAAAATGCTGGCATTCCAGTGAAAGACCCAGTGCCTCTGGCTGCCAAGGAGTAAACAGATTTAGAATGATATAGAGTTTAATATATTTTTATGTGTATAAAGTGACTATAAACCTCAATATTTATTTTTATTGCGCAATATATCAGTCTGGAAATTGCTACATGCTATTCAGAGGTATACGATGCGTGACTAAGGATTTTTGAGAGGATGTGCCTAAAACCTTTGGCACTGTTATTTTGAGAGCTGTGTAAAAGCCATGAGTCCTGTCTATGGCAATAGGCTGGAGTGTACAATGGAAAGTCATCACAGATTAGACAAATGAGCTGCACGTAAATAGCCAAAGCAACTATATCAATTGTTGCTGTAAAGAAAGTGAATGATGTTCACAATCTATGCAAATTCTCTTAAATGGTCTGGGTAGGAATAAGGAGGATCTCACCGGCTGCATTTGTGTACTTGTGGACGGATGATTTGTTAACTGGATCCCAAGCCAGATGGTGAAATAGAAATTGGACACAATAGTTGGTTGATAGTTGGTTTATTAACAGAATGCAGCCTTACACATGAACATATCAACTTTTACAGATGCACCATAGAAAGCATTCTTTCTGGTTGTATCAGCTTGGTATGGCTCCTGCTCTGCCCAAGACGCAAGTAAGTACAAAAAGTTGTGAATGTAGCCCAATCCATCATGTAAACCAATCACCCAACCATTGACTCTGTCTACACTTCCCGCTGCATCGGAAAAGCAGCCAGCATAATTAAGGACCCCACGCACCCCGGACATTCCCTCTTCCACCTTCTTCCATCGGGAAAAAGATACAAAAGTCTGAGGTCACGTACCAACTGACTCAAGAACAGCTTCTTCCCTGCTGCCGTCAGGCTTTTGAATTAAGTTGATCTTTCTCTACACCATAGCTATGACTGTAACACTACATTCTGCACTCTCTCGTTTCCTTCTCTATGAACGGTGTGCTTTGTCTGTATAGCGCGCAAGAAACAATACTTTTCACTGTATACTAATACATGTGACAATAATAAATCAAATCAAAATCAAGAAGTCTGCCTTCTACCTACTAACAGTGTCCCAGTAGTCCCTCTTTATAAGTACTCTAAATATTTAATTAAACAATGCCCTTTTTCTGTGTATCTCAACAATATGATTAACATACCATTAACATGACTGACTGAATTTCTGATTGCTATTGATGACATGGTGACTTTGAAGATATTTGCAGCAGTGCCCTCATTGTCCCAGGCCAAAAACCCAGCCAGACCATCTCTTGCGAATACTCAAGATTGCAGTTTGTGGAGATTTTGGACTCCAATCGACAAGAAAATCTCTTGCCTTTATTTCAACATGTTTGTGGTGCAGTGTTGGATTTAGAGAACATTTAGACAAGGATTCAGATCTCATCACTGCCTATATAGTTCAGCTTCCATACAAATCAGTGGATGTGCTGAAAGGTTTGCCCAGAAACAATTGCATGCCCTGGGGTATGCACAATAAGCTCACTCCTACTCGGTATAATGTGAACTTGCAATCCTTGCCCAAGTGACAGTAGTTGTGACAGAAAGTGAACAGGACCTGCCTGAGCTAAGAAGATATTTAGACACAGTGTACGCGAGTGATGGATCCTTTATTTCCTTCTTATCGATAAGGAGAGAACTGAAGAATTCCTAAGGCTTCTTCAGTCTGCCCTGCCCAATTGTGTACAGTCAGCTTTTTTTAATCGGGCAAACTTCTAGTAAAGATTATTGTTTCTAGTCACGCACACCGGTAAATTATGTGATATAAAGTGGTAAGCCCAAGACAATAGCTGGTTAATCGCAACCATTGATAATGTCATAATCTTTAGTGGTAGATGGATGGAATGTCCGTTCAGACAATGGTCACTTAATCATGTCTTTTATTACAGTTTGGTGCTGTTAGCATTCATTAAGCTGTGTCCTGTTGATAGATATAGTGAAACATTCCCTTTGTCTGCGCTGACTATTTCGTGTATATGCAGAGACAGCCAGTCTACAGTGAGGGTGCTGCTAATTTTCCTGTTCACCCTGCTGAGGTCAGTTCTCCTCTCCCAAATTCCTCCCTTTTGTCCTCCAAGGACAACACCCTTTGAACCAGCAATTAGTCCAATTTCCCAACAGACCTGTCAGCCACAGACATAGCTGAATCAACAACAGTTGCCATCTCAGAAACAGCAAAGGATCACAGCATCATTTAAATCTCAACTGGGCTTTTACTGAATTCTTCAGACCAGTCATCACACTTGCTTTGTCTATCAGGGTGTCGCTTAGAAGGAGACACAAGTTAGGATTAGATGCCATGCATCACTCGGAAAAAAACATAGGAGAAGTTACTGCTATCATTCACATTTGACAAAAAGTGAGGCAATAATTTAGTTGCATTGTATATGAACTTTGGCCATCTTTCTTGGAATGAAGGAGCATAGAATGGGAGCTGGTAATACAAAGATCAGGCTCTCTTATTTTTTCATTGGATGTGGCAAGGCTAGCATTTGTTACAGAGAGACATGTTGTCATTCTTTATTACCTTTTGTTCTGAGGGTGACTCTGGTAAGGTTGCAATTATTGGGCATCCCTTGTGGATAGCTAAGGATAAGATTGTGATTGTCCTGCTTTGACGCGACTACACAAATGACCAGCTTACTTGCCAAATGTCAACTTGTCCAGTGCCAAATGTGAAACTGGAGTCGTATGTAATCCAGACTGGGCATGTATGGCAGAGGCCCATCCCCGAAAAACAATCCAACCCCACAAATTTTCAGATTTACTGAATTTGAGTACTGCTGTAGAAAAGAGACATGCTGTTGAAGCTTTTCCTCTCATCAGGACAGATAGAAGAATGCCAAATTTCAAAGGGAGCAACAATTTATATTGCCTGAGAAAAAGATGCTGATTAGTTGGCAAGTCGACTTGAGGCATTTCCATGGAGAATGCACCAGGGAACTGTTGCACCCCAAACTTCTGTTCAATTCTAAAAAAGGTGCAATGCCGGGACATGTTCCTTTTGCCTGCAGAAGATGGGTCCATGCATCTGAATATGTGTAGCTTCTAGCAAGACTAAGTTAGTCACATTACGAACCTGACTGATAATCGTAAGTTGGTTGTTCGTGGAATACTCAGCACATTCAGGATTGTTCAGCAAGTGTTTTCTAATTGCAGAGTTGCAACGAGTGTTAGACATATGTTCTGAGTTTTGGAAGAATGGGGTAGTTGAGTACGGGCAGCACTCTGCCTATTGTGAATAGTCAAAGGGACATGCTGTTGATACAAGCTGCTAGTTATTGGGATGTATGTATTATATATTACATTATATATTAATGATTTATACGAGGGAATTAAATGTGTTATCTCCAAATTTTCAGGGTGATACAAAGTTGGCTGGGAGGGTGAGCTGTGAGGAGAATGCAGAGATTCTTCAGCATGATTTGGGCAGGCTGAATGTGTGGGCATTTGCATGGCAGATGCAGTATAATGTGGAATAATGTAATGTTATCCACTTCATCAGCAAAAATAGGAAGGCAGATTATTACTTGAATGGGCATAAATTGAGAGAGGTGGAGTACTTGTGCATCAGTCACTGAAAGTAAGCGTGCAGGTACAGCAGGCAGTAAAGAAGGCAAATGGTATGTTGGCCTTCATAGCAAGAGGATTTGAGTACAGGGATAGGGATGTTTTACTGCAATTGTATAGGGCATTGGTGAGGCAATATCTGGAATCTTGTGTGCAGTTTTGGTGTCCTCATCTGAGGAAGGATGTCCTTGCTATAGAGGGAGTACAGCAAAGGTTTACCAGGCTGATTCCTGGGTTGGCAGGTCTGTCATATGTGGAGAGTCTAAGTCCATTAGGGTTATATTCACTGGAGTTTAGAAGAGTGGGAGGGGATCTCATAGGAACTTATAAAATTCTAATAGGGTTAGAAAGGGTACATTCAGAAAGAAGGTTCCCGATGGTGGGGGAGTCCGGAACTAGGGGCCATAGTTTAAGGATAAGGAGTAAACCTTTTAGGACTGAGGTGAAAAGAAATTTTGTTACCCAGAGGTGGTGAATATGTGGAATTCACTCCCACAGAAAGTAGAATGTTCCTAGGTTGTAAATATGAGGACTAGCACTGCGGTGACTCCAGACAGTAAGCCTATGGCACCACCTTACACCTCTGGCAGTGCCTTTCTGCTCCTTCCTGTTTTCCTTCAGTAAGAAGTCTCACAACACCAGGTTAAAGTCCAACAGGTTTATTTGGAAGCAAAAGCCACTAGCATTCGCAGCGCTGCTCCTTCGTCAGGGCATATAAAGACACAAGCTCAATTTACAAAATAATGGTTGGAATGCGAGTTTTTACAGGTAATCAAGTCTTAAAGGTACAGACAATGTGAGTGGAGAGAGCGTTAAGCGCAGGTTGAAGAGATGTGTATTGTCTCCAGCTAGTGAGATTTTGCAAGCCCAGGCAAGTCGTGGGGGTTACAGATAGTGTGACATGAACCCAAGATCCACATCATTCCTTCAGTAAACCAATGAACAGGAGAGGGCCGAAAGCCACCCCCATTGGTGCATACTTTCGAACAGCAATATCTGATCAACATTGCTGAAGTTTCTTAACCTGTGACAATCTGCCTCAGCTCCAGCACTCGCTTCACATTGATGAGATGAGCAGGTCGCACGTGCAATGCATGAAGACAATGATTTTGCCGGCTCTTTGCTTCGCAAGCAATAATCCCCCCTAATTCTCATTACGGTGCACCATCTTTTATTGACATGCAGGATACCGTTGCATTCTAACTGTGTTTGTTTGGACCAGCTATATCAGTGATGCTCCCCTTAGGGACACTTGTTCGGAATTGAAGCTTGTTTTGTGGCAGTGGGGAACCTGATGCCATTTACTGGTCCTGACGGTGTGGTGAATCACCATCACTCAGAAGCTCTGCAGCAATTCTACCACACACATCCAGCGGGCAGCAATCCCATGAACTGTAGAATCCCCAAAATAGATAGCAAATATTACTCAATTGCCACTTGGAATGAAGCTTTCTTTCAACAGCAGTTTCTGGGCTATATTATATTTGTGTGGAAGTATTTTACAATGTGAAATAATATTGGGAAAGGAACGAACATGCATTGGTATAGTGCATTTCTTAACACTCAGGGCTTTCCAAAGTGTTTTACAGCTAATTAAATATGGTTGAAGTACAGTCACTGTTCATGTCAGGAAAATTGAGCAGCCGTTTTGCACACATTCTGATTCCATCTGGCATTGCTCGTGGTATTAGAAGATAGAAAGAAATGACGAAGGCCCTACAAGGCATCTTAACTCACCCTGAATGATCACAGCACCCAGCTGTCAATTGAATGAGTTCAGGTTTTTAACCTCCATTATCTTATCCAGGAGACCATTCCAAGGGTGGAATCAGCCCAAACTTTGTCAGTTTCAGACTGAAAATCGATGGGAAGCTCTCCGGCTGCACAGCCCAGTTTTCACTCCAGATTCCCTGGCACTCAGTGCGCAGAGAATCTGGGAGCATGGTTTGCGCAGTCACTCTGGCGGGGTGGCACCTGGTTGTGTCGGCAAGGATCTACGCAAAATGTATCAGGGTGACCTCCGCGCTACAAGCCTCGGGGTGATCACCCCGCCCAACAAGCATCAGGGCCAGCCTCCCCACCAGTATCGGGGCACACCCTCACTCCCAAAGCCTTCAGCACACTTCACCCTTCCCCTACTGTACATGCATCAGGGCATACCCCCGCACCACACATAAGGGAGATCCCCCATCCACCCCGAATTGGCTCCCCAGAGGGTCCACCCCTGGCATTGCCACCCTGGTACTGCCACCCAGGCACTGCCAGGCTGCCACTGCCAGGTTGGCCAAGGTCTCACCACCAAAGGGGCTATGCTTACCTGTATGCACCCAGCGTGGTCACCATGACTAGTTTCCATTTTTGAAAGGCGGTAGTGATTCGTGCTGGTGTGACATCACACCGTCTGGATGGGAACATTGAGGGTGGATGTAGTGACATCAAGCCCACTAATGAGATTGTAATGTATGTGAATATATGCTCATCAGGCTCACACCCTTCCTGGGAAGGAAGGGGCAGATCCCGAGCTGAAATCTTGCCAGTGCAAATCCTGCTTTTAGCCTCTCGTGAGATTTAATGGCCATTGCGGGATTTGCACTAAATCGCGGCCCAAATGTCCGTTACTCCGTGTGTTAAAAAGTTCCTGCTGACCTTTGTCAAAAACATCTATTTCTTCAGCTTTAACCTTGGTCCTTGTATCACATGAAGCAGTCCACTTCATACACTTGCGCCTTTTAGCATCTTGTGTATAGTGAGAGTTTTAGAATAATCAGCTGTGTTTTCAGATTTCTCAATGGCCTTGCCTCTCCCCAGCTCTGCAATCTCTTCCAATGCTGCAGTCCTCCAGGATCCCCGTTCTCCTCCAAGTCTGGCCCTTTGCACATCCCTGGTTTTCACCATCGTACCACTATTAGGGCGACACGGCGGTACAGTGGTTAGCACTGCTGCCTCACAGTGCTAGGGACTCGGGTTCAATTCCTGGCTTGGGTCACTGTCTGTGCGGAGTCTGCATGTTCTCCCCGTGTCTGCATGGGTTTCCTCTGGGGTGCTCCAATTTCCTCCCACAGTCTGAAAGATGTGCGGGTTAGGGTGCATTGGCCGTGCTAAATTCTCCCTCAGTGTACCCGAACAGGTACTAGAGTGTGGCGAATAGGGGATTTTCACAGTAACTTTATTGCAGTGTTAATGTAAGCCTACTTGTAACACTAAAAGATAAACTTTAAAGCTTCAGATGATGCACTCTGAATTTCCATTCCCAAACTCCCTGGCATTTCTTCATTCTCTTCGTTTAAGCCATTCCCTAAAACCACTTTCACCAAGTCACCTTTCTTAATATCTTTTGATGTTACTTTACGTGAATAATGAATTTTAATTAATAATCACTCCTGTTGGATACATCTTGGGATGTTTTGCTGTGATAAAGATGCTATATAAATGCAAATTGTTGTTATTGTACAGTTCTACAAATTTCTACCCCAATTACCATTTCTCAAGTCTGAAAGAACCTCTGTTTCATAGAATCATAGAATCCCTACAGTACAGAAGGAGGCCATTTGGCCCATCGATTCCACACCGACAACAATCCCACCCAGGCCCTATCCCCATAACCCCATGCATTTACCCTAGCTAGGTCCCCTGACACTAAGGGGCAATTTAGCATGGCCAATCCACTAACCCACACATCTTTGGGCTGTAGGAGGAAACTGGAGCACCCGGAAGAAATCCACGCAGACATGGGGAAAACGTGCAAACTCCATACAGACAGTGACCCAAGCTAGGAATCGAACCCAGGTCCCTGGTGCTGTGAGGCAGCAGTGCTAACCGCTGTGCCACCTTGCCGTACTATCCCAGTAACAGGAGATAAGTTTAAATTTATGGGATCCTGCTGTGTGCAAAGTGGATGCTACATTTGCTAACCAATGGATAGTCACTAAATGTCATTGTGTGTGAAGCACTTTGTGACAATTCTGAGGGACGAGATACGGTGCCATATAAATGTGGTGTATTTTTTGAAATATTGATGTGTGTATCACTGTGTCATTTCCTTGCTGCATCTAAAGCAAACTGGATGCTTCAGTGAGATTCCAATATTTGCAACACGGCCCATTCCTTTCATAGCTCACTGATTCTTAGTGCTTTTTAAAGATTCTATTTGTTCCCTCCTCATGACAGTCCCTGCTTTTGAGCTGGCTGGTTTTGTTTTCAGCCTCTCTGTGTTTTTCTTTCATGAAGAGAATGCAACATACCAGCTTACTCAGAGGTTGCATTCCCTCATTGTACGCCACAATAGAATTACCTGAGATTTTTTCCTTTGCTCTATCTTAAGTCATTTACAGAAATATGTGACGACTCTTCGTCTGCTTTCACTGAACTTGGATATATTAGAACTGAACCTAGGTAGAATACACCTTAATAATACTGCTGAACCATTCATTAACCATCACACTAGGTGCCTGAACATTACAACTAATGCAGGGTGCATCAATCCAACTACAGAATGTTTGTTTGGGTGTAATGTACCTCCAACATCCACTCCATCTACCACCAACACACAGTGGCAGCAGTGTATATCATCCACAAGATAGGCTGCAGCAACACACCAAATCACCTTGGGCAGGGCCTTCCAAACCTGTGACCTCGACCACCTAGAAGGACAAGGGCTTCAGATATATGGGAACACCGCCACCTGCAAGTTCCTATCCCAAGCCACACACCCGTCCTGACTTGGAACTATGGCACAGTGGTTAGCACTGCTGCCTCACAGCTCCAGGCACCCAGGTTCAATTCCAGCCTTGGGCGACTGTCTGTGTGGAGTTTGCACATTTTCCCCGTGTCTGCATGGATTTTCCCCAGGTGCTCCGGTTTCCTCCCGTAGCCCAAAGATGTGCAGGTTAGGTGGGATTAGCCATGGTAAATGTGTAGGATTACAGGGATAGGGCAGGGAGAGGGCCGGGGTTAGATACTCTGTCGGAAAGTCGGTGCAGACTTGATGGGCTGAGTGGCCTCGTCTGCACTGTAGGGATTCTATAATTCTATGATATATTGCCATTCCTTGGTCAAAATCCTGGTGGTTCCTCCCAAACAACACTGTAGATGGATCAACACCACACGGACTGCAGTGGTTCAAGAAGATGGCTCACCACCACCTTCTGAAGGGCAATAAGGGATGGATAATAAAAATGCTGGCCTAGCTAGCGACACTTGTGTGGGGGAGTCCAGAACCAGGGGTCACAGTCTGAGGATTTGGGGTAGAGCATTTAGGACGGACATGAGGAGACATTTCTTCACTCAAAGAGTGGTGAGCCTGTGGAATCCATTACCACAGGAAATAGTTGATGCCAAAACATTGACTATATTCAAGAAGTGGCAAGATATGGCACTTGGGGCGAATGAGGTCAAAGGTTATGAAGGTGAGAAAGCAGGATTAGGCTATTGAGTTGGATGATCAGCCATGATCGTAATGAATGGCGGAGCAGGCTCCAAGGGCCAAATGGCCTCCTCCTGCTCCTATCTTCTATGTTTCCATGAAAGAATTTACAAAAGGTAATAGAGGGCGAAAAGGAATCCTAAAATGCTGCTCGTGGGACAAGTATCTTCAGATTATTCATAGAAATCATAGAAACCCTACAGTACAGAAAGAGGCCATTCGGCCCATCGAGTCTGTACCGACCACAATCCCACCCAGGCCCTACCCCCATAACCCTACATATTTACCCGCTAATCCCTCTAACCTATGCATCTCAGGACACTAAGGGCAATTTTTTTTCTAGCATGGCCAATCAACCTAACCCGCACATCTTTGGACAGTGGGAGGAAACCGGAGCACCCAGAGGAAACCCACGCAGACACGAGGAGAATGTGCAAACTCCACACAGACAGTGACCCAAGCCAGGAATCGAATCCAGGTCGCTGGAGCTGTGAAGCAGCAGTGCTAACCACTGTGCTACCGTGCCGCCCATTATGGTTGGTGTGAGGGAATGGTGGAATGCCTAACCTGGCAAGAAGAGCGATGTTAATAAACTGAGGGTCTGGCAGACTGGCATGTGGAGGAAGGCTGAACATAGTGTCGCCTGCATGCTGCACTTGCTAGGCAGAACATATTCAGTTTGAAATGAGGACAATTGTCAGCCTTCACACAGTGTTGTATCTGGGTATGACTGCCAATTATTTTACTGCCTACCCGTGGAGGTTGCAGGAGTTGGACAATTTTAAATTAAACCGTTTTGACCATCCAAATGCATCCCCGCAATGTTAAATGTAGATCACTCACGAAGAGGTATCGTGAGAATGGGTATGAGAACAGGAAGGTAAATCCTGCGTTCTGGATCCACCTACCTAGGGGCACATTCTGCCCCATATGCCTAAATATCTGCGGGTCATAGAATCCTACAGTGCAGAAGAGGCACTTTGGCCCATCGAGTCTGTACCTCGATGGGCCGAACGGCCACTTCTGCATGTAGGATGTAAGAAACGCCTGAACTCCCACCTAATCCCATTTACCAGCACTTTTAGAAATCATAGAAACCCTACAGTGCAGAAAGAGGCCATTTGGCCCATCGAGTCCGCACCGACCACAATCCCACCCAGGCCCTACCCCCATATCCCTACAGATTGACCCACTAATCCCTCTAACCTACGCATCTCAGGACACTAAGGGGCAATTTTAGCATGGCCAATCAACCTAACCCGCACATCTTTGGACTGTGGGAGGAAACCGGAGCACCCGGAGGAAACCCATGCAGACATGAGGAGAATGTGCAAACTCCACACAGACAGTGACCCAAGCTGGGAATCGAACCCAGGTCCCTGGAGCTGTGAAGCAGCAGTGCTAACCACTG
The DNA here is from genome assembly GCF_964213995.1 of Mustelus asterias. Classification (NCBI taxonomy): domain Eukaryota; kingdom Metazoa; phylum Chordata; class Chondrichthyes; order Carcharhiniformes; family Triakidae; genus Mustelus; species Mustelus asterias. Next base: position 11,693,632 of record NC_135809.1, read on the forward strand.
TGCTACCGTGCCGCCCATAGCCCATAGCCTTGAAAGTTATGACGTGCCAAGTGCTCATTCATCCAGGTACTTTTTAATTGTGCTGTGCTGTCACATGGAGACCCATAGCAGTACCTTGCAACCCTGAGTAGAGGTCATCTTTTGTCGGGACAGCCGACAAAGGAGAATACTTCCCAGTATTTGAAGAGTGAGTGCCGAGAAGGATTGATGACTAACCACTTGGAACCGATGATGCAGAAGTCCTCTCCTCTTTCAACTTCATTGAATCATATACCATAAAGACTAATGGCTTCATTGTGCCTGTGCTGGTGCCGGTACTAAATTCACTGAACAAGATATTTAACATTTATTCCATTATGCCGAGGAACATGCACAGGCAGCACGGTGGCACAGTGGTTTAGCACTGCTGCCTCACAGCGCCAAGGACCCGGGTTCAATTCACGTCTTGGTTCACTGTCTATGTAGAGTTTGCACATTCTCCCCGTGTCTGTGTGGGTTTCCTCTGGGTGCTCCGGCTTCCTCCCACAGTCCACATATGTGTGGGTTAGGTTGATTGGCCATGCTAAATTGCCCCTTAGCCTAAAGGGAGATTAGCAGGGTAAATACAGGGATAGGGCCTGGGTGGCATTGTTGTTGGTGCAGGCTCGATGGGCCAAATGGCCTCCTTCTGCACTGTAGGGATTCCATGATACATGATAGTACCAACATTCCTTTCTCTCCGCCAAATTCTTTCCCATATGGTGCACACATTTCTTTCCAGAGATAAAACTGTCACCAACAGGTACCCCACAAGATGCTAGTCAGCAAATAAAACCCTTTTCCTGCTTTGAGCCCATCATGGGGATCATCAGCTGGAAGACGTTACAGTGCCTCAGCGATGTTGAGGCAACAATTTGCTTGGTTTATGCAATGATAATTGCATCCATTCACCGCGACAATGATTTTGACTTCCATCAGTTACAAAGCAATGTTTGTGCTGCACTACAAGAATCCAGCATGCATTGTCACTGCAATCTCAATATACATAACAATGCCATCATCACGGGGTAATTTTCTGACACTTAAAATTGTGTGTAGCACACATTGGAATTTCTGTTATAGGCTCTCAGCAGGCAAGGCTCCTGCTGGGTGCGCAAAGCTGGAAAATTATCCTTTGACTGCCAGTGTTCTTTCCATAGAGAGACAACAAAGTAAGGGAGTGAAAAAGGGACTACGATGAATCCATCATGGGAGGCTGTTCAGTGACTGATTAATATTTAGGCAACAATGCACTTGGTTCATGTAAAGAACATAATGACTCACCTGACTATTCTGTGTCACCCCTGTCACTTAAAGCAGATAGCAAGCACTTTAAAGGATTTTAAGGAGTTTGAGGATGGAATACAATTTGTGTTCATGATTGCAAGCCAGAAGAGTCATCGAGTCACAGCGGTTTACAGCATGGAAACAGGCCCTTCGGCCCAACTTGTCCTTCCGCCCAGTTTTTACCACAAAGCTAGTCCCAATTGCCCACATTTGACCCATATCCTTCTATGCCCATCTTACTCATGTAACTGTCTAACTACTTTTTAAAAGACAAAATTGTACCTATATCTGGCAGCTCGTTCCAGACACTCACCACCCTCTGTGTGAACAAAATGCCCCTCTGGACCCTTTTGTACCTCTCTCCTCTCAACTTAAACCTATGCCCTCTAGTTTTAGACTCCCCTAGCTTTGGGAAAAGATGTTGACTATCTACCTTATCTATGCCCCTCATTATTTTATAGACCTCTATAAGATCACCCCGAAGTCTCTTATGCTGTAGGGAGAAAAGTCCCTGTCTATCCAGCCTCTCCTTATAACTCAAACCATCAAGTCCCAGTAGCATCGTAGTAAATCTTTTCTGCACTCTTTCTTGTTTAATAATATCCTTTCTATAATAGAGTGACCAGAACTGTACGCAGTACTCCAAGTGTGGTCTTACTAATGTCTTGTACAACTTCATTAAGATGTCCCAACTCCAGTATTCAATGTTCTGACCACTGAAACCAAGCATGCCAAATGCCTTCTTTACCCCCCTGTCCATCTGTGACTCTACTTTAAAGGAGCTTTGAACCTGTACTCCTAGATCTCTTTGTTTTATAACTCTCCTTAACGCCTTATCATTAACTGAGTAAGTCCTGCCCCGATTTGATCTACCAGAATGCATCACTTCACATTTATCTTAATTCTTAACTCCATCTGCCATTCATCAGCCCACTGGCCCAACTGATCAAGATCACGTTGCATTCCTAGATAACCTTCTTCACTGTCCACTATACTGCCGATCTTGGTGTAATCTGCAAACTTTCTAACCATGCCTACTAAATTCTCATCCAAATCATTCATAAAAATGACAGATAACAATGGACCCAGCATCAATCCCTGAGGCACACCGCTGGTCACAGGTCTCTTGTTTGAAAAACAACCCTCTACAATCACCCTCTGGCTTCTGTCGTCAAGCCAATTTTGTATCCATTTGTCTACCTCACCCTGGATCCCATGAGATTTAACCTCATGCAACAACCTACCATGCAGTACCTTGTCAAAGGCCTTGCTAAAGTCCATGTAGACAACATCAACTGCACTCCCCTCATCTACCTTCTTGGTTACGGAAGTGGAATTGTAAATGAATTGATTCCTGCTGAATGGAAGAACAAAATGAATCAATGGAAGAGAAGTTGCTTTGGCGATTTTAGGTTCACTGGTGAAATAGAAGATCATAAGACCATAAGGCATCGGAAGAGATGTAACCATTCAGTCCGTGGAGTCTGGTCCGCTATTCAATAAGATCATGACTGGTCTGAAATGATAATCCTCAACTCCACTTTCTCGCCTTATCCCCATAACCCTTGATTCCATTACTGATATTTCTCAAACATGAATGGATCTGGAAAGTGCTCTCAAAGACACCATCAAGGTACTTCAGTGAGGTTACCTACTCTGTGGACTGCCATTGAGCAGCAAACAATCTGAATGGTGCCTCAGGTACACCAGCAGGGGAGTCTTGCAATCATGAGGCCATATGATAGTATTCAAACTTCATAGTGGCCAATATTTGTGTCCTAATCAAGTGGATTCACACAGTTATGTCCAATAGCAGCATCCTCTCCCAAGTCAACTTGTCAAGCATTGAGGTGCTAATCACTTAAAACCAGATCTGTTGGGCAGGGCATGTTGTTTATGTGCCTGATACCAGATCCCAGAAGGAACTGCTCTACTCAAAACCCAGCCATGGTAGAGACAGGCAGGAGGACACTAGAAATGCTTTAGCGATGTCCCCAATCAAATTTCACCAGACCTGCCAACTTGTGGGAGGACCTTGGCTTGCGACCGACCAAAATGAAGACGGCTTATTCAGGAAGGCACTGAACACATCGGGAAATTTCACTGGGAATGTGGGGAGGCAAAGTCGAGGTATTGGAGAGAGCGTACAAACCTCCAAACAACCTATCCACCCTACCCTTCGAGCATCACCTGCCCCACATGTGTCAGACTCTGCGGATCATGCATTGGACTTAGCAGCCATCTCAGAACCCCCACGATTCCTGGAGGAAGCAAATCACCCTTGATCCCGAGAGACTGATTGAGAAGCTTAAGGAGAAGAGAACCGGGATGAAATTTCCAATGGGAAATCTCCCCAAGTTATTTCATCAGAAAATCAAGTAAAGTGCATGGAAATAGTACCCTATTAACATTAGCATTGAAGAAATATGGACATCAAAGTTGGTATTTGAGCATTCACCCAAGTGATCGCACTTGCAACTTAATGAAACGGAAACAATACAAATGAAAGCCCAAGAGAAGTCTTAGGAATCGGGACACAGCTGAAATAAAGTGTTGTTGTACTTAATAGTCCAAAATTAAACTGTGTATATAGCTAATTCTTCCTTTCTTTCCCTCTATCCCAGTGCACGCTGAGTTTGCCCCAGAACTTAATCTATCCTTCCTTCTATGGGTTTCTCCAGCAGCAGAAGTAAGTCATTTGGATGGCTGTTAGGTGTCAGTTAGAGTCTCTTGGCAATAAAAAAGACTTGCATACGCAATACGTAGCCTCTTTCATGAACTCAGTATATGCCAAAGCACTTTACAGCCAATTTATGACTGTAGTACTGAGACGGCTAATTCTTCTTTGTGCTGTGCCATGATCTGGCCTGTAACCACTCGGGCTTTGCAAATGCTGCTTGTTCCTTTTTACTTTCTGTCTCAGCTTCCCTCATCTGGGGAGACTTGGTGTTGCTCTGAGAAGCAGCAGCCTCATTCATGCCCTTTGGTGCCGGACCCTCCCTACATTGGCTAATGATCTGGATGGGTGCACACATCTGAGTGGCAATGAGGGTCAGAAAGTGCTCCATAGTTATAATCTCTTTAACTGCCCAACATTTGGAAACTGGAGAAAATATCTGCCTCTTTGGCATTGGAATGCACAGAAAGAAAGGCCTCTGCAGCCCTGTATTCTGTACATTCAGGACCACACTTCGACCATGGTCCTATCACTTTATTACCCATTTGAAAGCATTATATCGATAAGGCATCAGAACTGTGGATATAATAATGGCATAAGGAAATCCAAAGTTAAAAATCATTTAAGTATGTTTACCAAAAATGTGAAGGCTCAGTTAAAAATATATGAACTTCAAGATGTACCTCTGACTCATAGAATCCCGACAGTGTAGAAGGAGGCCATTCGTCCCATCGAACCTGCACTGGCAACAATCCCACCCAGGCCCATTCCCCGTAACGCCACGTGTTTATCCTGCTAGTCCCCCTGACACTAAGGAGCAATTTAGCATGGCCAATCAACCTAACCCACACATCTTTGGACTGTAGGAGGAAACCAGAGCACCCGGAGGAAACCCAGGCAGACACGGGGAGAACGTGCAGACTCCGCACAGACAGTGACCTGAGTTTGGAATGAAACCTGTTTCCCTAGCGCTGTGAAGGCAGCAGTGCTAACCATTGTGCCACCGTGCTGCCCCAAATGACCCCGTTACAATTCCAGCATGTATCCATCACCTGACTGGGAAATGGCAGAATGCTTATAAAATTGAAACCTAAATGTGTACCTCCAATGGAAATTGGCCAATGTCAGACTTACCTGATTGAAGTGTTAATCTACAAGTCAGCCGTACAGATCTAAGCTTGGACGTGGAGGCATTATTGATCTTGAGCCTGAACAGATTTATAAACTGGAGAATCCGAGTGGAATTCTTCTCCGTATAATTCTTTGAATGTCCTTCATTTGCTGCTCAGAAGGGGGAAGGGTTACCGAAACCTTCACCCAGCAATACACTTATGCGTCGCCTTACTTTGAGGTCCATGATGTGGAGATGTCGGTGTTAGACTGGGATGGGCACATTAAGAAGTCTCACAACACCAGGTTAAAGTCCAACAGGTTTATTTGGAATCACGAGCTTTCGGAGTGCTTCTCCTTCATCATCTAATGTTCTTTTTTATGCCACTAGGGGTGTTAACCATCTCATTCCCAACAGCTTTGTCTATTTTGAGTGAAAAAAAATTCAAACAATTGAAGGTTTGAATTATAAGGAGAGGCTGGATAGACTGGGACTTTTTTCTCTGGAGCGTAGGAGGCTTAGGGGTGATCTTGGAAGATCGTGAATGTTGCCCAATCCATCACGCAAACCAGCCTCCCATCCATTGACTCTGTCTACACTTCCCGCTGCCCCGGCAAAGCAACCAGCATAATTAAGGACTCCACGCACCCTGGACATTCTCTCTTCCACCCTCTTCCGTCTGGAAAAAGATACAAAAGTCTGAGGTCACGTACCAACCGACTCAAGAACAGCTTCTTCCCAGCTGATGTCAGGCTTTTGAATGGACCTACCTCGCATTAAGCTGATCTTTCTCTACACCCTAGCTATGACTGTAACACTACATTCTGCACTCTCTCCTTTCCTTCTCTATGAATGGTATGTTTTATCTGTTTTGCACGCAAGAAACAATACTTTTCACTGTATACCAATACATGTGACAATAATGAATCAAATCAAATCAAATCAAATCTTATAGAGGTCTATGAAATAATGAGAGGTATAGATCAGCTAGTCAATATCTTTTCCCAAACATAGGGGAGCCTAAAACTAGAGGGCATAGGTTTAAGGTGAGAGCGGAGAGATACAAAAGGGTCCAGAGGGGCAATTTTTTCACACAGAGGGTGGTGAGTATTTGGAATGAGCTGCCAGAAGCAGTAGTAGAAGCGGGTATAATTTTGTCTTTTAAAAAGCGTTTAGACAGTTACATGGGTAAGATGGGCAATTGGGACTAGTTTAGTCGTTAAAAAAAAGGGCAGCATGGACAAGTTGGGCCGAAGGGCCTGTTTCCATGCTGTAAACCTCTATGACTCTTTGACTCTAATTATGTTCGAGAGACTCCCAAACATTGTCTAATTTGGATGAGACCGGCCTGCAGTCTGCAGCTGAAATTTATCACATTATCCCAGTAAACAAGCTCATCGATTGATTGGAGGAATTGATAGAAATCTGGCTACTGGTCTTCTGGCTGTATGCATCTCAAGTCAGTCCAGTTGCATTTTTTTTTTTGCTTGTCTGCATTTTCACATCAGGGATGCTTTGTCTTTTCCAAAATGTTGTTTTCTGCCTTCCCATGTATAATTTGGGGAATAGACTGACACATGATATGAATACTCATTCCTTTGAAGTGTTGGAAGGAGAGCAAGATAGAGAATTCTGGTTCATTAGGCATGTAGGTTTTTGCATATTCAGTCGATCTATTGTTCTGCAGTCAATAAAAGAATCGCTAAGAACAGAAATGAGGATGCCTCCAACAAAAGGAAGCTGATCTGTACGCAACACCTACACGTCCTATTCCCAACCGTACCGCACAAATATTTATACTTTCTGAGTTTAAAAATAGGTCAGATGTTTCTTGAAGTACTAGGCGACATCACAGGAATGGGGCACACACACACAGACACACATACATACATACATACATACATGCACGCACACACACACACAGCCACACACACACATAGGAAAAGGTTGTTCGAATGGAGATGATTTGGACACAGGCTGGTGAGACCTTCAAAATTGAAGAGGCAAAGAAACAAATTGCATCTGACAGTAAGAAACACTGCTGCTGTCTCTATCGTGCTCAAGTCTTGCATTGATTGTGCAAGACTCACAGATACACAGCTGACAGCACTTCCATCAAGGTGAAAAGACTTTAGATTCTGCAACAGAAGTGGAAATTTGCTGGAAAATCTCAGCAGGTCTGACAGCATCTATGGAGAGAGAACAGAGCCAACTTTATGAGTTTGGATGATTCTTCATCAGAAGCTTAAATTTTGTAGCCTGTTCTCTGTTGTGTGGTGGCTCAAGGGTGATCTGAGTCTGGTTTGATGTGGCATTATTGCTGTTTGATCAGGAATGCACCACAAAACCCAATAGAGAGGGAGATTGTTTTAAATTAGTGAATGGGGTGTGAATGTTGCTGGCAAGGCCAGCATTTGATGACTATCCCTAATTGCCCTTGAGAAGGTGGTGGTGAGTTGCCTTTCTGAACTGCTGAACTGCAGCAGCCCATGTTGTGTAGATACACACCCACAGTGCTATTAACTTGAGTTATTGCTTGTGGACCTCTACATCAGGGATGCTGATGTTTCTTTGAAAAGTCTTCTGTGGCAGAGCCTGGCTCAGGAGCTCGGATCCATGTCCAAGTAAAAATTAGTTTTCTGTATTCTGCCTTCCCCTTCAGTTTCCACCAAGGTCCATTCCTGCACTTCAATTACCATTCAAATCATGTTGCCAGAGAGAGATTGCCCTTTCCTTCCTCCTTCCTATCACAGAATTACCTCGCCTTCACATGGGCATGCACAGGGAAACTTTCTGTCTCTTGCACAAACACAAACGCTGCCTCCCTCGCAGAAGCACATTTTTCACAACATACACATGCTGTTTTTTCTCCTCCCTTTTACCTCTGTGTAAAATAAACCGTTGAACATAGTTCGCTAATATTACTTCATTGAAAGTTTATGCTTTATATCAAGGAGATTGGCTGAGGGTTAGGGTCACTCTATAGGCACCAAGCCCCCTGTTAATAACTAAATATCTGTTGACCTCAGGCGGGAATGTCTGATCTCGCTCGAGCAAGGCCATAAAATCTCGCCCATAGTTTACGTCCAGTTTACACTATGGCACAAAGTCAAAATTACCTCTACTGAGTGACTTTTATCTATTCATTTACAGGATGTGGGCATCGCTGGCTAAGTCAGTGTTTGTTGCCTTCCCTAGTTGCCCTTGAGTAGGTGGTGCTGAGCTGCCTTCTTGAAACACTGAAGTCTCTGAGGTGTAGGTAGGTACACACACGCTGCTGTTAGGGAGGACGTTCCAGGATTTTGACCCAGCAACAGTGAAGGAGTGGTGATATACTTCCAAGTCAGGATGTTGAGTGACTTGGAGAGGAACTTCCAGGAGGTGGTGTTCCCAGGTATCTGCTGCCCTTGTCCTTCTAAACTGCTCTTGATCAAAATATTAACTTGACAGGTTAAGGCATTCAACCAAAAATATTAGGGAAGCAATTGAAATACAAAAAGATTGACATCATAAGTTTAATTATGCTATTTGGCGATATGCTATGTGTAATGTTTGATTATATTAGAAGTCAATGTTTGAGCCTGCACTAAATAAACAGATCGCAGATAAAAATGACCCAGGAAACCACTTTCCAAAAAAAAATTACCTACAATTGAATGATTCACTTTCTGCTCAGTAAGAAGTTTGCAAATGCCTGAGTCACAATCAATAGGTTCAATAACCAATAATTAATACACCTGTGCTTCAGCCAATTAGATAGAAAGGATTTGAATTTAATTTGAATAACAAAACTAATCAGATAGAAGAATCTGAACTGAGTTAGAATACATTGTACATGTGACCTAAGAATATGTGTGGTGTGTGTGTGTATGACATGAAAGTAGGACACAGGAAGTATGATGTCTGAATATGATGGACTGGAAGTGTTTGTTAGATGTACTGTTTTAACAATATAAGCAAAATGTGCAAGTAATTAAATTAGCCAACAAATGCAGAAATCAAGTGATTTCACCGGTCCCCTCAACAATGGCGAACATGGTTTTGAAAAAGAATGTCTTTTTGGCTAAGATCAAGCATCAGATCAAGCCCAAGATGGAGTGCTATGCCTTTCCTTGGCAGCTTGGATCATGTGGCTGGAATTTTACCACCCCGCTCGCCACGGGAATTGGAGCGGGCGAGGGGTGGACCATAGAAATGTCCATTGACCTTGGGTAGGATTTTACGGTTTGGGGACAAGCGAAGCCCTAAAGTCCTGCCCTGTCTCTCTTGTGGGGACCATAAACTTGATTCAATTTGAATTTGAATCATTTTTTGGAGCAAGCAAGAAGATGGATCAAGGGCTTGCCCCGTCCACTCTGCACATTGGCTTTGTAAATTTGAAAAAATGACTAACATTTTAGAAAAAGAAATGGCATGACAAACATAAAGTGGATATTACAAGTATCACAATTGTATGGAAGCATCTCAACATGCAACTTGATCGATGTAGACAACTTAAATACCTCTGCACCATTTTGTAATGTTGGTAATGTATCTTTGACTATATTGAAGCATCTCACAGTGTATTTTTATAGGGGAGAGTGAGAGGAGGACCTCATAGAGGAAGGGGAAACTCATATGGAAATTAAATGGAAACTAAAATCTGAGAGGTCATAACTCAGTGGTAGAGCATTTGACTAAAGATCAAGAAGCCACCGTTTCAAATGTCAGTGCCCCCTTCAGTGTTTGATTGCCATGTTTTGGGTGGCATGGTGGCTAACACTGCTGCTTCATGGCGCCAGGGACGCAGGTTCTATTCCGGCCTTGGGTCACTATCTGTGTGGAGTTTGCACATTCTCCCTGTGTCTGTGAGGGTTTCCTCCGGGCGCTCCGATTTTCTACCACACTCCAAAATTGTGCAGGTTAGGTGGATTGGCCATGGTAAATTGTCCCCTCATGTCCCAAGATGTGTAGTTTAGAGGGATTAGTGCACGGTGATGCAGTGATGGAGTGGGTTTAAGTTTAAGTTCATTTATTAGTGTCACAAGTACGCTTACATTAACACTGCAATGAAGTTACTGTGAAAATCCCCTAGTCGCCACACTCCGGCGCCTGTTCGGGTACACTGAGGGAGAATTTAGCATGGCCAATGCACCTAACCAGCACGCCTTTCAGACTGTGGGAAGTAACCGGAGCACCCGGGGGAAACCCACGCAGACAAGGGGAGAACATGCAGACTCCACACAGACAGTGACCCAAGCCAGGAATCGAACCTGGGTCCCTGGCGCTGTGAGGCAGCAGTGCCAACCACTATGCCACCATACTGCGCTGGTGGGTGGGCGTGGGTAAGATGCTCTATCGGTGCAGACTCGGTGGGCCGATTGGACCTCCATCTGCACTGTGGGGATTCTATGATTCTATTCTGTGATCCGAAAATTGGACTGCAATGATTCCATCTGCAGGCATTTGGAGACAGGAAGGGAGCCAGTGGTGTAAAACCGCACACATACTCTTGAGGGAGACAGAGACTTAGGTTTGGTCCTTAAGCAGTCCCTAAAATCGAGTTGAAAGCCTTTCACTCACCTCCTAACCTTGAATCGGCGATACCTGGCCACAGTGTTAAAAACACAGAGAAATATCCGACAATGACAGGTGTCGATGATATGATTCCTCGCTTTGGTGACTTGCAGCTCGGAAGTTCGGCACCGCCAGTCGGCAGGTCCGAGAGCAAGTTTTCAATCTTTATGGAATTTGAATCGGTTTACCATTTGGGATCGATTTGATATGCGCAGGAAAAAATGTCCCCCCACAAACACACCCTTCCCCCAAAAAAACAAGACTCCCTTTTGAAAAAAAGCCCTTGGGTCTTAAACAATAGACCGATCTGTCAACAATATTTATGATGGTCAATGTTACTTGCTGGTTTGTTTGTGGTCTGGACACTTGTCTGAGGAGGGGAGGGGGGGGGGGGGGGGCGGGTGGTTGGTGATTTCTTGCTGGTGTTATAGCTTTGCCCTGACTCTGATGAATTTATATTCAGCCCCTGGTCTCAATGAGACTGAAATAATCTATAATTCTCTCCCTCCCTTCTCCCTCCCTCTATTCAGTCTTAACAGGTTGAGGGCAGCCATGGAAGGGTGGGGTGGGGGGAGGCTGGGGCTAATTGGTACCTATAAAGTCCCTGGTGTCCCAGAACCAAATTAAACTGCTGCCCCCCCTACCCTCCCCAGCCTAGATATCTGACAAAATAGCCACGATATAATTTATTGACTATCCTACATTCATTTGTAACAAAACACGCAGAGACACATGGATGAGGGGGACACTGCCCAGAGCCTCACTTTTTTTGGAGACACTTAGCAGAAGACCTCAAGGGTGGCTTTTCCGGGACAACTGGAGAAGGGGGTTAGGGGTGGACTTGGGGGTGGGGGGGGGAGGAAAGTGGGATGTGATATTTTTCGACCGGCTGTCCCGGGTTATTATTATTATTTTGTGTTTTGTTATTGAGATCTACATGGATGCAGATTTCCTGGAGGTGAATCGATCTGTCCAATCGCCTTTCCCAAGAGAGAGAGAGAGAGAGAGAAAGAGAGAGAGAGAGCGAGGGGGGTAAACTATAGGAGGGAGAACGGGCCACACCAGAGATGGAGTGAGATAGGTAAACTGCTGCAGGAAGCGCTGTCTGGCTGTGGAGACCATTCGAGGCGGGATTGCTGCTATCTCAGTAAGATTTGGCTGGGAAAGGGGGGGGGGGGGGTTAGTTTGTGTGTATGTGTGTGCTGTTGCTCAGTTTATGCCAGAGCTGTATCCAGAGGAAGAAAGACAGAGAGAGAGAGAGAGAGAAAAGGAAGGACCCGTAAAAGACAAGCGTTGGAGTGGGGGCGTTTACACTTTGGCTAAAATTGCAACGGGAGAAGGTCCTTTTATTCCCCTTCTTCTTCTTTCCCCCTTCACCACCACCAGCCCTCTTTCCAGAATGCAGTTCAGGTTTCATCTTCCTTAAAGTGAAGGTGGGACGAAAGGTATCTCTCCCTGGAAGGAGGGGCTGCAGGTAAGTGATCAGGAGTGAAGAGATGTTGCATTAAGAAGGGGGTTGTTGTCATGTCTTTAACAATGCACTTCACACAGCCGTCACGAGTACACGGACAGGTACAGAGAACGTAACCACCGCCAGCAAATCGGAAAACATTTTAAGACATTGGGAATCACACCAAAGGATAACCGCTTGGATTATGAAAACGGTAAAAAAAAATTAAGGATTGGAATCGACATAACATTAAGTTTTAAAGGGAGTCGGATGCTGACAGTGTGAAGATCATTCTGGCATGGCATGCCTCTTTTTTAAACCATTGCGTTTCAATTTCCAACAAGATGTATATATACCTCGTTCTTTTTTTCTGTCTCGGGTTGTTGGGAATATTTCTGGTGAACTGGTTGTTCACAGCCAGTTTAATCTACTGTTTTTTGTGCCTGCATTCGTGTGTGTGTGTGAGAGAGAGAGAGAGAGTAGGAAAGTGTGAATGGATGTGTATGTGGAAATGCGAGTGTGTGTTCTATAAGAGTGCCGAAGCGAAAGTGTACAACTGTGCGTTATGTGGAAGATGCGAAAGGGTGCGAGCCCGTGTGTGAGTGTGTGTGTGTTGTTATGTGGTGTGAGTGTATGTTGTTGTGTGTGCTGTTACGTGGTGTGTGTGTTCCGATGAGTATCTGAGTTTTTAGCTGTGTGTGTGGGGCTCTTGTGTGTGTATGTGTGTGTTCGTGTTATCTGTAGCCAAGTGCCGTGGCTGTGTGCGATTGTTTCTGAGCGTTTATGTATGATGATGTCTGATTATGTATATGTGTGAGAGATTGTAAATTATTACGTCTGTGTGTGCATCTATCTTGGGTTGTAGCTGTGTTTGTATGTGAGTGTATGTCCATGTTCATGTGTGTGTGTGTAATATGAGCAAGGCATGGTCTGAGAGTGTGTGAAGATGTCATATGGGAAAGTGTGCAAGACTGTGTGTAAATGAACGTATGGCTCTGTGTAAATGAGAGTGTAAGGCAGTAAGGGTATTAAAATAGATGTAAATATGTAAGGCTATGTATGTGTGTACGTGCAAAGCTGTGTGTACGTCTGAGTAGATCATATTGTGTGAGATTATATGAGCATATTCCGAGAATAAATGAGTGTGTGTGAGGCTGTGTATAATAGATGTGTGTGAGGCTGTGTATATAATAGATGAGTGTTTGTGAGTCTATGTATAATAGATGAGTGTGTGTGAGACTGTGTATAACAGATGAGTGTTTGTGAGTCTGTGTATAATAGATGAGTGTGTGAGACTGTGTATAACAGATGAGTGTTTGTGAGTCTGTGTATAATAGATGAGTGTGTGTGACTGTGTGTAATAGATGAGCGTGTGTGAGGCTGTGTGTATAATAGATGCATGTATGTAAGGCTGTGTATAATAAGTGAGTGTGTGTGAGGCTCTGTGTAATAGATGAGTGTGTGAGGCTGTGTATAATAGATGAGTGTGTTTGAGACTGTGTACAACAGATGAGTGTTTGTGAGTCTGTATAATAGATGAGTGTGTGTGAGGCTGTGTATAATAGATGAGTGTGTGTGAGGCTGTGTGTATAATAGATGCATGTATGTAAGGCTGTGTATAATAAGTGAGTGTGTGTGAGGCTCTGTGTAATAGATGAGTGTGTGAGGCTGTGTATAATAGATGAGTGTGTTTGAGACTGTGTACAACAGATGAGTGTTTGTGAGTCTGTATAATAGATGAGTGTGTGTGAGGCTGTGTATAATAGATGAGTGTGTGTGAGGCTGTGTGTATAATAGATGCATGTATGTAAGGCTGTGTATAATAAGTGAGTGTGTGTGAGTCTGTGTGTAATAGATGAGTGTGTGTGAGGCTGTGTGTATAATAGATGAATGTGTGTGAGGCAGTGTATAATAGATGAATGTGTGTGAGGCAGTGTGTATAATAGGTGTGTGTGAGGCTGTGTGTATAATAGATGAATGTGTGTGAGGCAGTGTGTATAATAGGTGTGTGTGAGGCTGTGTGTATAATAGATGAATGTGTGTGAGGCTGTGTGTATAATAGATGAATGTGTGTGAGGCAGTGTGTATAATAGGTGTGTGTGAGGCTGTGTGTATAATAGATGAATGTGTGTGAGGCAGTGTGTATAATAGGTGTGTGTGAGGCTGTGTGTATAATAGATGAGTGTCTGTGTTAGGCTGTGTGTATAATAGATGAGTGTGTATGAGGCTGTGTGTATAATAGGTGTGTGTGAGGCTGTGTGTATTAGACATGAGTGTGTGTGAGTCTATGTGTAATAGACGCGTGTTTGTGTGGCTGTGTGTAATTGATGAGTGTGTGTGAGGCTCTGTGTATAATAAATGTGTGTGTGTTTGGTTGTGTATAACAGATGAGTGTGTGTGAGCCTGTGTGCATATAATGGATGAGTGTTTGTGAGTCTGTGTGTATAATAGATGAGTGTGTGTGAGGCTGTGTGTATAATAGATGAGTGCCTGTGAGGCTGTGTGTATAATAGGTGAGCGTGTGTGAGGCTCTATGTATAATAGATGAGTGTGTGTGAGGCTGCGTGTATAATAGGTGAGTGTGTGTGAGGCTGTGTGTATAATAGATGAGTGTGTGTGAGGCTGCGTGTATAATAGGTGAGTGTGTGTGAGGCTGTGTGTATAATAGGTGAGTGTGTGTGAGGCTGTGTGTATAATAGGTGAGTGTGTGTGAGGCTGTGTATAATAGGTGAGTGTGTGTGAGGCTGTGTATAATAGATGAGTGTGTGTGAGGCTGTGTGTGTAATAGGTGAGTGTGTGTGAGGCTGTGTATAATAGATGAGTGTGTGTGAGGCTGTGTATAATAGATGAGTGTGTGTGAGGCTGTGTGTATAATAGATGAGTGTGTGTGAGGCTGTGTATAATAGATGAGTGTGTGTGAGGCTGTGTGTATAATAGATGAGTGTGTGTGAGGCTGTGTGTATAATAGGTGAGCGTGTGTGAGGCTGTGTATAATAGATGAGTGTGTGTGAGGCTGTGTGTATAATAGATGAGTGCTTGTGAGGCTGTGTGTAATCAGTGAGTATATAATAGATGAGTGTGTGTGAAGCTGCATGTATAATAGATGAGTGTATGTGAGGCTGTGTATAATAGGTGAGTGTGTGTGAGACTGTGTGTATAATAGATGAGTGTGTGAGGCTGTGTATAACAGATGAGTGTGTGTGAGGCTGTGTGTATAATAGATGAGTGTGTGTGAGGCTGTGTGTATTATACATGAGTGTGTGTGAGGCTGTGTATAATAGATGAGTGTGTGTGAGGCTGTGTGTATTATACATGAGTGTGTGTGAGGCTGTGTATAATAGATGAATGTGTGTGAGGCTGCGTAATATACATGAGTGTGTGTGAGCAGGTGTGTATAATAGATGAGTGTGTGTGAGGCTGTGTGTATTATACATGAGTGTTTGTGAGGCTGTGTGTATTTAAGAATGGATGTGTGGCTCTGTATATAAGAGGAAAGTGTATGTGAAGCTATGTGTGTGTAGATAATAGAACAATGTGTGTATAATAGAAATCAGAAAGGCTATGTATAAGAGAATTGTATGTGAGATTGTGTGCATGTGTCTGTAATGAGAGTGGATGAACAGTAATTTCTACACAGTATATTTGCTAAAACAAGATGTTCCACCACCGCGCACTTCTGATACCGGTAACTGATTAGGCCCAGACTCCAGCCTCCTCACCCTGTCCGAGAGTGAAGTATAATGCTCACCCAGTATCAATAAACAGCTACAGCCCACAGGTCCTTGTGCATTAGGGAGTGGAAGAAACGCCAGGAAAAAAATGTTTGGCAAAAGGAAGCAGCCAGCCAAAAAAAATGCTAAACCTCTTCTCACAAGCTCGATGGCCGGTTAGCACACAACACGCGATGGCTGAGCCTCCTCCACCTCTTCCCTTATCAACTCCAGTCTTGGCTTTATCTCAGAATCTTGCAATACAGGTCATTTGCTCTGTTGTCTCTGTGAGGGCTCTTTGCATGAGCTCTCCAGTTAGTCCCACTTCTCCCCCCCCCCCCCCCCCCCACAGCCCTGCAGGATTCCCTCTTGGCATTTACCTTTCTGTCTGCAATGGGGGTTTACCCCAAATGGATTTCACAGGCGCCTCCCTCACACATGCTGCTGCTTTACGAACCTTCAATCGCCCGTAATTTTGGGCAGATGTCAATCATGCTTGAAGCATGCGAAATAGACCAGCAAGTTACTGTAAATCCAGTGAGAGGATTGCACCGCCTCAAACCGTTTTAAATAATTTGGTAAATTGCTGCTGAATTGCGATTTCTCATTCTGCTTCCTTGGCACCCCATTCCCTCAGTCAGTCTATCCAGCTTCGTCCACAGCCCCCTTCCTCACCTTCAACTCCCTCCTGAGCTACATCATGTATTCTCCTTGCAAAGGAAAAGATGAAAAGAGAAATTCTTTCATTCAAGGTGGAAATCTCACAGATATTTTTCAATAACTTTTCCATCTTTTTTCCCTCTCGTCGAGTACTTTTTTAAAAAATTAAAAGTTGCCACATGTTTGCATGGAGTGGGGGAGCTTCCCCCTTGTTCTGACGATGGCTGAACAGGACTTGAGAGGTGGACAGCTCCCACTGTGTGTGTGTGTGTGTGTTTTGTTTTGGTTCATTATTGTCACATGTATTAGTATACAGTGAAAAGTATTGTTTCTTGCATACTATACTGACAAAACATACCGTTCATAGAGAAGGAAAGGAGAGAGTGCAGAATGTAGTGTTACAGTGATAGTTAGGGTGTGGAGAAAGATCAACTTAATGCGAGGTAGGAGCATTGAAAAGTCTGATGGAATAAGCTGTTCTTGAGTCGGGTGGTATGTGATCTCAGATTTTTGTATATATTTTTCCCATCGATGGAAGAAGGTGGAAGAGAGAATGTCCGGGGTGCGTGAGGTCCTTGATTATGTTGGCTGCTTATGTGTGTGTGTGTGTGGCAAATGGCTATTAAGTAAAGTGACAATGCCTTGATTGTCATTCAGCCCAGCCAGATTCCTTAGCACATGAGATCGACCTGCTGCCGTTTAGAATCACACCTGGCTGGCAATGCAAACCCGGAGCTGAGGACTTACACCGGGGGGGGGGGGGGGCAACGCGGCGAACCACAAGTCCCCCAGTTCCTGAAAATCCGGCCAGAATTCGAATCGATTGATGCCAATAGTGGAGCCGGATTGAGAAAGCTCCTCTCCCCAACCCGAGGCCACTCATGAGATGGGTGCTTCAGAAACAAACTAGTCAATTTACAACCAACTAGAACCAACCATAGAACCATAGAACTACGGGGGGGGGGGGGGGGGGGACAGTTTAAAAACAGGATATTTAGGGGCAATTAGGAAAGGGGTTCCGTGATAATGTGGGTCGATTCACTGAAGAAATCGCTGTTAATGTCACGTTAATCTATACATTTTGTTGCTTAAGTTATTTCAATTAAAAAAAAGAATTTGAATGCGATCGGGGAGTTAAAAGTTGATGTAAACGGGCCAGAAAGTATTAAAAAAGCTCAGAAAACTTAAAAATAATTTGGAGTTTGGGGGGAACCGAACAACTCACACAATGAATGGGATTCCCCCCCCCCCCCCCCCCCCCCCCAATCAGACTGTGGGAGCCAGTAGAACTTAGAGAGACACCGATACGTCTTGGTTTTTCTCTCTCTCTTGCATGGCAATTGGCTTCATGTTTTCCCACTGCCGTTGTACAGAATGATTATTTTCCAACTATTTGTTTGGAGTTTGTGTTATTAAAGGTGGGAAGGGGGAGGGGGGAGGTGGTCTCTGTCGGTGACTGTTCGTTCTCTGCACAGTTAGGGACTGGGATGACTCTGGGGAATGAATATCCCCCCCCCCCCCTCCCGCCCAATACCCCACATACACACACACATACTGGAGATTTAAAAAAAATCTCCTTTGCTTTCCAGTGAAGTGTGAGGGTTATATCTATTGAATGTGTACACTAGGATTATTTGTGTGTGTGTATGGAATGGGATGGGGGGAGGGCGGTGCGGGTGAAGTATCGAATCCTGTATTTTTTTTGTAACCACCCACTTCCCCCCCCCCCCCCAAAAAAAAACAGCAACACAGTGAAATGGGGAGCTCAGATTTTCGGGCTGATGAAAAAAGGGACACTGCAGAGCGATTGAACCTTCTCGCTCCCCTAGGCGAGATGCCACACCGGGATTTCGCTGGGAAAAATGTCTGGACCTAAAACAGGAATTCAGCTCCAGATTTTTTTCCAGCGAGATTCCTCCCACGCGGCGAATATGCGGCTTCCCGTTGCTGGATATAACTTTTGGAACAAATAAGGTCTGTAAGAAATAAGAACGCAGTCTTTTTTGTTGTGTGTTCTGCGTATTTAATTTCTCCCTAAACGGTCCAGACACTCAGGAGTCAGGCTGTTGTGCTAAAGAATGTGTGAACTCCCATGTAATACCGACGGCGCTGAAGCTTTTAATTTTACAACCAATTTTAACCTGTGAAACGGTTGATAAAAATGCAATAGACACCGGAATAATGTTAACTCCCAGTGCAGTGATGCCGTGTAGAGAGAAAATAAAATGCATCTGCGGATAGAGACTGCATTCTCCAGTGAGGTTCATTTTAAATTGCTAAGGTTTGTTTTCGAGAGGAAACGCCCTCAATCGCACCCCACAACGTCCCTGGGGTTCCCCTCCCCACCCCATGCCTCCTGCCCCAGCCCTCAGGTCGGTGTTACTGCCACCGATTGATTGGGTATTGATAGCTTCATGGACTGTTCATGGATCACTTTCTTCCTGCCTGCTTGCCTCACCCAAGTGTTCTTGGGACCAGGCCCTGGGGAGGGATATTGGGTTAATTTGATACATTTCTGGTTAATTTCAGGGGCAGGAAAGCAGTAAAGTCTCTCCCCCTCTCCCCCCCCGTCCCGTCCCGTCCCTCTCTCCTTCACTGCTCTAACCAGTGGAATCTAAGGCACTTTCTGATTCTGAAAGCAGAATTGGAGTCTTTCTCGAGTTGAGGCATTAAAGCTTTATGCTTTCTGACAGAAATGGGCAAGAGGTGAAACGATCCTGTTCCGCCAGAGGTCTTTTTTTCTTTGTATTTCTCAACTCCCGTCATTAAACCCTGCCCCCGTGTGACCACCTCCAGTCTTTTAAACTGATGGGGGGGGGGGGGGGGGGGGTCAGGGCGGATAGCCAACTAGCCATCTCATATTTGACAAGAGTCCCGCACCTTTACTCTGCAGCTATTGGATATAGACAAAGAACAAAGAAAATTACAGCATAGGAACAGGCCCTTCGGTCATCCAAGCCTGCACCGACCATGCTGCCCGACTGAACTATCTTTGAGTTATAAGGAGAGGCTGGATAGACTGGGACTTTTTTCTCTGCAGCGCAGAAGGCTGAGGGGTGATTTTATAGAGGTCTATGAAATAATGAGGGGCATAGATCAGCTAGATAGTCAATATCTTTTCCCAAAGGCAGGGGAGTCTAAAACTAGAGGGCATAAGAGGGCATAGGTTTAAGGTGAGAGATACAAAAGTGTTGAGGGGCAATTTTTTCACACAGAGGGTGGTGAGTGTCTGGAACAAGCTGCCAGAGGTAGTAGTAGAGGCGGGTACAATTTTGTCTTTTAAAAAGCATTTGGACAGTTACATGGGTAAGATGGGTATACAGGGATATGGGCCAAATGCAGGCAATTGGGACTAGCTTCGGGGTTTTAAAAAAAAGGGGCGACAGGGACAAGTTGGGCTGAAGGGCCTGTTTCCATGCTGTAAACCTCTATGACTCTATGACTACCTACCCATCCGGGGACCATATCCCTTTATTCTCATCCTATTCATGTATTTGTCAAGACGCCCCTTAAAAGTCATTATCGTATCTGCTTCCACTACCTCCCCCGGCAGTGAGTTCCAGGCACTCACCACCCTCTGTGTAAAAAACATGCCTCGTACATCTCCTTTAAACCTTGCCCCTCACACCTTAAACCTGTGCCCCCTAGTAATTGACTCTTCCACCCTGGGAGAATGCTCCTAAGTATCCAAATACTGGTACTGGAGGTTTCCACCTTTTGTGTTTACACTGTCAAAGAACAAAAAACAAAGAAAATTACAGCACAGGAACAGGCCCTTTGGCCCTCCAAGCCTGCACTGATCATGCTGCCCGACTGAACTAAAACCCCCTACCCTTCTGGGGACCATAACCCTCTATTCCCATCGTATTCATGTATTTGTCAAGACGCCGCTTAAAAGTCACTATCGTATGTGCAAATACAGACACTATCGTGTCTGACTGGTTGTTCAACTATGCTGCTGGAGAGAGAGGGAGAGAGAGCTCAGTATACAGGAGATAATCTCAACTCTCAACCCTAACTCCTCTCTCTGCTGGCGACAAGTGTAATCAGTATGTCCACATTGTCTGAACCTTTTTAAGTTTATCGCAAAACAAAAATCTCTGGCGCTTTTTAGGGCAACCAGATATCTCTTTACAGCCAATCAAATATCTCTGAAACCTCGTCACCATGGTAATGTAGGAAACCAATTTTCACACAGCAAGCACCCACAAACAACCATGAGAGTGGTTAATGTGTCGAAATTCACCACCACAGAAAGTAGTTGAGGCCAAAATGTTGCGTGCTTTCAAGCAGAAATTAGATATATCTCTTGGGGCTAAAGGAATCAAAGGATATTGGGGGGAGGGGGGGAAGGGGGGAATCAGGATCTTGAATTTGATGATCAACCATGATCATGATGAATGGCAGAGTAGGCTCAAAGGGCCGAAAGGCCTACTCCTGCTTCTAGTTTCTTTGTTACTATGACCAGGTATTGTTGTGTGAGGTTGAATGAGGGATAAGTATTGATGATGACACGGGCATGGGGTACAACTCCCCACTCTTCTTCCAAATAATGCCATGGGATTCTTTTTGCATCCATCTTGATTCACAGTTTAATATCTCACTCGACGGGCGGCACGGTAGCACAGTGGTTAGCACTGCTGTTTCACAGCTCCAGGGACCTGGGTTCGAATCCCGGCTTGGGTCGCTGTCTGTGTGGAGTTTGCACATTCTCCCCGTGTCTGCGTGGGTTTTCCTCCGGGTGCTCCGGTTTCCTCCACAGTCCAAAGATGTGCGGGTTAGGTTGATTGGCCATTCTATATTGCCCCTTAGTGTCCCGGGATGCATAGGTTAGAGGGGTTAGTGGGTAAATATGTAGGGATATGTGGATAGGGCCTGGGTGGGATTGTGGTTGGTGCAGACTCGAAGGGCTGAATGGCCTCTTTCTGCACTGTAGGATTCTATGATTCGACAGTTGGCACTGTGGACAGTGCAGCTCTCCCTTGGTACTGCACTGAAATGACAGCTTAGATTTTTTTGCTCGCGTTCTGGAGTGGGGCTTGAACTCACAACCTTCTGATTCAGAGGTCAGGTAGATTTAAAAGGCATCTGGGGATCCAATGGCATTTCTTACACGCAAGTTGGCGCGACATCAGATTTACACTTTATACAGTATTAAAACCCATGCGGAGACAGAAAACCTTGTGGAGGATGTCTCTCTCCAGTTTGCAGGCAGTGCCCTAACTCCAGGTTCACTTAACAAGTAGGGACAGCACGGTGGCACAGTGGTTATCACTGCTGCCTCACAAGCGCTGGGAACCTAGGTTCGATTCCCGGCTTGGGTCACTGTCTGTGTAGCGCCTGCATGTTCTCCTCGTGTTTGTGTGGGTTTCCTCCGGGTGCTCCGGTTTCCTCCCACAGTCCGAATGATGTGCTGGTTAGGTCCATTGGCCATGCTAAATTCTCCCTCAGTGTACCCGAACTGGAGTGTGGTGTCTGCGGGGAGTTTCACAGTAACTTCATTGCAGTGTTAATGTAAGCCGATTTGTTACACTAATAAAAATAAAATAAACATAAAACTTTTAAACAAGTTCAGTGTTGTTAGGAAAGTAAACACACTCCTAGTGTGGGATTTTCTGGCCGTGCCTGTCCCAAGGACCGGAAAATCCCATCCAAGGTCAATGGACCTATGCATGGTCCGTCCCCTGCTCGCCACAATTCCGGTGGCAAGTGGGATGGGAAAATTCCACCCTTAGTCTCCAGTTCAAACGGAGAGAAATACTCTCATGCTATCCCCGTGCAACCCTTCCATGTGAAGGGGTGGCATGGTGGCACAGTGGTTAGCACTGCTGCCTCACAGCGTCAGGGACCAGGTTTGATTCCCGGCTTGGGTCACTGTCTATGTGGAGTTTGCAAGTTCTCCCCGTGTCTGCGTGGGTTTCCTCCGGGTGCTCCGGTTTTCCCTCCCATGGTCCAAAGATGTGCGGGTTACTTTGATTGGCCATGATAAATTGACCCTGGTTTTGGGGGGATTAGAAGGGCAAATATGTGGGATTACGGGGATAGGGTGTCGGTGCAGGCTCGATGGGCCGAATGGCCCCCTTTTGTACTGTAGGGATTCTATGGTTCTATGAAAAAGTGCACTTTCAATCTCCAGTGCATAATAAACAAACTTTAAATGGAATTTTAAGACAGCACATTGAAATAAAAGGGTATCTCAGCAAGGAAAACCAAATATTGGGTGTAAAGGGGTCATTGTTATCTGCATTCAAAACATAAACAGAAAATGCTGGCAAAACACAGCAGGTCTGACAGCATCTGTGGAGAGAGAAACAGAGGTAACTTTTTCTGTCCCTAGGACTCTGTTTTAATTTCAGATTTCCAACATCCAAAATATGTTGCTTTTGTTTTATTGTTATCTGCATGCTGTTGAAAGGTGAAGCTTTGACCAATGCCCGTGTGACAGCAATTGTGTGTGTGCTTTGGACTTTTTTTTATTATGTTAAAGATGCTATATAACTGGTAGCTGTTGTGGTGGAAAAGTCTGAAATCTTGCAATGTTGAAAATATTTGAGGTAGCTCTTACTTTGTGGTTACACATCTGGAAAAATTGACCCGTCAAAAGGTGAATCGTCCTTCACCTTCCCTGATTTGATGTTGATTCTATTGCAACATATTTAATTTCACTGACAAAATAGATGAATTGTTGTGTACGTGCTTTCAATGGGTGTTTGAGGTATCCAGTGCGATGGTGTTAGGATGGATGCACCTTGGAGCTGCTCTGCTGTCCATCATAAGTGAACACATAATGGCAAATCGTCCCTGTTGTTAATGCAATGATAGTACACTGTAGTTAATGCAGATTGAGTCAAGTAGCACAGTACAAGGTGTCTGATTATGAATGGTGTTTGGATTTGGATTCAAAGTGTAGATTCAAAATGAATTGGAACTAAAAACAAAACTGATGGAAACACTCAGCAGATCTGGCAGCATTTGCGGTGTAAGAAACAGAGTTAATGTTTTGGCTCAATGTCTTTTCAAAAGGTCATCAACTCACTGGGCCGAATGTTGGGCTTTGCCGGGGGTGGGGTGGTTTGGGATCTCCAACGTCAGAACCAAATGGGGATCCACAGCCCATGTTAGCCAGAAGCCAGACTGGGTAATCTTCCAGGAGACGGCCTCCTGAATGGCACTTGCCACCTTGTTAAGGGTGGCAGGTGGGCTCATGATGTTTCCAGCCCAATCACAAGGCTGACAGCTCAGGTTCCTTGGCCACACCAACTGGGAGAGGTGGGTGCTGCTGAGGCAGGTCGGAGATTGCAAGGGGAGTATCAATTTAGAGACCCCACCCCACATCATCTCCACCCCATTGGACTGCATAGCAGTGAACAAATCAAAGTAATCACTGCAAGCAGGTGTATTGGAATGGAGGTGAAACCCTTACCACTGAATAGGGATTGGCCACAATTCTGGCCTTTCATCTTCACGGCCATATCGTTTGTTTATTGATTAGTGTCACAAGTAGCCTTACATTAACAACCAAGTTACTGTGAAAATCCCCGAGTCGCCACACTCCGGCCCCTGTTCGGGTACACTGAGGGAGAATTTAGCATAGCCACTGCACCTAACCAGCACGTCTTTCGGACTGTGGGAGGAAACCGGAGCACCCGGAGGAAACCCACGTAGACATGGGGAGAATGTGCAGATTCCGCACAGACAGTGACCCAAGCCGGGAATCGAACCCGGGTCCCTGGCCCTGTGAGGCAGCAGTGCTAACCACTGTGCAATGAGGCATTGAGCCCTTGGTTCTAATGATGGCACCCATGCTGCAGTAAGGCTGCTTGCATTGAGCTGGTGGTCTCTGCCTGCGGTGGATGGATGGAAAAGTGCTGCGGACCCCTATGGGCAGCCAATCCGATTCCCCAGTTTGCCCCTTGGAAAGCTTCCCAGCAGCGGGGGGGTGGGGGGGGGGGGGGGGGGGGGGGGCATCCCAACATGGCTTCCCCTCACCTTCCCAGATCCCCTGTCTCCAAGCCCACCATCATAGGGCTGGAAAATTCAGTGCTGCCAGGCCACGCTGAGCACTCCCAGCACTTTCTGTCCTTATTTCAGATTTCCAGCAGTGTCAAAATGTGCTGGCAGGGCTCAACTTTATAGATTTTTAAAAATAAATAATACTTGTAGCTAAAGCTGCAAACTGAGAGAATGGGGAGAATTGGCAACACAAGGAGCGACTGCGGCATTAACCTAGAAGATGCTTTCTTGGAAAGCTAGATAAATACACAAGGGATAGAAGCATATGCTGGATCGAGGCGAGTGGGAGCAGGATTGTATGGAGCGTAAATTTCAGTATAGATCAGCTGGGCCGAATGGTCTGTTCCTGTGCTGTAAATTTGTAATGTAATTTTATGTAATGCAGCGCTCCAAAAATTACCATGTTTACATGTGAGAAATCTATTAATTAATCAAAATCCTGATAGCTATCCATTATGAATTTATTAAAGCTCGAGCTTGATTATATTATATAACTGGTATTCACTTTTCTTGAAACTAAGATTGTGTCCAAAAGGGGCCAAAGTCAGTGTTCTGTATTCCTAAAATAGAATATTACTGCAGACATCTATCTGGATGTATCATTGTAGGTAATTCGGAATGAAAGAATTATATGTTGGATTCTCCCTGCACCTCAGATTATTTTTTTTAACTAAACGTGGGCTCCAACGCTTTTAGAGAAATGATACTAAAAGGTAAATTTGCCTTTGTCAGAATCACCTAGCTGACTGATTGCCGCGATCAATTCTCCCAATTTTACAGTGTTACGTAAAGTTTAAGTTGTTATATAAAAAGACCCAGGGAGCAAAGATTTTCAGGGGAAGATTCTCCTAGTTGGCCATAAGTGATTGTGTGAGTGCATTGCATAGAAAGAAATCTGTTGGACAGGGGCATCATACCTGAAGCAACAACAACAACAACTTGAATTGGGCAAGCGCCTTTAACATAGTTGAACATCCCGAGGTGCTTCACTGGAGTATTATCAGAAAAGAAAAATAATTAAAATGAATAGAACATTGGGCAGGCTCTATTATGAACGTGCCATCTCCCTTGCATGATTTTTTTTCTTTCTCTGTGTTTCGTGCAGGGAATTATTTGTAACCAAGCACAAAAGAGAGAAAGCTGCCTGTCAAATGTTTCAAATGAGCGAATCTTATACAATGACCCATGCAGCCCCTCAGAAAGATCTACCTACTTACTTGTCAGCGTGCTTTGTAGGCTGATTGTACAAATTAGTTGGCTTCCTATCTTGATTCTGCATATGTGTAAGTGTGTATGCATAGATGTCTGTACGTGTTCAAATGTAACTGTGTGTAAGTGGGAGAGATACGGACCAAAAAATAGTTTTGTGGAACAATATTTTTTGGTCTGTATCTCTCCCACTTTTGTGGGACAATATTTTATTTTTCCATATGTAAGATGGAAGGACTTGCATCTATTAATGATGTTTGATTTGATTTGATTTATTATTGTCACATGTATTAATGTACAGTGAAAAGTATTGTTTCTTGAACGCTATAAAGACAAAGCATGCTGTTCATAGAGAAGGAAACGAGAGAGTGCAGAATGTAGTGTTACAGTCATAGCTCGGGTGTAGAGAAAAATCAACTTAATGCAAAGTAGGTCTATTCAAAAGTCTAATGGCAGCTGTTCTTGAGTCGGTTGGTACGTGACCTCAGACTTTTGTATCTTTTTCCCGACGGGAGAAGGTGGAAGAGAGAATGTCCGGGGTGCGTGGGGGTCCTTGATAATGCTGGCTGCTTTGCCGAGGCAGCGGGAAGTGTAGACAGAGTCAATGGATGGGAGGATGGTTTGCATGACGGATTGGGCTACATTCACGACCTTTTGTAGTTTCTTGCGGTCTTGGGCAGATGTTATCTCTAATTTAATCACACTCTAATTCGTTTCGAAAATGGCTGATTGAGGAACCAGGTGCTGTGCAAAGCGTGCCTCAGCTTTTGAAACACTGGCTGATTTTTATTTCACACTCAGAATTGCAAGTTGTAGACAGTTTGTCGTAAAACATATTTATGGCTTTATTAACTGGACTTTTCCCTTTCAAAATGTCATTTTAATCCTTATTAATGGCAATAATGTGTAATGACATTGTAAATTGAAAGAAATATAATTCATTGAACATTACCAATGCATCCCAAAGGTTGGACCACTTCACCATCTCTTTCAGAAAATTGCACGCATCATTTCATCTGCGCACAAGACTCGGTAACATTGCTTAATTATTGAAGAGTATTCTTCAACCTAAGAAGTCATAACAACCTTTTTTTTCAATTATTCAATTACAGTAAGCTGAGAACTAATGAATTAAAATTGGTTCTGTAATTCTACTTTGCAATGTTTATCATGAGACAATTATAGAAAATTATTTTTCATTGTACAAAAGGAAAATACTCATCATTTGCAAGTTGATACAAATGGTTAGTCGAAAAACTAATTTAGTCAGGCACAATGCATAATGTCAGCACATGCCAGGCCAACATAACTAGCATTAACACTTAATTTTTGATCTTTTTATAGTTTTTTTCAAATTGAATTCTAAAACACATGCATTCACATAATGGACCCAATATTAACTCTGTGCAAGTGTATGGCTTGTGAGTGAGTTAAAATTGGGTCCAAAACCTATTATGCATCATGTTGCATAATGCTTGCAAAGGGGGTACATTAACAAATCCACTTTATGCCATAAAAAAACATCTAAAATCATTTATTGGAAATATTAAACAAAATCCAAACATATGCAACCTATACAGAGCGGGATGGTGGCACAGTGGTTAGCACTGCTGCCTCACAGCGTCAGGGACCCGATTTCGATTTCAGCCTTGGGTGTGGAGTTTGCACGTTCCACTCGTGTCTGCATGGGTTTCCTCTGGGTGCTTCGGTTTCCTCCCACAGTCCAAAGATGTGCAGGTTAGGTGGATTAGCCACACTAAATTGCCCCTTAGTGTCCAAAGATGTGTAGATTAGGTGAATTGGCCTTGCTAAATTGCCTGTGAGTGTCCAAAGATGTGCAGGATAGGTGGATTGGCCTTGTTAAATTGCCCCTTACTGTCCAAAGATGTGTAGGTTATGTGGATTAGCCATGGTGGGCCTGGGCAAGATGCCCTTTTGGAGAGTTGATGGGCTGAATGGCTTTCTTGTGCACTGTAGGGATTCTCTGGTTCTATGTTTCTAAATTGGGCATTCTGGGTTTTTTTTCTGAGTGACTCAATTATGCTAATTCTGATAATAATGATTTTTGGTGGGAGAAGGGGTTATGTGTAGAAGGATAGACATAGATAGACAAGGTTATGTGTAGAAGGATAGACATAATATACAAGCTCCACTTTGTATATCTTCTTAAAATATCTCTGATTAATCACTAAGATATTGTGATCTGCAGCTGAAATCAACGCAACAAGTATAGCTTTCATCGTCAATATAATGCAGCAAACAATCTCTAAGAAGCTGATGGTTTATGTAGGAATGCTTGATTCCTATATAGGCCCGATTCCAGGTGCATGAGAATGTGATTTAATGGCATGAGAATATCCATTCAACTTCTCCAAGGTGCCACCAGGACGGCACGGTGGCATAATGGTTAGCACTGCTGCCTCACAGCACAAGGGACCCAGTTTGGATCACTGTCTGTGCGGACTCTGCACTTTCTCCCCTTGTCTGTGCAGGTTTCCTCCGGGTGCTCCGGTTTCCTCCCACAGTCCGAAAGACGTGCGGGTTAGGTGTGTTAGCCATGCTAATTTCTCCATCAGTGAACCCGAACAGGCACCGGAGTGTGTAGGGGATTTTCCACAGTAACTTCACTGCAGTGTTACTGTAAGCCTGCTTGTGACACTAATAAATAAACTTTAAAACATTGATACACCTTTGTAGTGTAGTTGGACCATTGGCAATATGGTGCAGAGGATAGCATATGACCTTGTGGCCCAATTCTTAGTAGTCTTGCTAAAGTAGTAAAGTTCAAATTAATTTAATATTGTCACAAGTAGGCTTACATTAACACTGCAATGACGTTACTGTGAAAATCCCCTAGTCAACACTCCAGCGCCTGTTCAGGTAAACTGAGGGGGAATTTAGCATGGCTGATGCATCTAACTAGCATGTCTTTCGGACTGTGGAAGGAAACCCACACAACCACTGGGAGAATGTGCAAAGTCTGCACAGACAGTGACCCTAGTTGGGAATCGAACCCAGATCCCTGGCGTTGTGAGGCAGTAATGCTGGCCACTGTGCCACTGCGGGTGTCCAGCTGTAGGTATATTTATGGCACACTTGAGATCCTAATAGGAGAATGAACGTGGCTTATATTAATGGTGCACTTCCAGTTCCATTGGGTAGTGTAGTTGGTTGGGTAGAAGGTTGCTTTGTGCTGCTGGTGCAGGTAGGGACTTTGTATTCTCATTTAGATTGTTTTGGTGTGGTAATGGTAAATCTACTTAATTAATGGAATAGGACTTATAATTGTGGCAGGTGAAAAGAGTGAATTTGACTTCATCAATATTTACTTTTTTTATAGTTTCAAAGCTTCTTTCAACCCAGAGTTATGTAGAATCAAATCACAGAATCATCAGCCCCATTGGGTCTATGTTTATACTCCACATGTACATCCTCTGATTCTGATGACCTCTTCTCTGACTCCATATTCCTCTATTCTCTTCACCATGTAAGCATGATGCCTTCCCTTAATCAGTGCATCAGTGCTATCACCACACCACACGGCAGTGAATTCCAGTGGCACAGTGGTTAGCACTGTTGCCTCGTAGCACCAGGGTCTTGGGTTCAATTCCCCGCTTGGGTCTCTGTCTCCCTGTGCCTGCGTGGGTTTCCTCCAGGTGCTCTGGTTTCCTCCCACGGTCCAAACAATGTCCTGGTTAGGTGCATTGGCTGTGCTAAATTCGCCCTTGGTGTACCTGAATAGACGTTGGATTGTGGCAACTGGGGGATTTTCACAGTGGCTTCATTGCAGCGTTAATGTAGGCCTACTTGTGACACTAATAAATAAACTTTAAAGAAATACCTCTTGCATTCTTTATTTCATCTGTTAATGGGTATCTGATTGTTCTGGATTGTTCATCCATACGCAGAGACAGTTTTATCAGATCTACCCAATTGAACCTCTATTCGGTTTCCTCTACTCTCTGTTTTCCAGAAAGAGGAATCCCAGCTTGCTAAGTCTTTCTTGATCGTTGAGACAACCCAGATCTGGTAACATCCTTATTCATCTTTTCTTCACTTTCTCCAGTGTTTCAGTATCAGTGTTTCAGGGTAGCACAGTGGTTAGCACTGCTACCTCACAGCGTCAGGGACCTGGATTCGATTCCCGGCTTAGGTCTGTGTAGAGTTTGCACATTCTCCCTGTGTCTGCGCGGGTTTCCTCCGGGTGCTCCGGTTTCCTCCCACAGTCCAAAGATGTGCAGGTTAGGTGGATTGGCTACGCTAAATTGCCCCTTAGTGTACCCAAACAGGCACTGGAGTGTGGCAACTAAGGGATTTTCACAGTAGCTTCATTACAATGTGAATGTAAGTCAACTTGTGACTAATAAATAAACTTTCCTTTTTGTAATCTGGAGACCAGAATTACAAACAGGACTCCAGATGTGTTCTGACCAAGATAGTGAACAAAACATCCATGCTTTTGTCTTTGATTCCTTTCAAAATGAATCCCAGAATGCTATTTGAATCCTCTCCAGCTTTACCAGCTTGCATTCTATTTTTAATGATTTATATATCTGAATTCCCAGAATGCTAGCGTGTTTATTTCCTTACCTTCCAAGAAATAAGTGACCTCTTATTCTTCCTACCAACATTCACCACCTTACCAATGTTCTTCTGACAAACACTAACCAACTTATGTTGCGAATTTAATTTGCAATTCATTCTGTCTGAAAAAGACCCACTTGGACATCTAAATTAACTTAAAATTGGAATATGTTGTGCGGGTTTATTCTTTGAAGGGCATCACTGGCAAGGCCAGCATTTGTTGCCCATCCCTAATTGCCCTTGAACTGAGTGACGAGGCCATTTCAGACAGAGGTTAAGAGACAAACCACATTGCTGTGGTTCAGAAGTCATAAGTAGGCCAGATCAGATAAGGACGGCAGATTTCCTTCCCTAAAGGACATTCGTGAACCACGTGGGGGTCTTACGACCATCGATAATAGTTTTATAATGCTTTATTCTGAGACTATCTTTCAACTCCAGATTTATTCGATGAATTTAAGTTCCACCAGCTGCCTTGGTGAGATTTGGACCATGTGCATGAGCCTAGACCACTGCATTAGGAATCCAGTGATATTCCCAGTACGCCATTATCTCCCCTTAATAACATGCGTACCACTGGTAAGAAATCTTTCCTGCCCGTGTTTGTTATTCCTCTTCCTAAGCTACATAGAAATCGAGGTGCCTTTGCTAATATCTCCAAATTACTAAAATTAACCATGAGTGGAAATTTGAACCTTGATTATTGTTTGACTTATTTTTTTATTAGTGTCACAAGTAGGCTTACATTAACATTGCAATGAAGTTACTGTCGCCACACTCCGACGCCTGTTTGGGGTACACTGCGGGAGAATTTAGCATGGCCGATGCACCTAACCTAGCACGTCTTTCGGACTGTGGGAGGAAACCGGAGCACCCAGAGGAAACCCACGCAGACATGGGGAGAACATGCAGGCGCCACACAGACAGTGACCCAAGCCGGGAATTAAACCCAGATCCCTAGCGCTGTAAGGCAGCAGTGCTAACCACTGTGCTACCTTTTATAATGCTTTATTCTGAGACCATCTTTCAACTTCAGATTTATTCGTTGAATTTAAGTTCCACCTGCTGCCTTGGTGAGATTTGGACCATGTTCATGAGCCTAGACCACTGCATTAGGAATCCAGTGATAATCCAGTGACTGCCCTTCGTAGTGGGGGCAGATTTTAAAAGAAAACAAATCTTGAGTCTATGTCATGCTGCTTTATTTTAAAAATGCAGCATTTGGAGCCGATATTGATACATTCTGTGCTTTGCAGATGTATGAAAGTAAAGTTGTCAAGCGTGCTGTAAGCAATAGACAATCACCCAGCTTCTTATTATATGGCCACTTGAACCGACTCACATCGATTTGTACCTTGCTGAATTCCCTGGTTATACAGTCAGTGGTTACGGGTGATGGGTAATACTTCTGTTCCTAGTCGGGGGATTAGACCTTCTAGCTAGAGTTTAGCAGTGATTTGGTGAGTTGGATATAGCTGAGTGGCTCTTAAGAATGCAGAGGTTGCTACCAATTTAAAAAAAGAACTGGTCAATGAATTCTAAAATTGTTCTTTTCAATCTCTGTTACTGATTGGTTTTCATGATCAGTGCCCTCTTTGATCTGATGCTAGGAGCCATGGTCACAATGTAATGTTCCAATACATCAAAGATTATTTTTTTAAAAACTAATCACATCACTCATAACTTACGGTTTAAGCACTGTGGCACCAGTGAGGGTTTTGTATTCTCCATAAGCTTGGCCATTTCTCTTGTTCTGCCTAGGAAGCTTGCATTAACCATAAAACACAATTTATACGGTGACCTCTTTAAAGTGTGTTTTATGGTTTAGGTCAGTAAATTACCGACTTGGAAGTTAAGTTGACTTACATAGAAACATAGAAGATAGGAGCAGGAGGAGGCCATTTGGCCCTTCGAGCCTGCTCCGCCATTCATCACCATCATGGCTGATCATCCAACTCAATAGCCTAATCCTGCTTTCTCCCCATAACCTTTGATTCTGTTCGCCCCAAGTGCTATATCCAGCCGCCTCTTTAAGACTTGTGGAAGATGTTCTGGAATTCACTTTTCCTGTTGTGTTGTTGAAGCAGAGGCCACGATTTTTTTCCATATGTGTGTTTGATAACCACTTTCATTGAATCATAGAATCCTACAGTGCAGAAGGAGTCCATTCGGCCCATCGTGTCTGCACCAACCACAATCCCACCCAGGCCCTAACTCCTTGACCCCATGTGTTGACCCCATGGAAGGGCCGTGGATATCGTCTATATGGATTTCAGTAAGGCATTTGACAAAGTCCCTCATGGCAGGTTGGTTAAGAAGGTTAAGGCTCATGGGATACAAGGAGAGGTGGCTAGATGGGTAGAGAACTGGCGTGTCCACAGGAGACAGAGGGTAGCAGTCGAAGGGTCTTTTTCCGGCCGGAGGTCTGTGACCAGTGGTGTTCCGCAGGGCTCTGTACTGGGACCTCTGCTATTTGTGATATATATAAATGATTTGGAAGAAGGTGTAACTGGTGTTATCAGCAAGTTTGCGGATGACACGAAGATGGCTGGACTTACGGATAGCGATGAGCATTGTCGGGCAATATAGCAGGATATAGATAGGCTGGAAAATTGGGTGGAGAAATGGCAGATGGAATTTAATCCAGATAAATGCGAAGTGATGCATTTTGGAAGAACTAATGTAGGGGGGAGTTATATGATAAATGGCAGAGCCATCAAGAGTATAGAAACACAGAGGGACCTCGGGTGGCACGGTAGCACAGTGGTTAGCACTGCTGCTTCACAGCTCCAGGGTCCCGGGTTCGATTCCCGGCTTGGGTCACTGTCTGTGTGGAGTTTGCACATTCTCCTCGTGTCTGCGTGGGTTTCCTCCGGGTGCTCCGGTTTCCTCCCACAGTCCAAAGATGTGCGGGTTAGGTTGATTAGCCAGGTTAAAAAAAAAAAATTGCCCCTTAGAGTCCTGGGATGCATAGGTTAGAGGGATTAGCGGGTAAAATATGTGGGGGTAGGGCCTGGGTGAGATTGTGGTCGGTGCAGACTCGATGGGCCGAATGGCCTCCTTCTGCACTGTAGGGTTTATGATTCTATGATTTAGGTGTGCAAGTCCACAAATCCTTGAAGGTGGCAGCACAGGTGGAGAAGGTGGTGAAGCAGGCATATGGTATGCTTGCCTTTATAGGATGGGGTATAGAGTATAAAAGCTGGAGTCTGACGTTGCAGCTGTATAGAACGCTGGTTAGGCCACATTTGGAGTACTGCGTCCAGTTCTGGTCGCCGTACTACCAGAAGGACGTGGAGGCTTTACAGAGAGTTCAGAGAAGGTTTACCAGGATGTTGCCTGGTCTTAGCTATGAGGAGAGATTGGGTAAACTGGGCTTGTTCTCCCTGGAAAGACGGAGAATGAGGGGAGACCGAATAGAGGTGTACAAAATTATGAAGGGTATAGATAGGGTGAACAGTGGGAAGCTTTTTCCCAGGTCGGAGGTGATGATCACGAGGGGTCACGGGCTCAAGATGAGAGGGGTGAGGTATAACTCAGATATCAGAGGGACGTTTTTTACACAGAGAGTGGTGGGGGCCTGGAATGCGCTGCCAAGTAGGGTGGTGGAGGCAGACACGCTGGCATCGTTTAAGACTTACCTGGATAGTCACATGAGCAATCTGGGAATGGAGGGATACAAACGAATGGTCTATTTGGACCAATGAGCAGCACAGGCTTGGAGGGCTGAAGGGCCTGTTTCCTGTGCTGTACTGTTCTTTGTTATTTGTTCTTTGTTCTTTACCCTGCTAAATGTCTTGACACTATGGGGCAGTTTAGCATGGCCAATCAACCTAACCTGCACATCTTTGGACTGTGGGAGGGAACCCGAGCACCTGGAGGAAACTCACGCAGACACGGGGAGAACGTGCACACTCCATACAGACAGTGACCCAAGGCCAGAATTGAAACTAGGTTCCTGGCGTTGTGAGGCAGCAGTGCTTGCCACCGTGCCACCCTTTGAAATAAAGGTATTTCTAAAGGTGCACAGGGGTGTGGAATCAGATGAGGAGCCTACGCTGAGCAAGACACCAATGTTGACCTAATGGGCAAAAAGGCCTGTTTCTCTGCTTGTAACATTCAATGATTCTATGATTGGAGTTGAGGATCTCCAGTGGCTGTGGTATATACTGCTACCTGTGGAGGAATTTGACCAAAGTTCAGGTTAGGTAGATTGGTCATGCTAAATTGCCCCAAGATGTGTAGGCTAGATGGATTAGTCATGGCACATGTGTGTGCGGTTATAGGGATAGGGCAGGGGAGAGGCCTGGTAAGATAATCTGTCAGAGAATCAGTGCAGACTTGATGGAGCAAATGGTCTCTTTTGCACTGTAGGGATTGTATGATTCTAAATTGGCCCTTAGTGTCTCAAGATGTGTCGGCTGGGAGGATCAGAGGGTTAGATACGTGGGGTTACGGGGCTCGGGCCTGGGTGGGATGCTCTGTTGGAGAGTTGGTGCAGATTTGATGGACCGAATGGCCTCCTTCTGCACTGTTGAGTCTCTGTGAATTGAATTATGACTACTCTAATTTCCATTCAGCCACCACCTCCATTCACGTGACCTACACTGGCTCCTGGTTCACCCATGCCTCAATTTTAAAATTCACATTTGCACTTTGGAGTTGCTTTACGGGCTTATCCCTTCCCTATATCTGTAACCTCCTCAAGCCCCACAACCTTCTGGACTTCTGCAGTTCTGGTCTCTTGAGTATCCTGATTTACTCTGCTGTTGGTAACTTTGCCTTCAGCTGCCTAGGTCTTAAGCTCTGGAACTCCCTCCCTTAACCCCTCAATATCTCTCCTTCTTCTTTAAAGATGCTTCTTTGTCCAAACTTTTGGCTACTTGTCCTACTATGTCTTTAAGTGGTTTGAAGTCAAATTTTGTTTGATAGCACAACAGGGAAGCATCTTTACAATGTTAAAGGCACAATGGAGATATTAATGGTTGTTGTTGACTTGCTAAGAAAACACTTCCACAGCTGGTACAATGAGGTGAATCGCCTCCTTCTGTTCTATATCACCTCCTCAGGAGACCACAGTGAATGAAGTGCTTTTGAGGTGCAATCGCCATTGAAAGCAACCACGGTAGCCAATTGCAAATAGCTCTCCCTAACAAACAGCAAGTGAGGTTGACATGGTGCTAATTTGATTGTAGGTGGCAATTATTGGGGAGGCAATGGCCGAGTGGTATTGTCGCTAGACTATTAGAAACTCAGCAAATGTTCTGGGGACCTGGGTTCGAATCCTGCCATGGCAGATAGTGGAATTTGAATTCAATAAAAAAAATATGGAATTAAGAATTAACTGATGATCCTGAAACCATTGTCGATTGTTGGAAAAACCCATCTGGTTCAATAATGTCCCTTAGGGAAGGAAATCGGCTGTCCTTACCCGGCCTGGCCTACAGGTGACTCCAGATCCACAGCAATGTGGTAGACTCTCAACTGCCCTCTGAAATGGCCACACAAGCCACTCAGCTATATCAATCAAAGGTAACTTGGGATGGGCAATAAATGCTGACCAGCCAGCGATGCCCATGTCCCACGGATGAATATAAAAAGGTAGAAAGCTGCAGAGATTTGCATGGGGCTACTGTTGTGGAACTGACAAGGGGGCATGCGCTGTTTTATGTGTTTTCAGGGACATCATTTATACATGAGTTAAAATCCCAGAGTCAGCATCACACCACCGAGAGCAGTGGTTAGAATCTGTCTATTCATCTGTGAACATAAGATTTGCCAACACACTGCGAGTGGAATGAATTCCTTATGGCACCGCATTAACAACAAGCACATATATTCACACAAGCTCCAGCTCAGTAGCCTGAGACAAAAGGGAAACTATTTGTGCAAAGACTTGTAAATATTAATGGATTCTCAATCTGGGTTGAAGCTTTCCTCTTTTTCTGAAATTAAGGGAGTCTGTCACAGGGGTCAAGTTATGCAGGAAGATACTATGGAAATTATTAGCAGGTCTGATGGCATCCTTAAAAAGAAGAGATAGTTTAATGTTTCATGTATTCTTATCACCAAGTGAGCTCTGCCTGAAACCATGTCCTTGCTCATTGTCTGCTGATCCTGAATTGTTTTCATAGAACCATAGAAAATTACAGCTCAGAAACAGGCCTTTTGGCCCTTCTTGTCTCTGCCGAACTATTTTTTGCCTAGTCCCACTGACCTGCACTTGGACCATATCCCTCCACACCCCTCTCATCCATGAACCCGTCCAAGTTTTTCTTAAATGTTAAAAGTGATCCCCGCATTTACCACTTTATCCGGCAACTCATTCCACACTCCCACCACTCTCTGCGTGAAGAAGCCCCCCCTAATATTCCCTTTAAACTTTTCTCCTTTCACCCTTAACCCATGTCCTCTGGTTTTTTTCTCCCCTAGCCTCAATGGAAAAAGCCTGCTTGCATTGACTCTATCTATACCCATCAAAATCTTATACACCTCTATCAAATCTCCCTTAATTCTTCTACGCTCCAGGGAATAAAGTCCCAACCTATTCAATCTCTCCCTGTAACTCAGCTTCTCAAGTCCCGGCAACATCCTTGTGAACCTTCTCTGCACTCTTTCAACCTTATTTACATCCTTCCTGTAACTAGGTGACCAAAACTGTACACAATACTCTAAATTCGGCCTCACCAATGCCTTATATAACCTTACCATAACACTCCAACTTTTATACTCGATACTCCGATTTATAAAGGCCAATGTACCAAAGGCACTCTTTACGACCCTATCCACCTGTGACATCACTTTTAGGGAATTCTGTACCTGTATTCCCAGATCCCTCTGTTCAACTCTTCAGAGTCCTACCATTTACCCTGTACGTTCTACTTTGTTTTGTCCTTCCAAAGTGCAATATCTCACACTTGTCTGCGTTAAATTCTATTTATGATGTGGAGATGCCGGCGTTGGACTGGGGTAAACACAGTAAGAAGTTTAACAACACCAGGTTAAAGTCCAACAGGTTTATTTGGTAGCAAAAGCCACAGTGGTTAACAAAAGCTTGTGTGGCTTTTGCTACCAAATAAACCTGTTGGACTTTAACCTGGTGTTGTTAAACTTCTTATTAAATTCTATTTGCCATTTCTCAGCCCATTTTTCTAGTTGGTCCAAATCCCCCTGCAAGCTTTGAAAACCTTCCTCACTGTCCACTACACCTCCAATCTTTGTATCATCAGCAAATTTGCTGATCCAATTTACCACATTATCATCCAGATCATTGATATAGATGACAAACAACAATGGACCCACCAATAGTGGTTTGCTGTTGCCTTCCACTCTCAAGGATCGGGCAAAGGGACAGGTCCTAAGTCTATGCTAGCTAGAACGGGAACTGAACCCCCACTGTTGGGTAGTATTCTGAACCATGTTCTAGCTGTCCAGCCAACTGAGCTAATCCCCCCTCCCCCCTGTACATTAAAAAAAATATTCATTCGTGGGAAATGGGACGTCGCTGGTGGGCCAGCATTTATTGCCCATCCCCAGTTGCCCTTGCTTGGAGGGCAGTTGAGAGTCAACTACATTGCTGTGGCTCTGGAATCAGACCAGACCAGACCGGGTAGGGATGGCAGATTTCCTTCTCTGAAAGACATTAGTGAACCAGATGGGTTTTTCCAACAATCGACAATGGTTTCATGGTCATCAGTAGATTCTTAATTCCAGATCTTTTTTATTGAATTCAAATTCCACCATCTGCCGTGACAGGATTCGAACCCGGGTCCCCAGAACATCAGCTGAGTTTCTGGATTAATAGTCGAGCGATAATACCACTAGGCCATCGCCTCCCCAAATGTTAACCACTGAAATATGAACCACTTCCTTTCGTTTTGGGCGCTGTGTATTTCTTGCAGTTGCAGTTTTTGCTATGTCACCTTATGTGACACGTCCGTGGCACGGTGGCACAGTGGTTAGCACTGCTGTCTTGCAGTGCCAGGGATCCAGGTTCAATTCTGGCCTCGGGTGACTGTGTGGAGGCTGCACATTCTCCCCGACTCTGCATGGGTTGCCTCCGAGTGCTCCGGTTTCCTCCCACAGACCAAAGATGCGTGGAATAAGTGGATTGGCCATGTTAAATTGTCCTTTAGTGTCAGAGGCACTAGCAAGGTAAACATGTTGGGTTATGGGGATAGGGCCTGGTCGGATTGTTGGAGGCGCAAGCTTGATGGGCCGAATGGCCTCCTTCTGCACTGTAAGGATTCTATGATTATGCCTTTGCGAAGGGTCTTGGGATATTTTGCGCCATTAAAAGGGCACTATGTGAATGAAATCTATTGCTGTAGTTGTCTTTTCAAAGGTGAGTCATGACTGTTCTAAATTGTAAAGGTGTCTTGTAGTAACACTGAATGTGATCCAGAAAGCTATTTCTTTTGTACACCTGATGATATTTATCTCAATTTCTGATAAAAGCTAATGCGAGATGATTACAGCACACAATAGTGACACATCCTGGAACAAAACTGACAGATATTGAGATGTTGTTGAATCTTGGCTTTTTTTCATAGAAATAATTGCCAAGTCTGGATATTATTTCCACTATAACTGAATTGCAAGCTTAGAAAGGTGAGATCACAGCAGAAACAATCTCTATTAAGAACGGGTTTGGTTGAGACTCAGTTTTAAAGAATTGTTAACGCAATTGCTCTTAGCTGAAAGGAGCGAAAAGTCACATGTGTGAGGAGTTGAAGGAGGTAGGAGTGGGAGGTAGATGTGGGAAGCGAGGTTTTAGTTTGCGGCAGTGAGAGTGGGCGTTGTACGCGAAGGTCTCCTGAAAAATATCAACAGAAACCTTTTAATACGGAGCACGGAACTACAGAGAGGGAACATTATGTGTCTTTTATTCACCTGGCATTGCCTTTTCCTGGATGAAAAGATAGTCCTTTGATGCAGTTTTCAGCTATGATTGTTCAAAGAGACGAGACAGGGCCTCTACGTGTACACCTTTGTGCAATTATTAATAGATTGTATTGACTGGAAATGCAGCTTCAGTCTGTGATCCCTAAGCCTTGCTAGAAATAACCTTTCCATTAACCATCTTTCTTGATGACCCAGAGCACTTAATTTATGTATTCAAGTCGGTTTAGTTCTTCAAGGCATATTTCGAATGAACTGTCAAGCCAAGGTCCCAGCCCATCCATTTGAGTGGATGTTAATGATCCAGTTGGCGCATGGTGGCACAGTGGTTAGCTTTGCTGGCTCACAGCGCCAGGGACCCGGGTTCGATTCCTGGCTTGGGTCACTGTCTGGGCGGAGTCTGCAGGTGCTCGCCGTGTTTGCGTGGGTTTCCTCCGGGTGCTCCGGTTTCCTCTTACGGTCCGAAAGACATGCTGATTAGGTGCATTGGCCATGCTAAATTCTCCCTCAGTGTACCCGAAAAGTGCCTGGTGACAAGGGGGTTTTCACAGTAACTTCATTGCAGTGTTAATGTAAGCCTACTTGTGAGACTAATAAATAAACTTTAAACAATGTCATTATTTGGAGAGTAGCTCGATGCTTTCTCAATGTTCCCTTCTGATGGCCTAGAAATACACTCCTACCAAAAAATAGATTCAAGGTGAATTTTCCAAAAGGGCACCTTGGGCCCCATTCAACCTGCGCGCACGTTGGAAATCACAGGCAAACTTCCCCATGATTTCCATCTGGAAACATCAAAGGAAGGATTGCATTATTTCTTACCTGTGCTTCCAGTGGCGTTCCTTGGCGTTAGGCCTGTTATATTTGGTCTTTAACTTGTCATTTATCTCATTGTTGCTTGTTGTTTTGAGCAATTGCTTGCTACTTCCACATAGCAACGATTAATGAACTTCGTAGAGTCATTACCCTGAGAAGTTTGAGTAATATGTACTCCGTAAAGCAAGTATTAGTTTAAAACAATTGAGGGGAGAAACCTTTCTCGGCACCTTCAATACCTCTAAACTGCTGGACTATTTTTTCAACCTGCATACTGGATTCGCATAAATTTCCTCCGGGGAGGTGATGGCCTAGTGGTATTACCGCTAGACTGTTAATCCAGAAACTCAGCTGATGTTCTGGGGACCCGGGTTTGAATCCCTCCACAGCAGATGGTGGAATTTGAATTCAATAAAAAATATCTGGAATTAAAGAATCTACTGATGACCATGAATCCATTGTCGATTGTTGAAAAAACCCATCTGGTTCACTAATGTCCTTTAGGGAAGGAAATCTGCCCTCCTTACCTGGTCTGGCCTACATGCAACTCCAGAGCCTCAGCAATTTGGTTGATTCTCAATTGCCCTTGGGCAACTAGGGATGGGTAATAAATGCTGGCCCAGCCAGCGGCGCCCACGAATGAATAATAAAAAAAAATATTGCTGAAAGCTGAACTCCCTAACCACAGATTTCATTTTTCTCTCTGGTAACTCTTGGAGGCTCGATCAGACTGTCTGGGTGGCGGTGCTCGCCCCAAGACTGGAAATTTCTGCCTGAGATCAACGGACCTTTGCATGGTCCGCCCCCACCCGTTATGATTCCCATGGCGAGCTGGATGGGAAAATTCTGCCCTCTGTGTCCTTGGTGTCATGTTTAATCCTGAGATGAGCGTAAAGTTATAAAGTTTATTTATTAGTGTCACAAGTAGGCTTACATTAACACTGCAATGAAGTTACTGTGAAAATCCCCTGGTCACCACACTCCGGTGCTTGTTCGGGTACACTGAGGGAGAATTTAGTATGGCCAATCCACCTAACCCCCACGTCTTTCGGACTGTGGGAGGAAACCGGAGCACCTGGAGGAAACCCATGCTGGCAAGGGGAGAACGTGCAGACTCTGCTTAGACAGTGACCCAAGCAGGAATCAAACCTGTGTCTCAGGCGTTGTGAGGCAGCAGTGCTAACCAGCGTGCCACCATGCCACCCACAGACTAAGTATCAAATTGTCACTCAGAAGGCCTGCTTCCATCTCTGTAACAATGGTTCAACTGTTTCTTTGCCTCAGCTCACACCAGTTCAAACCTTTTTTTGGTACCTCTGGCCTTGATTATTCCAAAGCACTCCTGGCTGGCCTCCTGACTTCCACCCTCCATATACCTAAGCTCATCCAAAACTCTTATCCCTCTAACCTAACTCAAAACAGGTCCTGTTCATCCATTGCCCCCTTATTACCCCCTACTTTGTCCCCCAGTTGAGCAAAATCTGATCAGTGTCAGAATCATTAGTTCCAATGCTAATTGGAAGAGTTGGGCCATTGAATTACAAAGGAACGTGTACGCAGTGACAGTATATACAGTGACTTTTTCCAAAAAATATTCAGTCGTGGCCACTCTTACATTGAATGAAGTGGGATCACTCCATGCTATAAGCAGTGTGAACTGAGACGCGACTTACCATATGGTTCCGACCACATTGCTGTAGGTCTGGAGTTACATGTAGGCCACTAAGGAGGGACGACAGGTTTCCTTCTCTAAAGGACATTAGTGAACCAGATGGGTTTTTACAACAATCGATAACAGTTTCATGGTCACCATTACTGAGAGTAGTTTTCAATTCCAGATTTATTAATCGAATAAAAATTCCACCAGCTGGGATGTGAGTCAATGTTCCCAGAGCAGAGTCCAAAGATGTATGGGTTAGGTGGATTGCTAAATTGCCCCTTAGTATCAGGGGGACTGGCTAGGGTAAATGCATGGGTTATGGAGATAGGGCCTGGGTGGGATTGTGGTCGGTGCAGACTTAATGGGCCGAATGGCCTCCTTCTGACCATAGGGATTCTATGACTCTATGATTATCTGGGTCTCTGAATGACCAGTCCAGCGACATTATCAATACACCACTACCTCTGCAGGTAATTGTACTAGAAGTTAACATTGGAAGAATCAGTTATGATGATTGCAGTTTAGACCTTAAGGAATAATATTTAATGGGGGCACAGAAGGTAGAAAGATATATTGATAAAAGTGAGGGGGTAATGATGTACTGATCAGATATGATCTAATTGATTGGTGTCACAGGCTTGAGGGACTGAATGAACAGATCCTTTGGGGGTATTTTCACCCATAACAGGGAAGTTTGGGTCTGATTGTGTGTGTGTGTGTGTGGCCAGGTGGAGGGGGGAAAGATGGTGGTGATGGTGTCCAAGTCTTAAGTCAGATTTCCGACCCAAACCTGTCTCCAATCTGCCTGCTTCTGGTTTAAATTCAGACCAATAGGTAATTTTGACACTGGTCGGCCAAATTTCTTGAACCTTTGCGAATCCAACAGCTGCATCCAGGCATCACCTTGGGGGAATCCAGAAGGTGCCTGCCTCAGTATAACAGCTCACTCAAAAAGCAGTACCTCCAACAGTGCAGCACTCCATCGGTACCATATTGGAGTTTCAGTGTTGATCTTTATGCTGAAGTCCTGGGGTGGGATTTGAACCCACAATCTTCGAACACGAAGGTAAGGGTGCGATCAGCTGAGCCACAGAGAGAAGCAAATATAGTGCAGGCAAAAAGCCTGTGACAAGTTATTAGGAATAGACTCCGGTAAGCTTGGTGGAGTTGGGACTTTCTGCAATTGCAGACAGGAGATGGTGGTGTAATAACAGTGCTACTGGACTAATGCACTGGGAACATGGGTTCAAATCCCACTACAGTTGAAATTCAATGAATAGATCTTGAATTGTAGCACTAGCTTCAGTAATGGTGACCATGAAACTATCAATGACTGTTTTTAAAAACCTGTCTGGTTCGCTAATGCTCTTAGGGAAGAAAGTCTACCATCCTTACCTACTTTTGCCTACATCTGGATTCAGACCTACAGTGATGCAGTTGACTGCTAACTGACTCTGAGATAGCCACGTAAGCCCCTCAGGTCAAGGGCAATGAGTAATGGGCAATGAGTGATGGGGAGCAAATGCTGGCTTTCCCTCAATGTCCCCCAACTGCCCCCCCCCCCCCCCCCCATGAAAGAGAAACCATAAAGTTGTTTAAATTGAGTGGAAAATTTTTCTAAAGTGCAGAATACATTAATAAATGACTGATTCCAGATATGTACCTACACAATTTCTGATTCTGATGCTGTTAGGTAGCAGTGTACTCTCTTTCCTTTCTGAAAGAACTGCTTCATGCTGGAGGGGACCTACACAGATGTGAGCCACCCATTGCTATCTTGCCTAATCAGTCATACACCATTTGTGTTCCTAGACAGTGAATGTCAGCCGACTGCTTGATTGCGTGAAGCTTCACAGCAGAGCACAATCCAGTTGTCATGGATAGCCATAGGAAACAAACTATGTAGAATTTTTAAAAAAATCTTACTGGTGATATATGGGTGCCAGCGGCTAGGACAGCATTTATTGCCCTGGATGATGAGTGCAGCTCCAAAAACACTCAAGAAGCTAGGCAGGACAAAGTAACCCACTTGATTAGCAGACCATCCACAAACATTCACTCTCTCCATCACCAAAGCCCAGTGGCAGCCATGTGTACCTTCTGTAAGATGCGCTGCAGGAATTCACTCAGGCTCCTTTGGCAGCAACTTCCAAACCCACGACCGCTACCATGTAGAAGGACAAGAGCAGCAGACACATGGGACCACGATCATCTGGAAGTTCCCCTCCAAGCCGTCCACCATCCTGACTTGGAAACATAATCCTTAATTGCCCTTGAGAAGGTAGGCTGAGCTGCCTTCTTCAACCACTGCAGCCCACATGGTGTAGGTACACCCACAGTGCTGTTAGAGAGGGAATTCCAGGATGT
Source organism: Mustelus asterias (assembly GCF_964213995.1). Lineage (NCBI taxonomy): Eukaryota > Metazoa > Chordata > Chondrichthyes > Carcharhiniformes > Triakidae > Mustelus > Mustelus asterias. Next base: position 11,737,651 of record NC_135809.1, read on the forward strand.
TGAACCAGTGACAGTGAAAGAACAGCGGCGATATCTTTCCAAGTGTAGACTTGTGCCTTGTTTGTGGTGGACAGGCTTTGGGGTGTCAGGAGGTGAGTTACTCACTGCAGGATTCCTAGCATCTGACCTTTGTGGCAGCCGTGGTATTTATATGCCTCGTCCAGTTCAATTTCTAGTCAATGGCAACCCCAGGATGTTGATAGTGGGAGATTCAGAGATGATAATGCTACCGATGGTTAGATTTTCTCCTGTTGGAGGTGGCCATTGCCTGGCACTAGTGTGGTGTGACTGTTACCTGCCACTTGTCAGCCCAAGCCTGGCTATTGTCCAGGTTGTGTTGCATTTGGATATGGACTGCTTCAGTATCTGAGGGGTCGCGAATGGTGCTGAACATTGTGCAATCATCGGCGAACATCCCCACCTCGAACCTTGTGACCTTGGTTAAGCAGCTGAAAATGGTTGGGTAGAGGACACTATTCTGAGAAACTCCAGCGCTGATGTGGAGGTCAGTCACCTCAGCTCCCAGCTCCAACAATCACAACCATCTTCCTTTGTGCTGGGTATGACTCCAACCTGCAGAGATTTCCCCCCCGCCGCCCCCCCCCTTCCGATTCCCATTGACTCCAGTTTCGCTTGGGTTCCTTGAAACCGCACTCGGTCAAATGCTGTCCTGATGTCAAGGGCAGTCACTCTCACCTCACCTCTGGAGTTCAGCTCTTTTGTCCATGTTTGAACCAATGAGGTCAGGAGCTAAGTGACCGTGGCAGAACTCAAACTGAGCTTAGGCTAGCAGGTTATTACTAAGCAGGTGCTGCCTAATAGCGCTGTTAATGACCCCTTCCATCACTTTACTGATGATTGGGACTAGACTGATGGGATGATAATTGGCTGCATTGGATTTGTCCTACTTTTTGTATACAGGACATACCTGGGTAATTTTTCACATTGCCTGGTAGATGCCAGTGTTGTAGCTGCACTGGAACAGCTTGGTTAGGGGCCTGAATATTGTCAAGGCCTGTAACCTTTGCAGTATCCAGTGCCTTCAGTTGTTTCTTGATATCATGTGGACTGAATCAAATTGGTTGAAGACTGGAATCTGCGATGTTGGTAACCTGGGAGGAGGCAAAGATGGATCACCCATTCTGCCCTCCTGGCAGAAGATTGTTGCATGTCCCACTCTATCCTTTTCTTTCGCACTGATGCGCTGGGCTCCCCCATCATTGAGGATTTGTGGAGCTTCCTCCTCCAGATAATACTTTAACTGTCTTCACCATTCACAACTGGATGTGACAGGACTGCAGAGCTTAGATCTGATCCGTTTGGTTGTGGAATCACTTAGCTCTGTCTATCATTTGCTGCTTATGTTGTTTGTAGTAGTCCTGTGTGTGTTGTAGCTTCACCAGGTTGGCACCTCATTTTTAGGTATGCCTGGTGCTGCTGACTTGCCCATGAAACATCTCTTGGCACAAACCCCCAGATGTTAGTAAGGAAGACTTTGCAGGGTTGACAAAGAAGACCATTTGGCCCATCTCATCTGTGTCCACTAAAAATGATCCATCCAGTCTAATCCTGCTTTGCTAGCTGTGGCTCAGTTGGTAGCACCCTTGATTCTGAGTCACAAGGTTCTGGGTTCAAATCCCACTCCAGAGCTTGAGGACAAAAATCAAAGCTGACCCTCTAGGGCAGTACTGAGGGAGTGCTGCACTGTTGGAGATGCCACCTTTCAGATGAGACAATCAATCAATGCCCCATCTACCTGATCAGATGGATGTAAAAGATTCCATGGCACTATTTTAAAGAAGAGTAGGGGAGTTATCCCTGGCCGATATTTATTCCTCTATCAATGTCATGAAAAACCGAATATCTGGTTATTATCACCTCTGTTTGTGGAAGCTTACTGTGCACATATTGGCTGTTGAGTTTCCCACATTACAGCAATAACTACACTTCAAAAGTACTTCATTGGCTGTTAAAGTGCCTTGAGATTGCCTGGTGTGGCGAAAAGCACTATATTGGTGCAAATCTTTCTCTCCCCACTCCCTCCAGCTCTTGTTCCATAGTCCTGTGGGCTCAAGTGCTTTGAGTGCCTATTTTTAAAATTTGACGAGTGTTTCTGTCTCTATCAGCCTTTAAGAGAGCGAATCCCGGCCTTCCACTTGGCTCTGAGTGAAAAATAATTACTCAACTCCCTTCAAACAATTACTTTAAATTGTGCCCCCTGGGCATTGCCATCTATGCTGAGGAAAAATAGCAGGAAATAATTCATGTCAATTGGAAGAGGTAGGCTGAGGTGTAAGCGCAGATTCTAGTCAGTTTTGCCATCCATAGGCTAGCCTGAAGCGGAGGTCGATATTGAGTGTTAGCTCACTTAAGATCACATTACTCAGCACAGAATGAAATGGTAACTTCCCCAATCTTATGGTTGATGCATTTACTCACTCAGCCAGCTACGGAGCTAACTCAACAATGTCGTGCGAATCCTCGGTTGCATGCCATTATTCAACATTCTTGGTGACACATTCTCAACATCTCAGTGCTCCCATGGCAGTATTCCTTGCAGGTTAAAGCAGACACTCTTTAGTAAAGCTCTATATTTACAGTGAGCTGAACTTCATGTCACAACTGTCTCCCTGGCTGATGAGACTGAGAAGCTGAAAAGGAATGTGCTTGCTTATTCTTTTCCTGAAGATGAGGTTATGGGCAGGTGATTTGATTTATTATCATATGTATTGGTACACAGTGAAAAGTATTGTCTCTTGCGCGCTATACAGACAAAGCATACCGTTCGTAGAGTACATAGGGGAGAAAGGAAAGAGAGGGTGCAGAATGTAGTGTGACAGTCATAGCTAGGCTGTCGAGAAAGATCAACTTAATGTAAGGTAGGTCCATTCAAAAGTCTGACAGCAGCAGGGAAGAAGCTGTTCTTGAGTCGGTTGGTACATGAGCTCAGACTTTTGTATCTTTTTCCCGACGGAAGAAGGTGGAAGAGAGAATGTCCGGGGTGCATGGAGTCCTTGATGATGTTGGCTGCTTTTCCGAGGCAGGGGAAAATGTAGACGGAGTGACTGAATGGGAGGCTGGTTTGTGTGGGCTGGGACACGTTCCCAACCCTTTGTAGTTTCATAGAATCATCGAATCCCTACAGTGCAGAAGGGAGGCCATTCGGCCCATCGAGTCTGCACCGATCACAATCCCACCCAGGCTCTAACCCCATAACCCCATGCATTTACCCTAGCTTGTCCCCCTGACACGAAGGGGCAAATTAGCATGGCCAATTCACCTAACCCGCACATCGTTGGACTGTGGGAGGAAACCGGAGCACCCGGAGGAAACCCAGACAGACACAGGGCGAATGTGCAAACTCCACACTGACAGTGACCCAAGCCGGGAATCGAACCCGGGTCCCTGGTGCTGTGAAGCAGCACTGCTAGCCACTATGCCACCTTGCCGCCCACGTTAATTGGTTTCTTGCGGTCTTGGTCAGAGCAGGAGCCATACCAAGCTGTGATACATCTGGAAAGAATGCTTTCTTTGGTGCTTGAGGAGGTGCTTGAGATGTAAAGGTTAATGAGTGTACACATGCTGGTTTGCCCTCTGTGTTTTTGAGACCAGGACTAATATCTGGGTCTTTTAGCAGTAATGGGAGTATTGCAGGAGTAGACGGTTCAGCTGGCTGATGGCCCCCTGCTCCCGTGGCTGCTCTCTGCTATTAGGTAAAGGTGAAACGCTGAATCTCCATTGCAATTCAGGGTATGGACTGGACCCTCAAACTCTGCTCCAATGCAGCTATCTGAACACAAGCCAGACTCCTGCTGCTTCAGAATGGGTCCAGAAAGTTCAATGGGCAGACAGTAAGGCGGTGCCAATATCACTGGACAAGTAACGCAGAGGCCAGGCTAATGTTCTGAGGAGAAGGGTTCAAACCCCTCAATACGACAACTAGCGGAATTTAAATTCAAGTAATAACCTGGAATTGAAAAGCTAGCGACCACGAGACGATTGTTAAAAATCCGTCTGGTTCTCTGATGTTCTTTAGGGAAGGAAATCCGCCATCCTTATCTGTTCTGGCCTGATTGTGACTCCAGACCCACAGCGATGTGGTTGACTCTTAACTGCCTATCTGAAATGACCACGCAAGCCACTCAGTTCAAAGGCGAAATACCTTACTTCACGGTGGCACAGTGGTTAGGACTACTGCCCCACAGCGCCAGGGACCCGGGTTCGATTCCCGGCCTCAGGTGACTGTCTGTGTGGAGTTTGCACATTCTCCCCGTGTCTGCATGGGTTTCCTCCGGATGCTCAAGTTTTCTCCCACAGTCCGAAAGATATGCAGGTTAGGTGATTAGCCATGCTCAATTGCCCCTTAGTGTCAGGGGAACTAGCTAGGGTAAATGAATGGGGTTATGGCGAGAAGGGCCTGGGTGGGATTGTGGTCGGTGCAGGCTCGATGGGCTGAATGGCCTCCTTCTCCACTGTAGGATTCTATACGGTGCTGAGATTCCTCCTGGCAACATGGCTGCTACAAAGACATTGTGAGAGATGTATCTTTAAGGGTTTTTAAAGTGCTTTATAATTGGCTCCTGGGAAATTTTTGTGAGAGGCACATTTCATGTTTAAGTCTAAATGATCTCCCACAGAGCTGCTCTCATGTCTGGAGCTTTCAGCGACCAGCCTGCCTGTTCCTTTAAGGCAACTGCTCAAACACTCCTTGTGGGAATCCATGTAATTATAGCTCCTTGTAATTGTGGCCGAGGTCAATCAGAGGTCAGCAAATATCCTTTATAAATTTCAAGTCAATATCTGGCTTTGTTTCTTTTTTTAAAGATTCTTTTGGCATATGTAACAGCATGGTATTGGAATGTCTTTTCCATATAAATATATATATAATCACTCATCTATCTCTCCAAATGAGATGGGCAGCCATGTCAACTTATAGCTTAGTCTTGAGAAACTTCAGAAGCTGATATTTGCAATAAATTACCCATAGACAGAAAGCACACACTTGCCCCTAAACTCGGAACTCCTCCCTAGATTGCCAGAGATCACAGCAACAGGGATACCGGTCCACCATGCCCATCTCTCGTTAGGACATCAAAAAATGCTAACGCATTCTGCCTCAACAGAAACTTGTATTTATATAGCGGCGGTAACCTAGTAAAATGTCCCAAAGTACTTCAGAGGAGTGTAGTCGGTCAAAATCTGGCACAACTAGCATTAGTACAGGTGAGCAAAAAATTGGTCAAAGTGATAGCTTTCAAGCACCAATTACCGTCCCATCAGTCTACTCTTGATCATCAATAAAGTGATGGAAGGGGTCATCAATGGTGCAATCAAGCAGCATCTACTCAGCAATAACCTGCTCAGTGACGCCCAGTTAATGTTTTGCCAGGGTCACTCAGCTCCTGACCTCATTACAGCCTTGGTTCAAACATGGACAAAAGAGCTGAATTCCATCGGTGAGGTGAGAGTGACAGCCCTTGACAGCTGTTTCATCAATGACCTTCCCTCCATCATATGATTAGTAGTTGGGATGTTCGCCGATGATTGCACAATGTTCAGGACTATTCGCGACTCTTCAGATACTGAAGCAGTCCATGTTCAAATGCAACAAAACCTGGACAATATCCAGGCTTGAGTTGACAAGTGGCAAGTAACATACGCACCACACAAATGCCAGGAAATGACCATCACCATTAAAGACAATCTAACCACCACCCTTTGACATTCAATGGTGTTACTATCACTGAATCCCCCACTGTCAACATCCTTGGGGTTACCATTGACCAGAAACTCAACTGGACTCACCACGTAAACACAGTGGCTACAAAAGCAGGTCAGCGGCGAGGAATACTGAGGCGAGTAACTCACCTCCTGACTTGCCAAAGCCTATCCACCATCTACAAGGCACAAGTCAGTCTGTGATGGATGAGTGCAGCTCCAACAACACTCAAGAATCTTGACACCATCCAGGACAAAGCAGCCCACTTGATTGGCACCACATCCACAAACATTCATTCTCTCCACCACTGACGCTCAGTAGCAGCAGTGTGTACTATCTACAAGATGCAGTGCAGAAATTACCCATCTCTAGTTGCCCTTGAGAAGTGGTGGTGAGCTGCCTTCTTGAAGTGCTGCAGTCCACATGCTGTGGGTTGACCCACAATGCCGTTAGGGAGGGAATTCCGGGATAGTAACCCAGTGACTGCAAAGGAATGGCGATATATTTCCAAGTCAGGATGTTGAGTTGTTTGGTGGGGAACTTGTAGGAGGTGGTGCTCCCATGTATCTGCCGCCCTTGTTCGTCTAGGTGGAAGTGATTGTGGATTTGGAAGGTGCGGTCTAAGGATCTTTGGTGATTTCTGCAGTGCATCTTGTAGTTAGTACACACTGTTGCTACTGAGCATCAGTGGTGGAGGGAGTGAATGTTTGTAGATGTGGTGCCTATCAAGCGGGCTGCTTTGTCCTGGATGGTGTCAAGCTTCTTGAATGTTGTTGGAGCTGCATCCAGCCAAGGAGAGAGTATTCCATCGCAGTCCTGACTTGTAGATGGTGGATAGGCTTTGGGGAGTCGGGGGTGAGTTACTCGCCGCAGTGCTCCTAGCCTCTGACCTGCTCTTGTAGCCACGGTTTATGTGGCAAGTCCAGTTGAGTTTTTGGTCAATGGTAACCCCAAGTGCTGGAAATAATTCTATTGGAACATTAAGAATACAAAACATATATTACTATTTACACATATCAAACATATAATCCCACCCAATATGACAAGAACAAAAGAACTATCCTTACAACAGATACCAACTTTGATCATCAGAAAGGTGTAAGATGATTAGCAGGTACCCAGGATGACACCACCTGTTGCAACAGAGCTACTTATGTTTTTTGTCATAATAAAACATCCCAAGGTGTCTCTCAGGACCATTATAAGGGAACAAGGGATATGGGAGGAAGGGGGGGCGGGGGGGTGGGGAATCAGGATATTGAATTCACTAATCAGCCATGATCAAGATGGGGGGGTGCTCAAAAGGCCTGAATGAGGTGAGTGCAGATAGTTTGAGGGTTGTGGGGCTGGAGGCGATTACAGGATTAGGGAGGGCTGAGGCAATGGAGGGATTTGAAAATGTCGCCTGACCAGGAGCCAATGCTTGTCATGGCCGATAGGGGAACGGGACATGGCGTGAGTGGGAACATTGACAGCAAAGTTTTGCATGGCCTCACCTTTACAGTGGAGAATGTAGGAGGTCAGCCAGGGGTGTGTTGGAATAGTCAAGTCTGGAAGCAACAAAGACTTGAATGAAGGTTTTAGCAGCAGGAATATGTATTTTTTTTGACATGTTTACCGTCAATTTTAGAAAAGACACACACACACTGTGGAACTCTTGAGTTGCCGTGTAGACCAGCTTGCTGGGATTGAGCTGTGGAGAATAAAGAGGAACATTGTACAGTGAGTACAGACTTATTCACTGTGACAAGGGTAATAAAGTCACTTGCTTCTTATTTTTCAAGTGACCCAAAGGCTTTTTGCCAATAACTGTACAGCTAAATTACCTTTGAAATGGTTTTACATAAAACTGATCATTGATGTCCCTCCCCTGGCTATATTTTCATTTTATTTGGCTTTGATGTATTTTGAGTAAGCAATTACCATAGTAAAATACAATCTTTAGGTTGGCAAAAATTGTCAGAAATATTGGATTATAAAGCTAAATACATTCTTGTAAAGTTTATTTATTAGTGTCACAAGCAGACTTACATTAACACTGCAATGAAGTTACTGTGAAAACTCCCCTCGTTGCCCCACTCCAGTGCCTGTTCGAGTTCACTGAGAGAGAATTTAGGATGGCCAATGCACCGAACCAGCACGTCTTTCAGACTGTGGGAGGAAACAGGAGCACCTGGAGGAAACCCATGCAGACACGGGGAGAACATGCAGACTCTGCACAGACAGTGACTCAAGCCGGGAAGTGAAGCCAGATTCCTGGCGCTGTGAGGCAGCAGTGCTAACCACTGTGCCACTGTTCCGCCCCTAAAATTCTTTTAAAGTTTCTCTTGCACACACACTCACACACACACACGCATACACACAGAGCCAGCACAAACATTACAGGCTGAATGGCCTCCCTTTGTGCTTTTACCATTCCATATTAAAAAATTATAGTCTGTCAATCATCAAAGTGCCCAGTGACAGTACCCAGATCCAGGAGCAAAGCAATGAACATCGAGAAGACTGTTCTTACTGAGAAATAAGGTGCAAATTCAGGTTTTGACAATACAAAATCAGCAAGTGTTTAGTGCAGCTCGGAACTTCAATTCCATTCCTGACTGATTGCCCATCTGTGCATTTGTTTCCAAAAGTATTTATACAGTTGTCTTTGTTTAGATCTGTTCCTAATCTACCTCTATCTATATTTTTGTCTTTTTGTTCATTTATTTATTTATTGGCCTCTCTCTCTATTTAATTGTCTATACAAAATAATTTGGATGAGCAATTGAAAAATCATAACATTCCGGAATGTGGGACGAGTGTTGGATAGTGGGATTACTGCGGCTTTAGTGGTAGTTAAGACCATAAAACCATAATCCATAGGAGCAGAATTAGGCCACTCGGCCCAGCGAGTCTGCTCCGCCATTCAATCATGGCTGATATTTTTCTCATCCCCATCTCCTGCCTTGTCAGTGCAGACCCGATGGGCTGAAGGGTCTTTTTTGCACGGTGCGACTCTATGGGTGGGATTTTACAGCCTTGCTTGTCCCAAAAACATAAAATCCCACCCAAGGTCAACGGACCTTTCTATGGTCCGCCTTCCTCCACCCCTCCTCCCCCCCCTCCCCCGCTGCTCCCATTCCCGTGGCGGGCAGGACAGTAAAGTTCTGGCCTACAACTTTAAGAGGCTTGCTCGGCATTTCAGAGGGTTTGGAGTCAAATGTAGGCCAGACCAACTAAGGATGGCGGATTTTCTTCCCAAAAGGGCATGAGTGAATCAGATGGGTTTCATTGATAATATTGGAGGTTGAGGGGGCAACCTGATAGAAGTTTGCAAGATTATGAGAGGCATGGGTAGAATGGATAGTCGGAGTCTTTTTCCCAGGGTAGAAATGTCAATCACTCGGGGACATAGGTTTAAGGTAAAAGGGGGAAAGTTTAAAAGAGATGTGAAAGGCAAGTTTTTCACACAGAGGGTGGTAAGTACCTGGAATGCGCTGCCAGAGGAAGTGGTAGAAGTAATTACAATAGCAACATTTAAGAGGCATCTTGACAGATAGATGAATAGGCCAGGAATAGAGGGATATGGACTACGCAGAGGCAAAAGGTCTTTAGAAAGTAGTCATGCATTGGTGCAGGCTTGGTGGGCCAAAGGGCCAGTTCCATACTGTTCTTTATTTCATGGTCATCATCATAAGACTTTTAATTCCAGATTTGCATTAAATTCAAATTTCACCATCTACCATGGTGGGACGTGAACTTGAATCTCCACAGTATCCCCAGGGCCTCTGGATTACCAATTTAGTGAAAACATCATCGTTCCACAACCTTCTCTCCCTGTGGGTGTGATTAAATCAGATAGTTCTACCAAACAGCTAGCACAGACAGATGGACTGAATAGCCTCATTTGTGCACTATTATTCTATGAATAATGAACAGTTGCTGAGTCATTAATGAATCTTAATCACATGCAACGGTTCATCCTTCGACATTCAGTTTTCACAAGTGTGTGTTTTGCTATCGTTAGATTGGAGGAAAGAACAGAATTGAACACCGCATAGTATTTTGGTTTCTGGCCACTGTCTCATAAAAAGGCTGGGACAAGAATCTCTCAAATTCTAGGTGATAACTTTGAGCTAAAATATCTATCATATAAATAGTTAGCAAATGAAAATCTGATGTCAAAGTCACCAAGGATATTCAGTCACTGGGGGAGAGAATCACGATGTTGTATTAATTTTTTTTCTGGCCAGGTTAAAAAGTCAAGACTATCAAGTACACAGACTAATGGTCTTAATTCAAGATGCTTAATTCAAATCCTGCTTTGATAAGCATTAACGTGTCTCTTTGATCTGACATTTGTGATGCTTAGGTCAAATGATTCGATACGGCAAATTGTCCATGCAGACTGGATAATCGCTATAATGTCAGTACAGTTCCTGCCTTGGAAAATGTAACTGGCAGATACCGAGCTGAGCTGCAGTGATCTGGTCACTGACAAAACCAGTGCTGCAGTAATCTAGTCACTGACAGTTCCTGTGTTACAGTGATCTGGTCATTGACAGATCCTGTGTTGCAGTGATCTGGTCACTGACAGATCCAGTGCTGTACTAATCTGGTCACTGACAGTTCATGTTGCAGTGACCTGGTCACTGACACTCCTGAGTTGCAGTGATCTGGTCACCGACAGATCCTGTACTGCAGTGATCTGGTCACTGACAGATCCTGTGTTACAGTAATCTGGTGACTGACAGTTTTCGTGTTACAGTAATCTGGTCACTGACAAATACTGTGTTGCAGTGATCTGGTCACAGAGAGATCCTGTGTTACAGGAATCTGGTCACTGACAGATTCTGCGTTGCGGTAATCTGGTCACAGATAGATCCTGTGTTCCAGTAATCTGGTCATGGATGGATCCCTTGCTACAGTAATCTGGTATCCATCCGCTTAGTCCACAGTTGGATCACAGACATTTTTTGTTTTGTTGTGTTTGGATGTGTGAAATTCATCAAACATTATCAAACATTTATATCAAGATATTTGGAAAATAAATTATTTGTTAAATTCAAAAGGGAACTCTTTAAACTACCTCCTGACCCCTCTAAGATTGTTAACCTTCTACAAGGCTCAAGTCATGATGGAGTTCTCTATGCATGCCTGGATGAGTGCAGCTCCAACAATTCTGAAGAGGCTTTAACCTATCCAGGACATGGCAGCCCATTTCAATGGCATTCTATCTTTCATCTTAAAGTCTTTCTCTCCATCACGGACACACAGTGGCAGCAGTGTATTCAATTTACAAAATGCAGTGCAGCAACTTGCCAAGGCTACTTCAGCTGCACATGCAGATATAAGAGGGAATTCCACCACTTCCATCTTCCTCAGCATTCTGGCTGGGAAATATATCACGGTCCCTTCAGTGTCACTTGGTAAAAAAACTGGAACTCCATCCCTAACAGCACGGAGGCTGCTCCTACTCCTTATGGACTGCAGGGGTTCAAGAAGGCATTTACTAAAGAAACATTAGGGAGGGGAATTAATTATTAGCCTTGCCAGCGATGCCCACATTCCAGGAATGAAGAAAAGGTTAAAGAAAGTGGCAAGTTAAAAGTTACAGCATGTTCCTGGTCTGTTTTGCAATAACTAAAGTTTTATTTAATCTTTATGTTATCACTTGATTGTGATAGTGTGGCATTACATGGAATTACAGCTCTGAAACGGCCCCTTCTGCCCATCTTTTCCTACTCAGGTCGAGCCTCGTCTCATCTTGCTTCCTCATTTTGGCATTACCTTTTCTCCCTCATATACCGATTTAGTTATCCAGTAAATGCATTTATTATATCTGATGTTGGCCTAAATAGGGACCGTAATCCCCTGGTGAATTCTCAGCGGCAATCCCCTGACCAATCAGATTCGATTTGCTAACCAATCAGCTCACTTTTACATGCCATATAAATTGTTGCTGTCTTTGAAATTTGGCATTCTTGCAGCTGTCCTGATAAGTGCAAGACAAAAAACTTTGATGGCATGTCTCTTCTTTTTCAGCAATACTTTATATGTATGGCCCCTTATTTTTTGTCTCCTCCTGACTTCCAAAGCATAGGAAGGGGCCTGGAAAATAGGCCAAAGTCCAACTTAACTGGAATTTACTTATTTTTGGGCCCATTTGGCAGTTTCCAGCGGGGGAGCAGATTTGGGTGAATCTTCCGCCCACGCTACCTACTCCACCGGCACAGCCCCCGCCAGAGGTTGGGAGACCGAAACGATGTGAATAGATATCATACCTTACATTGATATCAAAGTGGCATTACTTACTCGTTCACATCTAAGGAGGTTTAATAAAGATCAGAAAGTCAAATACATCAAGCAAAGAGTGGGATTCAATCATAGAATGAAATAGGATGATGTAAAATGTACGATGCAGAAACAGGTAGTTTGACTCAGCCAATCCGCACTGCCATTTAGAATCCATAGAATCCCTCCAGTGCAGAAGGAGACCATTTGGCCCATTGGGTCTGCACCGACTCTCCAACAGAGCATCTTACTCAGGCCCTCTCCCCATTACCCCATGTATTTACCTCACTTATCCTCCTAACCTACACATCTTTGGAGACTAAGGGACAATTTAACATGGCCAATCCACCAAACCTACGTGTCTTTGGACTGTGGGAGGAAACTGGAGCATTCGGAGGAAACCCACGCAGATATAGGGAGAACGTGTAAACTCCACACAGACAGTCACCAAAGGCCGGAATTGAACCCGGTCCCTGGTGCTGTGAGGCAGCAGTGTTAACCACCGTGCTGCCCTTTGATTTGATTTGATTGGATTTATTTATTGTCACATGTATTAGTATACAATGAAAAGTATTGTTTCTTGCACGCTATACAGACAAAGCATACCGTACATAGAGAAGGAAAGGAGAGGGTGCAGAATGTAATGTTACAGTCATACCTAGGGTGTAGAGAAGGATAAAAGTGTTAGAATAGAGTTAGAATAGATTAAACCATAGAACAAGAGTAAAAGATAGAAACATAGAAGATAGGAGCAGGAGGAGGCCATTTGGCCCTTCGAGCCTGCTCCGCCATTCATTACGATCATGGCTGATCGTCCAACTCAATAGCCTAATCCTGCCTTTTCCCCATAACCTTTGATCCCATTCGCCCCAAGAGCTATATTTAGCTGCCTCTTGAATTTCCATCAATGTTTTGGCAATAGAATTAGAGGGTATGCTGGGGACAGCTTGCAAGAAGTTGCCACGCTCCACCGCCATCTTGGATCGACTTGGATCCATTCACCTCTCCTCCCAATCTTCGATGCAGACTCAATGGGCTGAATGGCCTCCTCCTGCGCAGTAGGGATTCTACGATTCTACTTAACTATCAGCATAACCTTCTATCCCCTTCTCCCTCATTGAACTTCCCCTTCAATACATCGACAACATCCGTCTCAAAATCTCAGATCCCTTGTAGATTCTGTATTCTCCGAGTTACCCAGGGAGCTTGACGTGTTCTGAAATTGAACGTGCTATAAATTTATTTATTTATTTTTTGTCCTTTCCTTGCAGATGCACCACAGAGCTTCTTTCTTCTGCCCGGGAGAGAATTCTATGGAGAGCGGCTAATGAACATAAGAATCCAACAGAAACCTGAAGAAGAGGTACCGTAAATTTCTCTCGGAGTTTACAGCTGCCAAATAAATGTAATGGAGTTATATATCACTTGGCTTGGCACAAGAAGTTAAGGAATCGCTGAGTGTAGCAGATCATTACGAATGCTGGCCATAAAGTACTGGCGGTGTTTAATTACAATTTATTCTAGGAGAGGAATTTATTTACTCCGTAATAAAAATAATATCGTAGCACTTGAAGAAAATAAAGCACTTAGTGGATCTTTGTAATGTCCATTTTCTAAGTAAACTCCTCTAGGCTCAATCAGCATTCCAGTGCACTTAGGTCGAAAATGAATCCTTTCTTTTGCACCACTGGGAGTTGAGACAATCTTTTGGCTGAGGAAAAGCCAATATTGTATGCTTTTCTGAGGGAGAGAATAATGAATGTTGCAGGTATCCCCTGTGCAAGAAGCTGAAATATTGAATGGTTCTGGGCAAAGCAAGACGGGGTGTGGGATAATTGATCGGAATGTTGTAGCTTTAAATGAGTCAGTATTGAAAGTGGCGATATCGGATTTGTGCTTTTTGTTTGCGCCCGTAATAAAAATCACTTTTAACATGGCAGCATTGAGAAAAATTGGGAAAATCAACTGCAATCTAGAGGTGTTAAGGAGAGATGTCATGGGCAGGGGAAGTACTGGAATCAAACATTCAATCACACTGTGGCCCTGAATCTTTCTGGCTTGGGGGCATTGCATAAAAAGGGGGCCTGGAAAATAGGGTGAAGCCCAGTTTGATTGGAATTCACTGCTCTTTGGACCCAAATGGGATTTGATTTGATTTTGATTTGATTTATTATTGTCATATGTATTAGTATACAGTGAAACGTGCTGTACAGACAAAGCGTACCGTTCACAGAGAAGGAAATGAGAGAGTGGAGAATGTAATGTTACAGTCATAGCTAGGGTGTAGAGAAAGATCAACTTAGTGCAAGGTAAGTCAACTCAAAAGTCTGACAGCAGCAGGGAAGAAGCTGTTCTTGAGTTGGTTGGTACGTGACCTCAGACTTTTGTATCCTTTTCCCGACGGAAGAAGGTGGAAGAGAGAAGGTCTGGGGTGTGTGGGGTCCTTAATTATGCTGGCTGCTTTGCCGAGGCAGCGGGAAGTGTAGACAGAGTCAATGGATGGGAGGCTGGTTTGTGTGATGGACTGGGCTTCGTTCACGACCTTTTGTAGTTTCTTGTAGTCTTGGGCAGAGTAGGAGCCATACCAAGCTATGATATGACTGGAAAGAATGCTTTCTATGGTGCATCTGGGGAACCCAGAGCCTCTCAGTCAAAGGTGACCTTGTTTTCAATTGGGAAAGGCATTAACATGTCTTTGGTTGAGTGTTCATTTGTCTTTCTGCCTTATAGGTCTGCACTGGGGTGAACACTATGAAAGTGCCATTGTAGGCTCTGGTGGCCCAGCCTGACGATTGCATTGGCTGCACTGTCGGAGGTGCTGTCTTTCATAGAATCATAGAATCCCTACAGTACAGAAGGAGGCCATTCGGCCCATCAAGTCTGCACCGACAACAATCCTACCCAGGCCTTATCCCTGCAACCCCACATAATTACCCTACTAATCCTCCTGACACTAAGGAGCAATTTAGCATGGCCAAATCAACCTAACCTGCAGATCTTTGGTCTGTGGGAGGAAACCGGAGCACCCAGAGGAAACCCACGCAGACAGGGGGGAGAATGTGCAAACTGCATATAGACAGTGACCCAAGCCTGGAATCGAACCCAGGTCCCTGGCGCTGTGAGGCAGCAGTGCTAACCCCTGTGCTACCGTGCTGCCCTCAAATTTCACATGAGGTGTTAACCCAACACCACATCTGCCTCTCAGCTGGAGGTAGAAGATCCCACAGCACTCTTTCAAAGAAGA